>NC_065530.1:41362275-42562275 GCF_020184175.1 Aphis gossypii | reverse complement strand
TTTAGACCTATGCCTTTGCTGTGGACATGATTTTATACATCACACTCACTCAAACATAAAGTCCATCAAGTACAGTCGCTGGCTCTCATCATCTTCGTACTGATTGTACAAATCTTTCAGCTCATTTACCATACCACCTAGATTAATGGACCCTGAGGCGTTCGAGCTGCGCACTGTTGAAACCAAGTCATCTAAAAGCTTACGGTCTTCTCGTAAAAACTCAACCACTTCCTTGGACCTTTGCTTTAGTGTAGTCAGGTATTGGCGAAGCGCTTTTGCCCTGCAAAATATAACATGACATTATTAAAATCAATAAACAACTCTAATATGAGAAAGGAAGGAGTATGATGGTTCTAAAACAACCACACTCCTTGACATTTAACTCTTATTTCATAGTATATTGCTGATTTCCTTTAATTTTATAAATACCTGGATAAACTTTGAATCTTTTTTCGATCCAACTTTTCATTACTACGCTCCACGTCTTCCACCTGGCCTTGCAATGTCAAGTATGCAGACTCCAATCTCTTGAGCTCATCGCATCGGTCTGAACGATTTCTATACACAAATGCAAAAATTATTATCTATAATGTAGTATATTATTATTTATAACGTAGTATGATATATAATGGTACTAAGTATACTAATCCAATACAATTATTTTAACATTTTTCATAGATCATTTTTTTTTATGCATATATATATATATATTTGGTATATATTTAAGCATTTGTATAAATATTTTTTAAAATAAACCATTAAGCTTAAAATGTATTTTTATAATTTAGTAAGTACAAGTCCCGACTACAAGCTTTGTTTAACATAGCACTTGTTGCAGAGTATAAAATAGTAAAGACCATCCTAAAGTAATGGATCAATATCATTTATTTGTTTCCAAACACGCATTGAAATATCAATCAAGACTTAAGACTAGTGGTGGATTTAAGATGGGCGCCCCCCTCACAGTTTTATTTTAATAATGTTATCAATAACAATATGGATATTTGAGGTTAAAATGTATAAAAACATGTTTAAAAGTACTTACAATGGGCGAAAATTATCAAAGAAATAAAATATGTAATACAAAAAGTTAAGAAGATGTTTTGATCAATTTTCTAAACAACAGTTTAGGTGTTTATTCCAAACTTTTTTAGAAAATATATAAATTATAAATGAAATTACACTTATACATTTTTCATATTGGAAAGCTTTCGATTAAAAAAATATGTTGGGCCCTTGCCCCAACCCCATCAAAAAATTTTTAGATCGGCCACTATTCAAAACTATCACAATTTTTATAAGCTATTACTTACTTTAATTCCGCCACACGACCGACAAGTTCGTCTTTTAATTGAGACGATCGAGTCTGTCGTGTCCTATGTTTTTCCTCTTCGGCCAATCTATTGGCTGCAGATTGTTCCTCGTTCAACCGCTGCTCGTGTTCTGATTGTTCTCGCCGTTTTAGATCCGCTGACTTTTTCTCCTTCATCCGGTCGTCCCACGAAGACTCTGACGACCGTTCACGTTCTCGCATTACATACTAGCAAAGTAAATAATAATATACGTAAATTGATTTAAATAATGAGAAATTATGAACTAAATTATACTTATACATTTTTCATGTTAGAAAAATTTTATTAATACTTAATTTGAGGGCGTCACGTAAAATTCTAAGTATTAAGTTTACATAGTTATTAAGAAAAATGTTTGTACTCAAAATATTTTAAAGTTGTTAAGTAGGTACTATAGTTTAGATCTACTTTATCACCTAAAAATGATCAGAGTTTGAATTATAATACCTAATGTATACGTTTAAAATTTTGAGACGTGACTACGTATCTACGTATACATAAACTATGTAACCTGAATGTACGTTGCAAGAAAAGTAACACGAGTATGATAACTTTTATAATATTGACAACCTATTATTTCAGTCGATAATCATTTAAAAAATGTTCAAAACCAATATCTACAAATAACACTGATTATCCATTGATTTGAAAAAGTTAGTTGTTCGAGTGTCCTAAGTAGGTATCTACAAATGTTAAGGTGAAATGTATATAAGATATGTCAGGTATCCACGAAGGTATCCATATAACTTTCAACCGAACGAAAAAACGATACGTATACATTCGCCCAGACGAAATGTGATTTTGGGTCATTCGCCCTAAAGAAAACCACTCGCGAATATTTAAATGTAAAATTATTAAAACTAATATAAACCGTTGCTATAAGAAAAATTGCAGTCATTTACTGTGTATAGTTATATTGTACAGGTTTAAGTAAGGATGAAAATTGTGAAATAGTTATTTTGTATATTATTGATTTAATAATTATAACATTTTAATAACAGATTGCAAAATAATATTTATTATTCAGTTTATTTGGTCTATTTGGTTTAGTTCAAAAATTTGAAAACTGAAAAAATTCGAGAAAATCAAAATACATAAGTAGTTATGGAATTTAATGAAGAACGAAAAAAAATTAAATCATTGTTTGGGTAATAAATCATAAATATAATATATTTTTCGTATTTTCTGTCATCAATATATCGACATTATATAACCTTTTTTAAAAGTAATAGAATTTTTTGTTATTCTGATTCAAGTTTGATAAAATTTGAATAAAAAATTATGAAAATTCAGTTCTGATTTATTATTTGATATCTGCAGGGTTTGTAACATACCTAACCTAACCTTGTAACACATATCTATATGGCTATATTATGTATCTATAATATAAAGAATATTCAATAAGCTTGGAATGGCCATTAGACTAACTGCCAACTGGGGACTGATAAACAATAAAATGACATAATTATTGAGGTTTAAAATATTTAAGATTATAAAAGTACAGCAGTGTTCTATTACTGCCGAATGAAGGTACAGATACAGAAATTTAGAGTTTTCAAAATCATTTAACACCTGGTATATAATACGTATATTATATACGTAACCAAACTGTAATATGTTTTTTAAACCAAGTAATTAATACACTTTTTTGTTGCTGTTTAAATGAATAATGGAATCGTTTCTATTATACAATAGGTGCTCGCTTAAAATATATTATTGTCCATGTCACACCACCGACAGATTACTTATATGCATGCAAAAATACAAGACATCATCATGATGAGAAGAATAGAATAATTACTGTATGGTATATAATTAATGACTAATAAGTAATGTATTCACTTGTTTGGCCTGTTTAGGATCGCACGATTTGGATCGCACGTGAAGTCTCAACTCGATCTCCCTGTCCGTGACGGCGTCGTGTTTGCGTTTTAATTCCATTGCCATTTCTTCGCAAGGTGTTTTTTGTCCGGCTGAATTCGGCCTCGACAGTGGTACGGGTTTTTTTTTCATTTGCCCTTTCTTTGGATGGGTAAAAAGAAAATCGAATTCCAGTTAATATTATAAATTATCAATTATAATGTATTCGATATCGCCAGATAAATTACGTATAGGTATTATAATTTATATAAAAACCTTAAATTCTTCGTCTTCGAGCTGTCTGTCCCGTAATTTTTTGCGCCACTTTTCCAATTCTTCTTGTTCTTCCTCGAGTTTTCGTTGCTCCCGTCTTCGCATTTCCAATTGAAGCTCAGAACTGAACAAAAATAGAAACATAAAATTTATTATCATGGACTCCATAGGTTTCCATAAATAGTTCCTGGTTGCATCTAGATACCTACTAACCTTTTTTTGTAATACTGCGGCGAAGTCCAATTGGTGAACTTATTCGAGTTGTTTTCCCATGTCTTGAAGTACTGCGTCACGCCGGCCCACTGTTCTCTGGCTTCGCACTCGGCCGCACGCTTCTTGTGCAATGCCTCGTACATTTTTGCGGGATTCGACCGACGGTTGTTATTGCAGCTCTTTTGACTCATTGTGTGTTGTTTAATGATTATTTTTTTGGGTTTCGCTTTTACTCGTATCTGCAGTCAATAACGCCACACTGTGTACATGAAAATAGCAAATCTGCAGTTTAAGCAAGGTCAAACGAAACGATTTGTTATCCAATACATTAATTAAGTACATAGGTACGATAATGATTATGGCAATTAAAGTTAGCTATACGCCCTTGCAATACACGACAATAGCGTCATGTATAGTTGTAGAAAAAATAATATTACACAGCTAATACAATTTTACCTAACTACTACCTACAATAATATATACATAAATATAAAGTGGTGCCGTTGCTAAGGTCTAACACCCTTATTAGTAAATAGTATAGGTATATATAATAATATGTCCCAACCAAAAAAAAAAAAAAAAATGTTTTCACCTATCAATAATAGGTATGTATTGATTAAAATAATAATAATAATAATTTAGATTTCTTTCTTTCAGATCAAACATAATTTGATTTCACAGTGGACATTTACACACTAACAATATATTATGAAGGGTGTTAACAAAATGAGCGACAAGTGGTGTGTATTTAATAGTAAATGTCCATTGTTATCCCAAATCCACATTCATAAAATATATAAATTTATATTAATTATCAACTATAATATGTTAAGTGATAACCTAATTTTTCACTTCCTTCCTAGTTTAGGTACTTTTAAAAAACTATGTTTGTTTTCAGTACTGTAATCCGTTTCCATGGTACCTATTCAAAATAAAATGTCTGTTCCTTTACTTGAGTACTTGAACACTATCTATCATTAAACCATTGACTGAACAAATAATACATTTAAAACACTACATCAGTGATCTTAATATTAGTAAACTGGACATACAAACATTTAATAGTTTAATGTCAATATAAAAAAAATAATATTAAATGAATGAGAATTATCTTACTATCAAATTTTTACTTACTAGAATGATCAATATTTATTACAGCTGTACTCAGTAATAATTTTACGAATATATGAATATACCATCTTAATGGTCAACATATAGAAAATTATGATGTTCAAAAATGTTAAATATTTAATTAGCAGGTGTAACTTAACTTAAAAACATTAATACAAAATGCATAATCAAGTTAATAGACCATCTATTAAATAACACAGGAAAACACTAAACACTGGAGAATCTAAATAAATTAATATGGATAAGTTTCAAATTAAAACAGAAAAGTTTATGTAAAAAAAGTCAAAAATTCAAGTTAAATCCGGTAGTTGAGTCGTTAAAAACAACATTATCAACCTTTTGAAAATAACAATAAACTTCTTATCTACAACATAGATAACGCATAGACCTATGAGATAACGTCAAAACAAACCTAACCTACAAAAAATGTTACTCGATATTATAGAATATAGATAATAACAAAATTAATTTAAATAATATTTTAAACCTTAGATCATAATACTATATTTAATATTATTCATATTAATATATTATAATAATTATATAAATACAGCCGTTATAGCCAGTTATAGGTACTTTACTTTATTATATAATTTAAGGTCTATGATTTAAATTTATATTTTAAACTTCATGTTCGTTTACAGTGACTATAGGCAACTTTACTGTGCTACTATACATCTACATACCTATTATAGTGGGCCAGTTTTTTCATATTATTATTACATCATCGGATCATCCAGACAGGTAGATTAGCTACAAAATAATCCAACGAGTATTGTATTGTTAAAATATTTTTTTTTTTTTTACTATATATAATAGACACAATTACTAATTACTAAATATTAATATATTAGTACCCATGGCTAAATATATTTAGCAATGTTAGTACCTAAATTAGAATTAATTTTATATACCTAAGTTTAATTCTCTGCATAGTGCATATTATATACTTGTTAGTCGTTATACCTAATTGGTAAATTCACTATTATTTTAGGTACTTATGTAGGAAATATTATTTAATACTTTAAACACGACAATACTAAAGTACTATATATTATGTGTTTTCGTTAGAACAAACGCTGTGCCAACCCTTCCCCCATATTTTTAGGCCTTTTATTTATAATGATAATAATAATGTTTGTCGACATTATCGTCTGTCGATGATTTATGTAGAATTAAATCCAAGCTTTTTCTTCGATGGTAATAGATATTTTTAATAACTAACTTCAATAAATTTTTTTTCACTCAAAAAAATTGGTACCTATACATTTGGAGGTTGGTTCCAATTTTGTTATAATTATTACCTTATTGTTTTTTATGAATTATATTTTTATTTTTATATTATTTAATTATTAAATAGTTATTTGAAAACTTTTGTTATGAATTATTTCTAGAAGCATAAGTAAAAAGAAAATCTTATACCTTACAATAAATAAATAATGCAGCAATTTAAGAGGAGTTAAACTTAAATGACGCAATAAAAAAATCAAACTACCTACGTATTATTACTTAAATTATAAATTTTAAAATTAAAAATTAAAAAGTAAAATGGTTTTGTATTACGCTAGGTGCGTAGGATATTTTGTACGTAAGAGGCAGTTTTTTTTAAAACAGCGAACTGATTGGGTTTTAGTCCACCTTTGACAGATCCAAGGATCTCTGCAGAGACCTTAAACACGGTATTATGAAACATCACGACATTACCTATTATAATAGTCATAGGTGAATAATAAATAAATAGATAGAAAATTGACATAATATCATTTTATGTTATTGTATGAAAAAACTCTAAAACATCATTATAATATTTGATATTTATATGACCTTAGACCTTAGTATTCAATGTCACATAGGTAGGTATATAAAAATAACTATAATCTTAAACTATCAATAAAATTCAAAATAATTTTCAATAGTATTAATTATTGTAAAGTTTTTGCACTTTGTTATACCTTATACTTATAATTGCATATTTTATTAGCTATCTACCTGATACTTTTACAGTTTATGATATTTATAATATTATGTATTTATGTAAGTAGTTAGTCTGTTTTCTTTGTTATTTTATTAATATTTAATTCTAAATTGTTTTAGATTTATTTCTAAAATGTATAATTATGTAAATTAGCTTTAACTGTAGTCGTCAAACAAAAATGGTACATAAACACTAGACATGTGGAAAGACAGATATAAATCTGTAGGAATTAGATTTAATAATATTTTAATAAGTGTTTAAATGCATTAATTTGAGACGTTTTAAAACTTTTTGGAAAAGACTGATTTTAAAGGAAAATATATTTCTATTGGATAATAAATAATAATTATGATAATTTTCGAGAACACATTATTGTAATATTATTAGAAAATTCAAAACACACATTTAATGTTAACATAGACATCTTCATGTACCTATTAAGTTATATAATATAATCGAAAAAATCTAATCGATGAATATAAAATAACATTTTAATATTATTAATTATTATTTTCATAAAATTATTTACCCAAAAATAGATACGCAGTGGCCAATCCAATTGTGCACGCAGTTCAGACGATTTGTTTATGTGAAAATATGATTTTTCAGTTAGATTTCTTCCAAGTAAATAAATGAATAGAAGAGTTGGTGTTATGAACCGTCAGGCCGCCGAGCACAATCTGCAACGCTCTTCTGTCTGCGAGTCTGCAGAAAAGGCCGACAGACTGTATAGAAGTAGACTGGTTCTTTCTGACCATTTTTAGCGAATCAACTCCTATAAAACGGGTACACGCGGGATAACTTGACTAGCGAGAAAGTGAAGTTAATCAACGACCTATTCCATCGTTTTTTCCCCTCCGGTGGCATAATAATAAAAATTTGTTCGACGTTCGTGTGATTTTACCTATTATTTACAAAAACAAAATACCCATTGGAAATTTTACAATTTTAATGATGCTTTAGAGTTATAGACAATCATAGTGGTGTGCTGGTTTAGATAGAATATTTTACATAACCATAACTTTTCAACCGTTGTTCGACAATGATTTAATAATGTCATATAATATAATATTATTATGATGTTTTATAATAATTATTAGTGTTTTAACATTTTGTTTATGTTTTTTTTGTGTATTTGAATTTAAATCAAGACTTCTTTATTTTGTATAATGTAAAATACCAAGCATGAGTATATTTTCCATTATATAGAGATAGTTACTAGAAAGATATTTGGATTACATGTATCTACAGTAGGTGTAAAATGGGGCTTCTGGAACCTGAGCTCCATTTTACACCTACTATCTACTTCAGACTTTGATTTATATAATCCGCACCCATAAAGTTTTTAGCTAAAATTATTAAATTAATTTTAAATAGTTAACCCCAGTATTACACAGATGTCATGTCGTCATCACTTATTATATATTTATCGTATTTTGTACTTATATATAGGTAATAGGTGGATATAAAAGTAGAAATATTAAATGTGTTTAGCTTATAAATAGATGATTTATTGTTGATTAATATAAATGGAATAAACATAATATTTATTAGGCATCTAAGAAGCTATAGGAAAAAGAGTAGGTATACGATAATAAAATATTGCGTTACAGTGTTCAGTTTAATTTTTTAAATATTATTACTTTATATCAGATCGTAAGTTTCTAATACCATTGATTATAAATAATAATCAATGCTAATACCTACCTACCCAATTCCACTTCCACGTACATGACTATACATATCAATATAAAACTGTCTTAATTTACTATACATATAAGTAAACTATAGTGTCAATCAAATATTTTACGTATATTTAGATCGATATTTCAATCATATAATCTACTTCAATATATTGTTTAATTTTGAATTATATATAAATTATACAAATATTTCGATTGTAATAGTCACAACTGCTGTCTACAATATGTATAGGGTATGAGCCTATATGGCTATAAATAAGTTATATATACATATTATATATATATTATATAGTGGTTATAGTGGTATGTTAATGTGCTATTTTCAAATAGCATTATCCGACGTATGTATATAAACATGTCAACGGTCAACACCACTTTGGTTTCTACTGGCGTGTAAGTGTATCTTAGAAGGGAGGATCTAAGGTCTATCCGAAATTCGCAATATTAAACATATTTTATGAATTATATAGGTAATAGTGCAGGTAATATACGCAAGCGTCTCATACTACACAAATAAGCATCTACTATGATGTGCGAGTTCATTAATAAATATTAGGTAACAGATTTATACGAAAATCCTATTTTTAATCTGATTAAAAATATATAAGTATCTTAAAATTTAGTTAGAACTCTGAAAAGATTATTATAATTAGTCAAAACTTAAAATATATACGTCAGTATTGTATATTTTTGAATAATTACATTATTATATTAAGTAGTAGAATATTTTATGTACCTACCTACATATTTTAGTAGATTATAAAGTTTTTATAAATACAAGACCATATTTCGTATAAAACTATTAACAATTTAATATTTAGATTAAAAATCAATTTTATGATTTCATGTCGTTACTGATTAGTGATTACTCCATTATTTATTCCTAAATTAAAATATTGTTAAATTTTAATTAAAACTATTAGTCTTAAAGTATATAAAATAATTTAAGAAAGAGTTAATTATAAAAATATTGTTTTTATAATCATATCCATTTTTTAAAAGATTATAAAATTAAATACTAAATTATACTTTTTATTAATTAAATTGTAAATCTATAAAATATATTTTTAAATTTATTTTTCATAAACAATAAACATATGTGCAATATACATCACTTATATTATTAAATAATTATGCATATAAACGCAGGTTCTATTAATTACTAACAACTTATACAGTAATACGCGACATTACTCTTAAGTCATAAGTGTTGAAATAACATAATATTGTATAAAAATTACAATACCTACAGTTAGGACAACAAGTATCTGCAGAAGTATTCACATTACTACATTAGTTATTCATTTATATATTATTATTTTGAATACTCCATCAATACACCATATTAATTATAAAATAGTGTAAAATATAGTGTCGGTAGTTTACACAAATAACGTTTATTATTTGATATTATGAGCTCTGTCGACTGTATTATGTAGGTACTTTTTTTTTTACGATTTTCAGTTCTGTACACTTTCCTAAACACAAAAAAATATGTTATTTTCTATGTGCGCATTAAAGAAACTTTTCCATTTTACTAAATTTCGATCAAATGCAATTTTCGTTGAAATTTTTCGTTTGAAATTCGAAACTCGAAAACCACGTTGGCGAAACGAAACTGATATTATGCGATGTTTATAGTATAGGTATAAGCATTATCTTTATTATTTCACGCGTTATAAGGGATAGGGGATGATATATATGTATTTAGTGCTAAATAATAAGCAAAAAGTGGCGTACGTCGGTTTATATATAGCTATACATATACATTAAGTACTAACCATCATATTCGTCAGTCAGCAGCCGTGAGTTTTAATTCCGCAAAAAGCCAACGCGGAATCATAAAAATAAACGTACCGTGAACACCGGCGGCGATGGTGCGCCCTCCGAACGATCCACCGCGCGGACTTTAAATCAAATTATACGGCCCCATGACGTTCGCCAGACTATTAAATGTATTATGCGCACAAGGCTGGGCCGCGGTCGGGTATTGTCATGTTATTCTGCACACTTCTGCTGCAGCCTCGGCGATCTCTATCGTCTCGGTTGTAGCATCGGTTTATCAACCCCGACAACTGCAGCTGTAATGACCATATATTATTAGTATAATATATCAATTTTAAATTTTAAATATTGCCCATCAATTTTAAGGCAATTCTTTCGTTTAAGCCGGGGTGTAAATACAAGAATTTTTCGAAACTATTGTTTAGACTGTTTAGAGTATAAAGGAGTAATAACATACTATTTTGAATGTATATAATATGATTATTTACAATATTTGCTTAAAAAATAATAATTAAAATTCAATAAATTTCCGAGAATAATATCTACCTATATATGTTTGAGATAAAAAAAGACATCTTGTCAAAAACTAAAATAGACATATTTTCGTCCGCTATCACTTACAAGAGTGTTAACAGATAGAATATTATGAATGTATAAGACCGAAATCAAACCTATATGAATTATCAAAACATTCATAAGTGACTGCGCATGATGTGATGACTAATAACGCTGTGAATAACTAAAATCATAATATTATATTATATTATTTCGATTTCAACATTTTTTTAGTATCATAAAAACAATTATCAAATATCAAAAAAAAAAAAAAAACAAAAGAATATTATTTATAAAAAATATTTTTATTACCTATTTAAAATCACATTTACTACCCCAGTCTTCAGCCATTTTAGTATATCATATCATATAGTATATCAGTAATATATATATTATCTATATTTTATATTTATGGTATTAATATATCTTATATAGATGGAGTTAAGGCATGATTTTAAATTATGTATAAATAGAAATGTATATAAAAATTAAAAACTAATAAAAAATACCTGAATACTGTATAATTCGGACATGTTGTGTAGGTATATATGATTAGTGAATACACTATGTAAAAGAACAATGATTATAAAGAATATTATTATTATTAATCATAAATTATAATCGCATGTGTATAACTCATAAATGATAAATTAAAATTGTAGCTTTGGTTAAAATTTTTTGGTTTTTGTTATTAATATTAATTGTGATTTGACAATAAATATATTTGAATAATCCTATTTTATTCATTTATTAAAATTAATTGCTTATTTCGAGTAAAAATTAAATTCAAAATATATACTTATAATTTGTGTTTTTGTCATAAGTACATTTCAAAAAATGCTTAATTAAATAGCTATAAAATGCAGTGATACATATTTTTCTCTAAAATAATATTTATGATGGAAGGGTTCGTGTAATATAACAAATAACAAAGGGTAAAGTGTGTTAGTTAAAAAATTAAAAAATATATTTGGCGATAAACTGACGCTACTACTAATAATTATAAGTTTTTTAATTTGTTTATAAAATTATAAATAAGTACTCGGGCGGCTATTACTTATTTAAAAATTTGATAAAAGATTAAAAATTATAAATTATAAATGTAAAGTTGTGTATTGTAGTCTACCACCTTACACTCCTTACCTACCACCTTACCTTACCTTTAACATGTATAATGATTGTTTTAATTTAAAGTGTTTTAAGAAGAGTAATAAAGATATTGAATTTCTGAAAATACAAATTTATAAGTAATTATTAATACTCTTAAATGCTCTTGTAACAAGTTTTGGTTAAAGTGCGCCTTTAAAAAATATATTTTTAAAAAAAATGTTCAATAAATTCAGTTCCTAGCCGATTTCATTTCTAATATTAAATGACAGTAACTTAAAACTTAAGAAAAATCAAAATCATGATATACTTAAAATGTTAACCTATAAAATATTATCGATGCACTAACCTTACAATATAATCTATTTTTATAGAATAAACTTATCAGCAATGGAATCTAAACCCTATCCTAAAATGCGGAAAAATGATACCATAATTTTACTACTATCTTAAAATATGTATATAGCATAATTACTGTTCCCAAAAATTGTTAAAAAACAGTGGTTACAACAGTGGCGTGTTTACAGGGTAAGCCGACTAAGCTTGGGCTTGCCCAATTTTTGTTTGACTATTTGATTTTTTTTTATCACAAGTAAAAATATTGTTTACTTTATAAATTAATATTACTTTAGATTCTTTGAACAAAGTAATAAATTTATTGATTTTACCGTGATGTGTGTCGGGTGTCTGTACAGCATAACTTGTCGAAATAATGCTTCAATTTCAAACTTCGGGGGGTGGTTTCCGAAGGCAAAGGCTAACCTATCCTTGGTGCAATTATAGAGGTCAAAACTAAAAATGTTCCAGTAGTTTTCAAAAAAATGTGACAGAAAACCAGTTAAAACAACAAAATCGATTTTTTTATATAGTTGTAAAAACTTATCACTGTAAATACTTGAAATTTTCATCAAATGTTTATATTAGTGTTATCTATATACAGTTAAATAAAAAAATAATAAAAATAAACAATTTTCAAAATATTTCGGCTTTTTTTGAGTTATTTATAGACAACTGAAATTTTCAATTTTTCTAATTTCCATTTTTTTTCGAAGTGTCGATAAAAAATTTTGTGTCACCAAAAAAACTTGAAACTTTAATACAAGGTTTCTTATAATTTATTCTTATTGTAGTTAAAACAAATCAAAAATTGTTAGTTACAATTTTTTTTAAAAGCGTTTAAAGTTCAAATTTTTACGAAACATGTCAAAATTGCGAAAATTTACATGTAACTTTGTAGTTGAAAATTCATAAGATTTTTTGTATTTATTATATCTAAGATTAAAAAAATTAATACCAACTTATCCACAAGTTTTCCTTCAAATGGCTATAGTGAAAAATAGAAGCCTCATTATAGGAAAAATGTTATGAGGGTTTGAATTTTAAATTTTTACGAAATCACGTAACGATAACGATTTGTCCTCAAACGACTCAATATTTGTTATTATTCAAAAAGTATAAGTCCTAATAGTTACTACACAATAGAACAAAACGAGCCTACCCAATTATTTTGTGCTGGACACGTCACTGGGTTACAAGAGAGCAGGGTGGCTGCAGGGTGTGACGCCTCTGCGCGCAACTATATATATTATACTATGTCATCTACTCTGTCGTCAATCCCATAGGTTCTAATCAAAGGTCTCGATAATGAACAAATTATAGTGTATACATTTATATAGCATACACGACGTCGACGTGTTTATACAATTTAATAGTGACATAATGATGACGTGTTACGTGTTAAAATAATAATATATTATATTTGCCTTTTGCATCATACATATATATAATACATGCGTATTGCGTACATATTAATTATTATTATATATTAACGACTTAATACGCTTGATTTACTACGTCTATAAGGTAAACAGACTTTGTTTTTTTCCGATTCGAAGGCGACGATCGGAAAAAACATAAATAAATAACGAAAAAATAAAGGCAAACTACCTACCTCCATATAACGCTTCACGTATATACTATACGTATAGCGTATATATTATTGTTATTTGTATTTATATTTTTTTTTACGTCCGACGACGGACATGACGGGGGACTGGTTTCTATCGTTTCGTACTCGACACAAACCAACGAAATATATAATGTACACGACCATTGAAATGTATGATATAATTATTCGTGTATGTGTTTGTACGTGAGTGTTTGCCAACTTTGATATTATATAGTTCCAAAAGACTCGTAAACGGAGTTTTATCGTAATTAGTGTGTGTGTGTGTGAGCGTATATATACATATATATATATATATTATAGAATCGTTTCATATATTATAATAATATGTGTTTATTTACGCGGCCGCGGTCCGTACCGTTTCCACTATATTATAATATAGATCTCATGATCGTTTAAAAGCTGGCTGCCATCATCCGACTAGCGAACGGACATTGACCAGATATTATGATATATTATAATCTAGAAATACGCGTAACGGATGACGACTACGTGTCGTTTTCACAATTATTATTATTTTTTTTTTTGGTATTTTGTTTAATTTTTTGTTTTTGTACGATTATATACGTGTCTATATTGCGTTTGGTTATTGCACGTGAATTCCGCTATACACCGATATTCACCTCTCTTTAACATGCGCTTGGTGATCGTATATTTTTTTATTATTATTATAAACCAAAGTTCCTGTTTACGCCACGCGCGACTTACACGTCCGTCCGTCGGCGTTTGAATTTTTTTATTGTTTTATTATTAATAATAACAAGTAACAACACGCATAGCCCCACGTGCGCGCCGAATCATAATTATCGTGTATTTATATATATATATATATATATATATATATATATATATTAGACGAACACACGTATATACACATAGTATTTATAGTGAATAAGGAACTACTGTTTGTGTATGTGTATATATATTATATATACATATTTATTATTTATACTCAGTCGCCAGTCGGTTCTTTTGAACTATATAACGCGGCCGACTAGCACACGCGCTCGTGGTATCATAGAAAACGCAATAATATAATAATAAAAGTAGTTACTAACAGGATATGGAATATGGCTTGATCGTTATTTTAAATTTGAAAGCTATATTTATAGTAATTTTGTTGCATAGAAAATCGATTTAGAGCTTAAAAATGTGTATAAAAGTTGCCCGTTTTAAATCACAGTGAAATTTAATAAGTATTAAGTACTTATCTATAATATTTTTATATAAAAGCATAAATGTGTATTAGGTATATAATAATTCTCTAGTCGACAAAATACAACTTTTTACTCGTTGAGAATGTAATTTTATAATAAAACGACAAAAATGTAAAAAGTGAGAAAGTACTCTATAGTCTATGGAAAGTATAAGTAACCGTTATGTTTTATTTAGCCATTAAGTAGGTAGGTAGTGTAATGGATGTGTTAAATTTGAATTTAACGATAAATCACTGATAGTCAAAAACTGTCGAATAATTTAATAGGTGTAATTATATGATTTTAGATGTAGGTACGAAATACCGCAGAATAAATGAAAATAAATTAAATTTATTCTGTGGAAATACTTTATTAATAGGGCTCAGATTTCAAAGAAAAATAAACAACGGAAAGCACACGAATGTTTTAAAAAAGCAAAAAAGATGAAACTTTATTTTTTAAAAAAGCAAAAAAAGCATGACAAAAAATTAACATGAACTAGATAGTTATATAAATGAATAAAAAAAAAAATTGAAAAATTAATTTAAATTTTAAATTAAATAAAAGAAATTACCATGTATTTTCCTAGATTTGCAGAAGTAAAACTGACTCTATAGACCGAAAGTATGTTTTTGTAAATGAAAAACGAACGCTCTATGCAGTATGCTCTATATCCACTGTATTGATTGGTATGCATACTTCATACAAGAGGTTTCAAATTACAACACTAAATCTTAAATTTTGAAACGGTCGATATCGATGTTGAAGTTGTACTGAGCAGTGAGCACAGATACCTACAACAGGTTATAAATATATATTTCGATAATCTATATGTTTAATATAATATATAATAATCAAGCCGATAACGAAAACAATAATAATCTAATATTTACATTTAGTAAGTATTCCGGGTTTTTGCATTTTTCATTAATTAAATGTTTTATTATTATTATTATTATTATTATTATTACTACCTATAGTATAATAAACACATAAAAAATCCACAGCTAGAATAACTGAAAAAAGCAATATAGCATTTGCATAAAAAAAGTCACAGTATAAAAATAAATTGGTTTATCACAGTAGTTCTAAACCTTTTTTTATTTATGTCACCTTTAACCACTAGAATCATACGCTGCGTCACCCTAACATCAAAATAAAAAACAATCTTAGCTGTATATCTAAAAATTATTCTATAATTAAAAAAAAAAAAAATACAGAACACAGAAAAAAACGTTAAAAACGTTGATATTAATTTGAATATAATAATATGATTTTTTTCGCAAAAATGTATTTATTTTTATTTTTTCGTTGACTTTTTGTGTCACTCCGGTTGAAAACTACTGGTTTATCAGAATGTCGTGAAACGAATTTATGTATATGTATTAGATTTCTGTCTCATATTTAAAAAAAAGCTTATGCTATAAAATTCGAGCCTTATACTAATTAAGCTTTTAAGAAACTATGATTTTAAATATTTGTATTTCATAGATAATATGTATTATTAGATAATACAATAATATTTTATGTGGATGATACCGTATAGGTAATACAGGTAAAAGGTAATATGACTATTAAACATAGCTAGGTACTGCAGTTGCAACTGCTGTTGCATTTCGTAACGAAATTCTTGATTCTTTAATAAATAACTGCATGTTCGAATAGAAAGCTGTCTTTATATAATTATAGCCGTGATTTATCTTGCCGGTTTTTCAATAAAAGCTAGTAATGGGCGTTACTTGTACTTTTATATTGTATAAAATATATATCCATTGTAATATTATACATATTTCTAGATATATTATGTTATGTTGATTCGAAACTACGATACTATGTATAATATGTACGTAATAAATATCTTATTCTGTTGGTGGACGAGTCAACGTACGTAATGTAGGTACTAGGTACCGACTTAGTAGGTATAACATGCCGATTATAGAAATCGTAAGTGAATCCAGAATTGCACGATTAAAAAATATATGTAAGTAACTATCCATACAATTACTATATATACGTGGGGATTAAGGTATTTACTATTAGTATGAAAAATAAATATTAAAATAAAAAATATATAATCATAATATGTTTGGCACTTATCTAGTTACCTTTGCGCAAATAAAGTTCAGATGTCTTATAATATTATTATCGCTCTTAAAAACGATTTTGATAGAAAGTTAAAATAGTACTTGCGAAAATCCTTAAAAACGCTATTGATGCGATATGTTGTTATTATTAAAGTTTTAAGGTAGGTACCTAGCTTAAAAATAGAACCACAGGAATTGTAAAAAATTATCAATTTAAGGTAAAAACTATACAGCTTACTATGTAATTCTATTGAATTTCAAAAAAACGAGCTAATATAGATAAAACTTGTTGAGAAAATTTTCTCGAGAAAAAAAATAGAAACTATGAAATGTACACTAAAAGTATAAAACTAACAATCTTTTGATTAGATAAATCAAAAGCATTCGAATGTATACAATGTTATTGTTATAACAATAAACAATATTTATTTTATATAAATTTTTTAAATAGAAAAATTACTCTTTATCCGTAAATCAATTTATTCTCCTCTGATATTTTACTTTGTAAAAGCAGGATATTCTCGTCAAGTGATACGAG
This sequence comes from Aphis gossypii, assembly GCF_020184175.1. Lineage (NCBI taxonomy): Eukaryota > Metazoa > Arthropoda > Insecta > Hemiptera > Aphididae > Aphis > Aphis gossypii. The sequence continues at coordinate 42,544,537 of NC_065530.1, read as the reverse complement.
TGTCCTTGTGATTGCTCCGCTCTGCAGAATCTAAAAATATAAACGAGATTAATATTACATATGTACAACTGATTGTGGGTTGGATGCCATATTTAAACAAACCTAAGTAGGGATAGTGTAAAATATGCAAATTTGAAAATAGTTATGAGATGACACCTCCCCTCCCGCTTTCCTGCAGTATTCACATTCCACATAACCACCCGCACAATACTAGGTATATGAGCGTGATGGCATTGACCGCGAAACGGTTATTGTTTTCGCGACCCAGTGCACTACTCTCAATATTGTACACCGTATTGAATACGCCGCTCCGGCCTCGTGCTGATTTCGATTCGACCGTGTGCCTTTTTCGCGAGTTCTGACCCCGTTTAAACGCACGCGCGGGCGTTCGACTGTGCACCTACTCCAATAATCTCAATTTTTTTGTTAAGTGTTTCAATGGGTTATGCGGTCACGTAACGTTTAAAACCAATGACATCCGCCACTCCGTCGGACTCTGACACTCTGTTTACACTTAATATTAATATAATACATACCTCCGAGTCTAGTATACAAACGATTCAAATATAAAAACGAATTCTCTTAAAAATACAATATAATGAACCTATATTATATATGATTATACGATATAAACATATTAGTTAAATAATATACACTTACACGTGTAATATTAGTAATTCTGTCATAATATTAGTTTATACCGTTATGCATGTTGTGATGTTTTAGTGTTTTACCTTTTTCTTGAAATGCAATTTTAAACAATAAATTATTATTATTACCAATTATAGACCATAGGTAATTAGTTAGGTATATATTTTAGTATTCTACGCAAATGAGTTACTTTTTATTCTCCTCTTTTCTCTCCTTTATACATTTTAATATAAGTCGAGCTCATTAATACTGTTGTTTATTGCTGATTAATGATTATTGTATCTAATATATATTTATTTATAGTTGGATATATTACCTAGAAATTAATAAAGAAATAACTTACTAATAACTAAATAACTATATATTGTAATATTATAATTATACCGTCTAGGCTACATTATGTGATATTAATACGTGATTATGGCGGTTGCATAATATAATACTTTTTTATACAGGAACGGTATATAGTAATATTGTTATAATAAAGTCAACAATTTTCACACGGACCGAAAGCACTCGAAATTCCACGCCTTACTCACCAATTCAGCCACTTGAAAGCGATTTTTAAAATAATAATAATCGACCGCAGTATGTATGTATATATTATAGTATATATTATAATATACATTATATTGTATACGGTTTATTGGTTTATATGATATTAAAACTGCCGTCGCCGCCGTATATAATCGTCTGTAAAAGTCGATCGACGTTGGCAGTCACAATAATATATCGAGACACACTACAAGATTTAATTTACAAAACAAAATATACATTGTATGAACACTACGAATAGTCTTTCATTTATTATAGTGTTAATATTATACAACCCACTTTATTTTAAAATGTATTTATTGAGTATTTTTTTCTATAACTTGTATACAAATATGTATCACTAAACTTAAAAATAAAAGAGCATAATATTATATAATAAAATGAGTTTTGTACTATAAGCACAATGTTAATCCTTTTTCATATTTTATTTAATAAATTATGATAATCAAAATCTTAGTTCATGTTTTAATTAAAGTTTGTTTTTTCATAAAATAAAAATCATGAAATACATATAGTTACATGTAAATAAAATAAAATATTATAAAAAATATAAAGCATATTATCAATAAAGTAAAAATAAAATAATTCATAACATTATAGACACGATACACATACCGTCATCGCAGTATATATAATATCCAATATTTTAGTTTTGTAAAAGATTAAGGTATACTTGTGGGTACTAACCAAGAGTCTTACATGTTATCATATCAGACCTTGCCAATTAAATATAAATCTAACGCACTACATAATATACATGGCACAAATAGCACATTTTGCTATTTTAATGTTAGCGTTTACTTATAATTGTTAACGTTATTTGATTTCCGTCAAATTCATAAGAATTTATTTTACGATTTACGATGACGATAATATGTCATTTAATTGTTTCCGCTTCGGGATTATATATACTGCAATGTATAAAATATGTACCAATGCTTGTTTTTGGGTCTAGATACATACTAATTTTTGTAAAATACATATAATATATTATATTATATACTTTGAGATTACTGAACAGTATTGTAATATATTATGTTGTTGTATTTTTACAGCGGCACTTTGTGTCTTTCGAAACACGTGTTTTGTGGTAATGGGTAAAAAAATTACAGCGGCTCCAAAAAAAACAACAACATAGCTAATAAATCAGGGTTGATTGGAACGATTTCGATACACATATAGTCTCGCGCCACCGTGGTGTACAATATGTATAGATATATAGTACATACGGCGTACGCCATACATCATTAGACTATATTATGTATATATATATTACAATAATTATAATATTATTTACATATGTATATGTGGTAGAGACGTGCAGGCTCACGGGATTCGTGTTTCCCTCGTCTCGACGTTACGTAAATAAAAAAATGATAACGGACACGCCGACAAAGTACACAATTTATACATATTGTATATTGATATAATAGTGTACACGCGATGGGTGCCGACCGGACCCAAATAGGGATCACGCGTACACGTGTGTATATGACTGGAAGAAAGCAAAAAGGGAAAGAAATAATTTAGAAAAAACTCAAGTCTACTTTATGTATCATTTACGATATATACCTACCTAATCTATATGACTATACAGACCGCCGTCTCACGGATTTCTACTGCCTCATGTCAGACGACTGCGATAATTATGAATAATTTCACGTCACATAATTTCTGTCGTTTTTTGTCTTAAAAAATCGTCATCAGAGTTAATATTTAAACCCATTTGTTATATATTATTATAACCATTAACCGCATTTCGTATCTACTATACTATATTAGGTATCTTATACATTAGTTAGTGTATATAATGTGTGTGATGCGTTTATGCAAGTGTGCAGTATATTTACTCGGCGGGATCTTAAAACGAATACAAGTCTCTCGCGCCCGCACCCACACTTGTTAACCTTAAAAAAAACAAATTAAGGGTTTTTCGTTTCTTTTTAAACGCAACACATACGCGCAGCCTGTGACATTGGACGTCTACATGATACCCTGTAATAATAAAATATATTTTTTCATTGAATAGAATCACAACACTATAAACACGATGCTATGTCACTGCTAAATTTTCTCACCGATATCAAATATTTTAACCAACATCTGAATTAAATGATATTATATACAGAGATTATTTTAACTACTACTTAAAAAATATATTCTATTACATAGTTTAAAAACATATCAAAACAATAAAAAAAAAAGTATTGTTAAATATTATTTTCATTTTTTGAAAGACATTCATTTCAAATTTCATATTCTATAGCAATATATTGTACATACCAAATCTTAACCTAACTTTTCAAAAACCAAAAAAAAATATTTTAAATTTTTGATTGTTCGGGAATTGTGCAACCTTTTTTCTAAGAAGCATATGGTAATTGGGCCAATATTTTAAAGAAGTGTAGAAACATTAAAATCGAGGAACTTTAAATCAAAAGAATTTTATTTTTAATGAAATAAAAAAATACACACGAAGTAGAAAAAAAATCAGATTTGAATTTGTGAATAGTATTACTTATTTAAAAAAAATTATTATTATTTAACTAAATTTGTACACCCAGATTGGCTAGATTTATATTGTATATTTATTAAAAAATAAAATGTTAAAATTATATAAATACTAAAATTAATATATTTTATATACTCGTATTTGTGGCCCAATCTCGTGATAATTTAAAATAAAAAAAAAATATTGTTACAAATAAGTAGCGAAATAGATAAAATGTGGCTTAATAACTGACCTATAATGTAGGCTGTTAGGACTAGGTATATACTTATTATGTGGTGTGGAGTAGGTTAGGTATCTACATATAAATGTAATAAAAGATAAATTATTATGAATACAATAGTAGGTAGGTATTATTATATTCATAATAAATGCGTATTAAATATTAATACAGTCAATAGATATATAACATATTATGTATGTGGTATTTGAGATTTTTATAAGTAGCGTTATAAGTAAAACTAATATTTGTATGCACAGATTTATTATTTTTTTTTGGAATATTACTTTACAAGCTAATAGTTTGTAATATTATATACTTTTATATAAAAAACAATTTCACAAATTAGCTCATATATTAACATACGCTGTGATATATTTTTTATTTTTTATATTTGCAAAAGTATTTGGAGTAAACATATTTTAACTGTATATGAACACAAAAAGGCATGTCTTATACAAGAACAAAATGTTTCTCGTGAATGACATTATATCGCTACATATGGTATATAAACTATGTTCTTTAAGTTTGTAAATACGGTATATTATAGTGGTAGTGTTTTTATTAGATAAGTATACCTATTGCCTGTGTATTTTTATATACTACTGCTGCAACGACAAAATTGAAGACCAGAAGGCAAAAGGTGTTATGTGACGTGTTTATTGAAACAAAAATATTTTATTATAGTAATAACTAAATCGTAAAAATAATATTACATATACAAAATTAATACACATGAATATAATCGTAATAACCGTTTTCCGTCAAAAAAAAAAAAAATAAAATACCCCAGTCAATTGCAGTCAACGGGATACATCGAAGCGATTATATGTTTACAACTTAAAATAATAATATATTATAATATAGATACTCGTACCTTTATTGTTTAGTTTATCACGCCTGCAGGCAGTGACATTGACGCTTACGTTGAAAATAAAGATTTTAGAACTTAAAAACTGACAGAAAATGTTGGATAATAAAAATATATTTTACGCACACATACACACAGCTGAGTTCATATTATATACCTGTACAACACTGCAGTCAGTAGTGTGGAAAGTGGAAACCACCATTGGTGTGTGAGAACCGTGGCCGTAAAATTTTGTCACATTTTACCGGGTTTCCCAGAAAAAACAACAAAAATAATAGTGCACATTAAAATATAATATACACAATATACCTACATTCGCGCATATGCATAATATATATTTAAGTCATATGTATACACATAACACATACATACACAGACATCGAGGTTGTCGTGCGTACCTACATATTATTATATATAATATAATATTTAAGACGCCAGTCGTACATTATAATACGATATATTATATGACGTGTATAAATATTATATGCGCCTGTACGAGTTGACATTTCGGCGAGCAACCCCACACAGATGGAAAATATTAAAATCCGAAATTAATCAACACGCTGTTATTGCAGTAGTGCCGCAGAGAGGTTTTCGACACTGCACACCAGCGTGGTATACCTATACACACCTTATATACACTACACGTCTGTATATATATATATTACATAATAGTGGCGCCTGAAATTAGGGTCCGACCCAATTTTTATAATATTTATTCGTTATTTTTTTTTCATATGTTTACACACACGCACATATATTATATATTATACAGTACGAGCATTAAGATTTCTGTGGGTCATCGAGACGTATACTTGTCGTCGTCGACCGTCGTCCTCGTATGTGAGGATTTATATTTTATATGTATAGCGTATATATATAGTATTACGCGAACATATAATTCACAATTCACTAAGTAGGTATACAAGCGGTGTGGTAATACGAAACGGTCAATGATCCTGCGAACAGCCCTTTTGAAGGCCTTCTGAAAAGCAGTAACATTTACTGAGATAGAAGGCACCTTGATTTATCGCGGTAAAACTTAAGTATAATATTGTATACACTCGATGTCAGTCTGCGGGTTCGTTCTCGTAAACGCTTTAACACCCCGCGAATTTACTACGCGGGACTACGTCTATACGAAAACTATTTTATCAGCATATTTTACGTATAGACCTGCTGCAGGATATTTGCCGTTGAGCCGTTCTGTCGTTTTACACGACATATTATTAAATTAAATGTTATTTAATGAATAATATTTTAAGAATGCATAAGATTGCTTATAATTAAATTGTTGTACTACTTCTGAGAGCACTAAATAATAATGTGAAAAAAATTAAACGTAAATACGTGATTGATTGTATACAAAATGTGCAGTATTTGCGTTATACTTAACAAATGTTCGCGCCTCAAACGCTCATTTAATATGTGTGATGGTATTGTGAGTGCCAATTTTAAAAAAACATATGTATACAATATTATGATATGATCATCAAACGAAAACCGCGAGGAAACGTGCAGAATATGTTAAAATGGCATTAGGCATTGCATATATTATAGGAATAATAAACGACATATGGCTTAAATAAAGGATATATATTATAATGGGAATAAATGTGAAAAAAGAAGAACAAACCCGGAGACTAATGGCTGAAAGATGATAAATTAATGGAGTTAGCGAGAGAGCCAGCAGTTGTGTGTGTGTTGTGTATGTATATAATACATATATATATATATATATATATAGAAGTATAGAAAATCATTTGAAGTGAATGCATGTAATATATCATATAAATATAATAGAACGTGCGGGTCTTATCATTTTTAACATTTTAACAATATGTCATCCCTAGGCAGTGTAGAATATTATAAAACATAATATTATTACGTGTACTATGTGTCTGTGTAGAAGCAGGATACAACAGTGACTACTATACTGACTAATGTGAGTAAAACCTCCACTTAAATAGAGATTCGAAAGAGTTGAGACTATTGAGATGATCTTTTTGATGAAACTTTTTAAGAGGTTTTTTACGTAAATTATAATAATGTATAGGTACAGCTACTATGTAAAGAAAAAATCTCTATCTATATGTGACGTGTTCAAAGATTCGTATGATAATGTTTTACATATTTTTTTTAGATGCCACTTTCTTCAGAGTTCATAATATTATAAAATACGTCATGTACTTAGGTGTTAAATTTATGTCAAAAAAAATATGACCATACATCAATTATTATTATACATACCTATTTATAATATATTTAAACGGGTTTCTAATTATTAATAACTAAGTATAATACATTGACTTTTTAATTATGATCGATATCTACCTAAAAATAGATATGGAAATATGACTTGATAGTAATCAAGGTTTATAAGGGAACGTCCAATACTTTGATATTTTCAGATTTTTACAGAAATATGTTATTTGAATCTAAACACACTATTTGGTGTGAAAACGATACACATCTATCTGTTCCTATAATAAAAGTATGAGTGTATCTTTATTTCATTTATTTCGAAAAGGGAACATAATAAGTTACACAAAATACGTTTTGTGTCTCTCCTGTAAAATTTGAATTTCGACGTACCTATAATATGTATTATATATTAAAATAATTGTTTAAAGCGTGCCTATAGTTAAGTAATCGCCAAGGACCCACGTCAGAATGTGTAGGTATATAGAATCGATGATGGATCAATTATAATTGTCGACGGACAACGATGTGATAACGGCTCGGTGCTTTGAACGGTCTTGTGGGGTTTGAAGTATAGATCACTGCATTCTAACTACGACTGTCGTATTTAATACTGAGATTCGAGTAGTTAAGATAGGTTAAAAGTTTAAAACGCATCCAATTAAAATAATAACCAATAAAAAAGTAGTATAATATAGTAAATCAGTAGCGCGCTGATTGACTGTATGATGCGAAAACTCACATAACGCCATGCCCAATGTTGTTGTTTAATAATCATTATTATTTGTTATTCATTTATCAACGTTATAAATTATAATATTATTATAATATAATATATATTTCTCGGCCCCCGGGTGTAAGAATAATGGACACCGGTATTAATGTGAGAAAAAATTGTTTTTATTAACAACTATAAGTAAATTTATGAAAATTTTTAAACACCTTAAATTATTATTATTTTGCGTATGTATCTACGACGACTAGTTAAGATTTTAAACAACCATACAATTTACAAACTATCCATGAGGGTGGAGCGCGCGGGTGTCAGCTAGTACCAATATAATTCTATAATAAATAATTTCCATAAAAATAAGTTTCTCAACAAAAAACGATTTTGAATGAAATGCGCAAATTATTGTTCAGTGTAACATGTTAATTTTATACCTAGTTTCAACTACATAATGTAGTGTTTCCGTTTCCCACATATTATTTTTTATATGAGCGAATTCATTTTAAATTTATTATTATACCTACCTATACTCGTATTTCAAACGAGTTTTGAATTTTAAGTAATTGTATTCGATTCAATAAAAATTCAAATCCAACAGAATATTTTTCAACGAAAATATAGTTTCCAATTAATAGGTTATTTTCAAAATTTTTATGAACTCCCTTAATATTGCAGTGGTACAAGAAAATATGTAAATTGTACTATATAATCCCTTATTGATACTAACAAAAGTCATACTTTACTTATACATATATCTAATTATTCGTTAAGAAATATACTTTTCTATCTATCCTATAATATAGATACATATCTATCTAATATAGTATAGAAATTCTCTCAAGTAGTCTCAACCATTCCAACATCTTATTTTTTCTCAAAAAATCAGTCATCCTAGTTTATTTTAATATAATTGAATTTATAATTTTCAATGAATATACCTTACAACAATCCTTGTAATTATACATAATACAATATCATGCATTATGATAATAATATATAAATAAGGACACACTCATTTTTGATGTAATCATTTATTCAAAAACTTTAAATTTTCTTTTTTCTTTTATTTTTTTTTCATGTATAACTCTTTAAAAAATTACGATCATATTTTTCTCTAATACTCGCCTACCAGATCCGTCCGCTCGTCCGCACATATTATTATATTATAATAATAATAAATATGGCATGCAATACCCGTAATATGTAATAAAGACGTATAATTTCGTATAATAATAATATAATTATGGGTCGGACTCGAGATAATATAAAATATAATCAAATTTGAAATTACATTAATAAAGGAATACGAGAGCGTTCGCTTTAAACAACTGCAAAGTCTTCGTCGTTAATCTAATAATATGAACAATGCTTTAACTAGCGCATGCGTATTTATTTATGCTTGTTATATACTTAAATGTGTGAGAGCAATATAACTTTCATGTAGGCGGAACCCGAACACCCGGGCGGCTGATATGGACGTGCCGGAAACTCGAGGGGAAATGCGTTGCCGGCCAATGGATTTGATCGGAATAATAGCCGCACGATTCTGCGCACAGAACCGGCGCACCGGAAATCATTTTTATACAACCAACGCCCTTACCAATTTTTATAATGTTACTATATTATAATTATTATTTTTTTTTTTTACAAAGTGATTTCTATATTAATATAACTAACTATACTATCGTTTTAGAAAAAATGTTTTTTAAGTATTTAAAGTTAAAATTCGAGAGTAGGTATTTTAACATTTTACGCGAGTAACCGCTATGCCACTGTATTATTCTGTTCATCTAAAATTTAATTCAATAAAAAAAAAAATATATTTGACTGTATATTATATTAGTATATATATATATATAATATTATTTGTTATTAGATATAATGATAATACGCATAAATGTATGTAGGTATACCTAATTTATACAATAATAGATTTATATTATTTTTCTTGAGGGAACTCATCTTTATTTTATGTACTTATTTCATCCATTAATGTAATAAAATTTAGACCCTTGAACACTTGAAATAATAAATACTTCAACTGTTTTGAGAAGAATTATAAAAAAAATGTTGATTTATTTATAATAACTAATAAGGCTTTTATGTCATTACAATTTATTATAATAATAACATAATGTATTTATTGTAATTATAAATATATATATTATATATACATAAAACAATTTATTAACTATAATAATTAATATTAGGTTTCTACTAATATAAGAATATATTATTTATAATATTAATATATTTATTTTAATTATTCATAATTATTCAAAATTCAAAATCAATTCAAAGCTTATCTGAAAAATTACTCGATGTTTTAATTAAAAAAAAAAAAAAAACATTCCTATATCTTTGTATAGTACTATATAGATCTTATTGTACACGCAAAATATGTTTATTGTCAGTTGTCATACAGTAACAGACCTTAATGTAATATATTATATATATATGTATACTGTTGAAGAATTAAAAAAAAAATGATAAAACATAACTACCTATGGTGTTGTTAAATATTATTATAAAAATTATTTTTATATTTCATCTTGCTGCAGTTTAACAATAGTTTTTCTTAGTTATATTATATTTAACAAACTACAATCATCATAATAATATGTATATACCTATTGAACATAAAAATATAAGATCTGAACTTGTTTTTAAACAATCGGCAGAGTATAAATAGTATAACTATCTAGCTTTTTTCCATGTGCATATGCACTCCTAGAATAAGATTGCCACAACTCTAAATTCATTAATTTTGAGTTGTGACTGCTGTTTAATAGAAAAAAATAAGCTCTATAAAATGCAAGAATGGCACATTTAATATCATTTTTCTTTTAGCCACTATATAGAGATGAGTCAGTATTGAATTATTTCAATTTTAGCTAATTTTCAATGCAAAAGAGCTATATATTTACTTTATCACAGTATACTTATTTTAATTTATCCAAATTATCACTGAAATCAAAATCTAAGACTGCCTTATTTCGACTTGTGGCGTTCTTGCACTAAATAAAACTAATTATTGCGTGGAATGTTCAGTGTAAAACAGCAATATTTAAGTTCTGGCAGTATTGCATTTTATAATTTGTGATAGTAAATTTTCATGGCTTAAATTCAATAATGCTATATTTTAATAAGTGGCCAGTGGCCATTGGCCATCTAAAAATCAATTCCTATATGCAATACAGTCACATCTCAAAATATGGCAGTCTTGCATTTATTTAAAAAATTGTAAATGGCCATTCTAAATTTTAGGGTTTAAGAGTAAATTTTATAATACGCGATATTATAGTTGAAAAATTAATATTATAAAGTATGATTTCAAGTATTTAAGTGTTTAATTTCAAACGTATAAGTAAAAAACTCATTAAAATATCTTAGGTCTAAACTTGAAATCAATTTTTCTCAAAACTATACATTTTGAGTTATGACAGCAGTCTTGTTCAAGGGGTGCATTATTATTATGTAATATGTAAGGAATAAGATGGGGTTAATACTGTATAGATAACCTAAAGATACAAAATTAATTTACTATTACGTCCATATACTGCGGTTTTCAAGTATGAAAAACATTTTTTGTATATACGTAGTTACATTTCTTCACTATAATATGTAATACATATAATAATAATATATATATGCATATAAAGCTTATTTTATAAGCTGAAGTATTTTACTGTACATATTAGTGCACTAAAACTATATATTATATAAAATCGTAATTCGTAGCTATATATAGTTATATGATTATAATATTATGATAAAAATTGTGTAATATATATAAATTTATAGTAGTAAACAAAAAAAGTATAATTTTAGTTTTTAAAATGCTGCTACGACGATCATATTTAAAACTAATATTATGAATTACCTATTACTTGTATTATAAGTATAAAATTACACAACCCGACATCGATGATATTTCAATATCATACAGTATATACCAGCGGTTCTCAAACTTTTTTTTTGTGGAGTCCTTGAGATGCTAAAAAAACTTAAAAACTTCACGGAGCCCCAAAAACTTGAAATACCAATTTTACAACTCATAAAAAATTATAGATCAATAAATTGCTATTATACAATATAAGTATAACTTATGTAACTTGTAACGATTTAACGAATAATAATATATGAACTTAATTCAGATGTGGCCGCAGAGCCCCTAGATTAGTTTCGCACAGTTTGAGAATTACTGGTATATACTATATAATAATCAATTACTTTTATTATTTGAAAAATTGTTTGATAGTTGATAGTTAAGATTTTGTTTCTAACCTTATTAGGACACATTCATAAATTTATAAATCGTATATATTATATATATATATAATATAGATACGATATAAACGACGTAATATAGTATATATTATCCAATGTTTAAAATTATCGTTATATAGATAATAGACTTAAGTTTACGAGAATTTCATATGGTATACGTGTCTATAAACATATAAGTTTTATAATAGCATGTGAGTTTACCCATTATATATGGAATATTGCAGCTCATCTAAAACGTATACTCGCGTATATTAATACTATACATATATTTAAGTATATCAGCACGATTAACTTATTTTATTATAGACTTATTTCAGTGATTAATTCTCCGCAGCAGCCAACTAATTTATATAACAAAATGTAAATATTATAAAAATGTGTATTATGCACGTTTATGCACCTATTTGTTTATTATTAAGTAGAATATAATATAAAGATTACATCAATCAAGTGCAGGTTTCCGGCCAATCGGTTAAGATATATTTATATTGTATAATGTACATTCATAGAGTAACATAAGAATCTATATATAGGTATAGGTCACCGTATATAGCCGTATCATATGTAATAATCTATCATACACAGATACACTGTATCTAGGTACTATATAAGTATATTGTACATGTATATATACAGAGTGATTCAAATTAGGTATATGCTTATCACGTTCTTTCATCGTTTAAAATTAATTTTAATTGTAAATATTGTGGAATATTTAAATATAAGTATACTACTTAATAGTTATACTTAAAGAGTATAAAGTAAAGACCTATTTTCATATTCATACATTTTTGTGCTATTTATGAAGTAGCTTCCTTTTAGAAAAACAAAATTCTTATTTTTCGAATGATAGCAATTATTTTTATTTGTACATGTTTATGTATATAGGATATAGGTAGGTACCTATATGGACTTTTTTAATGTTAATGCATTTGAATCAAAAATTGAAATTTTCTAAATTATTAAAAACTTAATGTAGTTATTAAAGATAAAAATCCTGCGTGTAATGGTTATACATAAAATGTAAAATACCTATATTATATCCAGTATTTAATATAGGCATTCTCAAACATTTTTTTACAAATTATAGAATATTGTTATTTTAATAAAATTATAGATTAATACAATTATTATTTATTAGTAGGTACACATAATTTTCAAATCATCATAGGACATAGTCTCATTATTTTGTAATACCTAAATAATCTAAACTATTACCATAGGTCCATAAAGTTTAATAACTCATGAACTATTTGATTATAAATTAAAAAGAATTAAATAAATTTAAAAAAATTATTCTTACTTCTAACAATTTACAGTAAAACATATGGTTATTCTCATTTGAAAAAGAAGTTTTTATCGCACAGTACCTATACTTCTTAAATAGGATTTATATCTACATGATTGAAAATATATAGTGTTTAAATATGCTTAAGTTTCTAAGCATTTGATTAAATTCATAATTAAAGGAAAAAATGGGGAAAAGCATCCTTAGTGAATCACCCTGTATATTGTTATATTTACTGGACTACAGAGTACCCACGAATCGAATATAAAAATATATAGACACACACTTTATATATATAGCCGATGACTCAAAAAGAAGCAAAAAAAACTTGCATAAGAATATTCAGTATACTACAGCATACAGCTATCACTTATTAATTTATTATACATTATATCCTATAATATCTATACATCTCTAGATGCATTAGGCAGTCATAAAATTACTAATTAGTCATCCCTGTCTAATATTTTTCATTATTTTGACACGACGTTTAAGTCAACCATAGTAGACTTGTATTTGTATACTATAATATTATAATGTACGTATAAACGCACGTCTGTATGAGTGTGGCATCATATATATATTATATACATATATAATAAAGATATCGACGAACGCCCCTTGGAAACGGATGGGCGGGACTTGTACGAGCTGAAACAAGTGTCCCGTGTTTAGCCAGGGATCGACTGGATTATTCGTTACAGTTGCAGAAACATTCGGGTACGACTATAAGACGAGTGTACATTACGATCGCAGCAAAAAACTTAAAGTAGTTACACAAAAAACATTTTTTCCCATTTTTTTTTTTTTTTTGAGAATTTTAATGTTATTGACATCCAATGCGGTAGAAAAGTTTTTCGCGTATTTTTTATATTATTAACCCACGTCTTCGTGTAAAAAACAGTACTCATCGTCGCCTATGTGCAATGACGAGCGATATAATCAACTATTCTTCGCGACATAATTATCAGTCGAATTATTCAGGTAAGCAATTACATTTTTTTTTTTTATTATTATTAATTATAAAATGTACGCGCGTTTGAACAAACAAAAAATGCATTAGGTACCTACATTTTTGTCAATTATTTAAAAGTTTATAACTGGAATTAATTTTTAAAAATATATATGTATTATTTTAAAGATTTAATATTTAATAACATACCGTTTTTACTAATTTTAAGATCGTTAATTTTAGCGTAGTTATCAATATTTAAAACAAATGCCTATGCCTAACAGAAATATTATTATATGGTTATGTTATTTAGTAAATTATTAAGTATATTATAGGTTTATAACATTATAATTTTAAATAAATTCAAATAATCAATCCTATATAATCTACAGTAATACAATTTGTTGTATCTTTTAATATTATATAGTAAATTCAATATTGATATATATTTTGTTAAACTTAAATGTAGATACCTATAATTACCTATAATACCTATAATTTTTCATATCATGGTAATTTATTCTAATATAATTATAAAAAAACATTATTTGAACTAACGAATTAGATGACTAAACAATTTGATATATATTAAATTTATAATATATAAATAATATTTGTGTTAAATTTTTAAAATTACTGTTGTAAGTACATATAAACTAAAAACGATTAAAATTATAAGCGTGCACGAGGGGGACCGGATATGCTTGAGCACTACGAAATTTTGTAATTGGGGGGTCTAAAATGTTCTAGAGTATAGGGTCCTGTGATTTTTCTAAAATATGTGGTAAAATATAAACCATAAAATAATTTAAATTTGATTAGAATAACTTATGATTATAACAGCTTTAGATATTATTGACTACTAAATTACAAATATAAATGAACATGACAATATTTGTTTCAAGAGAATATAATATAAATTTGTACTAACAAATATATTATACCACTTATTAATATGTATGTATATGTTTTATTAAGAAAAGTCTCAAAAATATTATAGCCGCCTCCTGAAATTCAGATCTGCGCACTCCTATGATTAAAATAAGTCTTACTTAGAAAATTTAAAGCATCCAAACATTTTTTATATAAATCCAATGTATATGTATGTGTATAATATATTATACAAATTGTAATTAAGTATCACCTCTATACTGGACTCATTTAATTTAATTCGGCCCTATAGAGACGTTGTATATGTCGGGTGTGTATTATTATATACAGGGGCGGTCAAACAGTCAATCGCGGACAAGTTCAAAGTCGATCATGTTAGAATTTATTTTTAGGGTCACGGCGTCATCCGCCCTATATGTTTATTAATAATTATATTTATTCAATAATAAAAAAAAAATTTAAGGAAGTCGATCTTCTAAGACGAAGTATATTTTTAGTAAATCATGTATAAAAAAAGTTTGGCCATCCCTGTTATATATACTATAAAGTTATATTACATTACATTTACATTATTGAGAAGATTCAATAAAAAAATTTAGGCATGTGTTACATGTATCAAATACAATTAAAGCATAATTAAATTCATAGCAAAAAACAACTATAATAATACGAAAAATATTATCTTATATATAATTTAATTCTATATAGCATAATATATTCAATATTGCGGTCACACTTCATAATTAATATCATGGATATACTTAATTATTATGCGTGCATAGTAAAAATTATTATCTAAAACTGGTAATTCAAATGATATAGAGTAGTATTTATAGAAAAATCAAAAATTCAGAGAATATATAACTACCGAATGTAGTGTATATAATATTATCACCACTGTTAATGTCAGGGTTTTGTACCAAGTTATTTATTATGGTTTCGATTTTCATATTCTAAATTTTCAAGTTTCAAAATCAAAAAATTTAAAAAAATTGAGCGTTAATAGTCGTTTAGTTAAGAAAAACCTAAAAAACTAATTAAAAGAGATATAGATGCAGTACATGACGTAAATATAGGTATACCACATTAAATATTAATTAATAATTATCATCATCAAATAAACCTAGCCCGATAAAATGTTAAGCATATTAATTGTTCTTATATGTTATTATAGTGATATTAGAGTTATACTTATTTATTATACATTTGTTTATTTAAAATTATTTCTTTGATAATAAATACAAAACCAATCCCATATTCAAGCGAAATTTACAAAATAAAAATGTATGCGGATTGTGGGTGTTATAAGATTTTTTTTTTAGAGAGATTTTAAGGGCTTGAGTTAATTTTGGTGGAAGTCCCTGATTATTATGATAGTTTATGGTCGGTTCATAATGGTCTCTCTGTAGTCTGTGTAATGAGTACCTAAACGAACTACATACGAACTGAACGCTTATTCCAATCCTTACCGTAAATAAAAAACAATTAAATACACTATAATAGTATGATCCAGTAGTTCATAATTCATCCCATAAAAAATTAAGCTTACAGTAATATAATATTACATGATAATGATGAACGAAACGATATTTTCGCGTTACAGTTAAACAAGAATGCATGACGACCATCAGTGCGGCAGCCGCACCGTCATCGTCGTCAGCAGTGGCCGGCGACGGACGTTACGTCGTCCAGGACCTGTCGCCGTCGGCATCGTCCTACTGGATGCCGGCCGCGGAACAGCAACAGCTAGTGACGTGTGTCGTAGGTCACCCGATCGGTAGCACAGCGTCGTCTTCATCGTCGTTCGTGGACGACGAATCCACGTCGTACGAGGATATTACGTACAACAATTACGGGCCGTCGTCGGTGGCCGCGCTGCAGGCCACCGCCGCCTCCGCGGCCAACTGTGATTACGGTGGCCTTTACGGTCATCATCTGCAGCAGCAACAGCAACAGCAACAGCTGCAGCTGCAACAGCCGTTGCTACAGTACGGTAACGTCGGTTACTACGACGGAGGCAGCGGCGTCGGCGGTGGCGGTTACCATCAGCTCGGTCACTTGCAGGGCTACGACGAAAAGCCGGTGGCGTACGACAACAACAATGCTGCCGACGTTTGCGACATGAATTCCGCCGTAGCGGTCGCCTCAGTGGCCGTCGCTTACGACGACCCTTACGCCGCGCCCGTCGTGCCACAGCTCGATCGACAGCCGCTCACGCCTCAGGTACGCGCCCACACCTAATTTTATATCATCATTATACGCGGGGTTACAATATTCCTTTAATGGTCGCCGAATCTAAAAATTAATATTGAACTTAAGGTATTGAGGATTTCAAATTTTCCTTTTTTTTTCTCTTCTAAAAATACTGGTTAGGTTAGGTTACAAACCAAAAGCAAATATACCTAAATGTACCTATTATAGGTATATAAGCTTTTGGTTCTGACTGTTCTAAGTCCGCGATTCATAAAATATGAATTATTTTATATTTACTCTATAATTAAAATATTAAGAACCACAATAACTATTCTGCTATAGTGCTATAGATTATAATAGTTTTATTTTAAACTTATACATTGCTGCAACCTATACAGCTATATTATATTATACGTGCAAATGTTAATACTATCAATGAAAATTATAATATTTACATTTTATGATTGACTATGATACTATAATATAGTATTGTAACTATATGATATTTTATAACTATCTACTTATTCTACTTATATAATTTATACCGCACTATTTATTTTAATACATATAAATATTTTTTTTATTGCGTAGTATTATTGACTCATTTATTTAAAATACCCTAGTGCGTTATTGTGGAGTTATTTGGGTTACCAGGTTACGCAAATACAATAAATTCTAAATTCTAAATAACAGACTTATAGATATTATAGCTATACGTAAATAAATCAAATATAATTATATCCTTACAAAGAACTTATAAATAATATTTAAATGGTACTATAAGATTTGTGTATCTACCTTAACGTATTATCTTCGAGAAATGGGCGCGGCAAATGTTTTCGTCGGGTCAGAACAGTAGTAAACTTATAAACTTAGAAGTCTTGTTTATAGCTATTGCTATATGTGTACAATTAATTCTCGTCGGAAATTGCCAATCGGTGATGCAAAAACGGTTTTATAGAAATTCACTACTGAAATGTACTGTCGCACTGCACCACTATATAATTCTCTGCACAATAATATATATATATATATGCAAACGTGCTAAAAGAAAATTTAAAACTAAAAAAAAGGTGTGATTGAATATTCAATAGTGTATGGCGATGGTCGTAGAAAAAACGGAAAATTATACCATGGTTGATTTTAGCTACCTATACCTCCGCGAATACAATTAACAACATGGTCGACAAGGTAGTGCAGAGCAACTTACCGTGGTCCAACTAAGTGTCCGTTTTACAATCATAGTTTAAACCTAGGTTACTGATTTTACCGGCCGAATTCGGCGGTTTAACCTTGGTTTAACCAATTGTAATACGCGCACTAAGACCTCGCAAGTTTAGAATCTCACTGGATTTTACGGACTAATTTTTCGATTTTGCTATCACTTTTTGAACTGAAAATATACAAAACAATATTTACGATAATCGGTTTAGTAGAAACACGAATTGAAATCAATTTCACATCTCTTTCATGTGTCGCGTGTCGTGGGTTTGTACGGTATTTTAAGTTTTATAATTTTGTAGAACTATTTATATACTTTTATGTTTAAATACAATAATATAAGGTATCAACTATAAAAATCGTACGATTTTTGCCAAATTAATTTTAACTCAAAGATGAAATATCTCAAGTTTCACGTCACGAGCGTCTAAATATTTGATAATATGATAATTTGATGAATAAATATTAAAATTAAAAACCGTAAAAACACTATATAGGTACAACACAAATCAGTGACAAAACACAAAGATGAGTAAGTTGTGGAGTCGTCATTTTTGAGATTCGACTTATTATATACTATCGTACAATTTTATGTTCAAATCGTTCAACCACGGTAAGCTGGACCAAGGTGCGACTGGTATTAAAATAGCATTCTATATGGCATATACTCGTAAAAAACTGGTAATCGTATCATTTTTCATTGATATCTGTCAGTAGTCATCAGTCGTCGCTGACCGTTTTCTGCTAGTCCATCTCGCCACCGATCTCCGATTCACGACAATTATTGGTCGAACCTTATAACAGTATGTATGGTGATACATCAGCCACAAAATTTGACCTATAAACAATAATTAAGAACTGTGCAACAGTTTCTATTAGGTATATTTGATAATGTTTAGCTAAAAAAAAAACACATAAACAATTATTATTATAAACATCATTTTTCAGTAAAAAAATTTGATTCAAGCTGGTTGCAATTTTTCCAACCGGTCCAAACGCAACTACACTAGTCTTGCCGGTTTATAAATAATATATGGTTATCAGACCCTTTTTACGCTACCGGAACTCTCGTGCAACAAAATAAATCGCGAAATCCTCATACCTATATAATATCCTTATATAATACATATAGGTATATATTATATTATAACGACCCGTTTCAATTTACTGGCCCTTTTTTTTTTACTTTCCGGGTTAGTTAGAGCACTTGGGTCTTTATTAATGGGTTTGGATTTATGGCTACACATTATACCTACTCCAACACGTGTAGTGTATCCTACACCGCTGCAATGTTAAACTATACTATATCTGTGTATAATAATACAATATACATATACATATTATGTAAATGGTACCCGACCCCGAAAAGGTGCAAACCAACTCAGAAAAACGCACTATTTTTGGTTAGTTGTATAGTTTTAATTATTATTTATGCATAAAGGTAATAGTATACTTACTCGCACATGCACTAGATGCATCACGCATGCAGTTTTAATGTCACTAATATTAATTAAAATAGAGGAATGCTCTTTTTGCATCGAAAATTATGAGCAATAATGAATACAATTTTAGAGCTCGTTGTAAGTGGATTACGGATAATTCATTATTTAGTTTTCGTGAAAAAGGTATTTTTTAATATTCACGCTTCTTGAAATGCAATTTTCTGAGGATATAATTGTATGGTTTCTATTTATATTAAACACGCAGACTCACAGTTTATATTCATCTTTTGTCTCATACGTACGTTTTAAAATTTTCATTACAGTTTTAACGATTAATTTAACCAACTCTCAAATTATTGGAAGGGGGCCAATATGAATACCACGTCCTTGAGCCCAGTTGTATCAATCTATATACTTTACAATAATTATTATTTCAATATTGAGAAAACGACATAAAATTATATTAACAGTACATAATAATAAACGTCTTTCAATATTGTTCAATATGAATTATTTTAACATTAACGAAAGCAAAACGGATAAAGTACCTAATTTTTATACGATAAATGTACTTTATAAGACATAAATTATATTGATATTTTATACAGGTAGTCAGTAATAGATTATTGTACTCAAAACCGATATTATAGGCTTAAAAAATTGATCGGCTAAACTTAAATAGCAATTTTTAAACACAAAAATCGATGCGGTTATTAGTACATGAACTGCAAAAATCATAACTTCGACAATTAGGTATATACTATATGCAAAATATACTAAGTATATAAATCGATAAAAAATTAAACTTTAAACAGCCTATCTGTCTTCAGTCGATTGTTGAAATAAAGATAAATTATTAAACAACCCACCAAAAAATGGTGCAAATATCGAAAATAATATTATATTAAACCCGTTTTTTATTTTTGAACAGTATCGTCCTACGCAACCAAACAGCAATAACAACAACCACAACAACAACGCCGCCGCCGCCGCCGCTGTCGCCGACAACGACGATGAAGACGACGACGACGATGCAATAAGCAACGAAGATAGCAATAAACGACGGCAATTGCAACGGCGACAACAGCTGCAACAGCAACATCATATGTTGCAGCAACAGTGCAAATCTTCAGAGTCTACGCCGGCGGCGATGCCCGTGGTGCGCGTTGTTAAACGTAGGAACACGGCCAACAAGAAGGAACGGCGACGGACGCAGAGCATCAACAACGCGTTCTCCGACCTCCGGGATTGCATACCCAACGTACCGTCCGACACCAAACTGTCGAAGATCAAAACGCTTCGGTTGGCCACATCCTACATTGGTTACCTGATGACCGTGCTGGACAGCGACGATCCGGACACGGACGGTTTCAAGGCTGACCTATCCGCGCACACGTCCAAGCGGTCGTTGCAGGCGCCACACGTGCAAGCCGATAAGGCCCAACAACAGCAGGTTTGTACATCACAATAAACGTCATAATAATAAGGGTTAATTTATGGTGCACGAAAATTAATAAAATATAAATATAAATTAATATATTATGTATGTATGTATATTGATAATATACAACGTAACGAAGAATAAATACAATTTTTATCTTGCCCGATAATTGGATAATAAATCCAATAAATAAGGTAAATGTATTAGTCGTCGTGCTCGTTGATGAATTTTCTTTGATGGATTTACTTTGATCGGAAAATGTACCCGTTATAATACATAGGATATAGCAATAAGAAGATATTGAAATGTGTATAATTGTTTTAGTAGGTAAGGTTTTCAAATTACAAATTTTGTTTTGGATTATTAAAATTACAGACAAAAACGTACCTACACCAATAAAATAAAATATTATATTTCCGTGAATTTTCCAGTTTAACGATTTTTTAAAGCATAGTATGACAATCGTATGAAACGAATTTATAACTTCTGTAAATGTATAGTTACCCCTAAATCAATAAAATATATATTATATGTATTTTGAATTTATGTTTAACTAAATTATAAATATCAATGATCATTAATATTTATAGCATTTATTGATTTATCGACATGAATTGGAATAAAAACAAAATGTTAGCTTGAATTAGGTTAACTATATTGATAAGTGATATTAAATTATTGTAGTAGAAATAATTATTATGTAAACAAAAACTAAATATTTCTAACTTCTTTAAATTATTCAAATAGGTACCTATGTCCTATATTATGTGTAAGTTTGAAGTTAGGGTTACTACAGTATTCGCCGTTTTGTACTTTTGTAAGTATATACAATACCGTATTTTTTAGTGTGAAAATAATAATAAAAAAACCATAAATCCTACACAATACTATCAGAAACCATTTATGCATAATATATATAATATATATACGTAAGTGGACAACGGGCATATAAAATCTGTTTGAGGCATAATATTATGTTCAATTTACAGTATGGCTAAAGCATATTTACTCGAAATTTGTGTAACGTTAAACGATCTATGGTTACTTATATAGGTGCATTTAAAACATAATTTATTTTTTAACCTTATTTGTTATAAAAACCTCATTTTAATCCATATGAAATATGTTTTGTCTAGCGGTTCTCATTTTGACACAGGGGAAAAACCTAAAAATCAAATTTAAAACATGGACATTCTTTAAATGACGAAAAAATCTCAAAATAAATCGCCTATTTTGTGCACGAATTTTTATTTTGATATCTACTAAGCTATAATAGATTTTCAACAACGCAGTATCACTAAACACTATATAATAATATAATATATTATATGTACTACCTAGTGACTTCGTTTATACAATAAAAGATAAAATAATAATGAAATACAATATATTAATACACCACTGTTATTATTGGGCTTGTCACATTACAGCCAAATTCGATTGCCATTTGCCATTTTTAATGTAGTCGACCGACGTTTGTTGCGCCCTACCCGGCTGCGGTATAATTAAATAATATAATATTGGCGCGCGCCTGCAATATCGTGGAACCCTAAATTATGATTACCGAGTGATATAAGTATTTATTATGTGATTACCCACGATCAACTATAAACCATAACTGTGTTCAAACGTTAAAATACACTTATAATAATATAATATACCATCATTATATTATAATATAATAGAACCGTCTGGTATGGCATCGTATGATATTGTGTAATGTGTGTATAATATTTACACGTCAGACACGTGATACATTGACACTTTGAAGGCGATATCTATTTATTATTATAATGACGACGGCTATTATATACATTATACGTATTATATATAGTATAATGTGTGCATACTACGGCAGCAAGTTATTAAATAATATATATTAATTCATATAATTTTGAATAAGTATTCATAAAGTAATGTACTATAATGTTACATTGTTATAAACTGGTCGAGGTTACCCAATCGAACTGTATTCTTTGACTTAGGTGTTTAGTTGGAAAATCGAACTGATGAAAAAAAATTTAAACCGAGTTTGTTGACTTATTAATCGTTATTAATACTTAAAAACAATAATAACTATAAAAGAAAGTTATGCATAAGCACAACAATATCAATATTTCTAAATTATTAAAAATGTATTGATATTATATTAGTATGTTACTTACCCACATTGTAATAATATTAAAACATACAATTTATTTTTTGTCACATAGATGATGATCGTCCGAAACCCTCTGAATCCTACCAATGACCACCAACATCAAGAACATCAACATCACCACAAACGGAGCAAAGGCAGGACAGGGTGGCCACAAGATGTTTGGGCATTAGAACTTAAACAAGAACAAGTGTAACAAAGCGCCTGGTACACACCTTTTAGCTACCTTTTTTGTTAAAGAGCGATCAAATCATATAGGAACAGAAAATTAAAATCTTATGCTCACATGTTAAGGATCACCACCGCCGATCCTGAGTATATAAAGTTATAAGTAATATAATATTATCAGTCATATAGGTACTTTGGTATTTACACCATAGTACACTAATTACTAACTATTTGTATAACAATATAACGAAACTATATATAGAGATTACAATGTGAGACATAAGTGTATTATATATTTATTTCTGCAACGATTTGGTGCGTTAAACAAACCATGTTATTAATATGTTATTATTTATACATTATACCTAAGATTACAGTTAAACATATTTTTTCTTTTTTCTTTTTTTGTACAATACATTTAAACCACAGAATTTCCACGAAAATGTCTAGTTTATTGTGTACAGAACAAAATATATAAATATATAGGAGTAGTAAAGAACAAAAAATCGGTGGATCAATTTTCGCGACAGAACATGATATATGAGTATTGTATACATTTTGTAGAACACTGTTGCAACTGAGTCCTGTAAATATTTATCACGCGGATTTCGCTTCCCGTCGTTTCGCTTTAAAATCGAGAGAAATAAGATTGGACATGTTATTATGATAGGTATATTATATTATATATTTATATGTATATTTATTATTTGTTTTTTTTTTTATTTTAATAAATCTTTTGAGTATTTTGTAATTATTTCTATACCATACGATGTCATTATATATTATATTATATTAAATATTTAACGAAATGCATATTATTATTATATTTATATAAAATGTATATAATATATGTATACATTTTATTATACTTCGACGTATATTCGGAAGGTTATATTGCCCTTTATACGTATTATATTATTAAATAAGATAATATACATTTTCTACGCGTTTTACATATTGTAGCGTGTAACAATGTTTTACATTACGATTTGTCGATTTCCAATTTTGTATTTAACATACCTACCTGAAAATGTAAATAGCTGAATGTTGTTTATTAATAACAATAAATGCGCTTTTGTTTTAAACATTTTGAGCATATGTATATATTATAATATCATTAATATCATATAATAATATATTACTATTTTTCCTCGCAGCCGATAATATTGCTCAAAATACGATCACGATCACCCTACATATCATATCTTAATCGGTTCGGTCATTGATGTGTGTAACTCTGAAAATAATTATTCTAGGATTGTTTAGACTTGACATTTTCACCCCTATTTATTAAGATGATTTATACATTATTATAATCTTATAACTACTTTATAATTTTTACTTTAATTAGTGTATGAATTATACTTATAGCAGAAAAATGTAAATAATTACGTTTATTCCGTTCATTTAATGAATCCATTAGAAAGTATTAATTAATAACAAATTAATTCTTATTTAAGTTATCGATGACCGTAAAATATTTATATTCACTATGACTTCTTTAATAAAATAAAATTAACCGATGATCCTTATTAATTATTTATTTGTTTTTTATAAATTACGTGTTTTCTGATAAATATTGTTTCAATTCAAAATGTTCGTCTAACGCTTGTATGTGTAAGGTACATAATTTATGGAAACAATAAATTCTATCCGATGTGACGTATAAATACTATTAATCGCTGCGACCGTCATTATCGTGACTCGCATGGTACCCTTAATATTGAGGGATAGCTAGTTGTACTTATTAAAGACGAGAGATGATAATAATAACGACCATATACACGCGTATACAGAGTGATTTTTTTTACTGATTTTTACATTTTTGAAAAAATAAATGTTTATATAATTATAGTTCAATATTTTAAACCTAATAATTTTAACCTTATAATAGGTATATTAAAGCTCTTCGGAATGAGACTCGATTATGCATTAACCTGTTTCTGGAAACTGATATAAAATATAAAATATATTTTTACACGCCTTTCTCATACACATCATGCAAACATAGAATAATTTTTTTTTTAAATATATTGCATTCTATATACTGTTAATATGTAAACTTATTTTTTATCTTTACTTCTGCATCGTAACTTTATTCCAACCTACTTTCCTATTCCATCTATTATAGTCAATTGTAATTTAATATGAATAAAAATATGGAATTTTTAGTTTGGGGTTGAGTTTTTTAAAACATATATAACTTTACAATATACATGCATACATACTTTAATACTATTAAAGGTATTAAATTACCTATGTATTAATGTGTTATATGCATAATACAATATTATATACTTGTATTACTGATTTACCTATAATTACATAAAAATTATATTATATTAATAAAATTATTTAGAAACATGTTGATGTAAAAAAAATCATCATAGTAAAAGCGACACGTTATTAAAACAATTCATTTTTTAAATTTAATAAAATTAGATAGTAATTAATAAATAATAACATAATGGAAGATGTGAAAAACTGCTTTTAAAATATATGAAGGAATGTCATTCTGCTCTCGTTACTATCAATAATCGCTGTATATAACGGTACTTTTTAGATTCTGAACGGAGTAATGAATGTATTGAATTTACAATGAATTCGTGTTTTTTTTTCAACTTAAAAAGAAAGTTTTTAATAGAAAATTAAATCTAGTAGGTACTTCCAAAATTAGAAATTCTCAGTACTCATAACATAATTAGTGAAAAAAAATAACATTCATTAAAATGTTGGTATTATATTACTCATTGGATATTAAAATATGTGTTATTTTGGTTACCAAAAAGGGCTTTTTTATAATGTTTGACTACTTTTTTTTAAATTTAATATAAGAACATTAAGTCCTGAGCCCTAAATTTATACAACACTAATTATTTGGAAAAATATAGCTTATTTAAAAATTAGTAAAACTTGCAGTGAAATAGACCTCTCTGTATACATAAATATTATGATGCTATTATAATGCTAAATAATATTGTCTTGACGGGTTCTGCACGTACACGGTACTGTATAATATGTATTATACAGACGTAGACCGTTTTGTAAACAACATCTCATTAGAAAATAATATACGGATCACTACTTGCCTAGACAATATTTTATGAGTCTATGTACAATTACATGATAATCTATATATAATACGAGAATATAAAAAACAATGTGTATAATGCTTGGAAGTTGTTGCTTTTGAATTTTTTTTATAGGCTATTAGATTTATTACCGAATGAGATAGAAATTAGTTTTAAGACACTATGAAAAAGTATTAAAAGCTTATATACAGAGCATTTTTTGTGATGTTTCCTAGTATAATTCTTGAATCATTTTTAGCGCATACTTTATGAATTTATGACTATTAATAATATGTTTAAAAAATGTTTGGATTAATATGTATTGTATACAATAATTTTGATGGATTTTATAGTTTTCACTTTAAAATTGTAACGTGTTTTTCATAATTATTTTCTTTATATTATGGTTTTAATTTTTAAATATATTTATAGTCGATTTTCGGTATTTAATTTAACACTTAAACTGTAAGAACGCTTATTTTACTAATGATCGAGTATACAATTAATGATTTATATATTTATATTAAAATAATAATCATACGCTATTACGCTTTAATTATTTTATATCGTTAAAAATAAATGACGATGACGTGTATATAAATAACTGCAGTAAAAAAATCCGATATAAACTATATAGCTATTTTATCGGACTTAATATGTTGGAGTTACAATTCAGAAATTAATATAATTCCAGATCTGAACTGAAAAAAATCTTGAATTTCATTGTACAACTTTCCCTTAATTTGCTTTTTGGAGGCAAGGTTAATGGTATCGTTCATACTAATATATTATATAATAGCTGACTACCTATATGTTGGTGTAATTCATACATTATACGTTATATATTATTATATTCTACTCCTACGTATACCGAACGAGACGGTCAGTAATTCTAAAGTCAAATATAAATCAATTAATGTATTATATATTTATATGAAAAATTAAAAACTTGAGAGTAGTTAGGCGTCACCGACATTTTTGCACTCGTCCTCGCAAATTTTTCTAAGGACAGCCTCAAATTTATTGTAATAAAAATAACTATTAAAACGGATTCAAATTAAAAAAACATCTGTATAATAATAATAATCGTTATCGTTATCGTTTTTATTATAGACTACCAAAAATACCGACTACACTAAATCATAATATTATATTATAATATAACATATATAATGAACGTGTGAACATCGATCTTGTCCCATCGTTCGGTTCAATAAGCACGTTATGAAGCCCGCGGAAGTCGTCTACACTACGGCCTGCCGTCGCGCCGCCGCCGATTCGGTGGCCGCTTGCAGCGACGAGGCCTGCTGCAGCTGTTGCTGTTGCTGTCGCTGTTGTCTGAGCAGCGTCGCGTTCGATTGCTGGTACAACGCGTTTCTGGCGTCCCGCCGGTACAGCAACGTTTCGCGGCCAAGCCGAGGGACCTGAGGCTGGTTCATGATTGCCTGTCGACCGAGACGCGGCGAGAAAGGTGGCGAGTAAGGCGGCGACCTGGCCGTATGCCGCGACCGCGACGCCGCGTCGTCATCATCGTCCTCCTCCGACGATCTACCGTTCCTCGCGTTCTGCTTCATCTGAATCTGATTGTACACTGCCGGGCGATAAAGCGAAAATGTAAGTACATTTATTTTGTTTTTTTTTTTAATAGAAAATAAGAACTTCATCATATCATTTTAGCTCACCAACCCCCCGAGGCGATCCCTGTTATTGTCTTACTACAATTTACACAATCGAAAAATAGCCAAATCTAGTAATCAATGCGTTTGGTGTTGAGTCCACGCTAGAATTGTAATTTTATTATACATATAAATGCATATTTTATTGATAATATGTTTTTTGTTGCTTTTGAGGCAGATTTTTTTTTTTTTTTTTAATGTTTGGTCGTATGTGAACTATTTTGTATGAGTATTTTTATAATCAATAATTATTTTAATCACCTATTTATCTATTATTTAATAACACATATTGTTGGTATATTTACTCAAAACAGAGATGAATATGATATTACAAATATTTTATTGTTCTAACGAATTATTATTATATTTTACAAACGTTTTTCGATATACGTACACAACAGTCTTTAATCTAATAAAAAATATTTAAATTATGTTTTTGCATATGAATACTATTCTATATACTTAAGTATATATTTATATTCATAAACCTATTTAGAATACGTTTTTTTGTTATAATATTTTTGTATTTACATAATTTTTTTGAAAAAATAATGTATTTAATATTTGCGATAGTGAAAGACTGATTTTTCTTTTCTAGTCACCGACATTATAAATAAAGTATAGGAATTTTGAAAACCCCCGATTATAGATTTTTGTAAAGAAATGTAAAATATAATTAAAAACATAAATTATTAATGTATTGATGAACTCATTACATCGTTGTATTTAAAAATTGGTAAAAATGTTCAAGTATGACATATTCTGAACATAGATTATACTTCTTTTAAAATATTCTAATATGACGTACACTTCGAATTCAAATAAACCTTATTCTTTGTGAGACTGACACGCGTAAATAATTTTTCTACTGCCAAACAAGATTTAGTACAAAAACACGCCTCCGATACCAAAAGAAAAAATTACTCGGGTGATTATCACCACATATTATACATAAATAACACTTCGCAGATCTACACTGCGGCTAGTGGTACAGCTGCACAGACGATCATATAACGCGTTATTTACATTTAAGATAACGATTTGTTATTTCTACAGTTTAGGGCGGTGAAACAATTATTATTATTATTATTTTTGCAGAGTTTGGCGCTGTCGCACTTGCCAGACCACGCTTATGGTGCGGTTTCCAGGAGGTTTCCAGCGTCACGCCCCCTCGCAGCGAAATCGGGTCGGCAATTTATCATGACCGTTTTAACGATATTGTGATATAATTACTCTGCAATGCCCAATGTATTATGTCATGTATACGATGTGTGGTCTGCCGAGAGCGATTGTATATCAGTTATTATTCCGTGAAAAAAAAATGTGATAATAACGACGCTGCGACGCAATTCCAGACGAAATATATAGCGGCTGCCAAAGACGTACACAAGGGGGTGTTTTGGATGATCAAACACTA
This sequence comes from Aphis gossypii, assembly GCF_020184175.1. Lineage (NCBI taxonomy): Eukaryota > Metazoa > Arthropoda > Insecta > Hemiptera > Aphididae > Aphis > Aphis gossypii. The sequence goes on along the minus strand of NC_065530.1, from coordinate 42,514,591 downwards.
CCCGAAATATTTATTTTTTTAATAAAAATTGAATACTAACAAATTAAAAAAATTAATATAATTTGAATACAAATAAAAATACTTAAACAGAATTTATAAATAAAATAAAATAATATTTATTGTATATTGACGTGATGGATACAAAATAATTTGAAAAAAAAATGGTTCAACTTTTCAAAAACTGATTTTTAAAAACAAGTTACCGTTAAAAAAAATTAATTGGGACATATTCGCTGTCCTTTAGATCTCACGTTTTCTATTTGATAATAGATATAAGGTAAAAACACGATGTGTTCGATTCTTCTGAAGTTTGCTAGGTATTATCCAGTGAAATGAATTGGGGTAAAATAATAACCTCATGAATTTTGTTTTCATCGTTTTTCATAGCAGAACGTGTAGATAATAATGAGTAATGACTAATTGAAAACCTAAGCTAACGTCCAGATGGATATTTCCTGGTATTATACTAATGCGAGTATACGATAAACAGAAACACTACGGATACTGTACACTCGTGCGTACCAGGACCATCCTCTTAAGTCGAACAACGATAATATAATTTAGTTACTGGTGGGCGGACAGCCGGTCTTCTTAAGTACACATGTAATAAGTAAATGTGGCACTATATGCTTGTATCATATATAATATGATACAGCGGTAGCCAGAGACTAGAAAGTAGAAAGTCATTATGGGGTGTGTTCATAACGTATATAATAACAAAACATAATATATGATATGTGAGATCAATCAAGCTGGGGTGTGAAACAAAAACAAAGTAAAAAGGCGTAATAAGTATGTTATATTTAGGTCACACTGTCGTTATATTTACCACAAAGACTTATAATTGTACGTCCGCATTATCATTCTATTGGTATATATATATATATAATATATGATCAAAACACATTAAATAAAATATAATATTTAATCAATGACCATATATATATATATATATGTATAATGTATATACATAATGATATTAAAAAACTTAATAGACGATTTAAAAATGTAAATAGATTTGATTATTATTGTCTCTATTATATAATGGTTAAATCAATAATTATGTCAAAATGAGATTCAAATTTTATATAAGATACAACCCGTTATTTAATATTTGATATAGAATTAAAAATAAAACGAACGTTTTACTATTTTCTTACTATCTTTTTACTACTTTCATTGCACATTTCATAGATAAAGTTAATCGAATAATGACAAAAATTAAGCTTTTTTCAAAAATGTATTAGGTACAAAAACAAACGCCAGACAACGCTAATAATATTATAACAATATATACAAATATGCAGATCAACCGAAAGTTGATTTACGCATCACATGCCCTATCACTAAAACCCCACCCATACATGAAACATTTTATAGTTGGATAGTGAATGATTAAAAAAAAGTGTTACATATGATATGGTAGAATACTAGAGTATCCTGTATAATATAACCTATAACATATACACTTCACCTATACATTACAAGACTGAAGACACTTTAACTTTGAGTTTTATAATTTTTATTAAAAAATATTGTTTTATGTCTTGTCGATTTATAGGATCATAATATAATATAATAGCTAACTAACTTCTAAGATCTCTATTGACACTCTGTGCACCACTGCTATCGTCTGTTGATCGGGAAGTATTATTATACACTATACAGTATCATACCGATATAAAAAAAAATTAAAAATTAAGGAAATTATTGGAAAATGTCATCTTGTGGCGCGATGTAAATTTGTCTCCCCCCCCCCCCCCCCAATTATTACCATTATTTTGTATACTTACAGGAATTATCGATGATCGGTACCAGCACCCACGGCACATTGTTGATCAAATTTGAGACAGCGGCCTGTCCTGCCGCCACCGACGTCGAACCCGCGGCCAACGAATCCTGCAGCGACGAAGCGGCCGGCGCGATCGCGTTCCCGTCCACTGACTGCGCGACGCCGCCGCCGCCAAACGGCGATCCACCGCGACGTTTCCTGCGGCCCAACCGCGGCCCAAACCATATGCCGCCGTTGCTCGCTTGGGTAGTGCCGCCCCGCTTGTCGGCCCCAAACAACGCGGCCGTGGCCACACCGGTGGCCGGAGATCCGGTGCCGTAATAGCTGGCGCCGCTTGTTCCGCCGCCGCTTTCTCCCCGCCCGACGCTACCGCCATAATCGTACCACAGCAGGTCGGAGATAGGCCTCTGTTGCGCCGCCGCCGCTGCAGCGTCGGCAACCACTGCCGAATAATCGTAGTCCAACTGTTCCATAAACTTTTGTGCTTCTTGTAAGTCTATATAATAATAATCATGACGTATAAGACTTTATTTGTACAACCACAAACATATTATGCGTAATGAAAAATTGATTTCAGTCATCACTCATTATAGATAATATTACATATAAGCAACAACACTCCCTTAAAACTATCGGCTTGTGTGGGAAGAGTATTTTATTCTAAACAGAATCGTGATTTATGTGTAAATTATACGTAGTTTAAAATGTATACATTGTTTAAATATAGGTACTCTATAATTACTTTTATATCTATTTTATTAATAAAACCAACTCAATAAGTAATTATATTACAAGGATTATAGACACTTTATCAAAATCGGAATTGTATACGGTTAACACGTGAAATAAATAATTACAAGTTATATAAACTTATTATTAATAATAATTTTCTAGGTAGGTACATACAATTTTTTTGGGTCATAGCATCACTTATATATATATATATATGTGTGTGTTAAACTTGAATTCAATGATATATTATTATTATACACTTTGTTCAAGTTAAGAAACGTAATCAAAGCCGACTAAGGCATAACTGTACACGATAAGGTTCTACAGATGGTTAACTCCGTGAGATTATACAAACGGATGTTGTTTGATCATTGCCTTACGAAAATTGGTCGCCGCCAACTAAGTTTTTAATTTGAAATTTAGCAGAGTATAATATAATATGAAAAACGATTCTGAGCGAAGATGGTCTTTCAGACTAATCACTATAAGTATATATTTTCATAATATTAGTTTTTTTTATTTTTAATACCTATTATGGTAGTTAAGTATATTTTCCGAAAATATTGCATTTATTTAATTATTGAAATAATTTGTATTGATGTACCTATTTATTTTATCAACTTATATAACTTAAAATGTAATAACAATTTTTGTAAATGCCGTAAAATAGATAAAATAGATTTATATATCCATAGTATTAATAGATAATATAAAATATATTTTAAAATTTATCATGCATATAAATAATTTTAAAAAGTCAACATTTTTAAAATATTATTTCGTGTTTAGAAATTAAAATATGAACATTTTCTAAAAATTTAAATCATTCATAGTTATATAGTTATGATAATAAAATAAAGAAATCAGTTTGGTCAAAAACTAGTTTAGCGTAAAAATTTTCCATTTCTCCTTAATTCTTTCTATGTTTTTCCTGATTACAAAAAAGGTTATGTCAAATTTTTAATTTTGACCATCAAATCAACATCAAAGTTGAAAATCAAAGCATTTTATTTTCTACTTATCGGGTATATATTATATAACATACATAATTGTAAAACTAATATATTGGAGTATCGCCGAATTTAAAGTGAAGAACCACGAAAAACCATTTTTTTTTTTAAAAAAAAAAAATACATTATGTACAGTACTTGACGAAGGTGTAAGTTTTCACATTCAACATTTCTCATATATGATCGAATGTGACGACTGATATGAATATGCATTCATTAAAACGTAAAAAATGTCAAATTTATTTTTCTATTATTGAGTTATTATAAATGTTAAATATGGTATCTTGACACGCTTTAGTAATGAGAGCAGAGAACAATTCTTATAAATGATGTTATTTATTGGAGTAATTTAAGAAACAATAGCGTGACTTCAATAAAATAAATAGTAAAAAATTATCAATTCATGGTCATTAATTAACGTTGGTTATCAATGGTTTGGATTGGATTAACTGGTTATTGTATTTTGTTATTAACATATTATTAATAAATAATAGCTACTTCTAACTTAAATTTTACTATTAAAAAATGTTGTACCTACATTTTATAAAATGCAGTCTCATATGTAATTCTTAGTTATAATGAAAATATAGTATGTAATGTCTACAAGACTACAATACAAATTGTATTTTATTTAGTGAATTTAGTAAATTCCATAATCGATGGTATCTAATACCATTGAATATATTGCTTATTAATTATTAATTATTATAATATACACAAGGTGGATATATCCACCTTGATTATACATTTATATTGGATTCATTTTTCAATTAGACTAGACAAATAAAATTATTGGGATAAGTAGTTGGTAGCACTGGAACGAGATATAATGATAATAGCCCGGCACGCTATCATTTTATCAATTCCACAATTTATATTTTCAATATTTTTTTATATGTGCTCGCACGTGAATTTATAATTTTTTATTTGACTATAATCTATTGAGAACTTAATCGTAGAATATTTAAACAATAATGGGAGATTTTTTTAATAATAGCAGTGAAAATTTTGACTTGGGTTCTTCGTCAGGTGGTGGTACTGACAAATTTAAAGCCGATGAAATACAAAAAGTTATAATGATGGAACAACAGAAAGCTCAACTAAATGCACAAGTAATATAGCTATTCACACGCTCTGTCCTTTTCATTTCTATTATTAGTTAATTAATTTTTTTAGATTCAAGAGATCAGTGAAATGTGTTGGGAAAAGTGTGTGGATAAACCATCAGCAAAGCTTGGTTCAAAAACCGAAGCGTGCCTTTCAAATTGTGTTAAAAGATTTTTCGATTCTTCAGTTATCATTGCACACAGATTCAATCAGTTGATTCAAAGGTCCAACACTGGTTAACCAAATACCTACATTTTTGTGTCCCATTCTTTATTATAATGTTAATTCTGTAGTAATTGAGCGAGCAACTTTTCAATATAAATCAAGTAATATAAATTGTTTTTAATGGTTCTGTATTGTACATACCTATAGTTTGAGTGGAAATTGCTTGTTATATTATTAATGTTCGATATTGTTCAATATAAAATAAAATATAGTTTATAATATGTTCACTATTTTTTTCTATCTATGTTTTTATTCCCAAAATTTTTTATAAAAAATCTACTAGATATTATTAAAAAAAAGAATTAAAAATAATCATTTAATTGTCTGAATATTTATTTATGATATAAATTTCTAAGCTTGCTTGAAATTTAATTTATTTATCATAGATATATAAATAATAATAATTTCCACTGCCATAACATAATAATAAACTTAAAAATATTCATCTTTAAAATAACACATTATAAAATGTTGACTTTATCTTATGTCGATATTATATAATAATGTATTAGATGGTTTTCAATAGAATACTTAGAGTATTTCTGATTTATAGTATTTAACATGTTACATAATAGTTTGAAACTTTAATTCAAAATCTAAAAATAATGTTTAATGTATTATAACAGTTATAAAATAGTCTTAAAACTAAAATATTTATTTGTATTCTTTTTGATATAACTATAAATGTATATGTACGATATATTATATAAAATAAGTTGTATATATAACTAAATATATACTATACAAATTTTAAAGTTTGACAATCGCTGAACAATACTTATATTACGGTATGCGTTTAAAAAAATATATGTGTATAAATTTAATGCTCAAATTTTGTTTAAGAATGAAAAATGAACTATTAAATTTTATTGAAATGAAAAATAAATTAAAATATTATTAATAAATAACTCATAAGATGAGATAATACTCACATTTTAATCTTTATCTTTTAAATCTATTTAATACTATTGATTTGATTTTATGTATATTGTTATTTATTGAGTATTAACATAACAATATACCAACATAAATATATTGATATCACAAAATCTTTCTTTTTTTTTTAATTCGTTATTTGTCATTACATAAATTTGATTCATGGAATAAAATTTAATGCTATAATTTTAAGTTTACATAATATAGTTTATTTAATTGATTTATGAAATTAGTATCATAAAACAATGTTTATCATTAATATTTTTTACAGTAAATTATAAATTTTTAATAAATTTTTTTTAACATTTTATGTAAATCCATCCATTTTTTCAAGCATATTATATATATATATTTTTAGATTATAAAGTTTTGGTCCCTACTGATAAGTTATAATTTTATAAATAAATTACCTATGGTAAAAAATAATTATACAACTAGAAAGATTAGGAATATAATATTAGTTTATTATTTTCTAACAAGGAAAGCAACATTATATTGGCTGTTTTAAATATTTAAATTTCCTTTAATTATTTGTGTGAAACCCAAAACTAAAACTAATAGTGGACTTATGACATATTATTACTTAAAATTAAAATATAAAATAAAGTTCAAAGTGGCCTTAATAATAAATGTTATCAATAATAACTCATTATTAATTTAAACAAAAAATCAAATATAGGTATTAGTTGTAATAAATTATTTTATATTTTTTTAATATTATTATTTATTATTTATTTATTTATTTTTTTTTTTAATTATATTTATCCAATGAAATACATTTTTAGTTATGAAAGATTATTCTTTTAAAAATAATTTTTTATTTTAAAATACTATTGAATTTGGCTGGCTTATTATAAAAACACTTACCTATTATGTGTAGAAAATGGCTTAGTTTACAGTTGGAGCTGCCTTTAGATTTTAAAACTATGGATAATGATAGAGTAACTCATTGCATTCGAAACTGAACATAGTGCTTATATTAATAAATAATCAATATTATATTAAATTTAAAAGGGTACAATATATGTCCAATACCCAACTGATGATAGTGTAAAATTCTTTTTACTATTGTTACAAACCTCATTCAGTCCAAAATCTAAAATATTATATTATACAATAAATTGTACAAGGAACCTATCTACAACAATAAATATGTAAGTAATAATCCATTATCAAATCAAATGATTTACAAGTGAGATAAAGATTTTTAAATTTTTAACAGAATAAAATCTATACACTTAAATAGGTATCCTATTATTAAAAAAAATGAAATGTAAATAAAGACATTTATATTATGTCATTTTTCAGTAAAAATATTAAAATGTTCAATGTAATAGGTACTCACCATTTAAAATACTGGCATTTGTCATCAGAAGAGAACACGCAATAAACCACAAAAAGCAGACGGTGCACATTGTGTTTACTATGCCTGTAGTTATTTTGAATGCGTTGAGATGAATAAACCGTTGTGGACAGCGACTCAGACTTTTATACAACAGTTCGTGAGTGAATTAAACTGAAGAAATGCGCTTTGGATTCTCAAATCTTTTTATATATATATATATATATAGGTTCGCAAATACGCAAGGTGTATCACATCTCTGGCAAAAAAAACAATCAATTCCAATTTATTCGCGAAAAAAACAACAGTTGAAATACTAGAACACAATAAATTTTTATTTGTTCGGATTATTACTCTTCGGATTGACTTAATTGTATCATTTGTCTGCCGATGTTCATTTTAAAAAATGTCTTTTAGTTTTATTTATCGCACATTTTCGTAATTTGAGTTATAGATCAATTCTAAGTTAATATTTTCAGAAAAATTTCAACGCATTAAAAATTTAAAATATAATAAGGAGGTTCTCCTTTAAAAAAAAAGTTTGTATCTCCACAGGACACTCAGAATCTCAATAATTTTAAAATATTGTCTAAGTATATCTGAAAATCACATTTTGAATAACTGTATTGTTGAAGAAAAATGAGGTTAGCGAATCAGCCTGTATATAAGAATATTAAATGCAGTAGCGTAGCCATTGTCTGAACTTGGGTTTAGGTACCTACATTTTCCTAACTATTTTAAGCTACCGAAGTAGTCTAATCTATTCGAACCATACCCAATAATTATATTCTACTCAAGAGTAATCACCATCATTTCTTTTGGATGTGTTAATTTTTTTTAAATTCCTATTTTTTATTAGTTAAGGTCATTCAATTTCTAGATTTTGGTTTTAGCGTATACGTCACTATTATATAGACCAGTAGTTATCAACCTTTTTTGATTCATGTCACCTTTAACCACTAGAACCAAACACTACGTCACCTTAACATTAAAATAATAAAGAATTTTAGCTTTATATTTAAAAATTATTCTATTCATAAAAAAAAAAAAATATAGTACACAGAAAAAAACGTTCAAAACGTTGATATAAATATGAATTATACCTAATATGAATAATTATTAATATGAATTTTAATAATATGATTTTTTACCGCAATTTTTTTTTCCTTTTCTCGTTGATATTTCATGTCACCCCTAAGCTGGGTCCATATCACCTCTGTTGAGAACTACCTATATAGATAAAATGGCTATACAAATCACGTATTCTGTTATTCGCACCAGTGGCGTACGCATAATTCGTTTATGGGGGGGTTACCATTTATGTATATTCACTATATTGTATATGTATAAAATGTTATTAGTACAATATTCCAAAAAAGAATTATACCTACATGTTTCACTTCTGGAAGGGGTTAAACCCCTAACTTCCCCCCTCCGTCGGTACACCACTGATTCGCATCCATGTTATATTTTGGAAAAATATAAAGCATCGACATTTTAATGATTAATTTTTAAAACTCCTCGCATCTTTGATTAAAATTTGAAAAATTGTTTATCGGTAAATCCTGTTAATCATTTCCTACGCATCTTATTATACCACGATTTTATGTGACATACGATTGAAGTATCGATAACACGATGCGGCGACGAAAAACACGAGAATAATGTCAATAACGCTAGTTTATGAATATATAAAATATATAGGTACCTATATACACGACTATACCTAAATAAATCAAGTTCTCATTTTTCAATCACCGACTGCAGTGGTGCATGTACAGACATAAATCCTAAGACGGAATACGTTCTGTATTATTTTTCATGACAAATAACCGCGTTATTATAAGTTTGAAAACATATATTATTTTTATAAAATATATTTGTGTAAAATAACGACATTGCACATTGGCAATAACAACGCATCAATATAACGACACCATGACCACGTTCTATTATACGATGTTTCGGCTATACATAGTACTACGCACTTCAATGACGAATGTGTTTATAACTATAAGTAAAATAAATTAATAACCTACGCGGTATATATGATGATATGATTGTATGCCTGTTATAATAATACAGTTATGCCAATTATAATATTATATTGACCATAATATAGTAAACAACATAATAATATAGCAATAATACTATATCTTATTATGCATCATCGGAAAAAAAAACGTTTAAGTAAACTGCGTGTACAGTAAATAATATATCCAAGAGGAAATTAAATTAAATTATTATACATTAGTAATAATATAATATTTTATACAAACAGCTGTGAATAAACGCGACTGCCGTGATTTTACAATTAATTTCACATCGTTTACTAGGTGATTAATTTGATGTAAAACATTTATTGTTTTAAAAACTATTGACGATTTTGAAAATCGTAAAATGAATAATAATAAAAAAAACTTTATGATGTAGGTACCTATATTACGATATATTATTACGAAATATCGGTGCGACATTGACGTAGCTAAATTGCCTATCTAACACGCCGTATGGATATGTCCCCATAGGTATATTAATATGACGTACTAAACAATATTATTATCTTATGGTAAAATTGAAAGATTAAATTTTTTCCAAATTAAATGTAAGTAATTATCTTTATGTAAGTGTGCATATGCCACAAATACGTCTTAAAATTATACAATCCTATCCAAACAGCAAATACTAACGTAGTATTCATTTCAAGTGATCCTCTCGGCAATCTACCGCAATGCCAATTTTAAAATAAAATTTCAAACAATTGTCACTTATTATTACTAATTAGTAATTAGTGACTAATTTTCTAGTTTACTGTCTTGAATGAATACAACATAATATAATTGTATTATATTAAATGCCTTTATTTAATGTATTATTATTATTATTGTAATAGTTAAATAGTAATATATAACAAATACCAATGATTATAGAATAATCTATTATACTACATCAACATATGACAAAAATAATAATTACATGAAAGACGCAGCATTTCTAAACTTACATGACTGAATAATATAAAAATAAACACCCCTACAATAACCAGATAACCTCAATTAATAACTTAGGCACATTCTGATAAACAGCAGCCATTGAAAAATAATACGAAATAATATCAAAAAAATACTAAAGTATGATTGTTTAACATCATTGACTAGTATTAATGATGTCAAAAAAACTATCTAAAGTCCCAAAGCTTTCTATTAGCATATAATATATACTATAAAATATTAAGATATAACCAATTATTTAGTCTACATTCGGTACATTCTACGGTGGCGTTTTCAAAGATGTGCTATGGTACATTGGTGTGACGTTAGGCATCCCTCCAATATAGGTGTACCGAAAAACATTATGATTATCAAAATATAATAATATTACATTTTTGGTAAAATGTTGATAGAAAAAATATCTTTAACGATTATCTTATCGGCGATTACCACTTATCTCGTATTATCTAGAATTTTTGATAAATACAGTGAAACAAAAAAATTACCATGAAAGCAATAAGGGAGTATACCTAAATATGTAGTCTATTCGTGGACCTATAGGCAAATTATTAAAAAATATTCAATTACTTATATGTATTTTAATTTAACGATAATTTCATCTGGTAAAAAAAAAAATAAAAAAAAGAGTATTTTAATTATAAGTTGGTGGTAGTGGTATAGGTGTTCTATAGTCCAAACACACACTACTCTAACAAATTGGATTTGCATTGCAAGAAAACTGTGAAAAATAATATTTTTTCAGAGGTATATTATATTTACAAATATGTTTCAAAATATTTATATAATTATGATGGTATTTCTCATATTTCAGCAAAAATGTGCATTGAGTGTTGCAGCAATGTTATTTTTAGAAGCATGAGGTATACTGTAAATTCCAATACGCATTTCGATGTTACATGTAGGTACCAATAAAATAATATTGTTAAAACGTTGGTGCAACATTTTTATTCACTGGCTCACTGCACAGTGGAATAATACTAATTACATTTTAATATTATTATTATTTTAATATTAATATTTGAAAAAAAAAAACAATATTAAACTATTATATATTAAAATTGAAAAATATAAAAATATTTATTTATTGAAATTTTTTTGGGGGTGTATGGCGCATACGGATCTTCTGAAAACGGCCTTAAGTGTTCGTTAGTATTTTTATTTGTACCTATAATATTCTATTATAGGTATCTAGAAACGGCGGCTAGACGAAAATAATGGGTATGTAGTGTGTACATTATTTTAAAACGATATAATAAAACACAATTTGCAAATTTATATTGGCGTCTGGTTGGAAAAATATCACCATCGTGACGCTATACCGTACGTGATTAGTCATGATTAAATCTGGGGACTGTGACACTTTTATTCATCTATTATTATACCTATCGTGTGTTAATATATTTTATACACACACACGTCTGACACATTTAACAGTCATATACATATAGTAGACACACGCGTGTTCCACGGAATTATATATATATATATATATAAGTAAATGCGGTATCACTGTTATATACGTAACCATTAACCTATTAATAATAATATATATCAATATGGCTGTGTCCAAAGGTCTAAAGATAATGACGACGTGAGATCCGATCGTGCGTAAATTGAAATCCTGTGCAGTAGAAGTCATCGTGAATCGCGGAGACAGATAAATCGCTTTAAAATCAAATTGAGATTAATTATGTATATATACTCGGCTGAGTATAAGATACATGATATTCGATACATGGGCGATACAGTACCTAATACATAATATCATATTATCATTATTGACTATTTATAGATAGTACTAAATATTATAATCAATGATAATAATATATTAATACTATGTATATTGTATATGGTATATCGCCATAATACGAATGAGACATTTCTCTTGAATACAACAAAAATTAACTGATGATTTTCATCTGCCATTAAATCATGAAAAATATTGTGTACATGTTATAAATAGTAAAAAAAAATTAACAATTGAAATGTTCATTTATTGTATTTGTTTAGTAAATAAACAAGACATTTACCTAATAAAAATTAATATTATCTGAGCTCCATCATAACCTAGCCATGTCTTTTTGTACGTCTGATTCCAATTCATTTATATTAGTGATTTTTAATATTTGTAACTTTTGAATTTAATAAAAAATATTAAATTAATATCTATAAAAGTTATCTCTAATAAAAACAAGACAAATTTAATTTTTATGCATTTTTTATTCCTATCCCCCATGGAAATTGTAGCTATGCTACTGATAAGAGTGATAAATATTCGGGGAGGAAGCAATGCGAAAGAGGTCCCCTCCCGGTCGTCAATTTAACCCCCCCCCCTCCTCAAAAAAAAAAAAAGAGTGATAAATATTATATATAGAATACATTCAAATTGCACTAAACTAATAAAAAAATTAAAGACTATTATTTATTACAAACATCAATTCTAATTATAAATATAGATGTTTTACGTGTGATAGTTTTTTCGGGATATTCACTTTTACATCGGAAACCACCCCCATAGTTTGAAATTGGAGCATTATTTCGACTAGTTATGCTGTACACAGACACAAAAACAAAAAAAAAAACACATCATTGTAAAATCAATACATTCATCACTTCGTTCAGAATCTAAAAAAATAGTTGAATTATTAGTAGGTGATAACATGAACTTTAACATGCCCCAAAAATCAACTTTTTTAATTCACCTGTTAATTATAAATTTATAAATACCAAATTAATAATTATAAATTACCTATAATCTCTTCAGGTGCCCGGTGAGGATTTGCCCATTGCTATGTATCCTGAAATAATAATGGAGATATCATAATTCCGTATTTTTAATAAGATTCGTAGAGACTATACATGACTACAATTATTTTGTATTTTAATTTAATATAACATTTTTTTTTTAGTTATTTTCAAAAAAAAAATAAAGATAGCCATTTTGTAAAATTTATTTTTCTGACAATTTTGAAGTTTCAATATTTTATTTTCATTTATTTTCATGATTTTTAATATCTTCTCTAGTTTCCAGAAAAATTGTATTAAATTTTCTAGTACCAGTAAAACATCAAAATTAAAAAAATATATACTCTTCAAAATGGCTATCTTTGATTGTTTTGTAAATAATTAAATAAAAAATTATTATTTAAACTTTTTAACATACGAAATAGGTACTTGTAGTTTTTGCTCTGTGAGTTTTACGAAAAAATAATAGAATTATGATATTTCCATTGTATGCATGGCATATATGTGTTTTATTGATAATTTCTTACTATTAATTGATTATTATCTAGTAATTTATATGCAATTAATTATATTCTAATAATGAACTTAATTATTATAATTACAAAAAATTTCAAAAATTTGTTCTATCACTTAAAATAATGATTAGACAAGAAAATACATATTTTATTTCATTATTTTATTGGATTTCATGATCGATTGAAGTATGAAAGTGCCTGCAGAAATTAATTTGAATATATACATTTTTTTTAAGGATACAATCAATTATTGTATTAGTAAACTATTTGTTAAACTTTAAAAAAAGTATACCTAATTTAAATTTTTTTTAATTAACTATAGTTACTTTTAAAAGTTAAAAAAATAAAAATAATTTTTAACTTTAAGCTTAATTTATTGCTGCTCAAACGGTGTTTTATATAGCTGCATCAGGTAGAATAACATTTTCGATCATGTTTCGTTGATTTTCTTCCACGGGTTCATCTGCCCACGGTTGGAGTTTTGCCGAAGCGTATTTGGCATAGAACAATGCCACCGCTAAGTATTTTACCGCCACCAGGATATCATAATCTTTGTTCTAATATATTTATAGCGATTAATTTCGTTTCATAACGTTTAAGAATTTAAAATGTATATTTTATTACTTTACAACCGGATAATGTGACCAAGACAGGGTCCAAAAACTTTAAGGACATGTAATTTACGGTATATATAATTCCAAAAATTACACTGGCATATTTAGGTGCAATATCCAAATGGTTGACATAAAATCCTATAAAAAAATTCATTTTATTACGAATGTCGAATTTATGACACTATAAAAATCGTTTTCAATATTTTATGTTTCTTAAGTGTTTAAACTTACCAAAAAGACTAAAATATTTCATTACTTTAAACGTCATTAACAACAGTTTATTGTTTTCTGTAATTATTATGAACCAAAAACCTCTGAGATAAAAGTGTATGCCGATTAAAACGAAATATGTGCAACTCCAAAACTTTCTGACGTTGGTGGTGGAAAATGATACAGTTATTTCTGGAATTAATTCGGTCAGAAAGGTAAAAAGTATTAACCAAATAATTGTATGTTTCCTTAGAGTCAAATCCAATTCAAACTGTATTGTTAAAAATTTGTTTTAACATCATATATATTAATTTTCTTAAAACAAAAATATAAACACTTCGTAGTGTATTAAAATAAACCACTTACTTTACTATCAATGGAACTATCAATACAGGTAAATGATAAGACAATCGCGATAACGGGCATTGAAGTACAAAATGATTTCCATGGAATTTCCAACACGTTTGGCAGGGTTGGTAAAACACCAGAGATTTCAGTTGAACATCTTGAGTAGTTCACACCTCCAATCGAATTCGAGCCACGATACAGAATCTGAGAACGATTTCCATTATTGGTCACGTACGTCCACAGAAGATACCACGGCAACACGATCACACCTAATAAAACTTTAAATGGTACATAAAATATTGTTACCTATTATCTTAATAGTAAAATATCGCAATATAAGTATTATAGGTATACTTGTAAACAGAAATGATGAACTAGAGACATGTACATGGAAATTTGAAATGTATATTCTTCTGTATTCGTCTATCAAAACGCACAATATTATTGGAACGTGACGTACTGATTGTTTATTCAGTGGAACCCAATATGTCCAAATTCTATGTATTGCCACAAAAACCGTGGCCTAGGACAATAATACATTGATATAGGTACTATTATAACTCTATCCAACGAAAATTTCACAATAAATAATTATATTTTTACCATTGTTGTACCTATACAAAATCCTAAGAAAATTTGTGAGCCAGCGTTTAAGTAACCTATACTCATGATCAAAATTATATGACAAATCGACGATATGATGACGGAAATCCCTAAAATACTAAACACATCATTATGACACCACGCTTTATTATAATAATAACTTTAAAATTAGGTAGGGTTAGGATTTATATACACTAATTTAATATAGTTTGCATAATTGGAATTCAATTGGTGGAGGTTTTAAGAAATAGCATAATACAAATACTAGAGAAATTACAATTTTAGATTCTGAACGAAGTGATGAATGAATTGATTTTACAATAATGTGTATTTTTTTTTGTTTGTGTACAACATAACTTGTCGAAATAATGCTTCAATTTTAAACTTCGGGGGTAGTTTTTAATTGCTAAGTGAATATCCTTGGTGCATTATAGAGGTAAAAAGTTGAAAAGTAAGAATTTTCCAACAGTTTTCAAAAAACAAAAGGTTTTTTATATGGTTGTAACTCAAAAATTAATCACTGTAAATACTTGAAATTTTCACCAAACGTTTGTATTAACATTACCTATACACGGTTAAATTTTTAAAATATTCCGATTTTTTTTAGATATTTATAGACATCTTAAATTTTCAATTTTTCTGAGTATTTTTATTTATGAAGTGTCGATAAAAAAATTTCAGGTGCCCAAAAAAACTTGAAAATGTAGTACAAGATTTCTCATAAGTCGTTCTTATTGTAGTTAAAAAAAATCAAAAATCGTTAGTCGCAATTTTTTTTTATAAGCTTTCAAAGTTCAAATTTTAACAAAGTATGTCAAAATCGTGAAAATTTGGGAGTCATTTTGTAGGTGAAAATTCATAAAATTTTTTGTAATGTATAACTTATAGGTTAAAAAATTCAACATTAAGTTTTTCATAAGTTTTCCTTCAAACAGCTATAGTTAAAACTCGAAGCGTCATTATAGGAAAAATGTTATGAGCGTTTGAATTTTAAATGTTCACAAAATTACATAACAATAACGATTTATCCTCAAACGATTTCAAATATTTGTTACTATTCAAAAATTATAAGTTGTAAATACTTGAAAATTTTACCAGTCATTTAGAAACCCCCTTTTTCATCTTTCACTGGAAATTATATCCTAGGCTGACAAATCATCTCCGTTCAGAATCATTTTTTGTATACAATGATACCTATCATTGGATTCAAATTTAATACATCCATTAAAGTGACCTTCTATACAGCAGAGCGTTACTCACTTGACCACTTTATTTTCATGCTGCCTATATTCTGTAATAATTTTGTTTTAAGACTCAGAAGTAAAATCAAATTTATTTTCATAATTTTTTATTTAAAATTAATATATACAATGTAAATATTTTATTTTGAATATATATTACTATATTAACATATTGGATCAAATTTGAATTCTCATATTATACTTTTTATTGCATATAAATCCTAACCTGGTTAAGCTAACCATATACCTATATTATAATTGTATCATATGAGTATCAGTCAATTACTTGTGAACTGGATAAACCGTGACTAAAACACCACCAGGTATTAAACCGATTTCAAATCCAGATTTATAGTAGTACTCGTAATTATAAATGATAAAATCTATCTGTAATTTTAATAAAATAACATTGTGGATAAATTTAAAATTAAGTATTGTCAGCGATATATTATCAAAAGTAATTACAAAATTCAAAATCAATTATATTTGGTAAAATAGACACTTACTTTATTTTTTTCTTTCATAGACTCAAAAATCTTTAAACAAAATTGCAATTGGTTACCTTGAATAGTAAAACCTATATAAAAGAATCATTGTAAATTAAATTTAGTGTCTTTGTCTCTAAGGTTAAATTCAAAATAGACATACGTATGTGACATACAAAGTAATACTTATTAAATAATCATTATTGAAACGACTATAAAATATAAATACATGGTTATATTTAGGTATTTATAAATAATTATTACAGATAAATATGTGTTTTGTTATTATTATTACAACATATTATTTCAAAATTTGGTTATAAAGCACCATGTTCAGATTTTGTAGGAATTTATTTTTTTTTTAAAACCTTTCCCCCCAAACTAAAGAATCAATTTTTGAATACTTAATAATCATTGAAGACCGCTAAATCATCAGAATATTGTCAAGTATCAAATGTTAAAAATGAAACTACATTTAATGAAATAATTTAATGTAGTTGCATATGAGCCCCATTATTGTTAGTGAAATACATTCTTATTAAAATCGTATTACAATTTACCTATAAATGCGAGCAAAAATATTGCATATCCTCTATTCCAATATATAGTTTTCAAACGACTAAATCGATCAATAAACTTGTACGACGGTGGTCCTCGTGCTTGGATTGGTGGAAGAGAATTCCATCTACTGGTCGCGGTTTGTCCGAGTTCCATCCTCCACTTCTTACAACAAATTTCCAACTGACGAATTTAGCTATGCATTTTTTTTTATTACGATAACTGTTAAATATAAAAATATGCTTTTAAAATCATTACTATTAATAAGTTATTATATTTGCTTATTTTAGATTCTTGGCGAAGCAATGATATATTGGTTTTCAAATAATAATGGTGTTTTTATTTATATATGATTGTGTCTGTAATTATCCATTTAAGCAATAAAAATACTTCAGTTTCAATTTTAGAAAATAGTTTATGAATCAAATTGATCTAGTTAATGTTTTGAAGAGTCAAAACTAACAATTTTCAAACATTTTTCATTCATAATAATTGGAAAAATTAAAGCATAACAAACTTATGGGAAAACGAGACTATTTTTGCATAAATAATCAAATTTCAGGTTTCCTTTACTTTTGTTATTCACAAACGAATAACTGAAACTTGGATTTTTCATCAAATTTTTATTATCACATTTTTCATATAATATGATTATCTTTTATTGCTATTTAAATACATACAATTTTTGACTTTTTTAAGTATAAGTTTATTTTCATTATAATTATATTATGATATCATAATAATTTAAAAATTTAAGAAAAGGTTCCTCATAAATGTATACAATTTATTTTTGTATAGCAGAGGTTCACGAACAAACAATCGAGTGTGAAAACATGAAGTAGCTTATGGTATAAAATAATTTATGTCTCAAAATATTTTAGTATATTTTATTATTGAACATTTTTTTAAGTGTCTAATTAATTTAAGTTATTTCTGATATTGGTACTCGCTCTAACTCTTTTAAATCACTTCTGAAAAAGACTTATCTCGAGCTCTCCTCTATAGGTCCTTTTAGGTTCGAATGGTTCGATAATGCATACCGCGGCGTTTTCATATTTAAACGAGCATGTATCAATATATATAATTTTTAATTCATATTTTTATGAAATTAGATATTTAAATAAGATAATGATTTCAGTTATATTTAATTTCAAACGTATATAGTTTATCTACAAGCGCAACTAAAATCAATTTTTTGGCAGGGAGGGGCTGAAGACTATAGCCCTTATGTTTTCTGTGTAGGAATTTTCTCTATCCCTTCTATACTAAGTTGAAATATTTGCAAATGGCTATTTATTGAAATAAATACAAATTTACATCAATATTTATTCAGTAAGTTAATAATATTAATATAGTAAGTATACCTGTATACCACCCCAATTTTTTTTTCTTTAAAGTATTTATTAAACTATTCTAATAATTTAAAATCTTTAAAACACTTTAAGACCATACTTTCAATTATTTAGATTTACAAGTAGGTACTAAATTAGTTTAATAATTTACAGAAAAAAAAAGTTAGTTCTCATTTGAAAAAAAAAATAAGTTAGTATCGTTGTATCATCTGAAATTAATAATGTTATTATACAATATTATTTACAGTTATAATAATAATAATAATAATAATATTTGTTTTTCAAAAAGATGAATGGGATAACTGGAAATAAAAATAGGCAAAAATAAAAGCTAAAAACCAAGTGTAGATAGGTACACACAGAATATAAAATTATCATATATTACATTCTAAAAAAAAAAAAAAAATATTTTCCATATTAATAAGATTGCGCACATTTTTCATTAGATTTCAATATATCTTATTATAATAAAAATATGCATTTAAATATTAATTTTATAAATCCGTTCTCTAATGACTCAAATTCTGCAAACTGTATTATCTTTCGAGATTTCTATCTATATAATAATACCACATTATACCGTGATAATGTGAAACTTGCATATTATATTTTATCGTTTCCTAAATGGTTTGTAAACACGTTTTAAATGTGGAAACGCCGCTTCGTAATAATAATGTGTATCTTACGGTCACAGTGGTGTAATCGGTTATATTATACGTGTAGTATGTATACACATATACTGAAATCATTTCAATATAACGTGAATAAATCATAGATAATCCATGTTCAGTATGACTAATTTAATTTAATATCATATTGATATATTATGTTCAATGAATCGTTTCAGGTGACGTGCCTATCACATTTAGCAATTATTGTAAAAACGTTTTGGTGCGTGCGAATGTGCGATAGTGGGTATAGCATTATCTAGGTGTAACATAATATTTAATAATGTACATAATATATCATTTACCTAAGGTGGGCAAGTGTATATCGCTGAACCGTGCAATGGTCAAGTAGGTATATAGGTAATAAAGTGTGTCACTATAATTATTATGGATTTATAAAATTTGATTTAAGTGATAAATACATCATTGTATACACAAAAGACAATTCTGACCGGAGACGCTATATCAGATTTTATTATAAAATCACTACGTATATTAATGATGTTATATTTTTTTTACTGCTATTTAAGTATAGGTATTAATTTGATTATTTAACTATTCGTATATTATAATATAGTGGGTTGATAAAATTGTGGTCGAAAACATTTGATTTAAAAATGTCATTGTGTCAATAAAATATAAAAACATAAAAGTTCTATGTCCCCACGAATGTTTTTGAACTATAACAAAATAATTAATATCGTTATTCATTTTTAAATATTCAATTTCATACAAATTATTGAGCATAAAATGATTAAAAAAAAAAAAATTATACTTATATAATTTTTAGATTTTTTGATTTCAATATGAATTATTTATGATGAGAAACTTTATCAATTTTCAAGCTTTATCTATAAAAATTGTACATTTTAAAAATATTTACTACAAGGTACTAATAGTTTGTACGTTTTAACAAATTCTCTAAAAGTTTGAAATTAAAATACATATAAAAAAGTTATGCCTATGCATTTTTAATATATTTATAAAGGTTTAAGAACAACTTAAATCTTAGTATAAAATTTTCAAGAATATTTACCAAAGCGAATAATTTTTTATCATTTAAAAAGAAATTAAATAAAAATAATTTCAAATTTCAAATACTAATAAGTATCTAAACAGTAAAAATATTTAGAAAATTATACTGTATAATTATGTAAAAAATACAAACTTAAATATTTTGTGAACATTTCAAGTTCTACAGTTATTTGATTTTTATCAACAAAATATCAAAAAATATTTAAGATAAATAGTTATTTTACGGAGGAATATGCAATGTTTTAAAAATTTAAACGCTTATAAAAGATTCATTTGACTGTCGAACAGATTTTTTTTTTAATATATTGGTTTTTGAATTTCTAATCACATAATAATATTTAGAAATTTTCGAGATTTTATGAATTTTGTCGAAATTCTAAATTTAAACTCTTATTTAAATATATTGTTGATATCTTTTAATTTATAAACAGACAACTTATAAAGAACCTTATATCATTTTCAAGTTTTGTTATCTAATAAATAAACATTTATTTACATTTATAAAAACAAAATTTTAAAAATGGAAAATTTTAAATATCCATAACTAGCTCAAAAAAAATTAAAATATGTTGAAAATTATGCTTTATACAGGAAATAATCTTAAAATATTGTAAAAATTCAAAGTATCTACGGTAATTCGTTTTTAACTTAAGCCAAAATAACAAAATCGATATTGTCAAAAACTTGATTTATGTAAAAATTCTTTAACTTTTTTATTTTAAAAATACTGGCAATTTTTATTCTTGGCCATATTAAAGTACTAACTACATACAATTTACTCTATGAGCAATAATACTCAAAGTTAAGAATCGATCCAATTTTTTTGACATATAAACACAAAAAAATACACACGCACATCATTGTAAATTAATACATTGATCACTCCGTTAAAAATCTAAAATAAGTAAAATTTAAAAGTAGGTTGTTGATAACATTATTTTCTAACTAACCAAAACATATAAAACACATAAATACATAGGTATTGAAGCGTTGACTTAAATTCTCGAAACAATATACTTACATGGCAGATGTATAAAATGTATAAGAAATAAAACAATTCATCCACTAAGACAACAATTATAAGACTATACACTTGGAATTTGATTATGATTCTCGGCGTAAAAAATTGGGCGTGACGTTTTTCGCAAGTCGCTAAAAAACTAAAAACTACACTATACAGATTAGAAAAAAACGCGCACACTGCAGTGCATTCAAATATTCGATATTATAAGCATCGTCGTCATAAATCCTGATTATATTTATTATTAAGTATGATACCTATAAGAAATAACGTTAAAAATTCAGCACAATTGAAAAAAAATTTAGATAATTGTAAAACAATATTTTTAATTAAAAAGTATATTATTTATAGATTATATAGATACACAAGTAATATTAATAACAAGTAATAACTATATAATAACTAATAAGGTGTATTTAATAATTCTTATATGTACAACCTTAAACTATTTATGTGCAGATCCGAATTGTTAGCACTTCCTTTGCATAGAAAAGTACATTATTTTAGATATTACATTATAATATTGAAAATATTATGAAATTGTACACTGTATATGCAACGTACGAGGCTCAATAATTACATAATATTAAATATAGACAAGGAAAAAATATAAATAATAAATAATATACAGTATTTACTAATACTATATAATATTTAATCAGTTAATCTTCAATCTATGCTAACAGTAACTATACTGTTTTGTGTTTTGCAGTGTACTATTATAAAAATGGCGGTTTTTTAATTATTTTTTTTTCTGAAGGAGATCCTTCAATATTGTCTTATAATATATTAAGAAATTAATATATTTATAGAAATATATAATCACCAGATTTATGTAAAAACGTATATGCGCTTATAAAAATCGTAACAGCTTGTCAAAACTCGAGACCTGTGTATGGGTCCAAACTTCCTTTTCATTCCCCCATAAAACCACCACTAATTTTAAACACACACGGAATACTGTAAAATATTATAAAGATAATTCGTATCTGACTGATAACGAGTAGGTAGTAATGTTTTTCATCGTTCGGTACGCCGACGCTACAGTGTGTTACATTCAACCCAATACATACCTATACACCTCATCTATTTGTATAATAATAAAAAATTATTGACTATTGGAGTAAATAAACCGATTCCAAGGCCGAATTTAAGGGGGCTAAGTGAACCACAGCCAGGGGCCCCGAAAATTTTTTGATCCCAGTTTTGTAATTACAGTAGAAACCACTTATTAAGAATACTTACTGTATTTTCTCGGTCTTACAACCATTGAGTATTTATAATCAATGATAACATTTGTAATGGTAAAATCTGTTCAATTGTTTCATTTTTGAACCGTGTAACAATGTTATTTCCAATGTTCTAAGTTGATTAGAAAAACTGAAATATTTGTTATTTGTTTGTTTCGAAAAATTATTTTATTAATAGTGAGTAATACTACTAATACTAAAACCCGTGACGAGACGGTACTATTACTTTGGCAGTAATATAATAAAATATATTATTTAAAACATAATTTATATACTTAAAATATATCAATCCCTAATAATCTGTACCAAAATTAGCGAAAAGTTTGTATTATTGTCAAACCGATATACGATTCCAATGCTGTAGTAGCTGGAATATGGCCCATGCGTCGGACGGAATATCGTAGTTGTTTGTATAATTGTATGGATATTAAATGGTATAAGTAGTTATTTATAGACCACTGAAATTTTCGATTTTTATAAGAATTTTTTTTTGAAGTGTCGATAAAAAGATTTCGGATAACCAAAAAAACTTGAAAATGTAATACAAAGTTCCTTATGAATTGTTTAATTGTAGCTAAAAAAAATTAAAAATCGTTAGTCACAATTTTTTTTATAGGCGTTTATAGTTCAAATTTTTACGAAATCTGTCGAAAACGCGAAAATTTGTAAGTAATATTATGAAGTTGACAAATCATAAAATTTTTGTATTTTATAAGTATCTAAGAATACAAAATTCAACACTAAGTTTTCCATAAGTTTTCCTTCAAGTAGCTATAGAGAAAACTCGAAGCATCATTATAGCAAAAATTTTAAGTGCATTTGAATTTTACATTTTTACGAAATAGCGTAACGATAACAATTTATCCTCAAACGATTTTAAATATTTGTTATTATTCAAAAAGTATAAGTCATAGATACTTGAAAACTTCACCAGTTATTTAGATTGGCATTTTCTTTACATGATTTAATTTTAAAAATATTTTGACTTTTTTTGAGCTATTTAAAGACAACTGAAATTTTCAATTTTTCTGAAAAAATTTTTTTGAAGTGTTGATAAAATTATTTTGGCCGAGTCAAAATACTTGAAAATGTAATACAAAGTTTCTCATAAGTTATTCTTATAGTGATTAAAAAATTATAAGAATACATAGGCAAATTTTAAGTTCAAATATTGACAAAAATTAGTCAAAATCATGAATATTTGTAAATTATTTTGTAGGTTTAATTCATAAAAAATTTGCATAAGTAGCTAAGAGTTGAAAATTTAACACAAGATTTTTCATAAAGTTTAGCTTACAATAATTATAAAAGAACTTAAATTTTGAAGTATTCAGGCCATTAAAACATAAACCACCTTTTTCACCAACCACTAAAAATTATATCCTAGGCTGATAAATCATCTTCATTCAGAATTGTTTTTTGTATACAATGATACCTAATTGGATTCAAATTTAATTCTCCTATAATATATAATAGTGATCCCGCGGCACCTAATGTACAGCAGAACGGTATACCCACTTACCCACATTTTTTTAATTTTAAATTACTATGAGACTATAACTGATCTAGTTAGTCATAATTTAATTTTAATTTAACTATGTGGAACCTTGTTTTACATTTTCAAGAATTTTGACCCAGCATTTTTAATCAATATTTATATAAAAAAAAAAAAAAACTAAAAACATCTTAATTAGCAAAATATTTTGAATTTTATTTTTGGGCATTTTCTTATAAATAACTTATTATAGGTACATCATTTAATAACCATATTTTTTGTTTATTGATTTATAATTTTTTTCTACGTCTAATTATCTCCATATTTAAACGATCACATGTGTTTGGGACTTAGCTACAAACCGTCCCGTCTACATTTTGCACTAGATTTGGCTACTATGACTTTGGAATTGCGTACCGTTTTGACAATAATGAATATATATTGTTTATTCTAGTGAAAGTCAATAGGGTATAACCTATATTAATTTTTTGTATACCGTTCATAAGTTTTAATCATTCGGTACTTAGATGTAGACAGTCCCGTCCGACGCGTGGGCCATATTCCTGCTATCATGGTATTATGGAACCTTGTCCCGGTTTGACAATAATACATATTTTCCCCTAATTTTGTAACAGATTATTAGTGATTATAATACTTAAGTATTTTATGCATATAATATATAAATAATATTTATTAAAAAATCCTTTCTGTTAAGTGTAAACGCATGGGCATGGGTAACGCTGACGGATAAAATTCCGTTCCGTAGTAACGTGAATAGTCCACTGAATACTGAATGGTACAGAATACAGAATAGATCTATTAGTAGGTATTACAAAATACTATATACGACAAAACAACGGGACAGCTGTAACAACTATGGTCAAAATTGGAGACCAGAACCCAATCAAGACTCACCTAAATAGTAGTTGTGGTTGCCGTTATTTTACCCCTCAGAAAATAGAATTAATAGGTAAATATTATAATATTATGAAAAAATGATGAGGCTATAAGACTTTATTAATAATAAAATAAAAAGTAAGTTCAATAGGTAATTTCTGTAACTTTTTAACTTTTACATTATGTTTAATGTGTTATTTTTTTTAAACTTTTTATCATTTAAATATTTATAGGGTACAGAAGTCACTACTCTTTTTTATAAAACTATTTTTACAGACATTTAAATACCTACTTCTCAATAAATTTATATTCACAGTTTTCACAGATATTTAACATAAATCATTTACAAATAGTGTTGATTAACTTTTTTAGTTCATTTTTAATAGCTGGGAGGAAGTAATGCGAAAGCAATCCCCTCCCGGTCGTCGGTTCCAAACTGCAAAAAAAAAAAAAAGTTCATTTTTAATAATTTTTTTTTTTTGTTGTTTATTTTTAATAGAAGACATTAGTTAATTGAGAACAAACCCATCTCACAGGATGATCATGTTATATATGTGCATAGAATTAATGTATTATAATTTATAATAATTCTACTCTGGGCTCACCATATCCTTACCAATAGAATCACTTAATTAAAATTATTGTTATTTGTTATCTACATATTTGTTAACAATAGACCATCAATGGGTAACATTATTAAAGTAATCGTATACTAATAAAGTTATGCATTGTTACTTACAGATGAAATTTGAAGTTTTACTGTAGTAAATTTGTAATAATAATATAGGTAGTAACTAGTAATTATATTTTTTATTTAGAAATTTAGCATATTATATTCAAAACATTTTAAACAATACTTTCCTGAAACTATGGTATAAACAAATTAATGAGTGATGGAGTAGAAGTAAGCATTACATAAATGACCCACCAGAAAAAAATTTGGCCCAGTATCGCTGCCACTAGGTACTTTAATATCAATTCTTACAAAATAAATGTACCTAGCCACCTTACCTATACTAGTATACTGAGTGCGCCGAAAGAGTGCAAATCGGCTATCAAGTTCTGCGCATCCTCCGGTATCTCCATGCTGTCAAAACTGGTTTCCCTATGGCAGAGTGACGTTTAGGGGTGCGCAGTAAAACCGAATTTGGTCGCCGCTGACTTGCGCTCTCTCAGCGCACTCAGTAAAGATAATTAATAAAAAATATACTTGAATTAACATAATATAATGATACATAATGGTAAAACAATTATCTGTAATGTATGCTTGTGTGTAAGGTTTTATACAATAATTCAATTTTTAGACGAGTTATTAATATTTAAAAATTTGCCCTATTTTACAGATGCAAAACTCGCTTAAAAAGTGAATTATCGTTAACGTTAACTGCTGAACGTTCATTTATTACGTAGGTACTTGTTGTAGCCTTGTAGGACGGAAACAACAAATACTCGTATTACATCCTTTTAATACAATATACATTATAACTTATAAGTATTAAAATATATAACAGTTTTAGGGAAACAAATTGGTTTTGAATAGTGCCTGCGCGATCGCCAATTCCATGAGTGAATTGAATGTCGCAGAGTGCGTAGCATAGACAAATATACTTCTACGCGTAGCGTAGTTCCGCTCTCGAATGTTCGTAACATTTAAAAAATTTTAAAACGGGATTTTTACGTAAAAAAATTACACTTAATAAAAGAAAAAAAATTAATGCATATTATTCAAAAAATATCTGAAAATTTACAAAATTAGGTTCATTTGGTGTTCTGCTAAACGATAGAAAATTAGCAACACTGCTGCTCGTACATCGGGGATCCAGATTCCAGGCTCTGTAAGCCGTAGGTTCTGTGTGTACCGTGTAGGACGTAGGCCACAGGAGACCAGATCACCAGAAGGATTGTGTTAGACATTAAACCTTAGACATCCTTAAGACATTCACCAATCTCCAGCGTTTTAACTGGGCAGCAGGCGATCAATTCGTGGAATAATAGTAATAATACATAATGAAAATGTTTACCCTATTACGTATAATTTACAATATACATCGCATTACATAACTACATAACTGGAGAGGATTCCAAACAACTGTTTTAGATTACCTATCATAAAATGAAGTTAAATAGGTATTAATTATTTGATAACCAGTATTATATTAATATCTATATACTATATATAACCCGATAACAGAGGGAAAGTACAGAGTTTTTGGTAAAACTGATGACTATTTTATTTAAGATACATAAACACAACCGAACAACTTGATCTGACCTATGTGGTTAGGTTAGTATTGCATATTTTCCACTTTTATATTTATATTTTTGTTATTTCATTTGATCTTTATTAATGAGCGATTTAATTCTCTATTTATGTATTAGCACTTTGAACGGAAATTCGGTATCTATGCGGAATGACGTATGTGATATAAAAAGATTTCTACTGATATACGCTAAGGTATATAATTAATGAAGGTAAGTAGGTACATGTTAATGTCAGTTGTACACTTCCACAGTTCCACAATAATATTCAAGAATCAAGTCATTTTAATACAATACCTTTGTCCATCATTACTGATACAGTCTTTTAAAAAGGATACAACAATAATAGGTAAGAAAAATATTTCTTATAGTAAACTCAATAATATTTTATTTATATTTATTTACAATATATCATATTTTTGATTTATTTCTATTGCGATGATCAATGATATACAAAATATGAGAAAACATTCCAATATTTCTTGATCAATCTTTGATCAGCATAATATTTAAAAAGTTTTAATAAATATTGATTTTCAATGCCTGGACGAAAAATTTATTATTATAATTAAGTAAAACAATTTTAAAAATAGATACTTATTAAAAAGAATGTAATCAATAATAAATTAAAAAACCTACTAATTTTTTATGCGGTGTTGATCTAGGTATACATTTGTATTTTTATCTAGGTATTTATTTAATTCTATATAATATTTAAAAGTGTGAAACACAATTTATCAATAAAATTGCATGTACCTACCTTGAAGTACATTATAAGTTGCTTTTATTTTATATAATTTGTAATAATTTATATTATATTATTATACTAAACTATAGGTAGTAATTTCAACCAATACTTTAAACTTGTAACAAATTGAAAATTTCTTAAAAATAAGGTAAGTATTTTACTAATTCTTCTTACTTAAACAGTTATAAAAACTAATCACATATTCTTGAAAAGTATATTCATCCAAAAAAAGAGATGGAAAATTCAACATGGGAATCATATGATCTAAATGCGCAGATGGCACTAGAGACATTTGAGATGGATAAAACTGTAATGGATAAATTAACAAGTGAATCATATGATCAAAAGGACATTATGACATTTAAAAAGTGTGAACAAAAAAGTTATAAAAATAGTTCACACATGGTTGGAGTGTTAGAAGTCCTTCAATCTTTACGCGAGTATGTTCAGAGAAATTTAATTTTTAGCTTCTAACAAATTAAAATTTAACAACAAATTTCTGTTTTCAGAGAAAAAGTTTTATGTGATATTAGAATAGAAACAGATGATGGTACAATAATATTTGGACATAAAGTTGTTTTAATATCAGTTAGTACCTATTTCCGTGAAATTTTCTATGGTTTGAATGAAAGAAATATAGATCATATTAATATAAAAGAATTAGATTCAACAGTTTTACAACTCTTGATAAATTATATTTATACTGGTGAAATCATAATAACTGAAAGCAATGTGAAGGTATAAAATAAATAAATATTTGATTTTAATGATATTTTTATTTTACCTTAAAGATTTATATGCATTATTGTTATTTTCTCAAGGTCTTGTTAGCAGCTGCAAATCTTTTACAGTTGGACTATGTAAAAAATGTTTGTGCTGAATTCTTACAAACACGACTAGATGCTTCAAACTGTCTTGGTATCAAAGAATTTGCTGACTCATATGACTGTATGGAATTGTCGACAAGCTCTCAAACATACATTAAAAATCAGTTTTTGTATGTAAAATAATAATATGATATGATTAAAATTTTTGGTTACATCATTAAATTGTATAAATTAAAAAAAAAATCTATTTCAGAGAAGTGGTTGACAATGATGAGTTTTTATCTTTATCTTCTTTAGAAGTAATTAAATTAATTTCCTGTAACGATCTTTTAGTTTCACAAGAAGAAAAAGTAAGCAAACAAAATTAATAATAATAATATATTAGTATTTTAAACACTTTCTTAAAAAATATGTTAACTATAAATATAATTTGTATGTCTATTGCCAATACAGACCCTTTCCTTTCTATTTCATAACCTGTAACCAAGTATTTATGTATCTTTATATTTTCACTGTTATCACATTATTGTAATCTGTATATTATACTATATGAAATTGGGCTCACGCCCGTATTGTAAGCTAAATAAATAAATAATTTTGTACTATGGTAGTTTGAAAGGTTTATAATGGAATCACACTTACCACAAACAAAAATAATAGCTGTGATGTTGTCCAAGATTTAAAAAGAAGATTTAGCCAAATATATTTTTAATGTATTTAAAAAAATTAAATATACTTGATGACAAATTAACTTAGAACTTAATTTAATATAAATTAATATAATTTTACATACTCATAACTAGCTTAAAAATTAAAAAAAAAAACAGATAATGTTTTTTACCTTTAAGTTTGATAATATATTATTGTATTCTTATATTTAAGCTAAACACACTAAATAAAAATGTGCCATATTGTACATTTGTAAGATGGACACAACACATGCAGATTGCAGATTTCTTCTTAATTACAAAACTATAAACTACATGATGTATAAAATGTTTGTGTTTCTTAAAATCATAATGAACTATGGTCTGATGATAGAATTACAAGAAACAATATTAAATATACTTAAAATACTGATAACAGTTATTTACAATATTTAATACTTAAAAATTGGATTATTTACTTAAATTTTGTTTTTAAAGTTGAGTGACAACTGGAAACCATTGAACAATGTGTCCAAATAAATTTTGAGTGGAAACTTCTTGCCTAGATTTTATAAACCGTTATTTTTAAAGTATACATTGTCCTATTTAAAGCTTAAAAAAATATTTTCAATAACTTTTCACTTAACACTTAATACCTTTGGCTATTTCTATTTATAATATAAGAGACCATGTGATTTATAATGATAATAACTTTGAATTCCTTTAAAAATATTCTTAAACTTAATCTAACCTTTGGTGAGGGGTTTAACAAATTTATGACATGTTAATCTTATATGAGTACATATTGACAATTCATCATATATTTTATTATAATATTAAGCAATATAACATTATATTGATTTGTTGCAGGTATTTGAATGTGTAATTCATTGGGTAAAATATGAATTGGATAGTAGAAAAGATTTTTTGCCTGAATTAATGGAACATGTGCGTTTGCCATTAATCTCAAAACAGTATTTATTAGAAAAAGTAGTTGATGAACCTCTGCTTAAATTTAGTCCTAAATGTATGTTTTGCTTATTTTAAATGTGGCTTTTATTTTAAATTTATGTACGTCATTGTTTATAATAAATTTAGGTTATGGCTATATTATTGAAGCATTGCAATTTCATCTACAGCCCTTCAAAATCTCACAAACGATTCGAAGTACACCTAGAAAGTCTATTAGTTTTCCAAAAGTATGATTCTTTTGTGATTAATTGAATAATTTCTCTTTATACAATTATTTTATTCATTTATTTTTTTAGGTTATTCTTATGTTATATTGGTTTCAAAAAAAGTCTAGTGTTATTTACTGGTATGACAACATTTGGCAGCCTGCCCCAACAATGAGTAGACGCTTTAAAAACGGTTGCCTAACTGTAATCAAAGATCAATTTGTATTAGCCCTGGGTGGTTTTCTTTTTGGATCAGAACGTCAACTTGTTGAAATGCTTGATGTTTCTTCACAATCACCCTGTTGGATGCCTATGATGAACATGTTAGTTAGTCGCAAATATTTTGGAGTTGGTTCATTAGATAATTGTGTATATGCCGTAAGTCACACTAATATATTATATATTTTATCCTATATAATATATAGGTACATATATGTTATAATAATTGATAGATTGGAGGACGTGATGGATCAAATCGATTAAATAGTGTAGAGATGTTTGACACTAATACTAATAGATGGCAAATGGTTTCAAGTATGTCTACTAAGAGGAGTTCTCATGGTGTTGGAGTACTCAATAACCTCTTGTATGTGGTAAGTAAATGTTTTAGATTCTGAACGAAGTGATGAATGTATTGATTTTACAATGATGTGTGTTTTTTTTATTGTGTATCTGCTGTACAGCATAACTAGTCAAAATAATGCTTCAATTTCAAACTTGGGGGGTGGTTTCCAATGGAAAAATGAATATCCTTGGTACATTATAAAGGTCAAAAGTAACCTTTACCAATAGTTTTCAAAAAAATCGAGAAAAACAAAAAAAAAGTGATGGAAAATCGGGAATTTTTACGCAAAACCAGTTTTCGACTAAATCGATTTTTTTATATAGTTATAATTCAAAAACTAATCACTGTAAATAGTGTAAATACTTGAAATTTTCACCAAATATTTATGTTATCTATACACAGTTAAATTTTTGGATGACCAAAAAACCTTAAAAATGTAATGCAAGGTTCCTTACGAGTTGTTCTTATTGTAGCTAAAAAAAATTAAAAATCGTTAGTCGCAGTTTTTTTTTTTATAAGCGTTTATAGTTCAAATTTTTTACGAAATATGTCAAAATCGCGAAAATTTGCAAGTAAATTTGAAGTTGAAAAATCATAAAAAAATTTGCTTATATCTAAAAATAAAAAATTCAACACTAAGTTTTCCTTCAAGTAGCTATAGAGAAAACTCGAAGCATCGTTATAGCAAAAATTTTAAGTGTGTTTGAATTTTAAATTTTTACGAAATAGCATAACGATAACGATTTATCCTAAAACAATTTTAAATATTTGGTATTATTCAAAAAGTATAAGTCATAGATAGTTTAAAACTTCACTAGTTATTTAGATTGGCATTTTCTTTACATGATTTAATTTTAAAAATATTTTGACTTTTTTTGAGCTATTTAAAGACAACTGAAATTTTCAATTTTTCTGAAAAAATTTTTTTGAAGTGTTGATAAAATTAATTTGGCCGAGTCAAAATACTTGAAAATTTAATACAAAGTTTCTCATAAGTTATTCTTATAGTTATTAAAAAATTATAAGAATACATAGGCACAATTTTTTTTTTTATTACCATTTGAAGTTCAAATATTGACAAAAATTCGTTAAAATCATGAATATTTGTAAATTATTTTATAGGTTTAATTCATAAAAATATTTGCATAAGTAGCTAAGAGTTGA
The DNA here is from genome assembly GCF_020184175.1 of Aphis gossypii. Classification (NCBI taxonomy): domain Eukaryota; kingdom Metazoa; phylum Arthropoda; class Insecta; order Hemiptera; family Aphididae; genus Aphis; species Aphis gossypii. The sequence goes on along the minus strand of NC_065530.1, from coordinate 42,482,011 downwards.
AAATTTAATACAAGATTTTTTATAAGTTTAGCTTACAATAATTATAAAAGAACTTAAATTTTGGAGTATTTAGGCCATTAAAACATAAACTACCTTTTTCACCAACCACTGGAAATTGTATCCCACGTTGACAAATTATCTTTTTTTCAGAATCGTTTTTCATATACAATTATACCTATTATTGGATTCAAATTTATCACTTCTATAATATATAATAGTGATCCACATGGCACCTAATGTACAGCAGAGTGTTACCCACTTACCCGCTTTGTTTTTTTTATTTTATATAATATGCAATTAATTAATTTGTATAGGTTGGAGGTTTTGATGGTGAAGAGGTTTTAAAATCTGTCGAATGTTATGATCCCTGCCTTGATACATGGACACTAGTAGCAACTATGTCAGATTATCGCTGTAGGTGTGGTGTAGGAGTCTTGGATGGTATTTTATATGTTATTGGTGGTTATAATATATCAGGATGTCTCAAAAGTGTTGAAACCTATACACCAAGTTCCGGAGTTTGGACTACAATTGCTGACATGCATTTCTACAGAAAGTGTTTTGGTGATTTATTTTTAAAGAAATTTATGATTATAATGTTAAAAAATTATTCTTTTTATTATAGGAGTAGTTGTATTAGATGGTTTATTACATGTTATTGGAGGATGTAACAATGAAGGTGTTGTTTTGAATTCTATTGAGATTTATAATCCCAAAACCAATACCTGGTCATTGAAAACATTGTCAAAAAATGTTGGTCAAATTTATAGTGGAGTTGTTGTTAATAGGCCTCCACATTTTAAAACTTATGATGATTAATTGTTTACCTATCTTTTATATTATATTTGTATTTATGTTTAATTTTTGACAGTGAATAATTTAGTATTTTATACATTTTACATTTCCTGTGTATAAAATTTATGATTAAAATGTTTTCATGAAGTTTAAATATTCTATAGTGAAATTAAATAAACAGGGTTAATAATTAATGAAATTATTTTTGACAATCTGAATTTTAACTTTATATTTTATATCTGACAATTGATAAATTTTGCTGGATTGCTGTTGCTTGATAATGTTATAATTTACATAGTGTTTTATTTATTCATTATTATTATTTTTTTTATTGTAATTTATTTTATTTAGTTGAGTTATAATAATATAAGTAGATTGTATAATATAATTGATTTATTTTTTTTTTAATACCAAAATCATCTAACACAGCTAAAACTAACACTTAGCTGTTTGAAGCTCATATAGCAAATTAAAATATAGAAATGAAACAAATTAGCTTAATTTCTAACAGTACACTCATTCCCTGAGGGTTAAAAGGGCAATAGCCTAAGTACCTGCTAAAAGCTTAATATTAAGAACTTAATTTTGACTGGTTGCAATGCTAACCTTCCTATTCCTATCAAAAATGTCATTGTCAAATTTGCCATAGGACTTATTCATTATACAAAGTGGGTATAATAGATTTATGTATTATTTTAATTAAAAAAAAGATTCATTCCTTCGTGTTTTATTTAATAATAAGTCATTAAAAAATGACAACCTATCTAAAATAAGTTTAATTTAAAAATAGGTTGTAGATTATAATTTTAGTAATTAACTAAGTATATATATATATATTAAACGTATATTATACGTTTAATAACTATTAATCTAATTAAGTTTATACGTTTATTAATCGTAAATGACATAAATCATACGTATGAATTCAAACGAAACATGATGCTCAATACGTTTGCCATATATCTTTTATCATGGCATACTAATCGCGTCATAATTGCTATCCTGAGAGAACGTTATTTTTTGATCTGATCAATTTATTGAATCAATACAAATCAGTTAAATGATTCATTTTTCCAATTCCGTCTGTAGGTATAGGTTCTGTGTGGCCATTACAGACCAAAAGGATTGTGCTAGCACATTCACCGTTTTCTCCAGTCATCACTGGACAGTAGGTAACGGCTATCTCGAAAAATTATACAGGTGCTCACTTAAAAAAACCTAGTACAGAGTACAGACAGACAGTACCCCTACCAATATTTAAAGTTTATTTTAATGTGGTTTTTGATTTTTTTAAAATTGGCTATTTAAAAACTTGATTTTTAAAATGTATATTCACTTCACACATAGATACCTACTGTAATATGTACCTATGACCTATCTAGTGGCATAGACATGATTTCTGAAAATAGGGGATCAAAAATAAAAAACGACATAGCTAAATTGGAAAATCCCCCACCCTTTCAAAACTTTTAACTTAGGTAGTAAAATATTTAACAATAAAAAACAATAAATATAATTTTAATTGATTCAAAATTCACACTGAATACAATAATAAGATAAGCTATAAATTATAAGAAAGTATAAATATTAAATAATCACAGTCGTCATCGACCATTTCGATCAAATAAACATTATTCTGCCATAAATAAACCAAAATAAAATTATAATGGTATTCAGTTTTGACAAAATTGTTAAAATTCAATAGCTCGATTGATAATTCATAATATAACAAAATATTACATTGTAGTGCATAGTGCTAGTGCATACTAAATATTCTAAGCAAAAACAAAAAATAATGATGCCGATGGGGGGGATCTGACCTCCACTTTCCCCCTTGTACCTATACGCCACTGTATGTATCATAATATATATATATATATATATATATATATAATATATATATTATATATGTATACATAATGTATGTAAGTATATGTGAATATCTACACATTTAATTATCCATGGACGGGGTGCTTAAGCAACGTTTTAGATATGACGTGATAGTCGCAACTGTCACTGGACACTAGGCAATCAGATCGAGGAATTGTATATTATAATGAAAATGTTTATATTGCATTACGTATTTACATCATATTTAATTACTTGTGAAGTAAATTGTGTATTGAAGGAGATTCCTATAAAGTGTTTGAACTTTTAGATTATCTATACATATAAAATGTATATACATTATACAGCCAAGGGAAAATACTGATTATTTGGTAAAATAAGTGCTAATACATATTAGGCCTTACAATATAATATTACTATTTTAGGTATTTATTTTATAGATTACCAAACGTCGTATTATCATGGTTAATAATAGGCGGGGATGATACATCCGTGGCTGATGACGACGTCGATCGCGGATTGACGGTGACGAAGCGACGAACCAAAACGGCCGTTTTTTATCCTGTATTAAACTTATTAAAGATTCATAACGAGTAACGACATAACATAGTTCGATCTGACCACGCTGTTTAGGTTAATATTGTAAATTGGATATTTTCTGCTTCTATATATTTAATTTTGTGTTTTAGTTATTTCGTGCGATCTTCACTAGTACACGGAAGACACGACTTCATTTTTTATTTATGCATTAGTATTTAGCTCATTGAATGTAAATGCGAAAATTCGGAATTATATATGTAGTATAACAAGATTTCATGTGGTAAATGTTTATGACACTTATTAGGTAGGTACCTATATATAGAATTATTAATTAGTATACGAACTAACACTGCTAACAGCTAACATATTAAGTTATATTCTTTTAGTTTCTACCATAACATTCACTATTCAGGAATCTGGTCATTTCATTACCTTTGTCCATTATACTGACACAACAACAGGTACAATAATGTAAGAAAAAATTCTTTTATTAAAATCAATAGTATTTTATTTATAATTTATATTATGATTGCATTTCTATTGTGATGGTATGGTACCTATCATACCTACCTACTTAATATGAAAAAACATTGATAACTTTCTTACTCAATCTTTGATCAGCATAATTTTAGTATTAATAAATATCAATTTTAAAATCCTTGGACAAAAAATAATTATAATACCTACCTATTAAGAAAAACAATTTTAAAAATAGATAAATAGGTATTAAAAGGAATGTAATCAACAACACACAAAACAACTAATATTTACCTATTTTTTGAAGTGTTCAGCACTTCAGCTAGTTATATATATTTTATAGTTTTAATCTGTTTATTATCTAATAATTATTTTTCCTATCTTAAACTTGTAAATGTGAAACACAATTTATCAATAACATTACACATACAATGAAGTATATTATAAGATTCATTATATTTAATTTATAAAAATTTTTATTATATTTTACTGTAGTAGTTTCAACCAATATTTATACTTGTAATAACTAATAAATTCAAAATTTCTTAAGTATAAAGTAGGTATTTATAGACTTATAGTAATTATTTTAATAGTTTTACTTACTAAAACTTAACCTTAGGATGTACTAAACAATTATAAAAACTTGTCAGTTGTCACGCATTATTGTAAAGTATTTTCATCCAAAAAAAAGAGATGGATGACATTGTAATGAAAAATTCAACATGTGAATTAAATGATCATGAAGGAGTTATGACATTTAAAAGGTGTGAACAAAAAACATATAAAAATAGCTCACATATGGTTGGAGTATTTGAAGTCCTTCAATCTTTACGCAAGTATGTTGTAAGAAATTTAATTTTTAGCTGCTGACAAAATAACATATAACAACAAATTTCTGTTTTCAGAGATAAAGTTTTATGTGATATTAAAATAGAAACAGATGATGGTACAATAATATTTGGACATAAAATTGTTTTGATATCAGTCAGTAAATATTTTCATGAAATTTTCACTGATTTCAATGAAAGCAATATAGATCATATAAATATAAAAGAATTAGATTCAACTGCTTTACAACTCTTGATAAATTATATTTATACTGGCGAAATTATAATCACTAAAGACAATGTAAAGGTATAAAATAAACAAATATTTGATTTTTATGAACAACCATAATGATTTACATGCATTATTGTTGCTTTCTCAAGGTTTTGTTAGCAGCTGCAAATTTCTTACAGTTGGATTATGTAAAAAGCGTTTGTGCTGAGTTCCTAATAACTCAACTAGATGCTTCAAATTGTCTTGGTATCAAAGCGTTTGCTGACTTATATGGCTGTATGGTATTGTCGACATGTTCTCAAACATATATAAAACATCGGTTTTTGTATGTATATAAATATATACGATCAAATTTTTTAGTTACCTCAATAAACTATAAATTTAAAAAAAATCTATTTCAGAGAAGTGGTTGACAATGATGAGTTTTTATCTTTATCTTCTGTGGAAGTAATTAAGTTAATTTCCTGTAATGACATTTTTGTTCCACTAGAAGAAAAAGTAAGCAAACCTAATAAATAATAATAGTATATTAGTATTTTAAACACTTACATAAAAAATGTGTCAAGTATCAATATATATTTTCATACCATGATAGTTTGAAAGGATTTTTAATTGAATCACATTTACTACAATCATAAATAATTGCTGTGATGTCTTGGATTTGAAAAGGAGATTTAGCCAAATATATTTTTGGTTGTGTTTAAAATAATTATAAATATTCAATGACAAATTAACTTAGAACTTATTTCTTAAGTGTTAAACATTTTTAAATGTAATTTTACGTTCTCATAACTTGCTTAAAAATTAAAATACTATAAAAAATTGAAGAAAAAACACAAATAATGTTCTTACCTTTAAGTTTGAAAATAGATCATTTTACTATAATATTTAAACTTAACACTAAATAAATATTAGTCGAATTGTATATTTGTAAGATGGACACAAGACATGTAGGTGTGGACTGTATGGAGTCTTTTTAATTACAAAACTCTATAAACTCTAGAATAATAATTATATAAAATATTTATGTTTCTTAAGAATCATGATAAACAATGGTCTGATGATAGAATTACAACTAACTAAACTAAGTATAATTAAAATACTGATAACTATTATTTACAACGTTTAACATTTAAAAATTAGATCATTATACTTAAAATTTGTTTTAAAGTAAAGTGACAGCTGGAAGCTCCTGAACATTGTGTTCAAATAAACTTTGAGTGGCAACTACTTGATCAGTTTTTATTCTTTATTCTTAAATTATAAATTGTCCTATTTTAAAGATTAAAAAAATATTTTAAATTATTTTTGACTTAGCACTGAAAATTCTTGACTATTTCTATTTAAAATAGAAGAAATATTCTTAAATTTAATCTAACCTTTGGTGGCTGGTATAACAAGTATACAACTTGAAACTTTATAAAATGCTGATATCATTTCAGAGTATATAGTGACAATTCCTTATATATTATATTATAATAACTAATAAGCAATGATATTTTATTGATTTGCTATAGGTGTTTGAATGTGTAATTCATTGGTTAAAACATGAATTGGAAAGTAGAAAAGATTTTTTGCCTGAACTAATGGAACATGTACGTTTGCCATTAATCTCAAAACAGTATTTATTAGAAAAAGTTGTTAATGAACCTCTTCTTAAAATGAATCCTAAATGTATGTTATTCTGAACATAAATGTAGTCTTTATTTTTAATTCATATTATGTTATTACTGTAATAAATTTAGGTGTTGGTTATATATTTGAAGCATTACAATTTCATCTACTAAAGTATCTACAACCCTTCACAGTCTCACAAACGATTCAGAGTACACCTAGACAGTCTATTAGTTTTCAAAAAGTATGATTCTGTTGTGATTAATTGAATAATTTCTCTTTGTACAATTATTTTATTTATTTATTTCTATCAGGTTATTCTTATGTTATATTGGTATGAAGATAAGTCTAGTGTTATATATTGGTTTGACAATATTTGGTATCCTGCTCCAACAATGAGTAAATGTTATTCAGCAGGTTGCCTAACTGTAATCAAAGATCAATTTGTATTAGCTGTGGGTGGTGTTCAATTTGAATCAAATAGGCAATTTGTTGAAATGCTTGATGTTTCTTCACAATCGCCCTGTTGGCTACCTATGATGGGCTTGTTAGTTAGTAGAGAAAATTTTGGTGTTGGTACATTAGATAATTGTGTATTTGCCGTAAGTCACACTAATACATTACATATTTTATGTTATAAATATATATGTTAAAATAATTGATAGATTGGTGGACATGATGGAAAAAATCGTTTAAATAGTGTAGAATTTTTTGACATCAATACCAATAAATGGCAAATGGCTGCAAGTATGTCTACTAAGAGGAGTCATCATGGTATTGGAGTACTCAATAACCTCTTGTATGCGGTAAGTATATGTTGTATTTTTTAGTTTATATGTGTAGTTTAATTAATTTGTATAGGTACTAGGTAGGAGGTTTTGATGGTCACACATATTTAAACTCTGTTGAATGTTATGATCCCAGCCTTGATACATGGACACCAGTAACAGCTATGTCTGAAGGTCGCCGTGGGTGTGGTATAGGAGTCATGAAAGGTGTTTTATATGCTATTGGTGGTGAAAACAATTCAAATTGTCTCAAAAGTGTTGAAACCTATACACCAAGTTCTGGAGTTTGGATTACAATTGCTGACATGCATTTCTTCAGAAAGTGTTTTGGTGATTTATTTTTAAAGAAATTTATGATTATAATGTTAAAAAATTACTCTTTTTATTATAGGAGTAGTTGTATTAGATGGTTTATTACATGTTATTGGAGGAAGTAACAATGGAAGTGTTGTGAATTCTGTTGAGATTTACAATCCCAAAACCAATAACTGGTCATTGAAAACATTGTCAAAAGATGTTGGTGAAGTTTATAGTGGAGTTGTTGTTAATAAGCCTCCACATTTTAAAATTTATAATGATTAATTTGTGTACCTGTAATATTATATTTCTATTTTTGTTTTTGTTTACTTTGTATTAATACATTTTAGATTTCCTGTATTTATATTAAATTTATTATAAAAATTTTTTCATAAAGTTTAAATATTCTATTGTGAAGTAAAATAAACAAGTTTAAAAATTTATTAAATTATACCTATAGAAACTCCCATAGCAAATTAAAATTATGAATTGATTTTAATAAACTAAAATTCTAACAGAAAACACATTTATCAAAACTTCACTCGCATTCCATACTTTAACTAATAGACTCTGTCATACTCATTCCCACAATGTTAAAAGGACAATAGCCTAGTGATCAGACAACTTTCCCTCAAAAAATGTTTCGATGCGGACATTTTCCCCCTATTTTTTTTTAATTAATATATAAAATTATAATTGGAAATGTAATTTTATATATTTACATAAAATATAATAAATAACTAATTAAAATGGCAAAAACATAATTATACCTAAATCTAATAAAATTTGTATGATAATAAAATGTAAACAAATTTTATGTTAAATAATATGGCAAAGACATATATATATAATACAATATATACATAATATATTAATATAGCATATTGCATATTATACAATATTATAATTTAATAGTTATGTCATATGTGTACACAAGGTTATGTATTTTTGTCGTGTACCGTATACGCCTTTTCGTAGTTAATGATGTGCCACGTTGCTCACAAGTCACAACCACGACTAAAGATATCTTTAATATACCATGCCACCATGGTGATTAGAAAAATCATGAATTTATTATCATCTTCCGGTTTTCGATACTTGTCCACAAATCGCAGTATAAAAATACGTCGTCCAGCTTATTATCATTAATTATTATCACAATCAGTTATCTGCATATTATACATAGTAAGATTATTTTATTATTATGTCTATGGTTATCTGTCTACAATTGTTTCGTAGCGGCTTCCGTTGAACTATAGAACGAAACTGGGTCTCAGATTAATAAAATTAATGAGCTCAGCATCTGCAGTTCGGTTGGTTCAATGGTTTATTAATACTGTACATCGAAAAACATGACGTGTAATGACAATTATTTAAATTAAACAGTGTATTATTGTGCTATCAGTATTTTCAAGATTTATTTTCACTTTTCCAGTTTTCCATCATAAATACAAAAATCAATCATGGTGAGTTAACAATATGTTTAAACTAATAATAATTTTATAATTACCTTAGATGTACTACTTATTAACAATAATATTTTACATGCAATAAACTTTACAAAATTAATTCTATTTAATTTTACTTGTAGAAGGTAATAATATCGAAGTGCATGATGTTTCTCTTAATGTTTTCCATTTGTTCAATGTCTGTGAATGGAGTACCAAACACTAAAGAACCGGTTTTAGAAAAAGTAAGAGTGTGCCATGTTAATTTTTATTTTGTTTCAATAAATGATAAATGCTTAAATTCACAAGTCATAACATTATATTATATTCTATATGTGTAGTTACAAGCGCAACAGCAACATTTTAGGGGTGAAGAACATAATCCAGATTATGACCATGAAGCTTTTCTTGGACAAGAAGCTGAAGAATTTGATAATTTGACGCAAGAAGAAAGTCAGAGGAGGCTTAGGTAATTTTGATTTTTCAATTCTAAAATAAGTTTTCGTTTAAATATTACTATTTATTTATCAGTACCTACTATTTTGATTGTGGTTTATAGTGTAATTGTCGATAAAATTGATAAGAACAATGATGGATACGTAACGCAAGAAGAACTTAAAGATTGGATTAAATTCACTCAAACTCGTTACATAATGAATGATGTCCACAGCCAATGGGATAACCACAAAAACTTGGAAAATGATAAGTTATCGTGGGCAATATATAGAAAAGATACATATGGATTTATGTCTGGTAAGATATATTTGTTATAATTTTATAAATTTTATAATCATCTCCCATTAACTATTAGTTATTACAAGCAGTGCTTGAATTGGAAAAAAATAAAAGGAGGATGCAAAAGTGTAATAAAAATGTGTATATCTGATTGTTTAAATCCTTAATAGTTATTGATTAATATATCACTTAGGATACATTTAAATATTTTTTTTTAAACAAGAGGGACTCTGTCTTCCTTCAATTCATGCACTGGTTATAAGTATATAACCTATTCAGGTCATTTTGAACTTAGTGAAGGTTAGATTTCATGAATTAGTTGCAATATTTTATAACTTAATAAGTTTGTCTTTAAAGATGATGAAGCAAAAGAAGCACATAAATCTGATGATTCCTATACGTATGCCAAAATGATATTAAGAGACAAGAGAAGGTGGGCAGCAGCTGACGTAGATGGTGATGGTCTATTGTCTAAAGAGGAATTTATCTCATTCTTGCATCCTGAAGAAAGTGTTCACATGAAAGATATTGTTGTCTATGAAACTATGGATGATATGGATAAAGATAAAGACAATAAAATATCAATGGATGAATATATTGGTAATTTTTTTTTTTATATATAAATTTACAACAAAATTAAAGTTGGTTCCCATGACTGGTATACTTAACAAATATTTGTCATTTGCCAGTTGCTACACCTTAGAAATGGTCTTAAATTGCACAATCAGTTAATCCTTGGTACATTTAACAAAGATAGTTTATGAATGTATCACAAATCAAGTCACGGTAAATATATTAATGAACAGGATTTATAAGTTCATGTATTTTCATAGGTATCAATTTTATCAAATCATATTAAATAAATTTTCTTCAAGTTGACAGAATTCAATGTACTGTGAAATTTTATTTTGTATGTAATTATTGTAATTGCATATTAAAGCATAATCAATAATCATGCATTTATTTTTACATTTAAAGAACATTCAAAAATTTATTTTTAACATATTATTAATAGTTTTAATGTAAGTTGGTATCTACCAATTTTTTTTATGTCTAATAAAAACAATATTTGTTAATATTTGATTATTATCTAAATTTATAAAATCAAGTATTATAGTAAAATAAAAATAAATGTAAGTGCATATTTGAGCGTTTTTAGGGTCATGGTTACATTCATATTCAAGTGATTTTTATTGCATGAACTTAAGAACCCTATAAATGAATATATTTGTCAAATTTGCCAATTATTGGGACACTTCATACACAAATAACTTGAAAATTTGATTATTGGTGTACTTGTAATTTAAAAGTACGCTGGCCTCAACAACTCGATTTAAAAATAAACTTTACTATTTATCTTTACTAGCTGATTTGTTTCCCGGTGTGGAGCCAAATGAAGAACCAAATTTCATCAAAAGTGAAATAGAACAGTTTAAGACATACAGAGATAAAGATGGTGATGGGTTTTTGGACATTGGAGAGGTTTGGAAGCATTAATTTTATTTCAGCTCATAATTTTGATAATTTATTATAATAGATTTTAATTTTAGATCAAAGATTGGATATTACCTGACAATTTTGATCATGCTGAAGCAGAGAGCAGACATCTTGTTTATGAATCCGATTCAGATGCTGATGGCAAATTAACTAAAGAAGAAATATTAGCAAAATATGATTTGTTTGTTGGATCCCAGGCAACTGATTTTGGAGAGGCCATTATGAAACACGATGAATTATAAAAAAATAAATAAATTTTTGAATATTATTTATAATTTATTTTCATATAATGAGTCAATATATTTAATATTTATATACATTATATTAGTGTAGTAACCTTAAAATATAATTTTTGTTTGTATACGACATTTACTTAAATATTTAATAATTATTATTAAATATTAAAAATTAAGATCTGACTGAATCCTTATGCCAAAACTGTTTTTTCTTATATATGATACTATTTTATTTTTACATATTTATATCTGTTTGATAATTTTAGATTTTTTATACTTTAAAAATATAAAACTGTTATATTCTATTCTTTTTTTGTAGATCATTTAATCATATTTTTTTAAAACAAGTTTGTGTACTTATATCAATGTATTTTGTAGTACTTCAATGTAATATCAGATTTTTTAAATAAGTTTTTCATTATGAATATTATCATCTTTTCATCAATAGTAAATTTCATTTAAAAGCCAGTTGTACTTGTTTTAAACCAAGTATCTATTAGTCAAGTGTATTAATTTTAAAAACTATTTGTCTATACAGTATATTTACTGTAAAACCAATTATTTCTATCTGCATATATATATATTATTATTATATCCATCACATTATTGACTGTTGACAAATAAAAATATTTTTTTTTTAATAATTTACAAAAAGATTTCTGTTTTTATGATGAGCGATTAATCATCTCCAAGCAGTGTACAGTGTATCCGTGCTTGTGGAAATGCTGTTGATTTTAATTACCTTATTAGTTATTTGTTTTAAAAATCTTGGATCTTAATAAAAATTTCAAAAAAAATATTTAATATCTAGGTTGCAATAAGTGTATAAAAATGTATCATCAGTATAATAACAATGTACTTTTATTTACAAATAAATTACAATTTTCTAAAAAAATAAAAACCTTGGTTGAAGGTTAATTATTCCAATGCATCAATATAAAAAAACTTTAACATCCTAATTTTTTTATTAGTTCCTTTTTGTGTAGTATCTAATATTAAAATAAAAACGACATACCTCTCTCTGAAACACCCACGATTCAGTGTATCAACAAACATTTAGAAAAAAAAAAATAGGAAAATTGAGCATGACTATTGCAATAACATGTTAATAAAATATTGTGAAAATCATTGATAGGATAAGAGGTTAACTGGTTAACACATTTTTAAAAATAAAACGTTACCTATTTTTTAGTTATGCTACTTGACTTGAACGCTTGTCGGTGTGATTAAAAAATGAGAGCATAGTCGAATTTAGTACGAGTATTTTCCCTAAAATAAACGCGAAATACATTATTGATATTAGTTAATACAAATCCAAAAATCAACCAGCTCGTTTTCGACAATTTGGCACAGGGCCAACTTGAGTAGAAACATAATGTTTAACATAAAAAAAGAAATAATTGTTGTGACTTATAAGCAGTGAGCTTAAAAAATTATTTTTGTCTATTTTAATATTTTTTCATGCTTACAAGTATAAAGTTGTGAATATGACAAGTGAATATTGGCGGCTAAACGATTAATTTGAATTTTGAATCGGTGTTTTTGTTACTGATAGAGCGATACCCTTATCACTGTTGAAAATTTGAAAACTATTAATATTGTGATACAAATGCTTACAATTTTGGTTTTCGATCGTAATAAATCGCAGAAAATCCACAGACTAGAAATGTCTTCTTTAGTGAAATGAACAATCAAACCGAATAATCATCATGTCAGCATTTAATTCTAGTGGGCCCGCGGAGATATTGAGAGCGGAACAAAAAGACGAGGAACTTTACGAACGAATTAATCAACAGCTATGTGGATTTCTTCTAAAATTCAAAGGTAATTAATTTACTTCGGTCTAGTATATAAGTATGGTGCTACCTAATTGTCGTCATAGACATTAGCTGTTAATAATTCAACGTTTTTAGGACATGTGTTTATAAACAAAAATAAACAGAACATCTTTTGCACGTCTCAATTGCTGTACTACGCACTTACAACATTGTCCAAGCTCCAAACACTGGGCGAAGAATATACAAAAATTGTTCAAGTTGGAAAAACTGGAAAACATGTTCCAGGACTTATGGTAATTATAATGCAAAACATTGTGGGATAGACAATTTGTGTTCACTTATAATGTGGTTGTTTACAGCAAAGCACTGGTATGATATTAGCTCACGTATTTGGTGACAGACTTATCATCCTAGCTTTGGATCGTTTGGTCGATAATGTTCGACATAACAAATCAATAACGAGGCAGGCCAAAGATCAAATCATACAAGTCGCAACAACAGTCAAATCTCTGGTTCCACTGTTACAAAGCCTAAACAGAGTGCTATTTTACTGGAATGGTTCCTTTTATACATGGGCCAAACGTTTTTTCCTCATTAAATATGTAAGCATAGGCTTAAACTTTAAATTTAAACAGCTCAAAATTATAATATTATTATTATTATTTTTTTTTTTTAAGATTTATGCAGTCCCATGGTACCACCCTAAACGGCCTTTACACGTGTTTAAAATTCTTAGTGTTTTGACTGCCATCCATTTGAGTGTGCTCATGATCATGGCTCTGTTTAAAACGCCAAAAGTACAAATAAACGAGGAAGAACATTCCAGTCAGTCGATTCAATTGGACAGTAGCTGTAAATGTTCCCTTTGTTTAGAACAAAGAAAAAACACCTCACTTTCATTTTGTGGACATCTGTTTTGTTGGTATTGTATTCATGAATGGTTACAAACTAATGATTTTTGTCCAATATGCCGCAAAGCATTAAATCCTAGAATGGTGGTGCCTTTACAAAATTTTAATTAAGTAAGCTGCGGGCAAATTTATAGTACAATTGACCGTTTAATTAGGAAAAAGGGAAACATTATTGTGATAATATTTTAGGTGATTAGTAATTTTTATTGTATTTGATAAGATATTTTTTGTATGATCTAAAAAGAGTAACTTATTGTCCAATTATTTTGATTACTCGGTGAATAATTAAATTGTTTTGTTATTGGTATTTTTGTTGATGGTTTAATTTTATAAAAAACAAATTACAACAGATTAATGTGTTAATTTATTTATTTTTATTGTATATGTCATCTACTCATATACTTAAAAATTAAAGGATTTGTTAATCTAAGTTTAAAATAATTATTATTTTTATTACCACTGCCAATTAGTTTTTGTTAAGAAATTTCTTGTTTACTAATTGTAGGAATTATTTGTCAATTACCATTCTTGCATCAGCCTTAATATATTTTATAATTGTCTTAAAATATTAAACTCATTAATTGATTTTTATTAGAAGTATAATAAAAAGATTATATTAATACATTATACGTTCTAATTAGTCTAGATTAAAGAAAATGTACATATAATAATTAATTGTTTAAAGAATTTTAATATTTGACATATAATGCAATTAATTTTATTATGATAACTATTTAATTATATGTTTTACACAAATATTGGTTAACATTTTATGAAACCTAAACTAAAACAATTAAATTATTTATTTAAACACTGAATATTTTAAATAAAACATAAATATAAAGCAAAGGTTAAAATGTAGTATCGTCAAAAAAAAGAAAAAAGGAAATTTTTAATAGGTATTCAATACTCATATAGTCATATGAATAGCCAAATAGTTAAATTAATACATCATAGATGAGTATGAATATTATTTTTACTAAACAGTACCTAATAAAATAGATCGGTTATCAATGTTTTTAGGGGCGGTTGCTTGATTTTTTTATTGATTAATTAAGAAATTTGGGCCAGTGCTTTTTGATACTTAATTACGTTTAGTCACTAAATATATACATACAGTTTAAAAAAAAAAAATGTTACAACATGGTAAAATCAATAAAAATATAATGTATACATGTAAACAATAAATTAAAATGTATACGTATAACTATTAGCTAAATTTAAATATGGATGGATAGGCGAATATTTCTGGAAATAATTTCTCCTTAATATTTAAATACAGATGTATATCCAAATAATTATGCAATTATTTAAATCAACTCACTATATATAAATTATTATGTACCTATTTTATATTTTAATCTTATTATATTGCATTGATTCTCATTCAGTGGTAACATAAGATCGATATAGGATCTGGAAAACATTAAAATTAAAATAATATGTTTTAACATTGATAGTACGTTATTTTTTTCTTATGCAGTTTAATTATTAAACAACTAATAAGTTCATTGTTTGTATTTTTACAATAATAATTCTCCATTACTGATTACTACATTTAAAAATAATAACTAATTTTTATCTATAGGCTAATGCATATTATTACCAATTACTTAATCACTTAATAGTATTATTGTATTAATGTAAAGTATAACTAGTTAAATTTATTAAAGGCCATATAAATTAATATAGCTACTAAACCGATGCTAAAAAAATGTTAAATCACTCTTATTTCCCAAAAATGTCTTTCTGCGTTATTAAAATAAAATGTCTTAATAAATTAAAACGAAAAAAAAATATAAATTAATTGAAAAATCTAATAATAACAGAGGGAACAAAACCCTTCTATAAATCTAAATAAAATATGTTAAGCTCGAAACAGTCGATAAATTTAACGGCACAGTATTTTCTAAGAGCATAAATATAATATTGTATAAATGCATAGTACCTATGTAAAATTTAAATTAATTAATATTTATACATATTATATACCTATTTTATTTATGTACGTACCTATATATATGAACAATACATTTATGTTTATATAAAATATATATAAACGAATGTCTTCAAAAGTGCTCAGTTTACCGTATGTATAATTTATAAAACATTCATCTTTATACAATTTTATTATATTTATAAGTAATATAAATTTCACAATATAGTTATCGCGCAGATACGACGGTTCCAGTTCATAGCATACGACGTGTATATAGGTATAATACATAACAATATTACCACATTAAAATTAATAATGCATTATTATCATGATTTAGCTTTAAACATACTAAAAAATTGAGCACAGTGTTACCTGTTTGAGTTTATACAGAATTTGAAAATATTACTTTCGGTTACCTATATAATTTCAAATACATGATTTGGCAGCTTTCCAATAATTAAAAACCTATATGATGGGTTCAAAAATAATATCTATAGATATCTTACTGTAACTACCTACATAAGAGTAATTTCGAAAAAAAAAATTCGTTTGAGAATTTTAGTGTACCCAACTATGGTTAAATAGATTATTTCGTACACATATAATATAATATTATGGCAGTTATATAAGTAACTATGTCCTATAGTAGTATAGTCTATACCGACAAACGGGATTTTTTTTATTATTCCAATTTAGCGCCCATACGTTTTAACGCTAAAATTGTATTAGACGCCCGAATCCACTGTTTTTTTATTACATATCGTTTCAATTTGGTCTTGCTCAGCGCTTTTCGACGTTCTGCAGTCTTCAACCAATTGTGTTTGAGAGCTTCAGCAGCTGTCATCCTGTTCCTGTACACAGAGATTATATTAAATTGCAAGTAATATTTTTACATTAAAGTGGTAAATATGTATTTTAATACAAAAATGTACTGAGAAGAGACACTGCATAATATAATATGCTGTGTTCAGCTGGTCTTGCACTTTGCGTGAAACAATAATAATTATTGTAGAGACCGTCTGCAAATATTATGTTGGACTCGTAGTTTGACCGTACAAACTTAAATTCTTCTCCGATCAAGCAAAAACAAACGCAAAACGAAATAGAAAAAAAAGCTCATTCATTAGTCAAATAGATAAACGACGACAATGATTTAATTGGTATTATTATATATATGTATGAATTATATGTTATGATGCATGTAAATTATTGCAAAGCTTTAGATGTTTTCGTATTTTTTTTTCGCTTATTAGGTATGGCGTGCGTCGTTCATTTGCGTATACATCCGATAGATAAGTGGTATATAAAAACATTATATTATATAGTGATTTGGAGACTTCGGCTAAATTATATAGAAGACAAGTAAAAACTAAATCAAATACATAGGTATACGGTAAATAACTGATTTCCCGATTCATTACATACTATTATGATATCGGTATAATATGCATGGTACCTACATATCATTATATACGGAATATGATGACGTTATACAATGGAAGAATGAAAAATACCTAATATTTGCGAATACGAACCATTTTTTACACTAAAGTCTAAAATAATAAAAGATATATAATATATATTACAATTTCTTGAAAATACACGTTTTGACAGATATTAAAACAATATATAGGTAAGTTTGTTAAATATACATTTTTAATAGGTACTTAAGTATAGTTATAGAAAATTGTAGGTATACATCAAACGATTAAAACTATTAACAATTTAGGTAATTAATTCTATATTGAGCCAACGTTTATTTTCATAATCATTATTGTGTATAATATTATGAGGTAATTAGTAATCAACACATTTTTTTTTTTATACTACGAACTTTCGAAGTCATTTGTATAACAAAATCTAGGCATGATTAAAAATTAAAACATGATCACTACTTTAGTATAATAATAATGATATATAAATCAAAACGCAACTATAGTAAAAATAAACAACAAAACTGGTGTTTTTACAATAATGTATAGATAAATAATATAAATAATAAAAAACGAGTTTCTTTTAAAAATTGGCGAATCAAAAAATAAAACACATTATAATATACCTATAGTTAAGTGTACATATTGTGTCTCGGCAATAAAAACAACTTTTTGCACAGGTAATTAAATTACAAGTAAGTACTGCAGCAGTCTGTATCACGGAGAGCACCGTATATTATATTATTATACATTAAAAACACGGCATTAAAAAAGAATTGGTAACTATAAATTTTGAGTTAATAACGTGGTGTGAGCGTGTGTGTACCACTGTACCTATTTATGACAAAATCCACCAGTCGAAAGTAGCCAGTGCTTTAAAGTTCAAACGAGAAAGTACGTATATACTTAACATAAAACGTTGAACAGGTATATTATAAAAATATAATTGAACGCGAGTATGTACATTTTGCATATATTTATGTAAAAAATTCATAAAATAAAATATTCCCATGATGGTTGATAACGCGTAGAATCGTTGGTTTTCAGAATTATTTTATAAGGGCTTATAGAGGGTGGTGTTAAGGATGCAGAGCAAGAACTCGTACTTACGCCCTCGGTAATATTATATAGTATAATACATTTCGAAAATTTATCTATAAACATTCATATATTATTAATTTATGCGGTAAAGGTACAAAATAAATTACACGCCCACACACATATTATATAGAATATGTATACAATATATTATACACACATATTTATATAATTTACGTTTAAATGTATATATTATATGGTATATACTTGAGGGAGTGGTGGTACGTATCAAGTGGATAAATTGGGTTCGGCCACAGTGTCGCTACCACCGTAGAACAATTTGAGTAACATTTCTCTGGCTGAGGTCAACTCGTGTTCGGGGGATGCGCGCTTGCTGTGTGGAGCGGACCGGCACGACGAAGATGCCGATGACGACGACGACGCTGCCGCTGCCGCCGCGGTCATATAATACAACAAGTTGCTGACAGGTGGCGGGGATCCAGCCGGCACGTCGCGGTTCATCGACGAGAACTTAAATTTGGGCTTCCGGTCCGCGACTGCTGCAGTCAGGTGCTGCCTATTCAGCAACAGCTTATGCAAACTGCTCCCGGAGCCCCCCGCGCTGTCATTTTGAAGTGATGCTTCGGGCTGGTCTCCCAACATCATTGTCTGCAAGTCTCGTAGCCCCTGTCCCAGAAAATTGGACGACGTCGCCGCCGCCGAAGACGTCCGGAAGTTCGAAAACGTATACGACACGTCCGACGCTCGTCGGTAATTATTACTGCAGTCCGTTATCGTCCGGAAAGTCGTCTGAGACCAGGTAGTCGTTGACGTTCGCTGTCTTTCTACACCGCCTTGCACGATATCCATCGCCGGTGTTATGTCAATGGTCGTTGATGAAGACATTCTAGAAGTCGTGTTAGCCGTGTTTTGTGGTACTTCGGAAGTTGTAGCAGCTGTATTTTGTGATACGCCGGAAGTTGTAACGGCTGTGTGCTGTGGTACGCTGGAGGTGGCTTCCGTGTCCTGCGGTATAGGCGCCGGCACAATAGATTTTCCCGCGGCGATTCCGTTGGTTGTTGACGTGTCACCATCGTTTTCACTCGTCTTTGACGATTTACTGTCCTTTTGTAAGACAAAATCCGGTGACGCGACAGTAATCTCTAACGGAGATTGGCTACGTGACCTGCTGCACAATTCTTTTAAGTTTTCTTTACTCGTGTCCAAAGGCAACAGTAACGAGTCTAGTCCGGTGCATGTTGTAGTTTCTACCATCGCCACCGCCGGTGTCTGTATTGCATTCTCTTCGGTTTGTTTCACCAGTTTTTTACTCGAACTTTTTCGTACCATTTTTTTCGGTTTCTTCTTTTGCATCCATCGGTGCGATAAACACTCGGTGGCAGTCAGACGGCTCCTACAACCAACCAACATACACACACAATAAAAATTCGTAGCGAAAATCAAACATATTTATTTTGAAGGACAGGATATATAGATTATTATACCTATCACTGGAAAATATGTATTAAAATAAAAATGCACACACAAACACATATTATATAATACCGACATAAAATTGTATTCAGATTATTGATACTTTTAGTAGGTAGGTACATAATTATACATATAAAGTATAAATATTATGTATAGGTATCTGTACAATTGTAGTCAAGTCTATAAATTAGAATATATACTTTACAGTAAAATGTAAATAACAACTAAATACATTATAAAGTAATAGGTTTATAACAACGGTTTACTGAAA
The DNA here is from genome assembly GCF_020184175.1 of Aphis gossypii. NCBI lineage: Eukaryota > Metazoa > Arthropoda > Insecta > Hemiptera > Aphididae > Aphis > Aphis gossypii. Next base: position 42,461,813 of record NC_065530.1, on the reverse strand, counting down.
ACATTAATACACCAATATAAAAACAGAAATCTCATTAAGATTTTCATTTCTACATAGGTAGGTAGGTACCATGAAGTTGTACTTATAGGAAAATACACTGCTTTTATTAAAAAGTTAAATAAATACACTAATTTTTAAAATAAGTTTAAAATCAAACAATATCTTGAAAAAATTATAAACTTTTAATTAAATCTAAAAAAACCTAAAAATCCTAGAAACATTTTTCTTTGTATTCAATTAAAATTAATAATAATTGTACTTGAAAACTATTTAACTATGTATACAACTATAAACAGAACGCATCAATCAAACGTATTATTACTATAATTAGGCAGGACGCAGGTAATACCTGCCAGGTATCTATTTTTTTTTTTTTTGAAATAAATATATTGGTTAGAAATTAAAGATAAAAATAACAAAACTTAAAATAAATGTAAATGCATTAGCTAGATAATTAAAAACTAATTAACTTCTACAACATATAGTTAATAGTTAATAACAAAGTAAATAATTTTTAAATACATATCAATTATGATTGAGGATAGACATTTAAATCGTTCAATAAATTAAACTGCAATGCAAAATAAAAATATATTTTTGTTTGCAGAGTACCTATAATATCGCATTACGCAATAAAAAAAATGATACGGTATAGGTACCTACATAAAAATGAATTAAAAATATTTCTATCCAAACTTTTGAAGACTATTAAATCAAATTTGTGATCTAATAAAAGTGATATAAAATACGTTTGTTTATAAATTAAATCATAATTATGTTATAATTAAAAGTTTATGACTCACGAATTGTCCTTATTAATCTTGTATACCTAATGTATAATAGTGTTAGACTACATGGTATGTAAGTATTAAAATAAATATCAAGTGCAATATGTAGAATGTAGATAATATAGATAGTCAAGCCAGCGATAGTGCCTTTTTAAACACATGTAAGTAAGCAATATTTAATTTTCCCACCCCTTTAATAATATCAGTTTACATACACTGAACTGGCCTTGATAAATTCTGTTCTATAGTTAGTAATTAGTACTTAGTAGGTACAGCTGCAGTATAGAGTGATGTATTCTTTGAATTAGAAATAAAATATGATTAAAAAATTGTTAAATATGATATTATGTGAAAAATCGTAAAACAATTATCAGTGAGTATCAATTAGTACAATATTATTCATTACATAATACCACGATTCAATAAAAACTTTACTTGTGATCTTTGACAAGAAGCTTTTTGATAAAATCTTTTGCGTCATTAGAGATGGAATCGAATGCTTCATCATCAAAATCATATTGAGCAATTGTAACGTTAGCCATAGTTTCCACGTCGGTTTCTCCCATAAAAGGCGACAGACCTGATAACCTATATTAAACATACCGATTCAGGATTTAATTTCATAAAGATACCGAATTAAACTTTGTTAAAATAAAAATTGTAAATGTATGACTTACAAAACATAACATATTACTCCAACAGACCACATATCTGTTCCAAATCCGATAGCATCGAAGTTTACTACCTCAGGGGCTACAAATTCTGGTGTACCAAATAATACTTGAAGTTTATTTTCTGGATTGAATTTTCTGGCCAAACCGAAATCAATGATTTTAATACGATTTCCAGTTTTAGTTAAACACAGTATGTTTTCTGGCTAAAATCCGATTAACACAATAATGTTTAGATTTAGGCATAGGGTTATATATACAATATACATATACATTTATAAAATAAACAATTTATGTAAATATGATGCAATGTATAAATACCTTGAGATCAAGATGGAGTATATTTTTCGAATGAATAAACTGCACCCCCTCGCAGATCTGTCGCATAAATATCGTTACAGCTTTTTCGGTCAATACAAAATCATCACCAATTACTCGTTCAAATAATTCACCTCCCTCGACTCTGAAAGAAATAATAATTATTTGTGTATACATATAGGTACACAATTTTAAAAATAGAGTCGTAAGTTTAAATTTACTTAGTGGATTATTATAGAATAATCCACTAAGTAAATTTTTACGTCCTAAAACCGCGCCTGACAAATTCTAGGTATATATTCTTAGTAAACAAAATTGAAAAACTAAAAATTCACTTATTTGAATTTTGGTATCAAAATATTTTAAGAAAAATTATCAATTAAATATTTTACAGTAGAAAAGGAGGGTCTCACTTGAAAAATAGAAGTTTATATTTCCGCAGGATTGGATACTATGTAAATAAAATAAAAAATGCCAAGAATTTTAAAATACGATAATAAATATTATTTAAGATTTTAAAAATTAAATTCAATAATAATCAAATACTCCAATTACAGTTCTAAAATGAAGCACATTGCATTATTTGATTCAAAAGCGTCGTAGAGTTGTATCAATCTGGGATGTTGAAGTTCACACATTATTTCTACTTCTCTTTCCACGTTTCGACGATCTTGTTTGTGAACAATGCCAACGAATTTAGCAGCTAACATAAGACTCGTAGCTTTTTCTCGACATTTGAACACTGTACCAAATTTCCCCCTTTAAAAAAAAAAAAAACAAATGCATATGTTATAATATAAAATAGTTATTATAAATGTATTATATAGGTATTTAGTAGGTACTACATTCTTACTAGTTTTTAGTTACTACCTATATTATATTATCATGATTATTGTTATTTGTTAACAATTAACATCGTTAAGTCTTCTCATTATTATTTGTTTTATAATCGCATATATGAATGTGGTATTATCTAAAAGGCTTGTACCAATAATAGGGTCTATTGAATAGATTATAGTACGACTAGCTAAATATTTACATTAGTTAGGTATATAGGCGCATTATAATTTTATTGTTGGATGCTGAATGACTAATAATAAGCTAGAGCCCTATAAATCGCACTACATACTACATAGCCGTGTGGCGTGTGCCCGTGTTTAAATTTATTTTACGAACAAGAACGTTTGACAGTACAATATTTGAAATAATGTTCGACAACAGTTGGTACCACTGCAATAGTCTCCTCCTCTAATGACGAAAATAATGCCGGAATCGTGAATTGTATATTTTGTTATCAATGTTTTGTTTCGTGAATGGTGATTCGTGATATTATTTCGTATTAATTTAAAGCATTACTGCTCAACAAACCGAGATCAATTTTCATCTTCGAACACTTTCGTGTCAATTTATTGGAATTACAATGTAAGTATTGTGCATTTTTATTTCACTATTATTTAATAACATTAAGTTCGTTTGAAAATATATTTTTAAAGCTGTATCTAAGTAATTCGTGAGCACAAATTATTCGTTCATTATTAGGACACAATGACTCGACAGAAATGTATACTTTTAGTTGTTTTTCTATTGTTTTAAAACTAAAAGTTGAAAATTCGAACATTTTTCTATCAACAAAATTGAAAATTGAACTATTTTGAAAAATAATTATCATTTTTATGCATATTGTAGGAAAATTCATTTTGATAGCATCTATCTATGTATATTAACACATATTCGAGTAGTATATTGTTGACAATGATTTTCAATATATGCAATTTTTATTAAGTTATTTATTTCAAAATATGTCAAACTATATATGAGCATAGTATAAATAATTAGTACTTATAATACTTATAACAGTGTTTTAAGAGAAATGAAAATCATTCAATTATTAATTTAATAATTTTAAATTATAAATCATTATATTTTAAGAAAATGTAGGTATATACTTAGTAGGGATATAATATATTAATTTATTTATTTTACTAAGTAAATAACTCATACTGTTAAAGACATTTTTATAAATAACAATGTACTTAATTACTTTGGATTGATTTTTTATTAAAAAAATTTATTTTATAAAATAAAATAAAACAATTTAAACACAATAGCTATATTTTTTTTTAAATTATAATCTTTAACTATGTTCATCATCATTCAATGCCTATTTACTACCATTAATGTTTATATAAAAAATTAACTACAGATGTAGCCGAGAAGGTAAATATTTCTTCTATCATGAAATAGCCAATAGGTACTATTAATTTACGATTAATTTTCATTCAGAATTTTTTAATTTAACTTTATTAATAACATAACATTGATATTTTTATAATATAAATCTTTTGTAAACAAATTCATTAAAATATTTTCTTACCCAAAAAATGTATTATAAGCTATATAGGTACTATTAAAAGAATATAATTTATTTGGCGATGAACTTTTTAATTGTTATAAACTTAAATCAGAAGTATTAACAAGAATATTTTTAACATATTATATCCAATAAGGCCTTTATATTATATTTAAATTATTTGTATGCTCACAATAAAAATATAATTTATTAATTTGTTTACAATATGGATGTTTATTTATAAACGGCTAATGCCAAAATATTTTTGTTATTATCATACTTTTTAAATGTTTACAATACTTAGCAATGTGTTTGTATTAAAAATGAATACCTAATGTTTAAAATAAACTTGTTTTTAAAAATTTTAAATTTTTTTTAGATAATTTGTTTGATCTACTAAAATTTTTTATAATTCTTAAAGTAATTAAATCCAAAAATATTAGTGCTAAATGTTCGTTTTAAATAAAATTGTTTTTATAATTTTGAATGAAATAATAAGGTATGAAATCAGAAGAAATTATTTTTTGAAAGGATTTTCACAACAGTATTACCATAGAGTTTAAGTTGTTTTTAGACAGTTGGCATTAAAAGCTTTGTATATTTTATAAATAGCTTAAAGCCAGCTAACATGGTCGTGATGGTCATTATCACATAGTTGGAATATTTGGTCAAACTCTGCTAGTGCCAGTAAATAATAATTTACTTTGTGCACAACCTACGGTTTAATAATTTATCTTTTTAGCACTATTTGTATGCATAATTTATAATTAATATTACAGGTATTTATTTGAAATATTAATTATAGTTTTAGATTAAGTTAGAGATTTGGCAGAAGTACTGTATGCATATAATGTACATTAATGTTTCAAGTTTTTATTATTTTTTGAATAAGTTATTATCATAACTATAGTAATGAATTATATGTGACATATTATGCATTATTTTTTAGAGCAAATATTAAAATTAGTATTATTTAATGGTCTGGCTCTTAAATGAAAAAAGTTAATAGTTAAAGTTTTGTGCATAATGTATAGAAATTCTTACCGTCCAATTTCAGATTGTAGTTCATAGTGTTCTTTCATATCTACTCCTCTGCGGATTGTAATATCTTTGTATGGAAAACTAGGTTCTAGTTCTAAAAAAATAATCACAATAATTTAATTCTTATTGACGTATTGTACTTAGAAATAAAAATTATTTAATCTAGGTATAATTTTTTGTTTTAGTACAAACATGGCACAACCTGAAGTTGAAATGTCTGAATTGGAAGAATTACAAACTAAAAAATTATGGCATCAATTGACTTTAAAACTCTTGGCTTATGTTAAGGATACTAACGTTCAAAAAAAAGTTGACCTATTGAGTTTCTATAATACATTTATCCAACCAATAGAAGGCAAAATGAATTCTTTTGCTTTGGTTGAAATTGTTTCATATGTGATTCCATTTATTAAGGATCCAAAGGAAGCAGTTACATTTTTAGAAACTCTGGAACCCAAAGTTAAAGACAAAGTCGAAGCTTTAATTTTTGCTAAAGTTTTAAAAGGTGAAATACTTTTGGATAAATTGAAAAATCAACAAGACTGTTTGATTGTTATTACTGATGTTGATAAATTGTTGAGTGATTTGGATGAAATATCTCCTGTGCACAGCCGATATTATTTATTGGCCAGTCATCTATATCGTATTCAAGGAAAGCACACTGAATACTACCGTACTTGTTTGAAGTATTTGGGTGCAATCGATTTGTCTACTATTAGCCAACCAGATCAAATAAGAAACGCATTTTTATTGGGACTTGCTGCATTACTTAGTGATGATATCTATAATTTGGGTGAACTGCTCATGCATCCCATTTTAGATTCATTAACAAACACAACAAATTATTGGTTAGTTGAACTATTAAATGCGTTCAACACTGGAGACATCACAAAATTCGCCAAAATGAAACCACAGTGGGCTTCTATACCTGATATAGCAGTTCAAGAACATAAACTCAGACAAAAAATATCACTACTTTGTTTAATGGAAATGACATTCAAACGCCAAGCTAAAAACAGGTGTTTATCGTTCCAAGAGATTGCACTTGAGACACAATTATCATTAGAACAGATTGAAATGTTGGTAATGAAAGCATTATCATTAGGCCTAGTAAAGGGTAAAATCGATCAAGTCAGTGAAGGTGTATACTTGGAATGGGTTCAACCTAGAGTGATGAATAAAACACCAATATCAGGTATGATTGGTAGACTGGATACATGGTGTTCAGAAGTCAAGAACATGCAGTACAGGATGCAAGACGAAGCCCAAGATTTTTTGAAAGTTTAAATATAGTGTATTTATTATTATTACGATTTGTTTATAAAATGTTCTTTTCAATAATTACAACGTACCTAACACAAAAATGTATTTAATCTGATGTATTTTATAAGATTTGTTGTAAAACTTACAATAAAATTGTGTGTATTACATATTAACAATTGTGTATTATGTTTTTAATTTTCTCATATCTATTGTTATTTATATTAATTCCTTGTGGAAGTACTGTGAATGATTTTTTTTCTTTTTTTTTTTTAAATAGTATTGAAATACTTTCTTTTAGGCATCTAATTTTTATGGGTACCTACTCATATCTCTAATTAAAGTTCATACTATCATAATGTGCTAAAAGGCCAATTATTTATCTCCCATCAGTATCTATTAAGTTTATGAAACATGTTTACGAGATTTTTTGGTTGTTTCCTCAACGAAGGAGTAAGACGAAATAGTAAAAAAAACTATGCCAGAGAATGGTACGGAAATTCGGTTGGCAAACGTTCAAAAGCTATAGGTATGCACTCGCAACGCACACTTGGTACATTATACGGTGATCGCGGCGTCATTCATTACACACCGTTAAGGCGGTTTAGAGGAGTAATAGAGTCAGTGGCGTGTGCGTAGTTGGTGGACTCGGCTTGCGGGGCTTTTATAAATAGGTGAATTTTTCGTACACTCGGACGGAAAACAAAAAAAAAAAATATGTGGTCATTGTTGCCAAAAAAAAAAAAATTACTTTTATGCCGTGGTACGATGTACGTTTATAATAATATATTTTAATATTATTAATATTATATATATACAAATACACGCGTGTAATAGTAATAATAATAATAATATTACTACGCTAACGCGGTAGCAGAAAAGAAAGACAGCGTCCGGTCAGCGGTCGGAGATACGCGTCGGACTGTCTAATTTTAGCACGGCCGGCGTATTATTATTATGTTATAGACTATTATAGTGTCGCCGCTGCTGATCTCGCAAATACTTTACGCTCACCGGACCGAAGAGCTCGGACAACGGCAGCCGTGTTCTTCATGTATTGTGATGGTTTTTTTCCACCTCGTCACCGCCCACGTACGAGTCTCGCGAAATCCGTACCGCGTATTATAGCTTGCAGTTATATACCATTATATTCATTCTTCTATACGCGCGCGCGCGCGTCCCGAGTAATGTTTAAAAATTTAAAATTTTTTTAGGTAATAACTATTAAATGTACTTTACCGTCTCTACACACTTCGTTTTTGTCTATCAAATGCCCGGTACTGTTATAACTGCTCACTCACTAATAATAATATAAACAGATTTCAAAAGTTTCATACACAAAAGTGGATTTAAGGAGAGGGGTCTGTGTTGGTTTCGTCATGTATATTATTATGTCAAATACTTTTAGTACGAAAATCATGGATAATTTCTATCATTTTGTTGTTATTTAAAACGCTTAGATAAGTATAGATACTCAAATCTACGTGCTTATCGCCCTCAAGGGTCAAGACCCCTCCTAAAATTATGCATAGAATTAAAATCTTATGTTCTGACTTCATCCCTAAACTCACGTTTTATAAAAAACATGACATTTAAATGATTAAAATAATCTATCCTCATTTAGTTATTTATAGGTATAAATTTATTTATTCCCCAACAATCACATTCCAGCCCATGTTTCATAACCTAAATCTCACTAAGAAATATATAAGTAATCTCCTAACCCTTTAAATTGTAAATAATGTTGTAAATGTATGTAGGTATTGTTAATTTGTAATTGTCGAGCTTAATAGTTTATCCTAAAAGCCAGAGGTGTATTTAGGATTTTTCAGCCCTGGGTTAAATTTTTTTTTTTACTATTGTTTAAATCAGTTTAAAAATAAGACCTTCCAGTTAAATTTACTGCCCCCCAAAAAAGTGTTTATGCCCAGTGCTATTGCCCCCCCCCCTAAATATGCCACTGCTAAAAGCTATAAATAAAAAAAATACTCTCGTCACCGACTAGGCCACACGTCCTAACTTCCCTCTCATTCATTTAAAGTCCCATTGAATACCTCCCCCCCCACGCGTATGCCACAACTAATTTGCGATCTTGGATTTGTTCAATTTCTTATCTCATCTCATTTTAAAATGTCCTAAATTATCATTGCATTGGCGCCATCTCATGATTCATTAATAAATCTTACAACATTCAAAATATATTCTCTATACAACAAAATTAATACATTCCTCACACTATCATTTAATTTTAATTTTTATAATATCTATATATTATATAAGTGTGAAATGAAAATCTTTGTCACGCATCACGCATGTTCTCGGAAACCATTCATCCGACTATCTTCATTTTTTTTTTTTTAACGAAAGAGTATATTGTGGAGCAGGTTTTAAGCTTAATTTCAATGATGTAAGTTAATTGAGTTATTATTTATTTATAAATGTTTATTTTTCATTATCATAATACGGCGCAGCGCGGAAAAATAACACATAACCTAATGTTGACCATGTTACATCCCATCGCGATGAAACTTTGGGAAGTTGTACCGACAAATACCGAGATTCAACGATACAAGTTACAACGCTGTATTTTGTAATAATTGATAATTTTTCCCCGGTGAATTTAGATTGTTATATCAGCAATATCAAAAACCACCAGATAGCACATTATTGTATCTAATCCACCGTAGATTGGATCAAGTAAAATAACAAACTTGATATAACTTTGAAACTTAAGAATTAGAAATTATAAACTTACGTACCTCGTAGGGTCCGTAAACCACCTGTGGTGGATTGCTTACCTGATAATCTACTGCTCACATAATAAGCGAGTCTCACGGGCAACGCAAAGCAATAAAATGGCTATAATATACCTAATATAAATATTAAATATTATAATCGAATGTATCCTAACTCACAGACTGATGGACGTAGTCACATAGAGCGCTAGAGCCTGAACAATGATAGCTCGATGCTTGCAATTTTCATGGTACCTTCGTACCACCAAGTTAGTGTGTAATTACAAAGCATTTTACTAAATTTACATTTTAAAGTGCTGCTTACATAAGCTTTTTGAAATTCAAGAAGGTCGATAAATTTTTTTAAGTTTTGAATACCATTACACATTTACACCGAATAGTAAATAATAAATTTAATTCCAAAGTTTAAATAATATTGTATAGTTAACATTTTTGACGGACAACGAAGTGCACGGGGTCAGGACCTATAATTTATATTTTCCAAATTAACATTTTGATTATGTAAATTTAAATCCAATATTTTAACTGACGAAAATATTGATAAACAAAGTAAAACTATTTCTTATAATTTAAATTCATTAAATTGAGTTAGTAACTACTTTAAATTTTAGTACAATTCATACTTTGAAGTGACATTTATTTTATTTTTAACAAAAGTTAATAACAGTAACGGCAATAGCCGTGGCTAGTTATAATAGCTAATTACTTAATTCTAAGCCAATGTTACCTAGTTCAAATTTTTGATAAAGAATAAGACAGCAATAGTTTATTATTTTGATTGTTATAAAATTTATATAATACAATATCCTTATATATATCTAAAAAATAGGGCTTTTTTATGTACCTGCCTTTTTTGTGACGACGCTATTTAACTTTTTTTATTTTTTTTTTCCACAGATTTGTTTCAAATACCTTCATAAGTGTCACCACGTCACCCGATTTTAATTTTAAAGGATTTAAATTATAGTAAAAATAAGTTAAAAAAAAAACTAAAAAAAATAAGCAAGGTTGTTATACCAACAATATAAAAACTACAAGATGACACATCATAGTATCTTATCCACCGTAGTAACAAAAAAAAATTGATATAACTTTGAAACTTAAGGGTTAGAAATTATAAACTTACGTACATATCTCGTGGGGTTTGCAAATCCTCCACAGGTGAATTGCCTACCTGATAATATACTGCTCGCATAATCATAAGAGTCTCACGGGTAACGCCAAGCTTAATGGCGTTAACCTGACTAATTCACTGGCTAATAAACGTAGAGTCTGAACAATAATATAGATCGAAGCTTGCAATTTATACAGTACATTCGTACGATAAGTTTAGTGTGCAATAAGAGAGTATTTTACAAAATTCGCATTTTAAAGTGGTGCTTGCACAAGTTTTTTGAGATTGAAAATAGTTTATGTAAATGTCTAAGTTTTGAAACATATTATAGAATTGGAATTTTTGACGAACAACGAAGTGCACGGGGTCAACTATAGTATAATATATTTAGTGCTTATCCATAAAGGACTTAATCCAAACTTACACATATACAACAGTCATACTAGATACTGAGATACCTATTGCAGGATTTACAGACCAAGAGCATATAATTTGTATAGGACAATGAAATTTAAGGACTCCACAAATAAAACTTTTTTTTACTCTAAGTTTCTAAATCAATTTTACAATAGGACTTAAAAAAATATAAATCGAGATTTAGATATATTTCCTAAATAATGAGGGAATTTAAGACTTATTATTGAGAAACATGGTTCCAAAGATGTCCTCCATATATTGTACTACGACATGTATGTTTTTGTTTTTTGTGTATTATACGAAATACTTAAATTAATGTTACAGTAAATTAGAAGTAAAACGATCGAAAAGAACACTTTTACCTCCTATTGGATCCGATTCGTCCACTTTAATCATGATTGCTTCAGGAGTCTTAGCACCCTAGAGATTGAAGATAACCGTTTGTTGACGTCCTCTAAAAATATAACAAAACACAAACTATATTAATGGAGGAAAACATACGCGCAATAGGTAAATTTTAAATTCACGTTTTGGCGCCATTTCTAAGTCGCCACGTTAAGGATGCTACTATAATATTAAATTGTGCATATAGTTTTATAAGCATACTGCACGAATGCAAACATGATGATTTATGTAAGGAGTTAGTTTTAGGGAAATTAAAAATTGTACCGAGATATTTGAACATTAATCATAGATAATTATATAAACTAAATTTAACCTATCTGAATTGGTATAATGAACAATAATAAACGATCATACGAATTTGATTCCTTTAGGAAAGTTGTAATCTTTCATAAATAGACGATTCATATACCTATAAATGTAAAGTTAAGGAGTGACGAGTGTTGAAATAATATTTCCTTAACTTTGTTTGCGTATATCGTAGGTACATTGATATCTTGGAACTTGGAAGCTTTTCGATTGAGTCTGACGGGGATACAAAAACCGTTATCGAATTAAGATTTTGAGAGAGATCGCGGTTTTCGAAAAATCTCCAGGCGAAGCGATTGGCAATAAAATATTACTTGCTCACATAGTTATAAATAGACAACCATACACTATCATGCATATATAATAAGGCGTGTTCTGTGCATACGATAGAATACAGTATCCATAAACAAAATCAAGACCCCGTCGCAAACTACGTATCTACCTATGACTATGGCTTATAATATTATGTCACATTAATAGGTAGATATATATTTTTGTTTCACGCGAAAAAATTGACAATATAAAATTTATGAATATTATTATCCATAGGGTTTTTGAAAGAAAAAACCGTTTATTTTTATGTTCATTATATTTTAATAATTATTAGGTAGGTATTTACTATTGATTATGAGTTATGACAATAGTAATTATTATATTATAGTCGCAACGACCCAACGAATATCACCCATATCGGCCATATCACAGATTCATCAGAAACGAGCAAACACCTACATAATAATATGTAACCAGCATTTTATATTATAGGCAATAGTTTCTACCCACTACGATAGGTACCATTTTTTAAAATAATATTATAAATCAACTTTTCAAAAATCTCACGGTACTAAATATGACGATAAGTGGATTTAAACGTTATATTTTGAATTTTAATTTACCTATAAGGGACACGCACAAAACACATAATACGCGAATTAAATTATTATATAGAATTTGTGATTGTATTTTATAAATACCTGAGTATAAAAAACCGGGCCGACGAACTGTGTTTTATTTTAAAAACGTTTCTCACTACAGGTAGATTCGATTTTAAAACCCGTAAATCACCAACACCGTCAAACGGATTCGAACTCGTCGATCGGTTAAAAAACAAAAACAAAAAATCAAAAAAAATCTAGCCGACAACGTGAACGGTCGCCACGGACGAAAACTTTAAGACTGTTGCTCGGATCGATCAGAGTGCTGCTATGAGGCGATTGCAGATTATTATTGTTGCAATAATTACATAAATCGCGAATGCAAAAACATAGACTATATGGAACGGACCACCGCGATAAGACCGACGACAAGAGGACGAGAATAACAAGTGTCACGCCGACACGGGACGCGCGCTAACTGCCGTTTCCCTCACTAATGCGGCGGTCGGTAGACGATGAATTATATTTTGTGTTTTCTTTTCGTTATCGAGAATAAGCCGACGGACGACGAGTAGCGACGGCCGTCGACCGGTACGCGTACGACAATAATACAATTGACGTGCGGCATGCGCGCGATTAAACTATAGCGAAATCGAATCAACGGGACCGCAGTAATTATAATATTACTGAAATTTGGCTACCGAGCGGTTTTTGCAATTTATTTTTTTCGAAACCTAGGGAATAATCGTCGTTTCAAAGACGATCGTGCCAAACATAATAAAAACCGTACAAATCATGGTTTTGAAATGATTATGACATTTCGTAAATCCGTATTCCGTATATTGATTGTTTTATTCATTAAATCCATATTAACGTCAATGAATATTTTTTCTCAGTTTTGTACATTGGATGATTTTTCAGAGGATGTTCAAAACTCCGAAATATATCCCTTAATGACCCGATATCTAAATCTCGAATACTTCTTGTAAGTTGTAGATATTCCAGATAAACTGTAAACTTAGCTTAAAAATATTATTACCTCGAAACGTGTCGCCGGATCTATAATAAAATTAATTTTATTTTTGCGGTTTGGATATAAATATATGGTCAACATGAGTAAAATGCTAAGGCGTCGGGTATTTTTTTTTTTTTTTTGTAATCGAGAATTGTCCATGTCTGAATAAAGTGGACAAGGAGGACACTCCTGCGGCTATTTTCAAAATATACGCTACTGGTTAGTGGGTATCCTTTTGAGTAGACACTAGACGCGGGTACCAAACGGGTGTAAACATGCAAGAAAAAAATATATGACGAGTATATTTATTGTACCTATATTATAAGATATACCTAACCATATTTAGTTACATAACTTCTTTAAAAATTGTTTTTTTCGTAAACAATTATTTTAAACAAGTTTTACTCAGTTTTTCATGTTTATAAGTAATAGTTATCAATAATTTATTATTGTAAGTAACACATTAAAATTATATCAATTTCAGTTTTTCTACAATAAGCATTTTCCAATAATTAGTAGAATAATAACAATATACCTAATGATTTTTGTCCTGTACAAAAAGTAAATGACCGCAGACTGCTTGGCACTTGACACATAATATAAACCTAAGCCCCTTCCATTTTAATGCGGGGTTGACAACAACACTCAGCCTCAAACTTATCCTATTTTAGTGGACATGCACGACAACAACAACAAAAACAACAAAAACAATAAACATCTACAAGTATGCTACTGTATATACATCAAGTGACTCTATTTATGCTGTTTATAGCTACAATAATAATATGTACTGCAACAGAGGAGCGACAGGGTAAAAGTTTGAAAAACAAGACCTAGTAAAACAGTCGTGTTAAATTTCGCTCGCAAAAAAAAAATCTCGAGAAAATAGCCAATAGGTAATGTCGATGGCATTGACTCGATGCTATTATTGTATTTTGTATATATGTTTTTAAGAATTAAAAGGTGATCCGTTTAAATGGCACCACACAAATCATTTTCCCGAAAAAAATGTTTATTTTTGAAAAAAAACTTTCTATGTATTATAATTATGAAGTAGTATTATTTTTTTTAAATAATACCATATTTTTAATATCAGCTTTTACATATTTTAACACATAAATACGACCATTTCAATTAATTACAGTATATTGTATATTGTAGTTTTGTAGTGAACCAGGGGCTGAAAATTTTTTAAGAAAAACAATAGGTACATAGACAATCTAATATGATGGACCTTAAGGGATCACGAAACAAAATATTTTGAATTTTTTTTAATGAGGAATAATTTATTGTTTGATTTTTTTATTGTAAAACTATGAAAAATAAACATTTACGAAATACTGTACATGAAATAGATTATTAAGTAAAATTATGAATGATTCGTAACATCACACGAATATAATAATCCACAATCACGACGGCGCGGTGATGGTGACGATGACTCGCGCGATTCATCATCATGGAAAGTTTAGATGTGGTTTATGATTGTGGATTCTGAGCGGCGCGAAGAGCGTATTGGTATTTTAGCATTCGACATAGTATTAATTTTACAAAAATGATTTGATTTTCACTAAAGTAAAAATTTGTACTTTTCCTTGTGAAAAAAAAAATATTTTAAAGAAACAGAAATTGTATGTAAAACTATTTTTCATCATCCTGTATAAAAACGCTTTTGTGGGTACTATCCCTGATTTTCATATCCAACCAAACCCTGTTACATTATTTTTATTTGTAGTACCGGTATCATAATAAAATTATACGAATATATATTATATATCTATATTGAGTTCAAGTAGTTTGGATAATCTGATATTTAAATCAAATCGGAGCTGTTTATAAAAAAATAAATGCGCGCAGTGCATGTTGCATGCGTATAGGAATAAGGAATACCTCTTTTAACTGGGTGTATATTTATATAGGTACATATAAAATTGGAGTAATAGTTTTTTTTTTTTTTGAATAAGCGTGTATACATGATTCTTGCGTGAATGGCACATATTACAAAAAGCTACAAGACATATTATATTTATACATAATAATAAAATTTGCGTCACGTGCACATAACTGTCCGTATATTACCATTTAGTCATGACTTGCAAGTAGGTATACAAGTCGTCCGCAGGATTTAAATTTTAAGTGTATACAATAAAAATTTCATATTTGTTTTTTCAAACGAAATAGTTTATAACAATATAATGTTATGTTAATATTAACATATAATCTAACCTAACTAGTAGTGTATATG
Source organism: Aphis gossypii (assembly GCF_020184175.1). Classification (NCBI taxonomy): domain Eukaryota; kingdom Metazoa; phylum Arthropoda; class Insecta; order Hemiptera; family Aphididae; genus Aphis; species Aphis gossypii. Next base: position 42,446,252 of record NC_065530.1, on the reverse strand, counting down.
ATATTTACGGATTGATCCAGTTTGTACTTAAACAATTTTGTCAAAACATAATATATATTCAAGTAATTTTCAATGCCATGTTAATAATTACTATTATAATTTATATGCGAATTGAGTAAGTGATCGGGTGTAACTACAATAGGTGATAATTTCGTTTAAGACACAGTACACACTACACACGTATTTTAATCAAATAATAAATATCCACCCATAATATACAACTCCTGACACACAGCACGTTTAAAGATCGCGATTTATTCAAAGGAAGGTAAGAAAACTAAATTTTACTTAAGAGTTTAGACACTAAATGGGATAGTTTAAATAACATAAATAACTAAATGAGGGAATGGTGTGAGTGCCCACAATCCCTCATCTGGAGAAAGTTTATGAACATTGTCTTATTACAATAACTCTTTTTATTCCTCTACTACAGACGCTAGACAAAACACATTTACGTAAAATCATTTTTTTTAAGTTATCTTATAATAAAATAACGTATTATACAAAAACTATAAAGAATATTTTTGATCGTATTGGTTTTATATTTTATTATTTGACTTTAAAAATACAAAAGAGCATTTTTTATGAATTTAAATAGATATAGTAAATAGCAAATTGCTTTAAATAATACTTGGATACATTTGTCAAACCCTTATAAATACTTTATTATAAGATTAGGTATTCAACAACACGAACAAAATTATACTACATAAACGTATATTGCTTATAGTGTGTGCGGGCTTGAGGAAGATTAAATAATAGACGATACGCAGATATCTTCTATAAGGTAATTAAAATCTAAAGTTCTATTTAAGTATCTCTACAGATATAGCTAGATAGCATTTTATATTACAAAAACAACAAACTACGATTATAATTTAAAAAATAATATGCGGCGTAGATATTAGTAGGTTCTTATAGATAGATATATAAAAATAAAATATAAATGCATGATGTTTTTTATTATGTCCAAGTTCTACTATAATTAGACTTTAAAATAGGTGTAAATACCACGTTGCCGTTATGTTATAGTATTTAAAAGTATACTAGGATTAATATATTAATCCGTGCTGACTGCTTTTAAATAACAGCAGTATTATAATACTAAATCGGTTGTAGATATAATGTATTAAGAGGACGCTGTACCCGCATGTGTTCTCTGTCTTATACACGTGTAACATAGTTAAAAACTGTTTTGCGCGGGAGAACTTTACTCCCTCGATATTTTAATCAAAACAACCAAAATTATAAATCCTATAGGGAAGAATTTTACCTGTGTCGTAGCGTTTTAATTTTTTTGATAACGTGAATACAATTAAAGTTATCGGTTTGAGAACTTTAGGTTTTCTTCATCTAATTATTAAAAATTATTAGTTACCACTACTAAAAAAATTAAAACGCTACAACACAGGTAAAATTCTTCTCAATGCGATTTAAAATTTTGGTAATTTTGATATAAATATCGAGGGAGTAAAGCTGTCCAGCGCAAAACAGTTTTTAATTACCTATGTTACGCGTGTATAAGACAGAGACAACACATGCGGATATAGTGTCCTAACCCCAAAACTTTTCGTCTGAATTGAGTCCGGAAAGTAACAATGGGACTATAATACATAGTATATACTACATATACTTATACTTTATAGCAAATTTAATTAACTTGAACATATTGATTGTGGTTTATAAGTTGAGGTATAGGTTTACCGTTTACAACAGAAATAGTCGTTAGCCGACAAGACAAATAGCGATCATTAAAGGAATTAGAAAAAGATGTGATTGATTGTTGTTTTGCGTAGAGAATACAATATACAACTATGGTAGCGAAGGCGACTATAATTACCATTTTATTTAATTTTGTGTTAGTTACTTTATAACAAAATTATTTATGATTTTATAAAGAAAAAAATTGTTCTATTTTTTAGTTACACGAAACACACATAATGTATGACTACACTCTTTTGGTTGAACTGTACAAAAAAGAAAAAAAATTTCAGAAAGTTTACACTACGTTTCGACCAAACTTAAAAGGTTAGTTATACGATAGACACGAAGTTCTATCAGTAAATCTTTCGCTTTAGCTTTTTTTTAAATATTATTTTATTTAAACCCTAAATCATTTGTGCATATTAAAAAATGCTTCATTTATAGATTGTACAATAAATATTAATTATAAATAAAAAAAAAAAAAAATTAGTTGTTGTGATTATGTAATCAAAGAGTTATGTAGACATTTTTCAATCAGGTTCAGAACAAACCTCTATATAATAACTCTCCTTATTGGAAGTAATTATTATTTGATTTTAGATATACTTAATAAAAGTACTTAACTTTTAACATAAGTTTAAACTCTATACTCTGTTCAGCACACAAAACGCACTTGATGGTTAACTTGAGTGCAGGTATATGACTTAGAAACATAGTAGGATTAGAGAAATATAGTGGTATGGGTGACAAGTGAGAATTTTTTTGACCACATACCGGAAAAAATTGGTCGCTGACGAGTATTTTTTAGGTTGAACAAAAGTCAACAAATAGCAGCCTATGGACAAATATTATCTGGCCAGCAGACAATAAATGTGGTTTTTCTTTTGCATTTACTTTCTTTTAATGGATAAATAATATTATATATGTACATTGAATTTTTAAAAAACCCAATAATTTTTTGAATTTTTTAAGTGGCCCTCCAAAAAAAATTTAATAGTTGACCACTGCTTTAGAACATCATCAAAATATAAGTGTATCATAATGGCTAAACTTGATGAACACAATACGTAATTTATAGCATCACCTGTAACGGGGAAATTTTATGCTTGCCATGAAGCAAATGTCAATCAAGGTGAACCAAATGACCACTACATAAAACTTTTGGCACAAGCTAAATCTTTAGGACCAAAGAACAAATTTCCTTCTCCAAAAACTGAAAATCAAAGGTGAATATTGAATTGTTCATAAAAAATAAAATGTCAATGAAAAATAATAATATATTAAACTAATAAATCTAATATATTAAAAATTTAAAGTAGCATGACACTAAACTTTTTTTTTTGTAGGTATGGGTGGTACGATAAAACTTTAATTCCACGAAAAGAAGATATTTTGATATTCCCACACGTAGAAGCTCCCGAAATTAAATTAGACATTATACTAAAACAGAATTATAAAAATGAAGTGCCATTTAGTGGAATACCTTTTAAATTGTAATAAAAGAAATTATAAAATCATAAAATAAAACTGTATTTTTTTCCGATTTGAATCATTTAGAGTTTAGACAAGACATATTTAGATTTTAGATATATAACAAAACACAATACCTATCAAAAATTATTTTTCAACATTTTTTTTTAAACAACAGAATAAACAATATTAATTTCTTTTAAAAATAAAAAATATTATACTTATAATTAATGTTTTATTAACAATTTATTTCCATTCTTACATTTCAATTTATAATAACGTATAAAATATATTTATAATATTTTTTTTTATTCAATTACTTTCTAATAATTGTCATCAAATGTTTACAACACGACAACACCTTTGATGGTTCCGAATTTGATGCCATCAGTTCAATGTAATCTTTAATTTGTTCCGACAAAGTCGGAGGATATTTTAAACATAATAAGGTACCAATAGCTACAAAACAACGGAACATTGCTTCGGGTTCAGTTAGTTTTGGACATACCATATTTATGGTGTTATTCACGGTTTGCACAGCTATTTCATCATCAGATTGTTTAATCATAACACTGAAATTCAGCATCAATGTGGCTACAGCAATCTATTAAGAATTAATGAACATTAAAATGTAAAAATTCAATTTAAAAATGAAAAGATCAATAAATATAACTCACTTGAAGTTGTTTTTGAGAAAGATTTTGATTAGATAAATTTTGAATAAGTCTTAAGAACTCTTCATAGTATTTCACTACGAGAAGTTCTCCTTTTTCATGATGCATAAGATTGCATAGACATCTAAATGCCAACATTTGATTAGTAGGCTTTTCAATATTATAAATGTGCGGTAATAATTTATCCATGATTAAATTGTTTGAACACAATAAATCATTTACATGCTTATTACGTACAGCCAGTCTTGTAATATCCAATATAGGAAATAAAATATCTTAAATGAAACATTATTTAGTACAACAATATAAACATATGTTATATTATAATGTATAAACTAATTATTTACCATTGGGCCAATCAAGTAAGCTAATTAGTATCTTTATAGTACCATCGTCAGGATCAATATTTTCATCACAAAGTTTCACAAGAGAATTAAGTTGACTTTGGTTGAGCTTATTAAATGAGTCGCCTGCTTTTTTATTAAATTCTTCAATCTTACCTAAAATAGATAACAATTAAATAAATTAAATATTATAAAAAAAAAATATTTTAAATATTTATATCTTTACTTACTTAAAATGGTTGTAGTATTAGCTTGATCGAATTTTAAATAATTAGTTTGAGGGAAAAACTTGTTGTAACCTGAAGATACTTGACCTAACTGTTCAGTAAAATGGTTTTGACCATTCGTTCCAGATGAAGAAGTATCGTTACTTGGCGGTACATACCTAGCAGCTCCAGTATAAGGATCTACATAACCTTGGCTAGCAGGTAGTGGCTGAGGATTAACTTTTGAATTTGAAATTATAAAGTTTGCCACAGTTTCTAAATAAGATTGTGGTAAATTGTGTTTATGTATAAATGCTTGAGCTACCACCCAAGGATCTTCATTTTTGTTAAAAGGTAATTTAAGAGGGGGTTTACCATCTTCTATATCAACGTTCCATACAAAATCATACTCCTATAAATTATAATAAAATTTAAAAACTTAAAATAATTATGAAAAATACATGGTTATTCAAAATGATTTGTACAATTTCAAATGCTTATATTTTTTTTCATTTTTAGGTTTAGAGACTTAGAGTAATATATAATACATAAAATAAAAGAATAATATTTAAAATGGATTTAATGATACCAATAAATGTTTTACATGGTTTCCCTTTGTCACATCAACAACCTCAAGTCAAAACGTTAATTAATTACATACATATTATACATCTGTCAAAATTGACTGTGTTCATTTTTAGCTCCTTTTTGATTGTTGATAATATAAGTACATAATATACAGTATCATTTACATATCTCCAAATATGTAAGATCAGGTGACCCAGGAAGCCAGGTGTAAAGTATCGGATGATTCATTTCCAATAGCACTATATTAATAGTTTAACGTACCTTTCCTTCATGCATGTTTTTATCTGGATCAGATGCACTTAAAACATCTCCAACTTTATCCCATTTACATTCATTTGATAACCACTTATAACAAATAGGTTTTCCATTTTCATTAACCATTATTATTTGGCCATCACTCTTTCCAGGTTTATACAGTATTTCTGGTCCAGGTAAACTATTAAATACATAAATGAAATAAAATTGATTGTTTAATAATTTAATAATACAATTAATATAAAACATACCAATCAACTTTAATACCACCAACTTCTTTTTGTGCCTCTTGGTTAACATTATCAACTTGTTCTTGGAATGCTGCTTGGACTTCATTTGTAGCTTGTCGGTTTGAATCTGCACTGAATATTCTTATTAAACCATCACTAACAAACAAGAAATATAAGACAATATATTTTTAATTTTTTTTATTACAATAATTAAATTATTTAGAACATATTATTACATTTATTGTTTTAAGAAGTTATTTGAACTGAAATATTTTAAATGTACTAATGTGTTTGCTCATCAAAAGAAGAAAATATTTATTAATTATGGAGCAAGACATATTAATTGTTAATATTAACAACACTTTACTATAATTCAATTTAGCTAAATGATAGTTAATTATTTTAAGATGCAACACTAAAAATGTAATTAAAACATATATACCTAGAGCCAATAACAATATCTGTATTTGGAAGAATAGCTACAGCCCATATACTTTGTGCTGGTTGTAGTATAACTTGTTGTTCAGAACTTTGCCAAACATTTAGGTATCTATCTTCTCCACCAGTTACAACTAATGAATTAGTCATATCGGTTCCACAGAAAACACTTAAACTATATAAGAATTTATTAAATATATAAAAACATATATAACAAGAAACAAATTTTAATAACTATTACAAAACACTATTATTAAGATTAAAAAACTTATTATTATGCCACTGTGAAAATATTAGTTTACAGAAATCAAAACTTATTTTCTATCAACATTAACATCTGAATGGATTCAGATTAGTAAGTGCAAAGAAACCATGTTCTTTCAATGTATAAAATATTTACGTCATCTATACTCTATTCCAAATAAGGGTAAAAGAAGTGTGGCGTGCAATTGCAAAAATAACGTGATCTACTGGTACGTTCAGCACTGTGATACAAGCAGAAGAGTGTGATGTTATTCTTAGATCACATGTCAATGATAAAAATTAATATTACTCTAAACTTACACATTAGACAGTGAGCAAAGCTGCTGAATAAATAAGTGATAGTGATAGATTTTTTAAAGTAGGAATACAATACGGTAACCAGTTTTGATAGTTGCAGTTGTCCCTCTTATTGGAATAGAGAATAGTAAGAATAGATAATATGATATTTTAACCACAAATAATAAAATATTTAAGTTTCTAATTATTTACCTATAAATATAGCTAGGATGACCATAAAATGTTTCTAAACATTCACCAGTTACTGCACTCCAACGTTTTACCGTAGCATCATTTGAACATGACAGAAATTCATTATCCAATAAAACTGCTAAATCTCTAACACAGTCAGTATGACCTAAAATAAAATAATATATTCATAATTTACAATTAACAATTAACAAAATCTGAATATATGACAATAATAGTAATATATATTACCAGTTAATTTTTTTATAGCAACAGATGAATTTTCTGGATCACCATTTAAAATATTATGTATAAGTAAAGTTTTATCTGCTGAACAAGTTATGACTTGATTTGTAGGTAGTTGTATTGAAGACCAAACAGCTGCTGTATGTCCTTTAAAAATTGTTAGCAATACTGGCTGATAAGTATGATCAGAATTGACTCTTATTTTCCATAGGCGTGCTTTCATATCCCATGAAGAGGTTATAAATGTATTAGGTAATATACCAGGAATAATTTTACACACTAAAATATACGAAGGAAAACAAATAAGATTTTGTTTAATATATAATTTATACATAAATATTTTAATCAATAACTTCTGTTGATCAGAAATTAAATTTAAAAATTGTTTCATAATCCCACTTTTAGATGGATTTTCATTGGTTAACATAAGAACTAAATTTTAATGTTTGGGATTCTATAAAAATCCTAGTTTGATGTTATGTATATATAATCTGTTCAGAATGAGATCATACCTCGGCAGCAAGCAACCAGTTTTCATCACCGACGATCAGACGTTTCCCCCACCTATAGTGAGACAATAATTCTGATAAAGCTCATGAGTCATGAGGCTAGCGCTGCAGAATGAAGCCACGCCAATGCGCACAAGTTGACCATCGAAATACGATCTCATTCTGAACAGAGTATAAATATTATGTTGACTTTTCCAGTCCTTAAAATCATTGGTATTCTTGTCGTATGAGGTCTACCATGTACAGGAGAGAATCCAGAAATTTATCAAGGGGGGGGGGGGAATACAATACTTAATGGTGAATATAACTAGTATTTCTCACAAGTAACAATGTAATAAATCTGTATATAATAAGCTCAAGGGGCTATTTATTCTATTACCCCCCTTTGGATCCACCACTGATCATGCACTTATATTTAATTAAAATACTCGTATCATTACAGCTAAGTATATAGAATATAATAAATACCTAAAAAAATAATTATCAGAAATTATGTATTATGTATTATGTATTATGTATTTTAATTTATAATATGATTGATATCTCTTAAAAAACATTCAAATTAGCCGTTGCTCATCTTTATCATTTTTCTACCATGGTTTTGCTAAAAAACTTTGAGTACAAATTTAAATAAATCAGATTTCCTTTAAAAACGTATAAAAGTATTTTTATCAGACTGAACAATTAAATTGAAATTTATAACAAATAATTAACATAATTATAAAAACTTTGATTAGGATGAAGTTTAATCGTCACTGGTGTCGACTTGATGGAGATGATTCATATGAGTATATTATACGTAGTAGAAGACAAGTGTATGGTAGACCGCATACAACACAAATAATAAAATATTTTTAATTTGTTCGAAGCAGTATAACTTTTAAAATAATTTTTCTTAATTTCTATTTGGCATTTAAAAATCAGCAACATTACAAAGCTTGAAAAGTTGTTATTACAATTACATTATCTATAATAATTAATTTAATAAAATTAATATTATGATAAATGTCTAATTAAAATATATTTATACATTCATAATACATTCCTCGCTATGCTATACATTTAAAAGATAAGATGCTTCAATTTTTAAATTTATCTCACCAGTATTTGTATGACTAGTATTCAAAAAAACTGGTGCTGATGATTCAGGAAAAAATCCACACATAAATGTGTCGTTACCGCCAGTTAAAATAAGACCATTTGGTAAAATATCAGATTTTTTTAATATTGCGACTGATACTACATAGTTAGTATGGCCTTTGAATGTTTGAACTTCAGTGAATCCAGCATTTTCACTGAAATTAAAAAACACAACACAAATAAATATTATGCATTGAATTTATTTATCTAGATACATCGGATATTTTTATAAAAATAAAATAATACCCTCAATAATCGTGTGTATAGTACATAACCAATATAATATTTAGTTAAAATGTTGCTGATTCCGCAAAACAAGGGTATACAAAAGGTAATATTATTCAGCTTGTATAAAAAAAAAGAAATATACTTTTCTAATGAAGAAAATTCTATTTAGATGAATATATTATAAAAATGTTATGATAAATTTAGAATTGAATAATAAAGAGTAGTTCATATTTAAATAAAAAAAAAAAAACTAAAGTGTATCTACACTACATGCAGATACATTGGTACATGTATATGTCTTGTTTCTACTGAATATAGTTGACATAAGAATGTCAATGTCAATTTGGTATTAGAATAAAAAAAAAAATAGTAAAGATAAAAATAGTTAGATTAAACTAATAATATAATATATTTTTTTTTTTTGTTATTATTTTTTTTATACATTTTTACATAGCAACCGGTTGCTATAAACAATCGCCGTCTCAAATGGTAACATTCTTAGTGTCGGACAAATTAACAGAATGACCCCCTGCCATAAGACATATACATGTCAATAAATGTTTAAAGGTGAATAACTTAAAATATAAATCTATAATTTCAGCTTTATATAATATGTCATATGGTTTAGAAAAATTTCTAACTATAATCTTAATGTTAATTTAGTTTGATTTTGAATTTTTAACAACTATTAACTATACTTACCTATATGCTATTGTTTACCTTCAATAATAATTAAAAATAATAGTAAAATATTCAAGTATAATAAAATGTATTTAATTGTATGGATAAAATTAGATTCATCCACTGTGAATGGAATATAAATACATGAAAAATTACTAAATTGATATAATATTAAATGTAGTGTTTGAATTGGGAAATATTAGAAGAGGTATACAAACATAATATTATAACACATATATATGCATACCCGAATAGGTACTTTTTCTTTTTTGTGTTTGAACCGACAACCGCGTATTACTTCCGCGGACCGGAATAAGTACCAAAATTGTTTAATAATTACTTAGAAATTAGAATATAATTTGAAGAGGCACGTCTAAATACTTATCCATCCTTCTCCAATTAAAAATATAGTACTTATTGTAACAGTTAAGAGAGAATTAATAGCTGATATTCGGCTAATAGCTAAACATCTTACTCAACTTAGGTATACTCTTATCGTAGGTAAGAGACAACCAGAGAAAACAAAGAAATCAAAATAACTGTTAACTAGGCTCATTTAGAAGACGAATCGAATATTTCAAGGGGTATAGAATTCGAACCGGTAAATTATTAACACGACGAGGGGGTGATCCAAAAACTTAAAAAATAGCATTTATTGAAATATTACCTGTTCGGTTTCCAAAGTCTGGCAGTCTTGTCTCTAGATGCGGATACAATGTAACCGTCAGATCCGGTGGCCAGTCCGCGGACATCCAATACGTGTCCATAGAGGACGGAACTAAGTTTGTACGCCATAAAGCCGACAAGAATTCGGAAAACCAACGATATTGATCAACGTCGGGGTTTTGTGAAAAGCCGACGACGACGACGACGATGACGACAATAATAACGATTTTCAAAATGTAATAAATGTTTGATGTGCCCCGGTACCGGTACCGTATCAATAATATTAAAAAAAAATTAATAATATCCCATCTAAGTATTGTATTAAAACAATAATAATAATAATAATAATAATAAATGTGAATCATTTACCGATACAAAGTGAAAAACGTTTGTTTTTGTTATCATTAAACATCGTTCAGGAGTTCTCAAAACGCTACAAATTACATTTTACAGATTTTAAATTGCATCTACAGCATAATCAGCACATTGCACACTGCACAGTGCACTACAACTGCACTATAATCCGCGACATGAAAACTGGCCCCTGTGTACCGCGACCCGTTACTGCTTCCCTACCCGTTAGCCATGGGTTCTCAACCTATAACGCATACTGTTTTGGCTGTCGCAGTGCTGCTCGTAATGTCATATTACGGACCCCTGCGGCGAAACAGCCGCTTGGTTCGTGACGGTCAGGGGCCACTTTTCGTGTCGCCGACTATAGTGCAGTACAAATGCACTATGCACACCACATAATACTTATGTATATATGGCCTATCGCCTATGCATTATGCAAAACAATGAAACCGTCCATTATAAATTGCCGTCAAATGCCCGATGAGCATTTGATAAAGAGTTTCGCTTTTAAGATGGAGATAGTTCAATTCAATTAATGATTGAAGTAACTCTCACTGGTGAACTTGAATGAGCACTAGGCACTATAAATTATAAAAAAAAAACTTTGTCAGTTGCCATTACAAGAGTCGAATATGGTACCTACATCACAGAATATAATAATAATATAAAAATTATAAATGGCGATTGATATTTATAGTTTATAGTCTTTTCAACGGTTACGGTCAGCGACCGATATATTCCATAATCAACGAAATTTATTTAGAGTGCTGCCGCGACCACTTCGAGTTCCGACGTTAATATATTATATACAAATATTACAAATAATATTAGACGTTGAAAAATTTAAAAATAATCCGCTCGAGTAGTGGGATGTGGTATGATATCTAAAATTAGATTAAAAATAAACCGAAAAGTTCCAATCCAATTATTGTATTCAATTTTCATCTTTTATTAATTATTTCTATTTTATTGAACAGGGGAGTGAGGACAGTAAACTAAGTTAACACATGCATTTTTGAATTTGTTGGTGAAATCACAGAAAATTCTGTGGTGAAATAATATTGTAGTAGATAGTGATTACTGATTACATACAGAATAAAAATCGTGTAAATTTATTAGCTGTCGATGATTGTTACCTATTCGATACCAATAAATTTAATATTTATATTCGAAATTTCAAGGTGGATATTATATACCTATTTGGCCACTTATTTTATAGGTATAGAATTGCATAAATCGCATTGCGTTTTTACTATCGTGCTTGATTCACTGATTCTGACGAGTCACGACTCATAAACAGTATTAAATTTAACATTTTAACGTGTTTTATTTAAGATTAATTATTAATAATACTTAAGGTTTAGGTAAGAATTTGAATACTATCTATAGAAGAGATTTAATGACAATTTTTTAAATAATTTCATCTTAATAAATGGCGAAGAAATAAAACTATTATTGGCTTTAGAAAGGAATTTGACTCACACGAAGAAGATTTTAATAATATCAAAATTATTATTATTTATATCTTTTGTTAAATAACAAAAGTAAATAATTTATATTTCCCACAGATATATAAGCATACATATTGTATGTTTATATATCTGTGATATTTCCTATTAAAACCACCATAGAAAATCACGGCTTTAGACATAACCACGGACTAAGATATACTATATAAAGTATATCTTAGTCCGTGGACATAACATAGATATATTATAAATAAATTATATAGCCGTGATTAAAGCTGGTTTCACGGGGGCACGAGGCGGTTTATTTTGTCCATGTTTAATTTTTAATCACGCAGTGACACACATGAATAGATTCAAACATAATATATGTAGGCTCTCTAGATTTCTTTATTGTCAATAAATAAATTGCTAGTTTTTTCATAGAAATAGAAGTAAATACATTTTGAAGGAAGACTTTTCCATTTAACATTGTTACCATTTTTACAATGATTGTTTTTCGGCTTATTATTCAATTAAATTTTCAATAAATTTATTTATCCTAATATTACTTCTCTGAAATTCAATTGTTTTCTATTGCCTTGTCTGCGACTCGACCTCTTTCAATAATTTAGAAAACTGTCAATTGTTTAAGGCACGAGATGTTATGAAATTTATGGTTTTTGTTTCTATAATTTCCATTAATTTTTAAGTTTTATACACACTTCTTGCTTCTTTGTATATAATACAATGGAAGTTGATTATAGAATGCAAAATTTCATTAGAAAAAAATTTAATAACTCCGTTATCATATTTGAAGCCTCATCAGTAGTTATTGAAACAATATTTTGAATATTTATTTTTAAATTTATAAACTTTATGTATCTTATTTATAATATCAAGACCAGTTTTTTTTTTAAACTGTTGAGTGTGTTACTAAAAGAGTGACATATATATCAAAAGTTCACCATCTTTGGATTATAAATTATAATGTTTCAAAAATACATAGTACACACTGTATTGGTAAACAATACAAACACATTTATTGGAAACGGTCATATGCACATCATACACAATAGGTCTACAGTTTTGAATATTTCTTAGTTCTTTAAGTTTATGAAATGTGCTCCAATACCGCAGTGACATAAATATACTCTTGAAGTAACAAAGATTTTCAGACAAAACATTCCTATCATCCATAGCATTCTACGGATTAAGTAGGAATTTAAATAAATCAGTAAAATGATATATTATAATACATATTTTTGGTAGTTAAATAAATAATACAGTAATACAATATTCTTATGAATTTTAAAAACAAAAACTTTAATTACAATTAGGTATTCAAACTATATACAATGGTCAATTTAAAGACTGAGATAGATATTGCTACCTCTCACTACTCTATGGATAAACTTTTCAGACAAAAAAATCAACCTGGATGTTTATTGTTGAAGTAGAGGCAAGAGAAAAATACTATTTTTAAAATTGAACATTTTGTTAGATATCTAAAAATTATATTTTTGCACAATGTTCAAATATTAAAGAATAAAAATTATTTGATTTATTTATTTTAGTAAATAAATAAAAGTAAACTACTGGATATCCCTTGTACTTTACTCAATAATAAACATTTCACACAAAAGGTAAGTGAAAAATGTTCAACCAATGATCATTTATTTATACACAATAATTAGTTAGTATATTAACTATACTGCAATTAATAGTGATTTAAAATTGACCATAAACTTACGTTTTTTTTCACAACTATAAGCACAATCAAATGGGGTGAATTATTACAAATTCAAAACAAAATGATTTAAATAGCAAGGTCAAAAACTGAATAACATTAAAACATTTTAATATATATTAATTAAAGTCAACACTACCGAAAATACCGCGAAAATTCCCGTAATGAACGACATAGCTCTCCATCATTTTCATAACTAAAAGAAGGCATATTTAAATTATTTTTACATTAAGTAAACCTATAAAAAATTATATATTTGTATTTAGTCTTTTATATATTTTGGAATATTTACCTATGAAAAGAGTTTAAAAATTGCAAACACTGTTCATTTGTTGCAGTAACTAAACCAGCAGAGTTTTGTTTTGGTAATTTTTCAACAGCTCCACTTAACCAACTTAATGTTTGCTATATAAATATAATAGGATTTAGAAAAAAATCATCTATTTATAAAGTTCATACAAAAATAAATTCTTACAACTTTATCATAAGCCATCAGTTCAATAATCACATCTATCACATCAGGTAACATGTATGATTGAAGTGAGAAAACACTCGCTTGAATTAAATTGTCAATCAATTGTTCACCAATTGAATTTATTATTGAGGTAACATATTGTCTACATTCTTCATTGTTTACATTGTCCTATAAACATCATATTATTTTTCAAATATCAAATATGCTTCTTAAAAATAATATTAGAAATAAATCATTTACTTTTCTTGATTTTCCACATAATAATAAGTCTAATAGAAATTTCATAACAGATGCATTAGCTTCTTTATGGTCCAATGAAACAGCAGTTATACTGCATCTTATGATCACTTCAAGTACCGGGGATTGAAGAAAAGGCATAGGGAGTTTTTGAATAAATCTAAAAAAAAAGTTATTATTTTTTTAAATATTAAAATCTTGATTTCCTTTTTACCTGCACGCTAATCGAAAGAAATCATCAACGGTATCTGGATAGTTTCTGAGCCCATCTTTTTCACTAAATAATCGGAATGCCGGTTCAATAAACGCATCTATCATTTCTAATAGGAGTGAGTGACATTGTGTCATAACAAGTGGGTTGTCGTATTTGGAACCATATTCGTCAACCAAAATTGAACCGATATAAAGATAACAACTGTGATGATGCTCTTTATATAAATATGCCATCTACATAATATAATAATTGTATAAAAAATAAATATATTTTATTTCCTAATAAAATATACTTACTTGTTGAGCAACTGGTGCTAAAAGTGCAGTTGTTGATCGACTAACCAATCTAATCATAAATCGAAGACACCGACAAAAATGTTCCGTGATACGTGAGTCGGTTTTATATCTAGTGCATATTTTAGACATAGATGGCCACATCTAACCAAAATATTATCATATACCATTAAATAAAATAGGTAATAAAAAGAAAATTTAGAACTTATATTAAAACATACTTCAACAATAGCAACTACACAAGGGTCTTTTTCATTA
Source organism: Aphis gossypii (assembly GCF_020184175.1). Classification (NCBI taxonomy): domain Eukaryota; kingdom Metazoa; phylum Arthropoda; class Insecta; order Hemiptera; family Aphididae; genus Aphis; species Aphis gossypii. The sequence continues at coordinate 42,431,118 of NC_065530.1, read as the reverse complement.
TTTGATTTGGTAGCTAAATGTCTTAAAATTGCTGACAAACGATCCAACCAATATATTGGGTCTGAAGAAGTATTAGTCTCAGGAACAGTTTTTTCTGATGTAGACTATATAGATGTATAAAATGACACAATTAAATAATTATATTATTTAATAAAATATTTATATTAGATAAACAAAAAATTTACCTCAACTAGAGCTAATAATGGACTTAGTTGTCTCCCACAAATTTCTTTAATTGCTTTGTAAACATGTTCTTCAGGCACTTCAGCAACAATCACAGCAACACCTTTAATAGTTAACGAAAATAAAAATTAACCAACAGAAATTATTAATTAATAGATAATTTATTACAGACCTTTTAATAAGCCAATCGCGACATCATTGGGTAAATTCAGCATATCAACCACTTTTAGGATTTCAATTAGTCCGCTGAGATGTTTAACCATGTGATGTCGACAAGTAGTACAAATACTATGTAAAGATTTTGCTGTGACTGCAGCAAGATTAGGTTGGCGTAAACAATACTGTAGATAATTCAATATTGGTTCTGAAAATACAAAATATATTAAAATGATAAAATAATTTAAGTTCAATATTATTTTTTAGATAATGTAATTTATTTATCATTAATTTTTCATTATTAGTTTATAGATAATTTTCTAAATATGTAATTGTTAACTATTAAATACCTAATGTTTCTGAATGTTGTTCATGTGATATCCATTCGCATAATTCTCCTAACAGCATCACTGAAGTGTATCTCATGTTTATGTGAGCAGTTTCTGGCATATTTAGTATAGCCTCAACCACTTTAGGAACAACTTCATTCTCATGACTATATGAGTTATAAACAATAAAAATTACATTGTTTGAAATGAGTAATTAATAGTGACTTACGGCAATATATTCCTAGCAATGGCTTGCATAATAAACAGTGCTGCTTCCATTTGATCCCAAGTAACATTAGACACGGAAGCTGTTTGTAAGAGCATATACATTTGTTGAAATACAGCTGATGAACTGACTATAAATACTACATCTTTAATCAAATCAGAACATTTCATTCTGAAATCTGCAAAGTCTTCTGTGCTCTCATCTAATAGACCTTCCTGAAATGTAATAATTTGCATAGAAGTAACAAATTACCAAATTAAATTAAAATCAATCAAAACTCACATGATCTGTGTCAATCATACAGTGTTTATATAAGGCACCAATTAGTTGCTCAAAATATGGTTTAAACATTTCAGTTAAAACAACATTATTTATTTTATATAATTCTTCGGATAATCTAAACCATAGATTGAATGTTATTAATAAAACCTGAAAAAAGTGATAAATTTAAATGTTTTAAACATGTCATAAAATATAAAATTGATGATTCATCAGATTTAAAACTGAGAAAACTTTTAAAAAAAATAATGTTATTAAAAGTAACTATTAGTAAGAAATATTAATATTTGACTAAAACCATAATTTATAATGAATTTGACCAAGAATAAAATTGATTTAATAGCCAATTATAAGTATAAAACATTTCGTTAATAACACATAATTCTATTAATAGTTACATTTTAAACATTATCCATTTACCTCATAATCATGATGGTTTGCACATAAAATAACCAATTCTAATGCTTTAATAGAGAAATGTGGAAGACCATTAGATCCTAAGCTTTTGTTTACCATAGTCATTACTAGAGATTCTGCTAATTCAGTGAATATTCTACAGTAATTAACAGTTCTGTAATCAAATTAACATGATATTAAATATAAATTTACATTTATCAGATTGATCATGCAAATATGCAATATACCGATCCAAGTCTTCACTAGTAACTGACATCATGTAAGCCTGCTCTAATCTACTAACTGAATTTATAATTTCTATCTGTATTTCATCTTGATTGTTATTATCTTCTAGATTCTGAAGGAATGCAATCACTGCATCTGCAGCTGCTTCTTGAATCATATTACATCCCTATAATGAAAATAAATATATTTACATACTTTTCTTAATCAAAACATTAAATCATTACATCAAAACTACACAACACATTAAACGCATTTGATAGCACATTGCTATGCCACACTTGTGATAATGACACACTTCTGATGTTCAACCATGATGCAAAACACTTGTAAGATCGAATTTTGATGCGATTATTATTTGCTTCAGATGTCAAGCACAGCTCTAATAGTTGATTAACAGCTGGCAAGTTATCACTAAATTCAGCATAAATTTCAGATCTACGATTAGCACCCAAACGCAATGTTCGAGAATTGACTTCTTCTGGTAACACAGTTAACAACTCTAATATGAAACATGTTTTCAGTGAATTATATCGTGAAGCAATATCTACAGCAGCGTTTTTCCACGAACCCATTTGAAGAGCTAAGTGTGCCAATGCAACACACAACTAAAACACAAACAATAAACATGTTTCATTTGAGTACACAAAAATGTTAAGAAATAAATCAAAATATAATACTATGTATTTAAAGCTTAGGAGATACCTGTGTAGCAATTACACCGTCAGTGGTATCATCTAATTTAGACAAATGATTCAATAGGGCATCTCGTAATGATGCATGTGAATCTTGAGGTAGTTCATGGAAGGAATTTTGTAATTTAGAGCGCATAGTTTGTGCCGCTAAATAACACGAGTTCAGGTCCACTTTCCTGGCCAACAGTTCGTCAGCAATTTTCCAAGCGTATACCTGATGCGGTGAATAAAATATGATGAATTATAATTTCAGTCATACTGCAGTATCTGCGAGTATCTGGTCGACGGGTCACATACCGATTTCTGCATTTCGTTAAGCCAGTTCGAAGCTCGCTGCTTTTCGGCGGGGTTGGTGTTTTGGTTGTAGAGCGCGTAAATAGCTTCATACACAGTTTCTATCGAAGGCGAGTCTTCCATTTTCAGCGGGTAAATATTATGGGCGTGAAAGAGTAAGCTGTGTTTTTTTTTTAAATTTATTATTATATTTAAAAATCACATAATAAAATTGAGTGCTAATCTAAATAAAAAGACTATGAATGAACAGTATGAATTTAGTTGCTATTAGTATTAGGTACAAAGTTGTTGTAGTACCTAAGTAAAAAATATAATTCATAACATTTGTTTGATGTTTATAATATCGAAAAATGATAAACCGAAACGTGTGATAGCGGTATTGGCATGGAAGAGACAAAATGCAGGTGCCCCCGGGACGGGACCGCGATCGGTCGAATTCGGTTAACGGACGCCTAGATCCCCTACATTGTAGATCCTCTATTGCCAATTAGATCCCCAATGTCCATTTGATCCCCGTGTCAAATAGATCACAAAATTAAATTAATATTAACACAAAATTATGGCCATCGTTTCTTAGCCCTGCGACCTACCTTAGGTGGTACTGTTGCATAGCAAATCGAAGGATATTTTCGATTTGAATGTCACTCTCGAGCGCAGCGAGCGAGTGGCCACTCTGGCCCTTAATTCCCTTTGAAAATTTTATGTTGGCAATAGATTTTATGCCTATATTATTATCCTTAACATTTTTGGACTACCGATCCCCCGACTACTAAGCATAAAGTAATTACTCTATGCTATACTAGAGTCTAGAATTACCAGATACACTGACAAATGACAATATCTAGATACCCTGGCGTCATTTTGATCACAGGGATCTATGTGATACGTCACCGTCGAATTCGGCCACCTATAATTTAAGAAAAAAATAATAATTAAATGAAATGGTCGACACTGCGCGGAAAAAACCATATACTAAAATTCGTAAAAGTAAAAGTCGACTTATGATTTATTATCTAATATACACAGAGATGCTGTATTTTTTTGTAGTATACTTGCACTTCTTCATAGTGTATACCTATGAACGATCGTCGCGATCCGGTGGATGTCCCGGGGATGACTGCAGCGACTGCGGTTCGAATTCGCAACTCGCTAAGAAAATTAGATGGATCCAAAAACCTGTAGTGTACCCATACTCCATATTTCGGAGAGTGATCAAATGCCCGTCTAGAGGCGTCTAGAAAACGGTCGATTTCACATTTTACCTGCAGCTACACGGCTACACAACTTCAGTCTTCAATAATACACTTAATTAGTGTTTTCATAATTTTAACCGCCCAAGTTAAAGTGTTCCTTAAACTTTTAAATTTTCTTTTAGAATTACTAAAACTATAAGCTATACTTCCAAGCTATAGGATAAATTCTAAAACTCATAAGTAGCTTGCTTGCTGAATACCTGCAGTGGTGTACGCAGAATTCGTTTATGGGGGGTGTTACCATTTATGTATATGTATAGAATGTTATTAATGTAATATTTCAAAAAACAATTATTCCTACATGTTTCAATTCCGGAGAGGGTTAAACCCAATAAACCCCCTTCCTCCGTCGGTACGCCACTGCTGAATACCTATAGTAGTACACTAATATAGTATGACACCGACCATTCAATATAGTCAAATTATCTAAGGGGTTGTATGGGTTGAGCAAATATGTGTGCATTAACTAGTAAGTGATTATTAATCATTAGTCATTATTTATTAGTGTATCAGTGTGTTTGTAAATTAAATAGCGGAGTGTTTTCGCCCACATGTGTTTGCGCAGTAGATATGTCAATAGACAATAACTATAACACACTACATAAATATTAATTATTTTGTGTTTTTATTTTTCATGATCAAAAGTATCAATCTTTTGCTAAACATATAATACATAATATTATACTGTATACCTACTTACCACAATTTAAGATACTACTCGTATCTTAACTATTATACCTACGCCATCAGATATTCAGATATTAATATATTTGTTTATTTTTATATAAAAATTAAGCATTACAATTATTATAAATATTAAATATAACAAATTTCTGATTATAATCAGCATGAAGCAATCACATACAATGTTACAAAAAAATCGAATTCTGGTCACAAAAATAATTAAAGAAGGTTTTGAAATATTATAAATTTTATACCCTATCCTAATAGTTTTCCTCTCACAAAAATATATATGTCATTCATATTCATAGGCGGAGATTTGATTGAATTTTAGGGGGCTTAAATCATTCTTTACAAAATAATCCGTGGGGCCTTTGCCCTCACACCCCCTCACAAATAACAATATTACCTTCAATAGTTATTAACTACTATTAATTACCAATTAAAAAATTAAGCTACTAAACAACAACACATAACTACATAATATACACTTTGAAAAAATAAATTTATAATAATATTTATACATTGTAATAATAAATTATTTATAATGACAATATTTTGGGAAAAACCAATGTTTTGTGAGGTTCCATTATTTTGGCAATTGTTGTAAAATAAGTCGACGTTCGGCCCGCCACGTATCTTTGAAAAATGTTCAATTATTATTTTGAGGGGCTAAGCCCCCCCCCAAGCACCCCCCAATCACAACCTATGTTCCTATTTACTTTTTCACACTCCAAACACTAAAAATACGTAATACAACTAGTAATATATAATTTTTTGTTTTTAAATTTAACATTATAATTGTATAGGTACATTAGTACATACTACATTGTACCTATACACTTATACACTTTTAATAAAGTTTTTAAATTAATAAATATATAATAATTATACTATTTATTAATTTTTGATGTATCTATTTTATATTTTTTTTTCAAACCCCCCAACTCCCGTAATTAAATCCTGTGCACATAATACATAAAATATACACACGTAAATATACATAATAGTGTACTAGTGTTAGTATATATAATATGTATTTAATACATTTAGCGACCATTTCAAACAGCACAATCCAGCCGGCCTCACATTGAAAAACCTATCGGTCTAATTGGTGTAAACAGATCCTGCCATATGTTAAAAAAAAATGAATATAACGGTACAATTTTCAAAATTAGTCCATAGTAGTGTGAAATAGTGTAAAAATGATCTATAAATCAAAAATTACTTTTTTGTTTTTTTACACATAGTAGGTATATCAATTATGTAGGTAATATAATAAAATATAGGTAACTATATGGTAACTAATCCAACCTACCAAAAGTAAGGTTAGGGTCTGCATTTCTTCACCTACCTTCTTCGACATCTACAGTGAAGCAGTGTTAAGACAGGCAATCGAAGAATGGAATGGTGGAGTAGTTATTGATAACTAATTATTATAAAGTTGCCCACACACTGCTGCGGTAGAGGTGGCGGTGGCGGTAGCCTTAAAATGAGTCCGGACACAATTTTACCGCCACCGCTGCAGTGTGTGGGGACCTTAAAAAATTGAATTTTATACTATTCAATCAGAATTTCCATACTTGGTATTATAAAAAACCGCGTTAAAATATATTGATTTCCCATGGAAATATTAAGGGTGATACAGGACTCGTAAATCCCATAGGGCATACTGTATATTTAGATTTACTTATATGTACAAGCTAATGGTGGATCATCAAGAGAGACGCTAAATATCGGTTAGGTATAAAAGTATTATATTATTATATTATTTATTTATAAAGGTATTAATAATACCGTATTATGACTTATGAGTAATTAGGTCAGATTACCTACCTGCCAAAAATAAAATTATTTTGTTAGGAACGGAACTCTGCAGGTGCGTTACTGCGTTATGCCTGGGTAGATAAGTTAGTTATAAATTATAATAGGTACTTATTTAATTATTTAGTTACATAATACGTCAACAATTATTGCATTAATATTGTTATTATAGTTGTAAAACAATAAACATATTATATAGTTATACCAATTTGTGTATAATGAACCTAAAAAAAAACCTTAAACCTTAAAAAAAATATTGTACAACATGATATATAGGTAGCCAGGTAGGTATTAGGGACTAACTAGTAAGTAGGTATACTCGCAACCTACAGATGAATATATTAATTGTTAATGGTAGGCAGACTGATTTCATATTTGTAAACAAATTTTTGAACGGTAATTTGTAATTTGTTTTTCAATTTAGTTACTATCTAAGTACCATTTAATAATAAACACTTATGTAGGTAATACATATGTGTAATTAAATAATATACGACATATTTAACAAAATGAATACAATTATCATAACATATTCAATCTGAGGAAAGAGCACATAATATTATCACAGAATAGAACAATATTATGATATTTTTAATGAAATTATTCAGTATGTAAATATGTAACGTAATATCATATAAACTACGTGGTTATATCCACATATTTTACATATTTAAATGAAAACTAATAATCTGCTAAATTGGCTGAATTTTAAAAATTAAACTAATTCTTTGTTTTTTATTTTTGGTCGTAAATTTGCAGGTTAATGAACTATAATCTAATGGGTACTATTTACTCAGGACTGGATTTAGAATGGGCCTCTCATATAAATCATGAACCATTCATTATCGGTCATTAGATCGAACTGTGTACTTAACTATTTTTTATAATATTTAATACAGTTAACTTAAATGGCTATAACTATATAAGTAGCTACTATAGTTCTATCGCATTACGTCAATTTTAAGTAGCCAATAGGTAGGTAGGTGGGTAGATGGTGTATTTTCGAATATAGTACATGGCTCCCGCCTCCCCCCTCGCACGAGTACATAATTTTTTTAAGGAATTTAAATTAATAATTATAATTTATAGCCTATATATACGATTTGAATAATTTAAAATATGTAATTAAAAAATTGCATTTTTAAGAGCATCCCTAAGCAACATCCTGGCAGAACTGGTCTTGATGGTAGAATGTATAGAGTGCATAATTGGTAAGTGCTCTCTCGTTGGACAGGGAATAGTAGAAAATTAAATTTAACAATTTAACAAAACTAATGACTAAACATCTATTTTTATATACTTAATTATTATTAATAATTATATATTTTTCTATTTTTTTATTTGATTATTATGTGATTTTTTTAAAATTATTAATTTTGAGACAGTGGTTTCCAAAATTTAAAATGTGAAACCGTGGGCGAAAAAAATGCAATTATTTTTAGGCGAAAAGAGGAAACTGTTTTTTCATTTTTGGTCGAAAAGAGGACGTGGGCAAAAAGAGGAAGGTCAATTTTGGGCGAAAGGAGTTCCGCCCGAGATATTATTTTATATTTTTGCACATAAATCATTGAATTTTGTAAATAAAAAAGTAACAAGGTTGATTCATAACACATTTTTATCTTAAAACTTAAATGTAATTTTTTCAAAATCTCAAGTGTAGATAAGGAACGAAGAACCTTCTTTCTTTTAATCGGGCGGAACTCCTTTCGCCCAAAATTGACCCCAAAATGTGTTATGAATCAACCTTGTTACTTTTTTATTTACAAAATTCAATGATTTATGTGCAAAAATATAAAATAATATCTCAATCGACTGTCACTGTTATCGAGAACTGAAACATCAATGTCATGATAATTTGATGTTTATAGTTATGACTTGAATTATGAGTTTATGATTTATGAAATAAAATGTTAGTTTTCAGACATGAAACTCTATAATGGTTATTATCATGGAATTATAATTTATATATTACAGGTAATGGTAATAATCGGTTTATATCTATTTTACAAACATAAAAAAAATTATAAAGTTATTTTTGAAAAAGCTCTCGAATTCTTTTCAGGGTATAAATATATTCAAAGTTCAGTAAAAAATGTATAATTATATTTTAAATATAATACAAGTTAAACATAACAATAATTTTTTTTTTTTTATAACAATTTATCATTATATAAGTCTTATAGAATAATTATTTATTATTTTATCACAGAGGCATATTTATGGAGACATTGCAGGTATGTCAAAGGGTAATGTTTCCTAAGAACAAAAATATAAATATGTTATTAATATTATTATTGTGTATAGAAAAACTTTTGATAACATAACAATGGTATAGCAACACCATACAGGTTTTCTAGTTTTCTTTTTTAAATATGGTACTAAAAATGGTTCTTATACAATTAAATTCATTATGTGGTAACAATATAAATATACAATGTTTATGTAAAAAAATAAAATGATTTTCTTAATGCTTTGTTTTATAAACCATTACACAAGAAATTATAAATTTATAAATAATAATAGATACATAAATACTTAATTTATCACAATAGTTTGGGATCTAATCCTTCATTGACCATTTTTAATTCAACAGCACCTCTAGGTACACCAAATTGGATCATTTTACGATATTTTAATATAGTTGGATCCACAGTAGGCTCATTAGTAGTCTCAATAACAGTTGGTTCTGATATATTTTCTTCAGTTTTACTGTGTTTGTCAGTTGTTTCGGTTTTAATAAGTTCATTGGTTGCCTCAGCTTTATTATGTTCATTGGATACTTCAGTATTAAGTGAATTATCTTTTAATTGACGTCCAGGAGGTTCACTTGTTTGAATTTGAGGTGCCTGGAGTTCTCGAAGTTCAGGAATAGAATTTAACTAAAATACATATTATATTTAAGTTAAATGTGTTGTGTAATATTTAGTTAAGTTATACCTTAGTTTCTAATATACACAGAGATGCTGAAATTTTTTGTAAGCGTTGTTCGGATTTCATCATTTTTGCTTCACAGTGTGTCATGAAATTGTTTAAGAATGTTACAGTAGACGTGATAAAATGATTAATATATGTAACTAATTGACGTTGTTCCATTGGAGGAATCTAAACAACCAGGGCAAATATAGGATGTAATAAGTTGATCAAAAATATTTAATGAGATGCTTACTTTTTTAAGTTCTTCCATTTTTATTTGTTTGAAGAAATACTATTAATGCTAAAGCAAATTTGAAAACTAAGAAAAATGTGTTAAAATATTCTTAAAGACAACCACCTAAATAGTAAATTTAAAGTTTAGAATTATTTAATTTGGATGTGGTCAATGTTCAAACACTTCAAACTCCTAATAATTTATATACTATTTAGTTTTGTGATAAGAGATTTGATTTTAATCACTGATAATAATATGTATCGTTTATCTCAGTGTTTCTCAACCTTTTTAGTGTCGCGGCCCTCAAAATAAATATAAAATATGGTAAATCACTTCTCGACCCCCCTATTTATATTAAGTACAAATTTGAACCACAAAAATATCATGTAATATTATTAACTAAAAGAAATATACCATTTATAAATACCATATTGTGTAATACCTAATTTTTAACTTGTTACAGGTACCTATAAGTATTTTTTTATTCAATAAAAAATTTTAAATAAAAATATTCATTTTGTAAATTAGCGTTTTATTATTTTTAGTCCTTACGGGACACCTAGTTAAAGCGATTGCGACACCCAGGTTGAGAAACGCTGATCTATTTTACACTTTTTTTTTTTAATTTTAAGTATGGGTTAAATTAAAAAGATTATAAAAAGGCTAAAATATAGTATTATGTATTAACTAAATTTACTTACATAATAGTAAAATAATAGAAAAGGATTAACAGTGAACATAATACGAAATTATAAATAGTAGTCAGTATTTATAATTATTTATTTAAATTAATTAGTTTGAATTTGAAATCTTGACTGTATTTTCTCGATTAAGGGCTTCTTGGAGTGATGCTATCTTATAATGTGTACTTTTTAATTTTATTGAAGAAATAGAAAAATATAGTATTATTTATAAATTTATAGTGTATCAACTATCATATTTTGACTGAAAAAGAAAAATTACTAGGTCAGTGTTCATATTCATTATTAATTAATTATCGTTAATAGTTCAATATGTAAAAATTTAATATTATTCTTTCATTTGAATTAAAGAATTTTTCGACAATATAATTTATTGAACATGTAAATTGCTCTGCTAGTAATCTTTGTTTCAAATTAATTAAAATTAATGCATTCTAATAAACAGGATATTAGTATTAATAATCCAGTTTAAATATTTCTATCTTCAGACAATCATAAGTATATTGATTAACAGAGCTCAGATTTTGTAGCACTAAAAATTACTAAAATAAGAACTATAGTAGGCCCTAAAAACACAATAAATAGCAAAAATGAAAATTTATTTTGTGCACAACTTACTACTTGAATTTGTCGACTCATTTAACTATAAAAATTTATAGCTTACTGTATTTTTTTTTCTATATCCAATAAATATTAGCAAATGCTATAAAATCTGAGCCCCGATTATAAATATAAAAATAATAATATTTGTTTTATTACTATTAAAAACATTTAAATAATTGTTTTTAGAATATTGTCAGTTTTTAAAATAAGATATTGTTCTATGATTAAAACAGTGTGTAGGTACTATATAGTGTAAAATATTCACTCATAAAAAAAAAAAAAAAAAATTGTAGACAGTTTCTTAAGTCAAACCATTATATATTGAAAGGGAATGTCACAGGAAAAATAATAGTAAGGAAAATTATAAGAAATATCAACGAAAAATAAAAAAAGCAATTTGCAGTATGCACTTATATATTGGTCTTAAAAGTAACAAAAATTTGTTTAAACTTAAAACTGGATCATTTGTCCCTGAAAAATAAAATTAATAAAATGAATTAATAAGAAACACATATTTATTTTGACAAATGTTCTAACCTTTCGTTTCTTGTCACCTCCCAATTCAAAATGCTTGCAACGTTTCAATGGGATTTGTTTACGGTATTTGCATTCGGAACATTCCATCCTCAATACAATTTTCTTGGTTGTTTTAGCCTAGTAAACATTAATTTATATTTAATTAAGCTAATTGGTTGTTATTTAATCATTATTATATATACCTTCTTTCTGAAAATAGGCTTAGTCTGACCACCAAATCCACTCTGTTTTCGGTCGTAACGACGACGACCTTGGGAAGCTTGACGTTCCTTGGATTTTTTGTACTGTGTTACCTTGTGTACCTTATGTACTTTGCATTTCTTGCAGTAAGTACGTCTCTGTTTAGGTACATTCACCTGGAATCAAACATCATGGTAAAATAAGATATTAAAATACAAATTGTGTTTAAAAAATGATAAATTATACTTTTATTGGTTATTGTCATTAACTGGCAACTATGTTGAAAAATAATTTAATATTTGTAGGTACCTATGTTCCATCTTAAATATATATATCTATTACTAATTTTTAATTCTTAACGGAACTTACTTTCTGGACATATCTCATAGAATAAAATTAGGTTAATAAGGCATTGTTATAATTTAACAGATGAGCGTAAAATAAAATGTCATAATTTGAACTATATCCAACTTTTCTGAATAATTACATTGACATATGAAGCTAAAATCAATTGTTCAGTTTAACTATTAAATATTTTTGTACTTAGAAAGAAAAATTAGAAATTTCCTATAGGGGTATTCGTTAATATGATAGAATATGAGATCAGCGAATACCAAAACGAGACGGGTTTAAAATTCAAATAAAAATGTTTTTTCATATGCGTTAGGTTAAAATTAACTAAGAGTAATAGACTTTTAAAATTCATGGTTGTAGACTAAAGCTTACAGAAAGGCGATTTGAAAATGTCACAAGACGTACCATACACTTAAAAGATTAGAAATATATCGAACTACATAAGTATAAGACGCCATAAATCAAATAAATAGTGCGTTTTAATATTAATATATTAAGATTGAAACGGATAAAATTTTACTTACCATTTTTTCAATTTGTATGTAAACGTTTTAATAACACGACGAATGAACTACAAGAGAATGATGTTCGTCGAGAAGAACAACAAATATCGAATTTATCAGTGATAACGTCAATGTATGGACCAAAGACGTTCTAAAACCTATGAGAGAAAAGGTACATTTTATTTATGGTAGACAAATATTACATTACGGACCGCGGTTATGTTGAGGTTATACCATTGCAGTGATACCGACAAAAATATGTAATGATAAGTGTTGTCAATGTTAGTAATTTATTTTTTGAAATATTCCGGTCTTTTGCATTATTTTAAATATTTTTGAGTTCCATTTAATTTGAGTGAAAAAATGGACCAGAATTTGTTGAATTTTTGGAAAAACTACGAGGACATAATCGATTGGGGTTACCGAGTTTCAGGGGTTCGAGGAACGGATGGCAGTAGATCATCGGCACCAATCAATACTGAAACTTTAGTATGTGTTAATTGATGTTGTCTTAAAATATAATTACATATTATGTCTTACACCTGTCATCTAATTTATTGGATGCCATTCGTTTTACTTGTGTCCAATAATAATGCTCTTTTTAATTCCATGATAACTGATACTCTTATGATTGAGAATTTAAAATTATTTTTGTAATTACATGTATTGTATTTTTTATTTGTTTCATAGGAAATTAATAATTGTAGAAATTTTAACTCTAATGAAAATGAGTATGATGCTTGTGTTTACTCTTCTGATAGCAGCGTTGATATTGACTTAGAATATTTAAAGTTTTCTAAAAAAACATTGGAACATCAAGAAAAAGTTGGTTAGTATAGGTATATCTATTAGTTTACTGATTATTATATTTTAATTAGTAATTTATAACATTATTTTATTATAGATTGAAATGTAATAGATGGATATTGTTCATTGTTTGTAGAGTTTGAAAAGAGAAAAGTTGACAAAGAGTATGGATTGTGCAATTCACCAAGTTTTGAAAATGGTAATTTTTTGTTTTTTTTTTTTTTAATAGTTCCGCAATTAAATGTTAAATTTGTATGGCGATGTAAATAATTATAATATTGGTAAACCTTAAGGTGGATAAAATATTATAAATTTAAATGTATAGTTCTCTATATAAGTATGGATAAGTTACTTGGAATTTGATTGCTATTAATTTGTAAGTTATTTACACTCAAGTTGAAATGCTTTAATAATATCATTAGACCATTAGATAATTTCAAGTATATAAATTATTATGATGACACACATTTTTTTCTTTTTTAACTAGTTTTTTTAGGTATTAAATCTTGTTCCTACCTATAACATAACTATATTAAATTTATATACATTCAATTTGAGTATTTATCATTAAGAGCCTAGGCCTGAGAGCAATAAACTGTTTTTATGCTGCCATCTATGAGACACCTATCTTTTGGTTCAATAACATAGTGATTAAATTATAAACAATTTTATTAGGTAGTTGTAATTTTTTTTTTAGATAAAAATAATCATTCAATAATTTGTTTTTACAGAATATACCAGTACAATTGAGGTAAATGAGATTAATCCAATAGAACTGTATGGCTCAAAGAGAAATGAGATTGAATGTTTAGAAAATAAACTGCAGTCTAAGTTTGATGAATTTTGTTCTATGAAGAAACCAGTATTATGGCCTGGTATGGCATTCAATTGGGATGTACCAGGTTGTTATGATAACTAATTCATTTGATATACCTTTAGTTACCTTCATATTTGTATAGAAATATAATTATATAATAAATTCAAAACAATTATTTACATATTATGAAGGATGTAGCACTCACATTTTTTTCTTACAAGTGTTTAATATAGCAAATTCATTTTTAGTTTCATTAGTCAAAATATTAGAATATATTTGCCTAATATAAAACTTAAGATATCAACATTTTCCATATTTGTTTCATGAGTTATTTTTGTTTTAATATTAAAGTAATTGATGAACATATTTTGACTAACATATTATAACTAACGAAGTTAACTCTAATTTACCATGGTTATGCAGTATTGAAATATAGATAACAAATACAGGCTGAAAGAATTCTTTTTAATACTTAAGTACATTGTACTTTTAATGTATGTTGTACACAGTATAACACTATAAAAACAACTCATTAACTTAACTAAACAACTTTTAAAATCAAGTATACTAATTTTCAAACTATTACTTATTATGAAAATGTATTAGGTTCAATCTTGAAAATTCAGTCATGCATATCTGATATCATTTTTTATGTTCAATAATATTCTTGTTATTCGATAGAAGGGTTGATATTTGTTGTTTTATAGTTTTATGAATTGCAAATAGCTGATAAGGGGTATCAAAGACTTTTTACCCAATTTTTTCAAGTTAAATAAAAGTGTATTAGAACTATTTGTTTCTTATTGTATATATTATATATATATATTTTTGTGATAAATTTAATATCTAATTAACTTTTTCTAAACAACAGCCACTATCTTTGATCATATTATTCAATGGGTTATTATACTTTATTTTTTCCTATTTTATGTTTGTTCTTTTGAATTAATTAACAAAATACAAATTTGTGTTTTCTCTCAAGTTATTGTTTTTCATAATAATGAGTAGTAATAAACTAATATCAAGTAGATTGAATGTTATTATTTTCATATTTATTCTGGTAATAATATGATTTTGATAATTAATATTTATAAAAATTAGTCTATTTGGTTAGATTATTCTAAGAGATTTAAATAAATGTAGATATTTAAAAACTTTACTAAATGAGACCTCACTTCTATATATTTAACTTAAGATCTCATAATAAAACTATTATCACTCAAATGTATTATGTTGAATACGACACAAGTTTCAAATACATTATAGATATTGATTGGTAACTTAATTTGGTATAAGACTTAAACGTGGGTATTTTGCAAACATTTTGTCCACAATTACTTCACCAATTGGTAATGACGATGTAGCTGAAGGTGATGGAGCACTTCGACAATGCATTATTCTATGCTTCACTAAATCTGAAGGATCATTTGATGCAATGTCGAGCACCAAATCCTCTGCCATTGTTCCATCTGCCCACAGTGGTTGAGCACGAACACCCGTGGGACCTCTATTAATTTATGTAACAGTAAACAATCAAATAAATAATATTACATTCATATATATATATATTTTTTTTGATTTTACTTATTAATATCATTTTGTTTGATATCTGGAATGTAATTTTGTATTTCTTTTAGCTGCATGGCAGGAAATAATGACTTGATTGTTTCATTAATACCAAATTTCATATGTTTAGCCATTAGCTTTTGTACTCCATCCAGTTTTAAAAGCCTTATTGTATTGGAAAAACTTACATCGCCCCAACTAAAGACATGAATAATATATTAACATTACATATTATTTAATATTTTTATTTTCTAATAAAAACCTGTATCCTTCTTGTTTTAGAGCCAGAACTGCATTTGGACCCAAAAAAACAGAGCCATCCATTCTTGGAGTAAAATGTACTCCAAGAAATGGTAAACTAGGATCAGGCACCTAAGAAGAAAAAAAAAATTAATAATTAATTTCTGTTATGATATAATATAGTGTATAATAATAATATAGGTATTGAATGTAAGAATAAATTTGCTCTATTTGTATTTAAATTAAAATGATCATTACTGGATAAATATTGCCTTTAACGAGGTGTGCTTTTTCTTTGCCAAGTAAAAGATATTCTCCACGTATTGGTAAAATGTATGGATCAGGTTGACATCCAGTCATCAATGATAATTCATCTGATTGTAGTCCACCACACGTGATGATATAATCTGCTAATATTTCTTTCTGTAATTTTTTTTAAATATTTTTAATATTATGATTGCAATTTGTTTTTTGAAAACTTTATTAACATGGCATGTTGTATTGTTTGAATTTTTAGGCAATCACTCATTCAAAAAAGTGTCAGAAAGGTTGGAATACAAGCCAAGCCATATCCTTTTGTATTTTTATGTATTACTTTATAATAAAAGTACATTTTTTTCAGAAATTATTCTGACTGCTCTGTTATGTTTACATTCTTCAAATGATTTCACTTTAAAATTGTAAGTTATTTGACCTCCTAAATTTATAAAGTCTGCTGCATAATGTTTTGTCACTACTGCCCAATCCACAATTCCTGTGTGTGGTGAATGAATTGCCCGTACACCCTACAAATACACAATAAAAAAAAATTAATCTGTAAGTTCTTTTATGACTTAATATACTGACTTACATTACAATATGGTTCAATGGTCTTAATATCATTTCCGTTTATCAATTTTATGTCAGGAGTACCATTTTCTAATCCTCGCTCATATAAGTCATTTAAACTTTTTATTTGAGACTCGTTAGTGGCAACAATGAGTTTTCCACATTTTTTATGCGGTATATTGTTTTTAGCACAGTATTCATAAGTTTTATATAGACCTTCAATGCACATTTTTGCTCTCATTGTGCCTGGTTTATAATAAATACCTGCATGTATAACTCCGCTGTTGTGTCCACTTTGATGAACTGAAGGCCTATTTTCTTTTTCTACAAGACCTACATGTAAATGTTTATTGCGTGATAATAATGCTCGTGCAGTAGCAAATCCAACAATACCTCCTCCCACAACAAGTACATCATAACTGTTTGTCTTGCATTTACTATATAAACGTTTATTTGAATTTGAAAATAATTTAAAATTTTTCATTTTTATTGTAGTTATTTGGACTGGTTTCATTTTAGTTGAGGTAAACTATGTGTTTCCTAAACAAACAAATAACATAATAATTATTTTAAAATTTGATATTATTGTTAACATTATATGTTAATACCTGATATATTCAAATGATACAATAAACAATAATTGATGATGTAAAATGTTTTAATGATTTTATATTGTCATATACTTTACAAAAACATACAATTAAAATTTTAAATTACAAAATAATCAATAAAAGCAATCAAAAAACATTTTTAATCTTTTATACTTATGCTAAAGATTATTGTTGTGCTTATAATCAATGTTCACACTTAATTTTATTGATTTTTTTTATCTGCATTATTTCATCAATTTAAATAAACACTTCACTACTTCAGCACTTGAAAAAAAAAAAAAAAATAAAATAAAATACTAACAAGTTTTTAAATGTGGAAGTATAACATATTTTAATACCTTCTTTTTTGAAGGGTAAATGAACTATTAAATTGTTTTAATTAAGGTGGATATATAGCTACTATTTTAGTATCTTAGATTGTATTATACAAAATAATAAAATGAAGGCCACCAAATCCACCTCAGTGCTAAATACATAATGTAACAGAAAGATCTGACAAATGGAATAACTTTTGTTCTAATCAATATTTTTTTTCATGTAATTTACACATTTGAGCACAAGTATAAAAATTAATTTTATTTATTTTTTAATAGGTACAGGAAAAAATAAAATAAAATTTGTTCACATATTTTTGGGAAAGATTTAAAATAATCAATTTGTAAATTTCATTTTTAGAATTTTTTTTTTTTTTAACAGTAATAAGTAAAAACATTTTTTCAAGTTAAGTAGTTAATTTTTTAAAACATCAATATATTTTGGAATAAAATAATTTGAAAAATAATAATTAATAACTATACAGAACATTATTTTTGAGAATTTTTAGACAAGTAAATTATAAATTATTTATTATCTATACAATTTTAATTTATGTTTTTTTATACATTTACCTTAATAATCATTTTGAATATATCATAGGTACACCTTATATAATAATAAAACAATTACAGTTTTATCATGACACAATTAAGTCTATTATATCATAAGTTAATTGTCTATGCAATATACTTAATAGGCTTTAGTGTATTAACACAGAATAGATTAAATTGAAAATTATTAGTTACTTGTTTTGTGGTCATACAATTATTTATAAATAAATTTATGCTTTGTTTCTTTTTGCGAATTTTCTGTTGGTTTAATTAGATTCTAAACAAGGGACTAGACACATATACTTTGTGTTTACTTACCAAGTCGTAAAGTTCCAACTTGGCCAACCACTATATATATATTAATTTCAAATACGGCTATAAGCCTATAACTAAAATATATTACGAAACATATTTTTATATTGATATTATTTTATTATCTAATATTATACATGAATTATAACAAACAATAATAATATTAAATAGTAATTGATAAGGATAAAAAAAAATATTCTAATTTATACTATGATTTGTCGGCCGCGAGGCTTATTGTTTATCTCCACGATGTAAAGAAGATATTCTCTAATTCTCTACATCGTTTTATTCTCATAATACAGAATTTAAGTATATTCAATCCACCTTGATTATAATATTATCATGTGACATGTAATAATGTAATATTATATGTATATATTTTATAAATCTTCCAACAGGCTGTTATCTTAAAGTGCTCGGTTATCTTTATATTTTTATCATTGGATGTCCGTGACCCGCATTCCAGCTCAGTGTGACAAACGTTAACCGACCATTAGGCTCCGAGTGAAAACAATTGCCTATTATCATAACAATATGTCAATATAATATTATATACTAAAAACGACTATATATGTACTTAAAAAACACGAAATGTATTTCATTACTGTTTTCTAGTGAATATTATACATTAATATTATTCGAGATCGACCAAGTCGTTCCTACTTCTAAGTTCTAACTCGAACGCCCGACGAGATAGATCCATTTTCTCATACTCGTTTTTGCTTTCGGGTAAAATAATTGCCGAGTTTGCTGGCGACACTGTACTCGGCGACGATATTGTAGTCGCTCGCCGCCAGAGTTCATTAGCGTCGTGTAAACAAACGTCGCGTTTTCCTCCGGCTAACACAACAACAATAATACACCAAGACGTATCAACTAACACAACTGTGACCACTTAGTATTTGTCTAGCGTGTGTTTCGTCGTGTCGTGCGTTTCTGCTCCGTGCCGGGCGTATATATAATTCACACAGAATAATATTGTAAAACGCTGCTGCGGTGTGTCATAGTGTTTGTTTTATTAAATATAGTTGTGTTTTCTCCGATTTTTCTCGCGCGATCGTCTGGCCAGTCGGAGGAATTTTTCCGCGATGTGAACTATTTCGATCGACACCGCGACGACGACGACGACGACGATCATCTAACCGTTCCCGATATCGAATTCGATCGAGACTAGGCCTTTTATCTGTGATTATATAGTTTTGGTGCCGCGATGGAAGACGAACTGCACTGTATCGCTTGTAAGCAGCTGTTCAACAATCCGGTGCTGTTGCCGTGCTACCATGCGTTGTGCCTTAACTGTGCGGTGCACGCACAGCGACCGCTGGAGCCGACCGCACCGCAAGAGAACAGCGGAAACTCGACTACCAGCGGTAGTAGCACAACCGAGTCGCACGCTTCCGACTGCCATCCGGAGTCGGACAAGCTGTCCATACTTAGCGAGACGGACAGCGGCGTGGTGTGCAATAGTCGGCCAAACAGCTACCTGGGCACGTCCAACCACATCGGTGGCGGCATCATCGCTTTCCCGCCGGTCATGGCTGGTTCGTATTCTCTGTCGTGCCCGGCCTGCAGGAAGACCGTGTACTTCGACGACAATGGCGCGCACAACCTGCCAAAGTACAGGACGATGAGAAACATTGTTGACCGTTACGGTGAGCTCAGGCACATTGTGCCCAAGTGTCAGCTTTGCGAATGCGAACCAGCCGCAGATGCTACCGTGCTGTGCGAGCAATGTGAAGTGTTGTACTGTGACTCTTGCCGTGACAACTGTCATCCGGCCAGGGGCCCATTGGCCAAGCACAACCTGCTGGAACCGTCCGCTGGCAAGGTGGCGCTCAGGAACAAGATCAGAAACAGGGACATCATCTGCAACGAACACGAAGAAGAGTGCCTGTCTATGTACTGTATGGTCTGCAAGACACCAGTGTGTGCCGTATGTATGCATGAATCAAGGCATTCGAGTCATGACGTCCAAGCCATCAACACAATGTGCAAAGCTCAAAAGGTAACATTGTTAATGACCATTTTATAATAGAGAGAGGTACCTAGTTACCTAGTTATATAGTAATAACACTTTGTTTATCATTAGTTTTAAATGGAATTTATCATTGATTGTTGATCGTTGACCATAAAGTAATAATCAATAGGTATCTTTTAAAAAAAAGTATCTACTTATACTTAGGTTGATATGATTTATGATATATGTTAGCAATGTAATTTTTCTTGTCTAGTCTGTGCTACAATCAAAACATCCCTCTTCTTTCTAATCACCAATCCGAGATACATTTACAAGCCTTGTAGTTTCTTGTTATATATATCTATCATATTTAAATACACTTTATAAATAATTAAGTCACTTTGTAACAAAAGAATTGAAAACACAAATTAATAAGATAATTATTGTAATTAAAAAGTATAATCTACCTACTAAATTATTCTATTTCATATCATTGAATAGTGAAGACTGTGTTCTTCTAAATCTATATGAATACAAACTGTGATAATAACTACCTAATTAGTTTTGTTACTTAATATGTGACAAGAAATTACATTGTAGTAATCTAACACTCATGTGTTTTGTTGATTCATAATATCTTTTGTAATACCAAGAGTATAATACTATAATGTGATGAGATAATTTGTATTATGTTTACTTACAAAAGACTATTAAACAGAAGGTAAGTATATATGAAATTTGTTGGAAGGAATGGTTAAGTATCAAATGTCTGAAGACTGAATATTTTTTAATTTAATTTTAAAACTCATAAGCCAGTAGTTGAAACCGAAACGATTTATTTTCTTATAGCAGTAACAAACTAATAACTAACTATTATGTATATTATACTATGTATTATATTTTTAAATTTTTTTAGGGCTAAAATCTATCGCCTTTCTTGTATACGTGTACGAAAAATAATGTTTTTTTTTTGCTAAAAGTATAATGCCGACTTTAAAATTGAATAACTATTTATTGATTGACTAAAATATATATTATTATGAAATTGCAACGTAAAATGTTTTAAAGGTAATCGGAAATTCGTAAATATTTTTAAAAATATGTATATATATTTATAATTGGATTTATACGAGAGTGTTTTTATTGATTTAATGGTTACAGTTCTTCGGCTATTCCAATCATTTTATAAGTAAATAAATTTAAAAGTAAAAACATAATTTTTGACAGTTTTTTCCATAAAACCTGTTAAGATGGATTGGAAAATTAGAATTGAGGTTCATTTTACATGATACATCGTGTTAATACATATAACGTGCGTATAACTTGAGGTTCGTCTTAGTTTGAATATTAATTGTATATTTTTTACAATTAATAATATTAAAACAAAAATATAATACTTCATACTTATTAAAAATAATAGATAGTTATTTTTATATTTAAGTATGAAATTGAAGTGTATTATTATATAAAATGTAAGTTTTCATTACTGTTGCCTATATAAAGAAGGTTAGGAATTCGTAAACTAAATTTGTTCACATTTATTATTTAAGTATATGATCTGTATCTACTATGTAGGATAAAAAAACATTATTAGCATTTACATAAAAATACACGTGCGCTATTGCTTTATTATTTAGGGTAATCAGGTCGAGTTAGATTACGATTTAAACATAAGTGTAGATAATTTATACAATGACTGAGTAAATTAAAAACGTAAACAAGAAAGAATCGAAATGCGACCAGATATCTGATACTTTTAAATGTCTTATTTTTAAACTGCCAATAAAACTGGGGATATTGTTTAGACTTTGGTTTTAACAGAAGTTAATATTGTATAATAATAAAATAAATTATAGTATATAAATGAGTCTAATAACTAATAAGTTATAAATCTTATTTACTTTTACGTTTTAAAAACAGTTTTATAAATTGACAGGTGGTAGAATTGGTTTTTAGGGTATTATTTTTGTGATTAAAATTTTTTGTTAAGACTTTAGGTAGTTTCAATAACTAGGTATCGTACTTAATTAAAGTAATTTGAGAAATAAATGTACTTGCACGTTTTTCGTAAATTGCAACAACACTGATAAATCATTTAAATATAGTTATATATATGTAGTAGCTATTAAGGTTTTTAATTGTCATTTACGCTATGCATTTATTATGATGGGGTTAGGATTTCCACAATAATATTTTAAATATTAGTTGAAATTTTAGTACTCCTAAACTGTTGACAAAAGTAAATCATTACTCACAACGTTCACGGATACTACTATTATAGTAGCCAGTAGGTATAAAATATTAACAATTTATGGGTTGTATACGTTAATTGCGTTTAAAATTAAATTATTTTTAAGATTGTATTTGATATAATATATTAGATTTGTATTTTTGTTAACGAAAATTAATGTGCTTATGTATTATTATTAAGATATATTAAGATATGTATCTTGGTATCTATGTATACATATATATGTTGCATGTTGTGCTTGTTCTATGTATAATGTATTTAATTTGTTTTAGAACTATTTATACATATTCTTTAGTTAAAATAAAACTTTCAGAGTTTTAGTTATGGCTTGTCTACTGTTAGGTTCGCCAAAGTTAATTTTAATTTACGTTTTGAACTTTTAAATTCAACATTAATCTTAATATCTATAATATTCTTAATATTTTTAGACAATCAATTGAAAGAGTATATTTAATTTATAATTAAATAATTTTATAAATTATAAAATTCTTAAATTCTTAGCTTATAAAATTAACTAAATAAATGTAATGCATAATAATAAATAATATTGTACGTGTTAGGTTGGATTAAATTAAGTTTCATTTTACAATATTTAAAGTATAAAAACTGAAATGATTACAATATTATATTGTATTTAAACTTTAAAGTTATATTTTATTTCTTTATGGATGTCTCTGTCATATACACATGGAAATCACATACCAATTTTGGCTACTAAAGTAGTTTATTTATAGTTAATATTAGTGCAAATTGAAATATTATCGAATATAGGAGAATAAGTTAATAATCGAGTCGGAGCAGTTGAATTTTCATATTCGTATTTATTTTAAAACGAGTTTCTTATATTCATTTGAAGAAATGAAATATTTAAGTACTTTTATTACCTATTTTAAAATAAAAATACGGACAATAAATTATATGCTTTATATTCTTATCTTAGAATTTTATAATGTTTTGATTTGCTTAGTACAAATAAACTGAAGTAAATATACGGCTCGCAGATTTGCTATGAGTTGAAGCATATGTACAACATTGCAGCGTCCTGTTGAAGTTAATATAGTATAATTAATAGGTAGATACCTAAGTAATTACTATACGTTGAACATTTCGGTTTTGGGATTTATAGTTGTATTAAAAAATAAATATCCATGTTTTTCGAGTGGCTGCGCAATGTCTTCATTATTATTTTACAAGTGTATTTTCGCTCCTAGTGATATCAATTATTCAAGTCAATAACGCAGGGAAAGAAAAATTTACTCCGTCAAACTTAATGGGTTTTGATGGGTATATTTTACGAGTAGCTATACCTACAGTCAACCGGAAGCATGGGGGAGATTGAAGGCTGGCGGAAAAGCAATATTCGCGTAAAGTCTGTGTCCCTTAGGGGATATTTGATTTCATTTTCAATATTATCTCCCGACAAAAGTTAAACACTGTAAAGGCGAACGAAGTCATGTTAGGCGGAAGTCATTTCTCTGACATTTACTTTAAACTTTAAGCATTGTTTATAAGAATTCAGATCGATATTGAAATGCGTTGTATTATTATGACCATGCATAAAACTATAGAAGATATAAAATAAAACTTTTGAGTTTTTTGTTTATTCCAGTTTCTATTGTCTTATTGTGTTTACATAGTTAAAATTATGTTCGTGGTACGTAAAAAATGATAAATCCGTAGAATTAAATATGTATTTTATCAACAAATTTACTGTTATTTCTTTAAATTGTAAAATTTAAAATATCAAAAGTAATGTAATATTTTAACATATAATATGTATACATCTACGTTTATTTTAGATTTATTCGAATTAAAATTAAATATATATATATATATATGTATACTACCTTCAAAAAAGACAAATTAAATTATAGTTTTAAATTTTAATATTTGGTGTTTGGAATAAATCTGCAATTATTTGGCAATTATTGAGCTTTGTTACATACGTGCTCAACATACGCGTTTTTGTGTCTATAATACACTAGTTTGTTGACATCCAAGTTTGAATCTCGAAGAAGTTTTCCATTACAAACTTTTGTAGTGGCATTGGAAACTTATTGTACCTATGTATTATGGTACATTTTGTCATTTTGTAAAAACTTTTTCCCTTGGTTAAAATTTGAAGTTTCATATTGTATTCGTCCTCATATGATGATTAGTGATTTATTTTTAAATTTTATTAAAAGGTTAAAACATATTATTCAAAGTCAGTATTTGTAGTACAATAAAATACGTTTTATCGAAAATATTACTATTAGTAGTTACGTTTTTAGAAAAATAATTATGTTGGATACATTTCTAAATTTCTTGTGTATTTAACTGCAATTGATAAAAAATAATGTATAGTTAATTCAATAATACTATTCTTTTATATTATTTTTTGGAGTCCTATACTATACCGAGTAATTTGTATGTGTTTTACAATTTATTTTAGTTAATTGTTTTCATAATATATACATATATGACATTTATAGAACGTTGAATATATTTTATCTATAGATATGGGCGTTTAAGTGTGAACGAAATGCCGTCTTTTCACGTAGTAAAACAATAGCCAAATCTGCGAGAGACTGAATTAAATTTCATTAATTTGAAAAGGACTTGTACGAGGCTTGTTAAGTTATACAAAGCACTAATTTACGGACCGATGTAGCTTGTACATCGAAGAAGTTAATATTGACGAATAATTAATAAGGATCTATTGACGAGAAAGTTTTCTTCTTCGATTTTGGAAATAGGTCACTGAGCATTGTAATTTAATATTATAGTGTTTGATTGACTATTCAAATAAAATACTTCAACATAATTGGCTTTTGGAGTTTTCTGTATTGGCAATAGTTTATATATTTGGTATAAAATGCTCATATTATTATAATAGGATGCATTTGTTCTTAGTATTTTATTTATTTAAATCGCATATTCGCATATAACACCAGATATATTATAATGTACATTGTTTCACCTCTAATCTAAAATGTAAGTCTTGTGCACGTGCACGCCCCTATACTGTGTATTATATTATTGTGCTAAATAACAATGTTATATAGTAATGATAACAAAGCCTCATTTTAATTTATTCTATGTAGAAATAAATTAAGTTGTATAACTTCGTGTTTATTAAGCCCATATTGTATATTATATTATGTTGTTTTTCTTTTTACATAATATTGTATAAAGAATAGGTTATAAATATTGTTATATAACAAATTGTACAATTGTTTTGATTGATTTGTTGTTCTTCAGAAACTATACTGTATATATTGTTATTTTTATTCTGATAATATTATTCTAATGTATGATGGTTTTTAAGTTTTGTGGATTATTTTAATGAAATTGTATGTGCTTATTTATAACAGTTTTAAAATTTTTTCTTGATATCATTTGAAAGTGTAGTGATAAATACTTTTTGTAGGATCTACAAAATATTTTTTATTCTGCTCTTTATAGTATAAATAATTATGTTATTGTTATTTTAGGAACTTAATTTTTATTTTCTTAATCATACGGCAAAGATATTTTTGACATAAGTAATGGTAGTTAACAAGTAAATGGTTTTTTTTTTTAATTATCTACTATGTATTTTTTTAATCTACCTTAAATTTACATTGAAATGGCTGAAAGCCAAAGTGCAGTTGTTTTACAACTGTAGGTACGAGAAATATCTGAGGATAAATGAATAAACAAACATACATGAAAAATGAAGATCGATGGTTCTATATTTTTTTCTAAGCTGTGAAGCATAATAAAATATTTTTGAAAAGTAGCCTTGAAATAACATTATTTTCTATTCAAATCGTTTCTAATTATATGATTGATATGATTAATATAATTAATGGTATACCGTATGGAGTATAGTTTATTTTTTATTTTAAATATATATATATATATTGGTTTTATATGTTTTACGCAATCAAGGCATTTTCTCGAATTTCTCGAATTTTTTTGTGTTTCAATACTATTATTTTTCATGAATAAAATATTCAGAGCTCAAAGTTGTCTTATAGATAAATAATATAATATAATATAATATTATATACGTGATATACAAATACATTGCTCAGTTATCAATCATGCATAGTTATTACAATATGTCATTTTATTGTTTTATATCATTTACTACCGACCTGTTGTATCTGTTACGGTAATATTATTCAAATTTTAAGGTACATTCAAGTTTGATATTTAATGTATTTTGTAATGGTTGCTGTAGTAGTTTAATGATTTATGTATGTCGTTAGATCATTGTACGAATTCGATTTATTATTGGATATGTAAAGTAGTTTATTTTTCTTCTATATTCATCATAATATAACTTCTAAAATTCTATATATTTATATAAGTTTTGAAATTGCTATTGGCTATGTAACATGATTTAAAAATCAAAAAATGTTGTTTTAGTGTACGTATATAATATAATATAGTTACGATGGAATCGTAACGAGCAGGAAACGATGTATTTTTACAACGGATTTGCTAATATTTGATCAACGATAAGATGAGCGAGGGAAATGTTACGATTTCAACGTTTCGGAAATTAATTGCTCCTCAGAACCTCGCTGGTTAGATGTTTGTACAAAGTGAGTTTGCTCAAGATATTAAAAGAAAACGGGCGCGCCGTAAACCCAATTGCAAAACTGTTGCTATTCTATATATTTCTTGGTGATAGCAGCGCATGGTGTATATTCTTCCAGTACCCCGTTTATATTCTTAAAATGCTCCGATTCGAGGCATCTTGGTTTTAATTTTTCTTCCGTGCAATGCGCGATGTGAGGAAGGGTTAATGGAACATCCAGCGGAATAAAAAACTAAACGTATACTTAGCCCATAGCTGTACTTACAGTCTTTAAAAGTCGTCGTATCTATATTATAGGTATAATATATATATAAACATTACATATTTTGTAAATATATATCTAGATATTAATGGGATACATGTGATCCATTAAATTGGATACACTGATTTTCTATGTCAATTTTTTTGTAAACTTTGAAGTTTAGACCACCGTGGTAAAATGGCGATGGCTATGATTTTGTTATTGATGTATAATATATGTATGATATATTGAATATATTGATGTTTACTATATTTGTAATCATCTATGAAGATTAAAACTTATTAATTATCTATAAATAAAATTATTTGATGAACACCATCGATATTTTAGTAAAGCGTTTCGTTTCTGTTTATAAAATTAATATAATAGTATACGGATTGTATTAAATTTTTTTGTAAAAAACTTAAAAAACCGATGTACAAATAAATTTACATAAATAAATGATAAATACTATTACTTGAAACTGTTTAAAAGTATTAGTTTTCTTTCGAAATCACAATAAATTGACTTTGAAAAAGCATAGTGTCTCGCAGTTATAAACAGATAACCTCATGTATAAGTATCGCACATAAAACATAATATAGAGTAATAGACGGAGATGGAAAACCAGGGGCAGAGATGGTGAGAATAAATCCGACCCGGAGATGAAGGAAAACTCTTACCCTCACTCACACACACACACACATGTATATATATATATATTATATATGTAGATACACACACGTTGTTATACCTACAATTTTCTTTACCCACGTATCCATGCTACACTGTAGTATAAGATATTTGGGAGGGGTGTATGTATAAAAAAGAGATTTACTCTTAGAAGAGGGGTACGTAGAAGGCTACAGCATTGAAGGCGGCCTCAGATTTTGGATTGCTTTTGAGCAATTTCCGCCCTGCGGTTCCATCATCGCGTGGTTAAGTGCTAATACATCGTCCGAACCGACATGGTCGTATATACTGCATCAGTCTCGCGACCGATCGGCTGAAAACATATCGGCGGCCGTTTGCGGAACGTGAAAACGGATTGTTGTGTATTCAACCATATTATGATGCGGCGGCGGGTGTTTCGATCAAAGTGCCGCCGCCGAAGCGGATGACGGATGTGAGCACGATCTCGTGTATGTATATTATGATGTACCATATATATAGGTACTTCCTATATTTATACATGATGTTTGTAATGTGTATGCTTATATACAGAGTGATTTTTCGACTTAAGTATGAAACGTTTAATTTTAAATTGTATAAGTTCTTATATTATAATAAATGCGTTATTCTGAATTCGCTATATTATATGTTATAGCTTAATTTAATCGGAGTCATATTATATTTAAATACCGTTTGTAACTTTTGTTTTTGTGGTGTAGAATTTGTATATATAGTTGGCACTAATTAAAAGAAATGTACAACCTATCTTGAGTAATTTTGAGTAACTGCGAGTCTAGTTAAGACTATATAAATAATATTAGGTATTGTACACTGTACTTATTATGACCCTTTTGGATTAGTATTTTCCTGAACCTAACCATAAGTAGTTCTCTTCAGTAAATATATCAAGTAGGTGGTTCTACTGCGATGATAGAAGTGTATACAGAAATTTGTATTTATTGATTTTTAAAATATAAGTTATTTCCGTAACTCGAAAATCAATTGATATTGAATTCTGTAGATTAAATCTATCACCAACGTATAGGTGATGCTGTAGACTGTAGAAAGGCAATTAGTGTGTAACTAATTACTATACCATTCAAAATAAAGATACAATTTGTTTAACAATTCATTTTTACGAGTTAATGATTTTTATTGAGACGATTATCTTTCTTTTTAAACAATTAGCTTGAATAAAAGTTACAATTCTTAAATATTATTTTTTTAGACTGGTTCAAACGTACTTTAAGTTACCCTTTTAGCATTATGAAAGTGTTTTATAAAATCGTTATAATAATCTTGTATTTAAAATAGATAATATCTAATGTCGGATAAAGTATCGAAATCGACTAATACATTGTTATAATAAACTGCTTGAATGCGCATAGAGCGGGAAGTGTTTCTTTTGTTTTGTTATTAAAATAAAAGTGTTTACTGGCCGTATCTTTTCACTGAGCCATAATATCGAATCGGATTCGGAAATTTTTCTGCCGAAAGCGAAAATCGTGTAATTTGATTTAATCGTATTGCCCTGCTGCCTGCTGTAGAGAATTGCTATAGTCGTATCGACCCCTGCCTCTCGTAAGGTCGTGATTTCCGCGAGATGCTGCTCGTTCAATATTTATATTTTAGTAAAATATAAGAATAGAATACAGATGTACGTTATAATTACTTGGTATCTGTGAATTTTTTAGAAAGTCAAGTTTTAAAATCTGGCCTAGTCGCAAAATAATAATATTTAAGAAAATATCTGTTAGAAATTATTAGAATATAGGTTACACACACACACACTCATATTTAATTAAAACAATAATATTTCAGATTTCCTATAAATTAATTTCTCCAATTTGTATCGTTATAGGATTTTCAACTATTCATTTATAAATATTAACTAATTATCTAATATTATTTGCATCTTATACACAATGGGTATACCAATCTAATGTTTTTTACTACCTTTTTGATATAAACGTTCTTAGGCTTGTATATTATAGCTTTTATTTCAAATTTTTGTTATTGTATTTTTGTAATACATTGATATACCTATATAGTTGTTTTTATTTACTGTATAGTGTATATATTAATAACAAATGATTTATTTTGCTATAGAATATAGACATATCTGTAATATATAAGTTTTCTATTATTTTTTCCATTACTAAAACATACCTACATTTTCTTAAACTATTGTCTTCTAAAATATACTTTTTTCTGCAAGACTTAAGTAATAAAAAAAATAACTGTTATAAAAAACAGACTTTTAATTTTATTAAAACATGCATTCAAATCAATTTATAATGTTATAATGTTGTGTATACCGTATAGGTTGGCGATGTTTTATATATTTCGTTGACGACGAAACATGTGTAATTAATGTATAATATTTATAATATGCACAAATACGTACGCTCGTGCGCTGTTCGTATACACACCTATATAATATATATATTTTAAAAATATAAACTAACAGTAAATCGTTTAAAAAACTTTTTTTCCACTATTGTCGAGCGTTTGCTCTGTATATTATATTTGTTTTATGCGTTCAGGCGTAAATATTATAGTGATTTCGTGCTGTAGTTTCTGTAAAATGGCCTGCAATCATATTGACTCCTGTTGTATATAAGTTTGTTGCAGTACCTGCAGCTTACGTATTAATTTGATAAAATCGTCGTGCTTTCGCACTGTAATAATTACACTTCCAAGGATCGCTACATGTAGAGCAGTTGTATTGGCGGGCAAGCTAGTTTCTCGGAGGTATTTGCTTCTTTAACAAAAATTAATTGCAACGAATAACACTGTTTTTACACCAATAAACAGCGAGTGAATTTATTTTTGTCGCGAAACCCTATTTAAAATGTTTTATATTTTGTTTGTTTCTGCAGTTATATTTCTACTGCAGTGTAGACGATTTTATTCCTCTTTGTTCATATTTATATATATATAATAATAATAATAATAATGATAATACGAAAACCAATAAATTTTTTTTTAATTATACACCTATACATCAGCTTTTGATCACGCTTTGATCTTTTATTGCGGTTAAATTGGAATAAGTTTTATTTAGGTTGCAACGTCGCTTAAAAGAATAAAATAATATTTTTTCTCATGGTAGGTATAGATGCATGGCGGTTAAAGTGAACGTTCATTAATTAGTAAATTATAATCAAAAAACGGGATTCTAAGCAAATATCGTGGAAACCAAGGGAAAAATAATTATCAAAAATGTATTGTTGAATACGGTCTGTGTAGGTATAAACAGCGAATTTTATTTATTTTCAAATATATTTTAACATTCAGTCGAAAAATTATTCAAATACTTTTTAAAATTATATTTAGTGTTGGCAAAGTTTTAAACATTATAAGTTTTCCCTTATTATAATAATAAATGAGAATATAATCTATTATTCTAAGATTAATTGAATTTATGACGAATAAAAAGGCTAGGATTACTTATAAAATATTGAATTAAATGTTCTTCCCACGTCTGTGTTCATGACGTATATTGGTATTATTTTCCATTGTCGTTTCCATTTAAGTATGCTGCAGCAATTTAAACTTTTTTCTTTCCATGTATATATAAAATTAATTCGATGTTTTTATGATATTTTTGTGAATTTATTAAAAACTATCATGCCCGTTGAATATTATATGTAGATATGTAGTAAATTATTATTTGAGTATATTAGTTTAAATTTTTAAATTAATTATACCACTATTTTTTGCAATGGAATGAAAAAATTACATTAATATTGTATATATTATTATGTCAGACGAAAGTACTTTTGTGTTCTAGTCCGTTTATTATTGTACGTTTATAGTTACAGGGTTAGCTCGTTATCTATTTAATATTGATAAGAGAATCTAAATACCTATCTATTTTTATAGACGTCTTTAATTTATAAATGTTTGACAGCTGCTTGATAATTATATACATAGTTTTATTGTGGCCATCACTAATATATAATTCGAAATCGCGTATATTTATAATAATTATCATATTGATAAGTATACAAAATATACCTTCATACAAATAATATTTAACTAATAGTTTTTAATTAATTTACATTTTAACATGTAAAGTTTTTATAGAAAAACCTGTTAATTTTCCTGGCGCTTACAAGCAACCTTTTTATATTTACAGCCAATGTAGGTCTTGCATACATATACGATTGATTAGCATCACTAATTATCTATATAAGCTATATAACCAAATAAATATGAGACTTTGAACGCGTCGTTCTCACGGTCGTCTCCTCTTATATTTTAGTTTGGAAAAACAATACGTTCTAAACGTGTTCGTCATAACATGTACCTTTATAGTACATAATATTTATTATACATACCAATTGTGTGGTTTGGATTTCGTTTAGAAAATCGTCTTTGGTTAGCTGTTGCAGTGCGGCTGTCGATGCATTATATTTATAAAATATAGTCAGGTTACGTAGGTTTTTTCTGTATATTATATGCCCTAAATCCAGTCTAGCGGTCGTTCGGGTCCGATGGACACGACTTAATACCCGTACAAAAATATACCTATACTTCGGGGCGAAATCCGCGCTCGTTTCTGTTCGCGACGATGTGTATAGCTAAACAGGTTATAACGTGTATGATACAATATTATGATAAATAATAATATATAATATCGGTGGACATCGTCGCGTAGGTTGTAGAAAAAAAACGCTTCTCCGATGGGCGCGATAAGAGTCTCATCGTTACGCGGTCCAGTGTTGATGTACGGCGTGTATAGTTTGTGGGGGAGGCGATCCGTCATTCGTGATCGTGCATCATTTTTATTCATTATATAATATTGCATGTAGCATGTGCTTGTCTATCTGAAGACGTGAGTGTCTACTTTGTATATAAATATTAATAGCTAGTCTTGTAAAATAAAATTTTAAGATGAATTTGAATATAATTACTGATACCATTTTTGTTTATATAATCAATGCTTATAAATACTTATATCAATACTTTAAAAAAATAATTATAGGCACTTGACATTTTTTAAAATCGATGGTTTTCGTTATTTTGTAAGGCGTTTTACACCGTTCCATTTAGTGTTTTTTATAAATTATTCATCTGTTTTCTTTGTTAAAATATATACATTTTTGGAATAATGGATTAAAATAATCTTTTAAAAAAATATTTTATTACCTATGTATTATATTCAGTTTTTTTGTTTTTATTCTACATTATTGAATTTAAAATAGAAAATTTATAAATTAAAAACAAAAATCAATGGAAAATCGGTATTAGTACAGGTACTATAATAAAGCCTAACAAATATTTAAAATACGTATTTAAGTACATAACACATTTTTACTCAAGTGTTTTAAAATACTGTATCTGCAGCATAATAATAATATGGGTAAACGGCTGAACGAAAAATGTATTAAAAAATCGTCGAAATAATAATATAGGCGTCCCTATATATAGGTTTTATCGTAGGTACAATATTATTATGATATATATATGTATAATATAGTGTTATATAGCATACAATAATATGTGTTATAATAATATGGACATTGCGTATTCGCCCCTTGGCGGCGGATCTAATATTATACTGGACGTGTCCATAACGGACGAAAAACAATATAACAATAATAACATAATATTATGCGTTGACGACACCCTTTTTTCCGACAGCAAACATTACACCGCATACAGGTGAACATAATATGTAATATACTGCTAAGGTATAATATTATATAGGTAAAGTGTGGTACACATTAATATAAGTACTTACTCGGACGAGCCGGACTGCAGGCCACATTGCACCACACCGCGGTGTACACATGCGTTATTATGCAGACCTAACCGGTTTCACGTGTGGTTTTTTTTTTTTTTTTTTACGAGTTCATCGACAACACTTTTCACGGTTTGTATATGCAACGCACCTCGCGCGTATATGCACCGTTTTATTTATCGTTAACGATAATTTTTTTCCTCCGTTTTTAAACGGTCTTTCTTTGTGCAAACACTTTTAAGATTATTCGTATTAATATATTATATACAGTGCTCGTGCGCGGGGCACCTATATCGTCATACGGGCAGCACAACTTATATTATAATTTACTAAAAAATAATAGACCCGTGAACTGTACACGCGCAGTCGTATAACTTGCACTAATATTGTTTAGTAAAATACTACCTATACATGTAATATTACAAGCTGCAAAAAGGGAATTCTCTTATGACGCGAGGCGAATCGGTCGAGACATTTTTGAACATATTCATAATATCATATTATAGTTTGTATAGTAGAGGTACGGAGCTATTCAACACCGTAGACGTAATATTAATACAATGTGTTCATCCTCTTCACTCGTTATTGTTATTATTATTATTATTATTATTGTAGTGGAGGTGATTTTAACTTCCAATTTTCGAGTGATGATATGGGCTGGTGCCCGAGGCCCTATCTACCTTAGATGATCCTATTATAATATATGTTATCTCCCCTATACTTCAATATCTTATAACAAAAGTAAACATCTTAATCTCTGTAGGTAAATCGAATAGCCCGGCATTGTATGATTGTGAATTGCGCGTATCGACAATTAAAAAAATAGACAGTGTGTTGGCAGTCAAAATTTAAATTATTTCTTTAGGTGGTGGCTAGGAGGATCTAAAAATGAAATAAAGGACTAGGTACAAATAATTGTTTGTACAAGTCATTTAAATATAAATTAAATGCTTATAGTTCTAACTGATAATAACCACAAGGCACAAACGTACATAATGTATATTGTAGGTTGCACTGTTTGCCTGTTGGTGCGTATATAGTCTTGAATATTAATTATTAGTATTATTACCATAGTTTTGTAAATTAACTGATGTAAACGAGTAATAATCTTTAAAATAGTATCTAAGGAAAGGACTTCAACTCCTCACTATTCCGTGTGTAGTTAACTTTTTAGGTAGGTAGTTATTTTAAAATGTTAATTTTTACTTGTTTTAGTAATACGATTAGATCTAATCTAAAGTTATAGGTTATATAAAATATGCTGGTAAAATGTATAATACTATTATTCAAAAAATATTCATTATGCGGTTTAAATGGCTCAATGTTTCTAAAAAGTAAAACCATTATCTACGCCAAAAATATCATTGTGTAAAATACATTTTATAAATATATGTACCTGTAAATGTGACGGTTGCATACTGCACACGTCGCGGATATCACACGACGTGATGAGTCGACTTGTTTACCCGTTTTACCGTACAGCTAAAACGAGAACAAGGTAAAAACAAATAAACAAAATAACAAAATATATCATACCTACTATATTAATATAGTATAAGGTGCTTTGACTGGCTCATAATTATTATTGGTATAAGACGTCTACTGCGTTCGACAGTTTATATGTGTTCATGCGCTCTAGTTTGGCTATATAATCATTTTTATAATAATAAAGTAATAATTATGTAATTATCGCTGTTCTTAGTCGTTTACTGCGCTAATCGTAGCGTAGAGTGGGGCAAGTTGGGCAGTTGATTAATTTGACTTAAAAAATGTTAAAATATCTAAGTGGTAGTTTTCGAAAACATTAAGGAATATACTGATGTTAAGACATAAATTAGGCACATTAATAACTATTATTATGTAATAACACATAATATATTGTACTTATGTTATAGTATGTTTATTTATTGCATCACAATTAAAATGTGAAGGCCGTAAACAATATAAGGCTTACCTATATCGTACGATTCTCCAAAATATTAAGTAAAAAAATATTATACTGTAATATACTAAACAGTTATTTAAAAAAATTTATTTTATTATTTTTAATTATTTATTCTTAGTATATTCGATATTGTAGATTGTATAGAAAAAATTAAGTTGTAGCAGCAAAATGATCTAAATCTTTTAATGGTACTTATAACTTGTTTGCTCCGTTTTCCCGATCATAATTTCGGAAATTCTAATGATTTGCAGCAGTGGGAACTGACGA
This sequence comes from Aphis gossypii, assembly GCF_020184175.1. Lineage (NCBI taxonomy): Eukaryota > Metazoa > Arthropoda > Insecta > Hemiptera > Aphididae > Aphis > Aphis gossypii. The sequence goes on along the minus strand of NC_065530.1, from coordinate 42,394,828 downwards.
TCCTATATGTGCACCTATCATTGATTATTATTATACGTACGTTTGTATTTATTACAAATTGCAAACCAAACAGAAACGAGTATAATATATTCTGTATTAAGTGCTTGGCAATTGAGGAAGTTTATATTGACTAGTTTGGTTTGCGCAAATATTGTATTCCGATATCTCAAATGTCCACTGTTGGTTTTCTCCTATATACTTGCTTACCACTCGTTCTGTTATCACTATAATCGTGTGAACACGTCGTTTTTTCGTTATTATTATTATTATTATTATTATCGTTATCATCATTGTTGTTGATGTCACGATATTGTTGATAATGTCTTGCAGTGAAAACAAATTTCTCGCATAGTTTTATACTTATACGTATCACAATATACTTTATACATATTTTATAAATTATTATGTGTTCATGTGATGTTAACTTCACTAGAAAGATGAGAATTATATTTTTTGACAACACTATTATATTTGATCAGGAAGTCATGCAATTAAGAAATTATATATATCTGCCTTTTATTTTATTATTATATTTCTTAATCGATTGTCAGGCTCTGATAGTGGTTTTGTCTCATATTTATAAATTGTGAAAAAATAAAATTCATTAAAATATTAAAAATGTCTTGAGTTGTTTTTAAAACGTATAAAAAATTGATTTTAAAATTTTAATGTAAAATATTATACGCTATGCATTCTGTAGAAATACTAAACAAATATATTATATCAATTATCATTACTTAAAAAAAAACATATTATAATTTATTGTGTATAAATAAAACTAGCAAGAACATTACCATTACTTTCCGAAATATGCCTGGGATATTTCATTTCACGCGCGTTTCCATTTCAAACGAAACACAAGATGTTTATGCGGCACTTGGGTGGTAAAAAATTGCTGACATTTCGTATTGTATACTAACATTATATGTATTGTATATACCTTTGGTTGGTTTTCGTTTTGAAGTGGCGTACAAAATAATAATAATAATAATAAACAAAATAAGTAAAAGAAATATTGAGCCAAAAATATTATAAAAAATTATTCTTGGACAAATAATGATCATGCCCATTATGTAATGGAGTTGCACTGCGTTTTTATCGGAACGGTTTTTATTTTGTTGTTTATGTTTTAAAATATTATATACTCACTTAATTGTATATTATATGCACTGTAGGAAGTTTGCTTATGAATATATTATTACGATTTCATTAATAGGTGTTTAAATATTTCGTGGGTTAAGAATGCGTGCTATTGTTTGCGTAGTCTGTATGGTATACAGTATACACCTATTAAATTACTACTATAATGTGCGTGTTTGTCTTCTTCATCTGTCCCGGTGACAACGTCGACGTAGATTATGTACTATTTCGTAGTCGTGATATAAAACGAAATTACAGCTCTGTAAATGTAATAAACAGTACACCGGTGCTGGGTGAGAGGAGAGAGAACAAAACGAGGTGCCAGAAACGTTGTCGTCGGAGTTTGCCAATTTATATTTTACGAATTCTGCCATTCCTATGGATACAAAATGTCAAAACGTGCCAAGTGCCAGCAAGATGATCACTAACGGTGATGGTTTTTCGATCCGGACTGTAATATAACTTTTTACAGTATATACTACTGAAGATACGTCATTTGGAGCCTGAAAATGTTTGTACTTTTATGTATATAATATATACAGAGTGATTCACCAAGTATGCTTACCCCGTTTTTCTTTTATAATGCAGTTATTTAAAATTTTATTTTTGAATCTTTAAGTACATTGGTACTTTACTGAAAAACTATTCGTATGCATTAATTTTGAATTATGTTTATCCATATTAAAAAAAAAAAAAATACATAAATATCCACTCTTGGGTTCTTCTCATTTGAAAAATAGAAGTTAGTATCGCTTTGAGATGCTTATTAAAGTTAGTATAGTTTAAAAATCTTAAAAATATGATTTTTAATTATATTTAAAAATGCCAAAAATCTGAATTTGAATAAATTCATTATTAAAGGCAATAAAAGGAGTGAGTATGCTTGTTAAATATATATTGTGTATTATGCTATAGTAGTCTAGTGTTCTCTTTTAATTACCACCCCGACCCGGGCCGTAATTATTTATTCTGGTAATCAAATCCTCTATAGAGTCCTTGACGCGTATTATAATTCTACGTTTCTAACAAGATTAATTTCGCTGCTTCAAAACCCAAGAATAATGTGCTACGGGCCTACAGCTCAAACTATTATAATATTTATTATATTGTTACCTACCTGCTGTACAGCGTATTGTTTTGGTTTCGATTTTTTTCTGTGTATTATAGTTCTATGTCAGCGTTTTAAAACAGTTTCTTTCGACTCAACATATTTCTTAAAACGTTATCGAGTTCGTTATTGAGTATATTCCATTATTGATCGGACCGTAGTATTAAGTACTAACAATCGAATAACTTAATCTTATATTATAATATGTCACTTATCGGGTTTGTTGTAGTTTAGTGCGTTCGAGTTGCTTTCTGTAATTTGGTTAAACGCGACAACACATTATTGAATTTAATATTCAGTGAATATTATTGTAGCATTAACAACGAGTATACAGAATCGATTGTGTGTCATAAAAGAGGAGAACTCTAAAGTGTTTTCATACGATAACGTGGCCGTGGTCTATGATCGCGATTTTACTGCGTTTTTATATGGGACGCCTAAAAGCTGCAGCTTATCTTTTACGACAAGAGCTCCCCTAGTCGTATATATTCCCGGATCGTGAGTGGCTCGTGTATCTATATAAGACACTGTCCGAACACCGGCGGAGTTGTTAAGAAACTTTTTGAGAACTATAAAAATGGCTAAACGTTTTCCGTCGTCGTGTTTATTATTACGCACGCTATTCAGTTTTATCCATTTTTTTGCCTTTTATTCGAAATCTTGCTGTAACTGCGAGTTCCTCCGAACCGATATTCAAAAAACAAGTGTTCGCGAACCAATCTAGTAATATATAGGATAGTATAACTACGCACTAGAATTGGGCAACTAGGATAATAGCGGTAGGTACTTGAAGTTTATTTAGTAACAACAGATAAAACGCAGACCTTTGGCTAGGGGCTTAACTTTTGGGGCTTCGAAAACAAAATTTCAAGAAGTATATCGCGTACGTCTTCGGGTAAAAGATACAAATGTATAATATATCTATATGAGAGATTGCCCATCACTGGTATACATCTACACGTCTCGTTTTAAATAGAAATTGCGTATACTTTTAATAGAAAACGTGGTACTATGTGACGAGTGAACGATTTTAATTCCGCAGGCACTCTCGTCGAGCTTTTATCGGGCGTGGTGACACGGCCTCGTAAGCTTCCTTTCTTGTATAATATAATATATATTTACATATGTATGTAACTTTTTATCGGACATGATGTGCGAGGCGTCCCTTATGATCCACACGTCATAACATTAGGAGGGGGTCGTCGATTAAAATTTTTTTATCTATATTTATATTATACCAAGTATTAAGTATAAGACAAAGTTAAATTTATAATATTTATAAAATTTCAGAATTCAAACGTTCGAACATAATTTGAATTATCATTTTTTCGTCGAAACGGGAAGTATAGTAGTTATAATGCATTTTTAGTTTCTATAAATAGAATTAAAATAATAGCATTTTTCTTGTTTTGTTTTTTTTATTAAATTGTTTAAGTATTGAAAATTAAAATTCTACCTATTGGTTTTTTATTAAGCTGTACGCTTACAATCCACAAGTGCTTTAAATATAATAGAATTTAATATTATAAAAGATCTTATATTAATATAATAATATATATAAACTATATATTTTGTATTTTTTTATAATATAGGTTATATAATAACTGATACCTGGTTAGGTACTTATATTTGAAGTTATCGTTTTCAAGTTTATATAGAACTACTCCAAATTGTAATTAAAAAGCGTACACACATTGTGTTGGTAAATTTTGTATCATTTCTCGTTTTTGTATAGAATCAGCCCCATCTTAATTATAATATTATTATAAATCAGAGGGAAACGTCGACTTTGAATAATAATAGCGTATAAATGAGATTAACGTTTCGACACAGCGGAATATCTCGCATCGTCGTGATTGTACATCATAATAATATTATAATAAGACATGATTCCTGCATATGTTATTTCCAAGTCTATAAACGCAATACAATTAAGTAAATTTGCGTTAAGTAGAATATATTATATATAGTTAGTTTTAATATTACTTTAGTTAAGAATAATACTATCCGTAGAGATTTTTCGTTTACTTTTTAACAATATTTTAATTTTAAAGTGAGTATTACGATGTTAAATTATCGACGTATGTAAGATATTAAACATAAAAATATAAAAATGTTTATAGATTACTTACTTCAAATTATAAAATAGAAAATAATTGAGAGAAATAACTGACTGCAGTGCCCCGCATGCTCGGATAATATTTTTTAAATTTTATATTAATTGTTAAGTTTATTTACTGTTGTAATATTAAAACTATCACAAAACTCCTCTTAGCTAAACCTAAATTTGTTGCTTTATGTTATGCGTTTGTAAGACGAATATAGGTGTATATATTATATACAAAATTTCTTGAATTATAATCGAATAATGGTTTCGGTCGACGACGTATGTTTCTGACAGCAGCGAGTCGATCTCATGCGTAAGTGCGAGGGCGTGCCGTCATCTTCGCATCACACGCATTTTATTAATATATGTATAATGTAAATAATGTATCTCTATTCTCTTTATTATTTAAAAACAAGTTTTGTATGTTTAAATCTTCCGCACAATTATAATTGTTACAAGAACCAAATAAATAAATAAATAAATAATAATAAAGGTTCCTATTGACGGTCTTAGTATTACAATAATATTTCATTTAGAGTATCAAATAATAGTATCCCCTACATTATAGGCCGGTTGCTCTAGCGTTTGTTTTTTATATTTTTTAGTATACATCCGATCTATCGTCGCTCGTGCGCGTATTTGTGACCAGCCGAATTTGTGTCTCGTCGCGGCTGCCATGGCAGCTGTTTCTCTCTCTCCCTTTGATCCCCCCCCCTCAACACTATCATATCCCTCCGACAATCTTCCCGCGAAAAAAATAAAATACTGAGTTGTATTATATAGAATGTATGAATTTTAAAAACCGAAACAGCCACTCGTCCGCATTTTGCGATTTGCCGTTGAATCTGTGAAATCCAACGAGGGTCGTTTTGTGCGACTCGAAAAATGCATTGTGACACCGGAGCGCTATCGAGTAAAATATTTTGTTATGCGTCGTACACATCATAATGCGGTGTGGGGTGGACCGGTAATGGTGGCGGTGGTTCTGCAGCAGTGCTGTGTACAGTGTACACTGTACACATACGATAAACTCGCTAACCAGCTGTTTTTGGTTTTTTTTTGTCTTTGTTTTTGTGCTTGTGTTTCGAGAGGGAAGCGAAAGAAAAAACCCAGTACCCTAGTGTAATTACGATAATGGTGCTTACGTATATGATGTACATATTAAGGAAAAAAAAGGAAAACTGGCGTCAAGTTTCTTATACACTGTTTAACTCGCATCACTATGCCCGCACGCGGTACACATATATTATAATATTATAAAATATACGTCATATACTATAATATGCGTGTGCAGCCGATACGCGTTAGTGACGACGACCCTTATTGTTGTGTTAATTAGTTGTGTGCTGTGCACGTGTGAAATTATAATATATACATTATAGGGAGAGAGGGAGGCTTATCCACCGAGCCAGTTACCCCGACGATGACTTTTTGAAGTTCTTTTGTAGTTATTAAAAAGTGCAGATATAGTTATGGCAGTTTTGGTTTATTATTACCTGAATTTGGATAAAAACCTATAAATATTTAGGTTTTGAGCTTATATTTTTATGTGTCATGATTATCATTCAAACACGAAGAGTATTATAGGTACATTTTAAAGTTTGTGCAGAAAAGAAAAATATTTATACGATATAATACAGTAATGTAGTCAGGATTTTGTCTTAGGAGGGCTAATAGTTTGTTATAAAGCGAAAACTTAATTAGGATTCGTCGTAGGTTCGGTTTTCTGATGCAGTGGCTATATTTTTAATTTTTGTCTGTACAGTGTACATATACTTTTTGTGGTGGAAACGAGTGACAGTGATACATTATTGCCATGAATGATTCGTAACGGTGCAGCAGCACACTTGATCTAATATTCTGTATCTAATTCTTTTAATATAATATAATAATATAATATAGTATTTTATTAAAAACTTAGAAACTAATAAGATAAAAAAATAGAAATTAAATTAAAATTAGTAAACTAATATATTATTTTAGGCTTTTTTTATTATAGTATAAATTACAACTTTAATAGTATACAATATATCTACATATGTCTTAAATTTTCCCGATTTTTGTGTTTTTTTTTGGGGGGGGGGGAGGAGGGCACTGGTTATTAAGTATAAATAACTGTTGTTTACTGTCTTGTAGTATAACATTTTGTGTGAAGTGTGATAATATATTGTTATAATGTGTATACTTTTATTCTCGTACACGTACGAAACAAAACACATATAGGCGGTGTATATAAATAATAAATACATAATATATTAATATATTTCACAATTTTTGACGCGGTTGGTGAAAAACTCGTATAGAATATTATGATGTTATATGAAATCGATGTCACCCGGAATGGTTGAATGAAAAACACATTATTTCCTACGGTATATTATAATTTCGGAGTGCTCAAATTAAATTTCTCTCGATTTCGTACATTTATTACACATAAAATGTATAAATCAACAAAATCATCGTCACTAGGTCTTTTCGCCAACTGATCAATTCCGTTCGAAAACTCTACTATACTTATATTTTGTTATTATTGTATGTAGGTGCAATATAGATATATTGAAAAATGAATAAACACAAAAATGAGCACGCCGTTTTACATTCGAATCGTCGTTATTCTAGAAGACCATAACGGTGCAGCAAAGAGTATATAATAAATTGTTCGCGCGTGACTTAAACGCCAATTTTACTGTAGCGTTTGAAGAACGAACACTTTTACGAGGGCATGATAAAAACAATATTATATTTACCAAATCTATTAGTCGATTCATCAAGCTTGTTTTCTCCGTTTTTTTTTCGTACTAAATTAAGGATCATATTTTCAAATATTTAGAGTTTTATACCGTTTAAGAAGTGACCTGTGTCGATACAGACGTATCTTTTTAACAAATGAGCATCAACTTTTTTCTATAAAGTAGTTGATTTTTTATGAAAATGTTGATGTAATTTAATCAAAGTTCAAACGAGTAGAGTCTCAGTTATTAAAATGTAGGTAGTGTATTAAATATAATAGTTCTTACAATTGGTTTTACAAAAATATAAAATAGATATATATATATGTTGGATCTAATATTTATTATATTCATATAATATTTATAAATTATAAAATATTAATTAATTACTACATTTTCATACTTTATAGTCGCTATAATATCATCCAAAACTATTATCATGGATCTATTATCTCTAGTTCACAAACTACTCGTTTAAATTTCGTTTTACATCAAGATTTTTTAAAAAATTGTCTATTTAACGATTTAAACGAAACAGGGTGATTTTTTTTCGAAAAAATAAATTTATTGCTATTGGACACTTTTTAAATAGCATAAAAATTTAATTATTTGAAGATATTTTCCATAAATATACTTTACTTGAGTATGTGGCTAGTGGCTAAAAATGCTTACAATGTATTACATTGTTTTATATTTTAATATAATATTTCTTATAGAATTTTTTCGACTGCGTGTTTGTTATTGGAGTATTTACTGTCATGTAATTTAAATTAATGAAAACTGCAGTCTACAATGATGCACATCGAATGGTCGTTAAATCTTAAGTCGTTGTACAAACATAATTTTAATAACAACAATAATTATATTATAAACTGTATCACATGCCGCTCTCATTCTTGCTACAATATTAAATAATTGTTAAAACACATATTGTGCCGGTGTTCGACTAATTATTCAAATTAAATCGTGATACTTCAACACACGAGTGCAATATAATGATATTTAAACTCTGTAACTCATATAATATTATTATTTGTACAATCATTTATGTATTATGTAGGTTCCTACCTACTAATTATAAATTATCTACATTTTCTTTTTGTTTTTCTCTATCGTTAAGATTTCGTCGTGTTTTTTTTTGTTATGTAGTAGTCTATTATTATACAAAAACCAGATATCAATTTATAAAGATTATTTGTTTTTTCTCGAAACGATAATATTTGTCAGAAGGGTTTTTAAAACGTAAAATGTGCCGAGAAAACCTTTTAATTTTTTTAAACGTTAAACAACAATGTATTTTGTCTAATGTATTCCTGATGTAATTATTACTAATTATTTTTTATAAAACATTTTAGATTCTCGATCGACTAAATTACTATTTTATAGTTTTTTTTAAGTGTTAATTAAAGTTGGTATTTGTAATTTTTTACGAATAAATCTTTTAGCCGGCATATTATTTTTAAACTCTAATGTTTTTTACATTATTATTATTTTTTTTCAAAGTGACTAATCGATATTTATTTTTGTTTTAATTTGTTTATTTGATGATAAATATTGTTTATGTTTATGTTCAAGTTAATATTTTGTTCTATCGTTTATAATTTTGGATTGTTCTTATTCACATGCATTTTATGTTTTTATATTATACAGCTGCTTATGTAATCGAACAAACATTAAAGGTTAATCAATTCATAAAGGTAGTTTCAAATCAAATAAATTGGAAAGATTGTGTTAGATGGGTTAGTTTGCTTCCTGTATTTGAGTTATTCTGAGAGTACCCATATACTGCAGGCTATGATTTAATATTAATATCATGATTTAAATTATTGATACCTATATACCTTGAAATTATTGTAATATTGATAACAACCGCGATAATATTCTTGGTTGTTTTATGTAAATAAAAGGGAAATCGAATAAAACTTTTACCACACTGTTAGTTTGAAATCTGTATACATAATAAATAAGAATATTATATTATTTTGAACGTATCAACATTTTGTCAAACATTTTTGAAATGAATCACTTCAAATGTATGGTATTTCCGTACATAAAAAAGTCATCGCTGTTCTAAAGTAATACTCCTATGCTATTCAGAGAACACGTTTCATAAGACTTGGTAATTAGATACGCAGATTTAAATTTAAAAGTTGATGTTTATAATTTACAGATAAATATTAAATAAGCATCTACTGCAGCAGTCATATAGGGACCTGTAATCTGTAGTGTTGTAATGCATAATGTATAGGTCGTTATAATTTAAAAATCTGGAATGACGTTTTTTAAAGTGTTCCGTTAACCGTTTGGTCGTAATATTACACGGCGATGACTGTAGATGACTCGTATTGAGTAATGAGTATGTATAGGTTAGGTTAATAATTTATTAATAAATTCGAAAATTCGAAAATTCTGACGTAGTCTTCATTCGTTTGTTTAATAATATTATAATATACATTATGCTTGTCTGTATTATTTCGTGATGTATATCGTGTTCGATATTTACAATTTATATTTCAATCTACACATAATATTAAATACTATATAGGCGCCATTTTAAATAGGTAGTTAGTAATAAGGCAGTTTAAAATAAATAAAGTTGTAAGATTTATATGGTAATATATTATGTGTGTGAGTGATTAATAAATTTAATTAGTTTGAATAGGTACCTAATATATTATAATGTTTTGATGATATCATTCTATTCAAATTCTGTATAATTATTGTTATAACACGTTTTACGCACATATATATTATAATATACCGTTTTCACGTTACTACCGTATTGAAATCATAGAGAATTATTGAATTTCATGTGATTAAAACGATAAAAGCGTAGGTACAATAATAATACTAAAATATCAATAAAAAATAAATAGTTCAAAGGTCTTTGATCGGTTTATGTCGAATTAATTATGATTTTCACCAGTGCCAGTTCTTAATAACACTACTTCAAATCGATCACGTGGAATAAAATGTACTGCTCTATATAGGTACTTGGTAGTAGGTATACGTACTCAATTATACGTTATTATTTTTTTTTTCTAAACCGTAAAAGCAACAATATTAATAAAATGTTCGATTGTGTATCTGTATAGGTATATATTATATAATTTTTTTTCTTTTGTGAAACCATTAAAATAATAATAAATTACTATATACCCATTTATTTGTAGGTATATTATTCTTATAATGTTATAAAATTAATGGTGAAATGATTTTCAATTAGAAATGGCGTGTACATAACTATTGTATAGTTAAGGGGGGATTGTTAGTTAAAAACACCTAACCATAATGTACGAAAAATAAGTTTTTAAAATTCAAATTCTCTAAAATCCAGGAGTTTTGTCAGTTGGTGACTTTTCTTATCAAGTTTTCCAGACAAACTTTCTTTTATTACTGTCTAAGTTTATTGCACAAAATATGTATAGATTGTTTATTTAAAATAGAGATATTTTTTTTTTAATTGAGTAAAGCTCCGAAGCCTTCGAAATTCAAAGGCTTATAGGTACGATAGTTACGGTTATGTGTGTGCACGATTACGTACATATTTTTTACGATATGGATTGTTGTATTTATCAAAATAACTATACATCTATACACTATAATAATTAATAATAAAAAGTTAAAATGTATCATCTATCCTTGGCTCTTTCCGACAACATAATAAGAAAACACGAGACTTCCATCAACCACCTAAGAAATGAACATACGCGTCTCACTCTAACAATTAATGAAAAGAAAAAGAGGATCTAATATAATATATTAACGTACCAACTGTGACAACCATTTTATAGTTAAAACGCACCTTAAGCGAATGCAGAACATTTAAGTAGGAGATGAAAGCGAATCCGAAAATGTTCAATAACCTTTCAAAAGCGTTGAATCAGGAACCAAGTCGCAATATTTCCGCAGAAACTACTCGAATTTTTATTAACATTAAACTTCATCAATCATCAAATATATCATAAGTGGGAATATATACGTATCTAATTGATATAAGTTATTTATTTATTTTTTTTTTGTAGATAGATACTTTAATAATGTAACTTAATCTGAATCTAAAATCAGTATTACTGCATCCAATGGCCTTAGATGCCTAAAATAGGTTCTAAGAAAAAAAAATAATAAATTAAACATGTTTAACACTATATGTGTGAATTGTGACAGCAACTGTACAATTGCTTTCACAATGATAGTATCTTTAAATTATCTCTATCAGGTGATGGATTTGCATGAAGTAAAAAAAAAAAAATCCATTTTATTTAATACAAACCATGCATTATTATTATTGATTATTAATTATTAATTATTATGTATAGCACAAAAGCCTGAAATATACATAGATAATGTTAAAATGAGCATCAACGATGAAATGAAAAAATAAACAATTTGATAATTTGGTCATGATTTATGTATTTACTTACCAACAATAGTTATTAATGAAATAAAATAAAAGTTTTGTAGTAAATAAAATATATAAAAGAAATAAAATTGCTATAATAATAAGTCCAGCTCATAGAAATGTATATTATCCGGTGTATAAAAGAAGTAACATTACAATATAAGTTCTCTAGTTCTTTGAGAAATATATTATTTGTGGGAGGTTGCTATTACTATGTATCAGTCCGAATGCTTCTATGGTATTATTTTGATTAAAATAAACTCGAATGAAAAAACAAACACTTGCCACTAAAGGACAGTATTTAAATTTTAACTTAGAAGACATGTAATTGTTTATTGTGTGTGCACTGACAACTACTTAAATTGTGTCATTAAAAACTTGATATTGTAATATGTTTTGTTTAAATGTATATACGATGACGACTTATGACTTGAAACTAGTGGTTGTATAAAAATAAATTATATGCCATATGCAATGCAAACCTCTATGCAAAATACATTTCTTGTAGAAAAAGACGATTATGTGTATTTGCATAAAATGTTGATTTCTGAATGTATGTAATGTTGTTATACGCAATGTTTTATTAGCTGTTGCAATTTTTGTAACCAATGCAGTTTACTATAATCGTTTTTAGAGTATGATAAGTTATGCCATTATATTATCAAACTTGTATATTCTCGCTATACATTATTATAATTAACTAAAGTTAAGTTGAATGAACACAATATTGTTAAGTTAAAAGTTTATAGTCAACAAATAATTCAGTTAAATCGTTGAGTTTAATGTTAATATGGGAAAATATATTTATTTGATTTGTTTAAGAAACGTAATATAAAGAAAACTTTTTGCTTATTAATATATAAATATATTAGATTAACAAGAAACATATTAATAGAAATTATAGATTATTTTTTATTTAAAACCATGTATAAAGTCACTTATTAATATATAAAATTATTAAAAAAAATGACAACAATTTTTTGAATTTTCACTTGATAGAATATTTTTAAATCAACTGACAACACTTAGCTATTTAAAAAGTAAAAAAAGAATGAGTTGAGTTCTTTAGAAACTAATAAGAAAACAAATCAAATTTTTACGTTAAAAAGTTTTAAAAAATTATCTCTTAAACTAGTATCTCTGGTTATAACACGTGAAATATAATTGTATATTATATAATAACTATCTACATTGTGTTATGAACTACAATATCATATTTTTAAGATTTTTCTAGAAGTTTATTATATCGTATAATTTTTATAAGAAAAAATACACAAAAATAACGACTACCTACCTTTGTTTTGCATACGCAATACGTTCCCATTTTTGACGCGTCTTCATCTGTGGACTGTGGTACGCGAGTTGTGCCTGTACCTTATAGTCTATACCTATATACCTATTGAGGGAGAAAATAATATTATAATTTAAAACACTGCTACACATTATATAATAATATACACGTTGAAAATTCCGACGTTGCCGCGGCGGAGAGACGATCGAAGTGTGAAGTGTTTCGTCTTTTCATGTTTATTTTCGGAGGGCGTATATTATTATACGAGTTGTCTTGAACAAAATACCTATACCGGCTGTTCTCCTTCGCCCGTGTGATTTGTGCATGAAATTCGATATTGTACACACTACCTATATAAAGACGGTCGTCGAGTCGAGTAAGATGTTAATAATGATAATAATCAGTGCTCGTAATGGAATCGTATGCAGCGGAGGGGTGGGGCTGAAGAGTGAGAAGCAGGTGGACTGAAAACAAACACGAATTTCGTGAAATTGTATTACAAAAGATTTTCGTGACGATCATGAAAATAATATATACGTCTTAATAATTTTTAATAATAACGAGACCAAATTACCAGAATAATATTTTTCGTGTAATTTTTCACTCATCGATATTTATATTATTATATTATCTATATACTATATTTTCTTTAAAATATAATTTACCTGTTTCGAAAATATATGTAATAAGTACATTATTTTAGATGAAACAAAATTATTGTTATGACTGAATTTATGTATTCAATATAAAAAAAAATATTTATTTTAATGTTTTGTTTGAAGTAGGTACATGTAGCATATAATTATATTACCAGCGCGTATTGGAATTATCTGTATTATGACTATATAGGGTGAGCGCATAAAAATTACTTAACATTTTTAACGCAGTTTTTAAACGGTTAGTTGAGTTCCTTTACTTATAATTATTTTTAACTAGAACACTGCGATGGTGATAATAATAATAACAACAATAAAATTATATACGCCGGAGGCGTGGAAGTTATTAAATAAGCAAGTAAGTAATTATAAAAGGAAAGAAGGAGGAAGGAAGGAAGGAAGAAATAAAGGAAGAAAGAAAGGAGAAGGCTCATGAAGAAATTTCGTATCGCTAAAAACGACATAATCGTTGTCTTTTCCCCTTTGTTTCTCCATACGGTTTTGTTTATTTCTGGTACTATTACGCGTTCGGCCAGTTTTATTATAAATTATAATATATAGTAATATACTGATGACTGAACGCGACAATATAATTGAAGGGTTGTTTCATGCGACCGACCGACCGTGTCGTTTTCTGTGGTATACGATTTCTATTTTCGGTTTCGGCTGCAGTATAATAATAATAATCACATGATGATGATGATGGGTGGTATAAGTGGTAACATACGGTGGTGACGAGTCGATCGCATTCGTGTATATAATTATAATATATTATTTGTGTCTACATAACACGACGACAATTGCTTCAACCCCAAATATCTCTCTACTGTTTTTTTCTTCGGGATTTCGAGCCTCGCCTTGAAGCGGAAACCCGGAAACCCGGAAACGGCGGGAGAAAATTGTACAGATAGGTAGATATATCACGCGTTGTATAAGGTGATTGATTATTTCCTCGCAAACTAGGAAACAGTTTATAAGATATTCGTATTTTTTGATTTCATCAAGTGTACCCATTGGTGGCTTATAATGGAAAAAAGTAAAATAGTAGGTGCGTACTCGTATACTATCTATTATAATATGTTGTCGTGTGTTTTAAACAAAAATAATTTTAACGGCAGGGGCGTATAGTCAGGATTTTGTTCTCTGTGTATATGTGCATGGTGTGTAGTGGGGACAAGGTGAGGGTTGATGATTTGCAGTTATACACTTACAATGGATCCTTCGGTCTACAGCACTTTTGGGAATTTATCTTAAAACTCCGACACGTCTAAGCACCGTTTTTTTCTGATACATAACTCGTTTGGCCGCGTGAGTGTTAATTAATCTATAATAAAAATATATGTAGGTTTTAATGTACATAAAGTATATATAACTTACATTAAAAAGTTATATGTATAAGTTAGAAATTATAACTTATGAACATAAATTAAAACTAAAAAGCTGTAAGTGCATCATGCCGACAGCGGGCGCGTAACTCGAAGTTAAACAACGTAAATAGAAAAACGCCGAAAACTTACCATACGTCGCACGTGTGGTTGTGAAAGAAACTTACTGCAATAATAATTATAGTGAACTGCTGTGGTAAAGTGCAGTATCAATAAAGTCCATCCGTAATTTCTAAACATTTTTTAAATTATTATTTTATCAATTATTATATGTATATAATAAACGAATTTAAGTAGAAAACACATTTGTCATGTATTTTATTTATTGTAAATATTATTAGTACTTATTTTATTATTACATAATAGCCAATAGGTATAATATAATTATAATATGACATACATATATTTTGTTTTTACTTCTTTAAAAAACGGTCTTTCGTTTTGTTGAAACGAAAAATACCCAAACATGGTAGGTATCTTTTTAGGGATATAGTGTAAAAACGTTGTGTGAATTTTAAAAACTGAAAAGCTGATGAAAACGCTTAATCGTGCTATACTAGATCACTCATGAATTAATTTGGTCCAATGCAGAACACCCAAAGAGTTTTTAAATAATTTTCCTGTAGAAATTTCGGGGAGGCTGTAGCCTCCTCAGTCCCATTCATTACGCCCTACTAAAAGTTCTAATAAAAGAATTGTCTTGTAATCTTGTGTACTATCATCAAAATAATAATCATGACAACGTCTATTGCGACAACAATATTAGTGTCGTGTTTTCGTTTGGACGGATGCGTCGTCAAGCACGTTTTTCGTGGCGAAACCGGAAAAAGAATATAATAATATTAATTTACGGACGACGAGGACCGCGTACAATACGATTGCATTTTATAAGTATATATATCATGGTAAAAAAAAAAAATAAAAAAAAAAAAACCACGGGCCCAACGAATTGTTTTTCCGGTTTTTCGTTTTATATATTATTATTTTTTTTAACATTATTATTATGCGTTATTATTATAATACGCGTGGCGCTTTCTCTCGGTCACTTATCTCTACTCTGCTGCTGTAGCGCAGACTTTTTGTTTCACCCCCTCTCCGTCATGGGTTCCGATTTCCTATTTTACCTGTAAATAGTGTTGCCCGCCGTATGTACATCGAATATTATATATTTCTCCGGGGAAAACGCGTGAAAAACGATTGCGATCATTGATTTCACCTGCAGTGTACATCACGCACGATCGCAAACCTCCGCATAAATCGTCGTCCGCAGTGCCTCGCCGTCTGCCAAATAGTCGTCCTTATAATATAATATAGTATAACGTATTATGAATTTATGATATATCTTACACATTCGAGTTCGATTTTCATCCGAGAAAGCGTTTCCGTAACGGATCCGCACGTCGATGACGTTGTCTTTGCCGTATCGTTCGTTTGCGATTCGTAGCACATTTACGCTTTATATAATACCTTTATATTATATTATATTGCACTCGTCATGTGAACAGTGACTATAGTAAGTTATTGTGTGGAGGCTATTTACTTTTAATTATAATGAATGGCAAGATGGGCGTAGGTACACGAGTTAAAATGGGATTTAGGATACTTTATCGTAAAGTAAATTCGACGATTTTTAATAAAAAAAAAAAATAGCGATATATTTGTAATATTAGTTGATATCAAGGCCATATCTAGAGGGGAGTTGAGGGGGTTCAAACCCCTATTTATTTTTTTTTGAAAGTTTCAGTAGATCAGTCATAACTTCTAACTTATGTCATAATTAAAGTTTAGACTAGTCGTATGGAATGACAGTACAACCCAAAATTTTGGAGCATCATTTCGATTTTAATGAATCAAAATTAACAGAAAAATATTTTGCTTAGGAATATGAAATGAAACATGTGCGCCGTCATTTGAAAATGTAAAAAAAAACCATTACAAAAACGGTGTATTATTTTGAAATAACGTTACAACACGGTAAAAAATGTATATTTATAAATATTCTTTCCAAAATGTTAATACTTTTTGAATATGTAGGAGGTTTTACCTTTAAATGAACCGTCTTGTTGTTTATTATAAATAATATACATAATGTATAAAATATAATACTTTGGCACTTGGTCGTGTATATAGGAGATACCTTCTAGCTATTATTATTATTATGTATGATGCGCGCGCGTGCAGTGTACGCGACGGAGTGTTTAAAACGGCCCTGAGAATTTTCCCGTGACTGCGTTTTATTGTCGTAAGTTTAGGACGTTTTGTGTGTCTGAGAAGGAGGGTGGCTGGGCCGTGTATATATGTATATACCCCAATACAGTTATAACCGTTCCCGGGGAACGTTCGGACGAGAAAAGATGCGCTTTAATTTCGTAAAGAGCAGTGAGCACGGTATAATAATATTATACAATACATAATAAACGCAGCCGGTTTATATCGTACGATATTATTTATAAAGCCGTGGTTATATCGTCGTTTGTGTTTCGTACTCGGAGGTACCTATATATAACATAATATCATAAATTATTTTGTTGTGCAGTACCTATGCATAAAAAGGAGTGTCCAAAATCGACATTATGTACACGTGTTGTTGATGATACTGTAGAAAAAAGAAATACCTCACATTTTCATGCTTACGATTTACGGTCACTGAACAATATCCAATTCGTAATCGGACATTCGAATTATTCCGTATAGTATACGTGTCGTGATGCGCGCGTAACTGCATTATGCGTTTTTATCAATATTGAATCGTTCAAATATAATATTATATTTCGGCGCCGATATGATACATATAGCGCGTGCACACAACTGCAACTGCACGTGTATTATGTGTGTGTTTGTGTGTGTGTGATGTTATTGGTCGGGAAAACGATTTATTGTGTCGAAAACGCGACTTCGAGCACGTACCTATATATATCTGTGTACGAATTCGACGTCGAGCGCCTATAATATTATTATTGTAATCGAAAGCGGAACTCGCCTGCTAAATTACGTTGTGTAATAAACTATACAAAACACCCGATGTGTGCGACGTCCATAATAACGATTTAATTCACACGTTCGATGTACTAGTATAAAAAGTTTGTTTACGATTCGTATTATAACTACAACGTATAATATTATTATGTACGAATTTAGGAAAAAAAGGCACTGGAAAAAAAAGCCGCTCAGCAAATAATTATTTAGTTAATTAAGCTATGTTATTGTATTATGTAATACAAGTTTAACTGCAATCTGAATAAATACATAAAATTATCATTTAGTTTTTGCATTAAATGCATTACATAATACTTAAAGTTAAAATCTCGAAAAATGCAACAAATATTCCGAAAATCCTTATAAATGTCCAAAAAGTGTCAGTCAATAATGAATCTACCTATATAAGTATGTATAAGTATAGCATATAAATAATAAATAATAATTACTCAAAAAATATAAAATATCTCAAATGTAAAATATTTTACATTATTTTAAAATTTTTTTTTTTTACAAATTAATAGTTCTATCACATACTGTCAGTTGTTATATAGATAAATTTAATTATTATTTAAATAAATTAATAAAAAATCCGTTAAAGGATTATTGGATTATAATTTAATAAATGTGGACAAATTAAAAATAATTCATTATAATTTTTTACCTGAAATAGGGGTTTTTACCATATTTTTATTTCCGTGATTTTTTATGGACTTTTTCCAACTTTCGGGAACAATTATTGTATTTTAATTATTGAATTCGTCATTTTACGGAAATTCAATCAATTGATTGTATTATACAGCTGTCCTACATCATCTCGAATTCTCGACTACTATTTATTATAGAACTATCCCCTTTTTGTACGAGAGAAAAACATTTAACCCAATTCGGCCGAAAAGTGACATTTGTCTTTTTAGACCCAACTCAAGTCACAGATTTATGCGTAACCTGCAGTGGCATGTTTAGGATTTCGTTGCTCTAGGTAAATATTATTTGTTGTTCCTCTCAAAGAGGGATCTATAGTGAAGATAATATCTGTTGTTAGGTGGATGGTTAAGTTAGGGGTGGTATCTGACATTTAATTTTAATGTACGCCATACAAATATATTTGTTTTGTTCAATTTTACAATCTGATTACATCTAAAAATGTATTATTTCCAACATCAACAATTCCCAATTTTATTATGATGCGTTTACTCGATCATTTTATATAGAAAAATATGTGTAATATTTTCATTTTATTTTTCTTTATACATCATCATTATTAACTACACTGCAATTTTTATCGAATGAATGTAATGGATTTTATTATTTTGTTTTTTACTTACGTATTAAATCAATTTGATTACCTGCAGTATTACAATTAAATAATTTGGTTCTAAATTACTTATAACAAAAATAAATAAACAATGCGTGTTATGTATAATTGTGGTGTGTTTTTGTGCACGCGTATAAATGCTCAGCTTTCAAGCAATTTCTAATAAATGTCATCTGCGACAATCCTTCAATAACACGCCTTCTTATAGTTGTTTCTATTACTTCTACTGTAAATTGTAATCTACAGCACTCGATTCGAACTTTTTATCCTAAAGTCAGTTTGATTTGTCGAATTTTACGGTGAAGTAGCGGTATACCATAATGTTTATAACTTTATAAGTATTAATCACATATTGCTGCGTGTACGCCTGAAAGTAGAATCTAATCGTACTCAAGCCATGTTTATGTTAAATCAGTTATCACTTATTATAGTTATTACTTATTATTACTCGGTTCATCAACACAATCATACTGAATTACTTCATCAAGTTAAAGTATTACCATAAATTAATTGTCGGAAATCATTTTTCTCATCATGACACGGGATGGAGTGTAACATTACTATAGCTGCCTTTAGCCGTGTTTGTGTGACAGTGTTTCTGTTCTCGTTGTCCGACACAATTAACGCGCGTAGAAGTATAATTATAGGCTTTTTTCATTTTAAAATTGGTAGTTATCAGACTTCGTTGCCCGTTGTTGTTCTATTATATACATATATACACGCGTGTATCTTCCTATGTACGTTTATTACCGTATAGATCGATGTTGAGCTCAAACTAAACATTCTCGGCACGGAACGGTGAAAAAAGTGAAAAATAAACAGGCGCCACATGTGAACTGAATTCGTTAAAAGTTGATTCAAAGTAAAAAAAAAGTAGAGAACCAATATAGAGAAACGTTTTTGTACCTTCCACATTATATTTATATATACCTATATATGTGTGTGTGTGAGGGTGGGGAGAAAACCTAGGACATAATATCGCGCTACGGTAAATTGCATTTTTTTTTTGGACGCATTTTCGATTTATTTCTGTCTTACAATATATATATGGTATATATTGCTTTATATATCGCGTTTTAATACTATACTTTTATATCTATTGATGTCGCATCCGTTTAGTGAAATCGTTTTTTTTTGTATAATACTATTTTATTTGTACAATTTCAGTATAATATTGCCTGCAGTATACAAAGTGATGATTAATTTAAAAAGTAAACACTCATTATCACGAAGAATATAAATTTTTTTGAAAATAAACTTTATTCACATTATTTTAAATAAAATGTTAAAAGATTTTTATTTTCTTGTATGATAGCATACCTACGTTGATATTCAATGTTTATAAATCGAATTTCGAACGAGTGTTTAATTGGTTATAGGCAAATGTTTAAAGTTTAGCTGAGTGGAGTATAGAATGGACTAAAGTTTTTATGGACACCTACGATGTGTCACTCCACTTCACTCATATGATATTAATGTAAACGTTTACCTAATTATAAACATATTATGATAAATTGTTTGAAATTCGACTTTTAAATATATGTATATTAAAATTCTTTAAATAATATTGTGCTTGGTAATTTTAAATTTAAAAATGTATGTTTTCATTAAAAAAAGTGAAAAACTTGTAAAAAAATATATTTTTGTTTTGTAATTATGTGAAAAAAAATTATTTTCCAAAACGTTAAAACTTTTCTTGAAAATAAGTGTAACATGACTTAATGTATCAGTACTTATCCGTGTTAAGTGTAATGGTATTTTTTTGATAAACTGTTAAGTGTACCTATAATGTACAACGTTCCCACCTACCTATATAATATATAGTCGGCGCGTGTTATACTTATTTTCACGTGACACAGCAACTATATGTAAATCACGAATGTTCATTACGGGGCACTGACTTCCGGTTACTCGCAGTAAATTAAATACGTTCTCGTAGGTACTATTCACGTTTTTCCAAACCACGTTTTAGAGCCTATAAACTTATAAAGTCTGAACGTTTATAGACGCTTCAATATATATATATCATACGTTATAGTGTATAAGATAATATGCGCATCAGAAATCATCGGAAAAACGATTTAAATATTTTCGTATACTGGAATGTGTATACCCTCGATTATCATCATCGACGACCATAACCCACCGTATTTAACGATAATGCCGATTTTTGTATTTATATATTACTACCTATAGGTGAAAGCAGTGGCCTTACCGTTTTTGATTTATATTACTGCGTTTATAGTCAACTGCGTACCGTCAGAGGGTTATTATTGTTATTATAATATTCATGGCGCGCGCCTATACCCATGTTGGCAATGTTGGTATAAACGGTCAAAATCTGAAATTGGATAAATAATAATATATAATAAGAAAAATAATAACAACAATAATTGGTAATAAAATAATATAATGCTTTTGGTTTTTCCACGGGGCTTGCCAACACCTAAATTGATTTTTTTCGTTTAGTTTTCGTATAATAAGTGTGGCACCAAGCGTAGGTCTTATACGCGCTCATCCAATGCGATGACTAAAGAAAACTTGTAATTGGACACGCACTCTCGTTTACTTTTTAACGTGTTTTTGTAGAAGAGCGTAAAAGGAAAACAACTCGGTTAGTTTTATCGCGTGTAATGCAATTCTAAAACAGCGAATTCCATTTTTCGCCTTTCGTTTTTGTAGTGTTCCTATATATTTACGTATATACAAAGGGTCGAGGGTATTATATCATATACATAAGCCTTCCTGGCAATAAAATATATATATTTTACTCTCCGGATAAGTGTGTTGTTGTCGAGTTACATTCGCGCGCGTCAAGGCGACGACGAGAAAGCTATATATATATTATGGAATTTATTCATCCACCGCGCCGGGTGGCGATCCCCTAGTGTGTCTTCCACGCTGCCGAATCGTAAGTCGTTTGAGCATCACAACCAATTTTTACCCAAAAAAAATAATAACATGTTTGTGCAGTGTGCACCGATTTCTTTATCCCTATAGCACCCCAACACACGGGGAATATTTGTGTTAATATTTTAAACTATTCAGTAAATTTGCGAATCTGACGTTCAGAAGTCTACTTTAGATAGGTATCTACCATGCCGACCGCAGTTATCAAAAGCCATATAAACTACTAATTGATATTTATCTAAAAATATTTTGTTTAAACTTGACTTAATATTTTCGGTGCCCAATGTTTGTGTTGTACAAAAGTGTCGAGTATATACTTTTGATCTCGTCGAAGTTTTTTATATAAATAATATTATATTATGATACCTATGTAGTTTAAAAATTAAAAACGACTGATCATCGAGGTTTGTCCGCTTAGCGCGATATCGAAAATGTATACGTCGCGCTCCGGCGGGACACTTTGGTGATGAATTCACAACCACTCCGTATAGCGTGAAAA
The DNA here is from genome assembly GCF_020184175.1 of Aphis gossypii. Taxonomy (NCBI): domain Eukaryota; kingdom Metazoa; phylum Arthropoda; class Insecta; order Hemiptera; family Aphididae; genus Aphis; species Aphis gossypii. The sequence goes on along the minus strand of NC_065530.1, from coordinate 42,372,307 downwards.
TGTATTTAGTTGTGAGCGCGTGCAAGGCCGTGTACCCGTAAGTCCCATAAGTCCCGTTTACATATTACATTATTAATATATATATATATAATACGCGCACAAGGCGTTGCGTGCGCTGTGCAGTTCTTATCGCGTTGTGCGTCGGTAATTGTCGACCGTCCCCCACACGCGTATTATATAAGCGTATACCGAAAGGGGGTGAATTTTAAGCGCACGTTTTGTATTTTAAAGTCTCTCTCAGCCGACTATCGGGTGGCGGTGCCGCGGAGTTGATGTATAAAAATACTAAATAGATTTCATTCGTATATAATAGGTACGTTTTTTTTCTCCTCCTCTCCGTCCGCGCACACTAATCCTTTTATATATCCCGCGGTTGACTCTCTTGTACACGAACGTCGATGCAAGTTCGTCACTCTTCTTTCGGATGTGTATAGCTTTTTTTTTGTACTGCTGCAGCTGCTGCCTATTCAATCCGTCTTCTTGTACTCAACGTCGCATAATAAAATATAATAATATATATACAATTCGTCGTCGTTGCCGACGGTGCAGTGTTGCATGGCGGGACTATAATGAGTAATGACTAATGATGACGACGCGTGTCCCTACGTATATATATATGTATATTTATGTATATATGTAATATGTATGTATGTATGTATGTATATATATATATATTGTTTGTGAATACAGAATATAATAATAATAATCTTCGTGTCCGAAATGTCGCGGCTGTCGGACTTGTTCACGCGGGCTGTCCCGAAAAACGAAAATCATACTGTCGCGTTGTTTATCGAAGGGCCTTAGAAGAGAGGAAGCTAATAATGTTAAAATTTATATTTTATTACCGAGAATGTTGATTTTATTTGTTTGTTATTGGAAAAATCAAAATTCATATTTTATGACTTATGATGGATTACCATCTCAATACTAGCGTTTTTTGAAATATTATTTAAAATTTTAAAACATATAGGTAGGTAATAAATAAATTTTAGGTCTTAATTGTAATAAGTGCATTTTTCTAGAGAAAAAAATTACGTAATGCTTAGATTTCAATGAAAGAATGGTGTCTTCTATTTAGAATCTATATAGGTTCACGCTAGACTATTACAACGTATAGCCAGCGAGGAGTGATATGTAAATAACACTAAATAAAATTATATTTTGGGAACCATATGTGGTCCACAAGTATAACTCGTTCCTCGGAAACTGTGTATGTATCGTGTCTTGAAAACTTTCAGAGTTTAATCGTGTATAATAATACTTATTATGCGTAATGCTAAGAAGGGCTCTTTATACGACGCTGTAGTTTTTAATGTTATAATATATGCTTTTACCACGACTGGGATACGTATTTTATACTCGTATATTATATGTATGCACGTACGTACTTGTAAGTTGTAAGTAATAATAATGTATTATGATGTTATTACGCCGATGAGACAATCTGCAATCGTACCGTTGCGGCGCTGCGTGCTCGGTTTTTAAATTAAATAATGATTGATAGACTTCTAGTCGATTTCTTATCTGAAATACGTGTGTATACATTGTACAGTGTACACTTATGCCATACGTTTAATAAAACTTATGGCTATACAGAGTGATTTGTCAAACATATTCAACCCCGCTTTTTCCTTTCATAATAATTAATTTATACAAATCCTGATCATTGAAATTGTATAGGTATGCTGTAAATTAGGTGTTGAGTGGATTAATATTGTAGGTAGGTGTGTTAAATTTAAATTAAGTGATAAATCATTGTATATACGAAAAAATCATTCTGCGCGTAGACGGCCGGTTAGAGTATCAGCCCATATCACTAAGTAAATTCTTAATCTATTTTTGATATACTATATTGTTATCTATTTTACTTTTAGTATTACTGTATAGGTTGATATCATTTTTTCTGAAAATATTGAATTTATTATAGTATTATTAGTATTTAATTATATTATAATAATAAATATTATTTAAACCATATACTTACATAACTTAAAATTTAATAATTCCTGTTTTCCTAAATTTTTTTTTTGTTTTTACCGACTATAACGTTTATTAAAAATAAAAACTTTTAACTTTTGACCCCTCTCAATTTTTGGAAGCATTTTTACTGACCCAAAAAGTGTTAACAAACAATAAGTAGGTTGTACGCATTTACAATACAAACAATATCGTTTCCAATAGCTTCGTGCGCGGTCCTTATTAGAGGTACATTCATCATTAAAATATTATAGATGACCTTGGTTTATTATACATTTGACACCTGCTGCAGCAGGATGAATCGGCAGTTATTAAACGTTTTTACGGTCTCCCCGCAGAGATGCCGGAGAAGTCGTTATGTTGTATTATATTAATATTATTATTTATTGGTGTTATTGCGATTAATCGATCATTCGCTGCCGCTGTGTATACGTTCTGAATGTGTTTGGTTCCTACTTCGTTTTAGTATGGTATAATATGATGTACTACGCTATTATATAATAATTCACATCAGAATAGTTTCCGTTGTATATTTGTATGCATTGATTGTGTGTACATTCTAATGAGTTCAAACGATTATTATCTGTGCGGGCATTGTGTTTTTATGTTGTTGAAAAAATCGAAAAATACGCGATTCGCGTGCGCGTAGTAAATAATATGTCGTGTGTTAGTTGCGAACGGTAATATGATTGTATGTTATCGTAAATATTATAATAATATAGTTTACTACCTAAGCGAGGACAAAGTTTTACCGTAAAGTTCGTGTTTGAATTTTCAAACAGTCGTATTCATTATTTACGCATATACCTAATGAATTGATCCGTTTCCATGTCAAGTTTCGACAGAGTATATACGATGTGTGACGGTTGTGACCTCGTTCACAATTTTGGTTCTGTTCCAAAACGTCTGGGAAACATCGTGTACCCGCCTTTGTAGATTTTGTGTTTTTTTTAAAAAAAAATGTATGAGTAATAAATATGCAAGCAGTGTTCCCGACCATTGTAAATAAATCTTATTGTCTTCTATGTCGAACTAGAGAGTTCTAACTGATAGTATTTATCATAATATATATTATTGGTATGTACGACAATATGATAAACTAATAAAATGTAAATAAGAAACAAAAATAAAGTAATATAATTAAAAAAAAACCAAAACAATCATCTATACCAAAAATAAGCGAGGAAAAATTAGTATTTTTAATTTTTTAATTTTACCTAATTTATGTAACCATTTATCGGCTTTGTATCCTCAATCCGAATTCTTTTTTCCGGTCATGCGTATTTTTTAATATACTTAGGTGATTTCGAAAATACATAAAACCATGCCTCGTGCAATGTATACACATAGAAACACGTATTTAAAAAGACGATAAAACGATTGTATGGGGTTATTGCAACGATACGAGTATAATATGTATAATGTAGATTATATACGGAATAATTCAATCATTCCAAAAATCAGAATTTGAATAAATATTCATTATTAAAGGAAAAAATGGGGGTGCGCATGCTCGATAAATCACCTTGTTTAGGTATACATTTATAGGAATGTGAAGAGCATATTATTATAAATAATAATAAAAAATAATACTTAATAATAATGTGCGTATACGGTGTACTCATATATATATTATTCCCTACTGTTAGTAGTAATAATAATAGTGATATTAACGATAAAGTGAGGCGTAAAATATTTTTAATTTCGAATATAGATTTCGAACATTTTTAGTTTTTTTACTATATACTAAGCTTTTTGGAATGCGACCGTTAAGCTTGTAATAATAATAATAATAATAATAATAGTAATACACAACCGCGATGCACATACACGCACATACACAAGCGCGCGCGCATATGTTGTACTCTTTATACGATTATAGTATTATGTATATTATGGTAATGCACACACGAAAATGTCGATATAGAGCTGTTTTACGCGTTGGACGACCGTATAATAATAATAATAATACGAGGGAAGTCTGCGAGTATTTTTACTACAAAAATATGTGGGCTAGCGCTATACTTACTACGGCGATGTCGCTCGGCTGCTATCTGGATGGTTGTCAAACTGTCCAGAACCGAAGAGCTTATACCGCGGGGACTCGCGACGAGAAAAATCTATTTACGACTCGCCAAATCTGTTCGGTATATAATATATTATTATATTATATGAAAATCTATGTCGCACTAGTCTTTCTAAATTTAACGCAAAGTATATACGGGTTGCTGCACTCGCTCATAAGTCCCAGTAGCGCGAAGTGATCTTCATCCCCTATAAGCAGTGACTTTTATTTACGGGAGAGGGGAGGCTGACCGGGGCGATAAATCAGCCCCTAAAGCTTTTTTTAATAATTCTATTAAAATTTGTTTAAAAAAATGTATCTACTTGTATTTATATGTTTTCTAGAACTTGAACGTATATAGTTAGATAAAATAATTTCAATACAGGTTGATGCGTAAATAAAATGAATTTTGATTTTGGAAAGCAAATGTTTTTTTTTACTCATCGATTCGATCATCTTGTTTAATATATGCATCGAAATATATTGTCTGTTAGGTGATTTGCATCCGTGCTGTTTCATATATCTATGAATCATTTTGGTGAATCCAGATGATACCGAGAATGGTACGAGTGGTTTATTATATGCCATTATGGATTATCGTAATATCGATAGAAGCAGTGGTGGGAAGTGTTACAAAAAAAAAAAAAAAATGGTTTATGTGGCTCGTGCGGGAAGGTAATTTCCGTCCTGAACAAAATGCAGCCCTCGTCAGCACCTGCCGCACTGTGCATCATTTGCGGCTGAAATAGCTTATTTCACACCCTCGGTGTAAAATATATACTATTATAGAAATGTATTATTTGTCCACATTGTGTTTATTTGATTTTAGATGCGACAGTTTAGATTTATAGAGAAAATATGCAATTTTAGTCGAATCTTAAATGATACAAAGCAAAGGGAGTTTTTTTGTATTTGTTCATCGTCCGCCCCAAAATCGTATATAAATACACCACTGACACCACCCCTCCTCACTACATGTATACCAACTCGCGCTTTTGACGTCTATCGTGATGTTCCGTATAAATGCATATTATAATGTACAGGGAGGTCCACTGCGTTTTTCGCTCTTTTGCGTTAGCTTTATTCATACGTGCTGATAAACACTGTGTTCCATATACCCTGTAGAACGCTCACGCATCCGTTGTCGTTTTCGAGGCAATAAGCACAGAATAAAAAAAAAAACGGAACCGAGTTTCTTATTCTATATATTTTCCCGTCGTTCGGAGCACTCGTTCCGAATTCGCGTCACGTTGACGAACGAGTGAGTTTTTTCCTTAAGATTTCCCATTTATCGTCGTCGGGTTCAAAGCCACACGCCGCCGTTGACAACCATTGTTCACCGTAAACCTTTATTTGCATGAATAGTATATTATACGATTATATAATATAGGACCGAGAAGGTTTTTTTCGTTTTGACGTGGTCGTCGCGCAATGACTGCTGCGTAGTGTGTGCATGACATATATAATAAGGCGATTCATCAAGTATGTTCATTCCCATTTTTACTTTTAATTATAAAATATGTATTGGAATTTTGAGTTTTTGAATTTTTAAATATACTTAAAGAACATTTTATCAAATTATTGAGATTAGTGTATTTAGATAATTATTTATTTTGATCTATTTTAATAATTTTAAATGTCGATAAAGATAATAGATGATTCATTAATCTCCATAGTTCTCACTTCTTCCAAATTCATTATTATCGTGGACCTTATTAGTACACATAATCATTAGTAAGTTAAATAAAAAAAAATAACTACTAGTTAAAATTTTAATTTTGATGTGTGAAATTGTGAAAATTGTCAGAAACGTTATCCATAATATTAAAAATAGAAGTTATTATCTAATGTAAGCACTTCTTAAATAGTACACAATTTTTTTTATAGAATTTCAAAATGTGTTTTTCGGTATATTATTTAAATTCCAAAAATAAGATTTTGAACAACTGAATGGCTGAAGCAAATGGGCGTAAACAGGTGAACATATTCGATGAATTGTACTATTTATATATGAATATATGACGTATGCTTTCATATATTATAATATATTGTACGCGCGATGACATATGATATTATGTTTTCCCCGTTTGTCATTATATGTTGCGCCCAGTTATGCGATGGTAAATGTATACGAGTACAAAATATCATTGGTGCTTAAATATTTTTTGATGTTTTCCTCCCTCGTGTTCGATAACGATTGATTTTGAATCCTAACGAATATTTTTAAAGAAATGGATTGAATATTATAGTATAAACCCACTTAACCAATTATTTAATACATAACGCAGAAGGTAAATTTCACAACGAAAACCTATATAAAGTTTATAATGTGGATACGCAATACTGTAGAATATTCAACAAGAGAAAATCGAAAATCTGGTAGTTTTAAAAATGTGTAATTGGTCGCAAGAATAGAATAATGGTCCGATCACCATGGCGTACGACATGATGATGTACGACACGAAACTCGGCGATGTATTCATTATATATATATATATAAGGTCGATGATTCCGTAGGGGGGAGACAGAAAGCTGAAAATCCTTACGGTTCTGCCGTTGTAGGGTAGCGCGCGGGATAAAATAACGCGTGTGCCTCGATCACCCCTCCGACGTACAATAAATAATAACGATTGCGATTTGCTTGTAAAGTCAACGGTTGTTCTTTTACGTATATAATACGGTATTATACAGGATGTTTCGACGTGTTTTTCCTGTTGGTACACATCACACATGTAACACACGACAAGATTTTAAAACGAACATATTACTCGTTGTAAATCTTATATTAGTTAATGTGTACTTTTAAAATACATCAGATTTTTAATAATTCCATAGGAGCTTTATAATAGCAATAAGAATTTTCAAAATTGTATTTCAAATATATTTAAGATAGTTATTCATTGCTCGGACAGGTCCATATTTACAGGATCCTAAAGATTATTTGGTTCGAGATGCACAATTTGAAGAACTTCGGGTATCCTTTATCCAACATTGTATTTTTTTTCACTATAAATATGAAATTACTACCGAGCTTTTTATTTTTTTTTTTTACCTTTTACTGTTTAACGTTACAATTTACTATAGTATGAATTAGACCTACGAATATGAATTTCAGTATCAAATTTTCAGATCTTATAATAATTTATAATATTATAGTCCGTGAAAAACCCCATTAAACGCCACTATAACAAAATATCATTGAATTAAATAATCATTAAGATTGTTATTATTTATTTTAAATATATTTTATATTTTAATTAATTTACCAAATTAAGTTATTTTTTAAATTCTTATTAACTGTGCATTTTAAACGAGTGTCTGTTTCAGTAATTGCAAATCGTGTGTGTATGTATTTAATATTTATATACAATATACATATAATAATATACATGAACAATGCTTGTATCTTATAGTAGTATATGAATTAATCACAAACTATTTATTATTTTAAACGCGCTGGTTTCATATTTAATGAGTTTGTCTTGTGAATATATGTACCTATATTATTAAAGAGTCTGTGGTCTCAGGGTTGCTGCGCTGGATTTCGTATATTATTATTATCATCATACCTGGTCCTGCGTGACGGGTACGACACAATCGCGGCGGAGCACCCTGTATATAATAATATATTGCGGGTGTGTATACGCGTGGGCGTGGAGAACGGTAAGAATAGGGGAAAAAAAGGTAATTTCACCCGGTTTTTGGGGGGTTTTTAACGGGCAGCGCGCAGACTTTTCCGATCCGCGGCGGGAGGGCTGTGTCCTGTGCGCTCGGCCGTCATGTCTTTTTCAGCTATATATAATAATATGTACCCAAGCAATTCATCCCGTATCCTCGGCATATGCGTTTTCGGTCACGACGACCGTCATCTGCATTGTTATTCTTATAACATATGTATCGTGTTCGTGTTTTGTGTAATACGCTGTGTCGGTCTGGCACACCAAAGGCCCCTGGAACATTTATTGTAAGTGGCGCTATATCCCCGTATTTACCCTAAATAAGTACTTTTTAAATTAATTTGACATATTGCCTATTAGTTTTTGAACGTCAATGATTAAATATTTTTTTAGATACATTACCATTAATGGATCTTGAAAGTCTTGTAAAAGTTACTTACTACGAGTAAATGCACAAATACAGATACTTATTTTAAAAATTATTTAAAGGACGTATTTGAATACTCAATAAGAAAAGCATTCGAGTACAAATATAGATACACAATCTAGTATTTATAGACACTTGTAAATATTTTCAACAATTTTAAATAACAAGTACTTTTTCCTTAAAAATAAAATAAACCGATATTTTATTAAATTTTTTTTGTTAGTAGAATAGAAATGTGAAAATATATGAACTAAAAAGTACAAAAAAGTGTATGGAAATTATTATTTTATTTTAAATAGGTACAGATACTTTGAGAACGTATTAAAATACTTTTCCCAATTACTTTGTTCAAAAGTATTTAAAACACGTAATTGAGTAGTTACTTGAAAAGTATTTGAATACTTTTACTAAGGTACTTTATATAAGACAATCTTTAGATGACATTGGTGAAACGTTGAACGAAGTTTGTTTTTAGAGATATATTTAATTTTAGAAAATACTCGTCTGCTCGTGGTTTTTATTGACGGCAACAATTGTTATACAAACTTATAAAGAAGAAATAGGTACATGAAAATAAATTTAATTAGTATGAACTTACGCATATAAAGTTTTTATTATATATTTACCCATTCGCGTAAAGAACGGATGATTACAATATTATATTTTATTGTTTTACTGCAACTTGCAATAGTCAACTAAAAAAATTATTATTTACATTTTTTAATCTGTAAATAACTAGTATATAGGTACAAAAGCACTAAAGAAAGTAAATACATGACGATATTTTAAAAAACTCCCAATGACATGGCCACAATAATTATAGGCCTAGGTCGCGTTTTCGATCTACCGGTCATGGCCAGATTAACACTGGAAACACTGCGTGCATTTCGTTTTAATAATATAATTAATATACCTAATTTATTATATTATTACAGCTGGCGCACGTCACTCTTACGGAGATATGAAATCACGAGGTGACAGAATGCTCATTACCATATTTACAAATTATTGAAATTTTTTACACTACTTAAGGAGTGTCCTGTGGTAATTAAAATTTCTGTTTATAAAATGATATCCCCCTTTTTAACTCTTAGTGGATTTTTTTTTTGAAAATATTGATGTGCCCCAAAATTAGAAATTCAAACGATTAGTTTTTTATAGTCTATTTAAAAGTTCTGAAAATCAGATTTTGAGTTATTGGATTATCGAAAAAAGGTGAAACATCCGATTTTTAGCTGGATTATATGTACGTGTATTATTTATGCGTACCTATTGGCTATTATAGTTGGGTTGTAAAATATTTGCTCGAAATTGCGCATTAAAACGCAACCACGAATGTCGGATGCACACTTTATGCGTGTGTACATTGTACATATTATGATAGTGACCGTGTTTAATGTGTGTGTACACATTAATCTATAAATGTCCTTATTATTGTATACTCTAGCCTGTTGTAAATGTATTCGAATCCTCGGCGTGCCGCTTTTAATATACGCATATACGTGGTGTGTACACTCGCGTTCCTCTGAACGCATCGAGTCATGGTTTTCGAACTTTTGTTTTAAAATCGACCATTCGGCTAAAATATGTACTTAGTATATTATGCTCGTATAGATGGTTACAAACAATTATTATTTGATTATGATGTAATATGTTAACGAATAACGAGAACTAGCTTTCGTGTTCGGATTCACGTCATCGCTACTCGTTCATATTTTCTTCGAAAAATTACGCATTGTATAAACGCGCGTATACCTTACCTAATACTCGTATGTATTAAAACAGTAGTAGCGGCTTATTGACATCACTTGGCTCATTTTGGGACTAGATATATTCGAATCCATTAACGGAATAAGTCGCAACACGAACACAAAACGTCCAAAAATAAAACGATAGTATATAATACATACATTTTTCTCTTCAAAGTAGGTATTGTTTCGTTATGATTTCAAATTGTGTAAAAAAAACTTCAATACGTATAAATGTGACGAGTCGAGAACGGAAAATAAATGTAATCAAAATTGGGAAAATTAACTGAAAATTTTGAAAATATGCCCTTAAAAATACACACTGATCATATTGAATTCAACTGGTATAATATACTACTGATATACTCTTGTAAAATTATATATTTTGAACATATTATGCATTGTTTGTATGATGTTTGCCGCACCGCGTGTGTGTTGCAAACCGACTATGTGTGCAATTGTTAACGTTTGCAGCATAATTTATTAAAAAAAAGTCAAAACTCGTCTTTATTTTCTTCTTTATGTTCAAAAATTAAGCGTGTTTATAATAATATTATGTACGCTCATCTATTATATTAATTGCATAGATTTACATGGCGTGCGTATTGTGTGTAGTGTCGCATGCGGCAAAGGAAATGTCGTTCACGCCTCTCTCATAACGACCGTGTTTGAGTGTCATATTTTTGTTAAAAAAAAAAACAACGCTGCAGTATACCGTTGACTTGAGTTTACACGCCGTAGTTCTGTGTAATATGTCCTGCAGCGTATTATGCAAATGTCGCACCGCGCCCCGCATATTATATTTACACTGCGATGGAACGAAGCATACCATATAACACGTTAAAAATCGATATTTTTATTGAAACTTTTTTAATGGACGAGTGTGCTGCATGTATATATATTTGTAAATTTAATTACGTTATGACTTATCAGTGTATAGTTATCATTCGATAAAACCGTATTTCGCTGGACGTGAGGTGACCTGCTGCTTAGCAAGCAGGATTCCCATCGATCCGTGTATTTATTTTAATGCATAGTATGTGCAAGTAGGTACTTGAATATTTTTCAAAATATACACGAGTCGTGAGAGTCTGGCTGTATACTCAATAATCCTGCGCCCAGCGTAAAAAACTAAAACATTCGCAAATTATGAATTAAATTTCATTAGCCATTGCCGCGCACGTTTGCGCCCGTGTGTCTATCCTGCAGGTGATGATGATTATTAGGTACTCAATGTAAATATATACATTTGCAGATCGATAATGTATAAACGCAGTGCCTCGTATGTATAGTGAGGATAATTAGGTTATTGTGAATGAGACATCAAACTTCCGGAGTAAGTATATATATGGTCGTCAGATGCCTCGGGGTCGTTCAAAACGTGTAGTGTAGTGCATATATATTTACCATCGCACTCTATGTGGGGTCTTGCCCGCCGGGGTGTACGCTGTAGTACAGAGGATGTATATAGGTACTATATAATAGACCTCTCCTGGGCGTACGTTCTATGCCTCACGCGTATTATATATGAATGTATGTGAACTTGGGCAGTATATTTGATGAAGTTCTACGCATAGTTTAATAGAACGTATTTTAATAAAAACAAAGGTTTATAAATTATTATATAATAATGGAAGGGTTAGGTGTAACTATAATGGCTATACATATATTATATATATAATATATATTGTATAATTTGTAAATTACACTATGATGCAAAGTCTTCGTTTGAGACATAAACGCTCAGAGTGAGTGTTATTAAGTCGTGTGTACATTTAATTTTGTTTAGACAGCAATTTTAATTGTAATTTTAAATTTTTTCAGACGGAACTATCTCAGAATCTTCAACAATTGTCTGAAAAAGCTCGAACTACTACAGAGTTCATTCAGAGGTTAAAACAAATGTCTGAAAAACTTAATGTAAGTAACCGGTTACTTTATTAATACATATTAGTTAGAAGATTATAATATGACAGAGTATCACGCCATTATAGAAAATTATACAAATTTAATGATAATTGTGCAGCGTTGTACTTCAGTATATTGCAAGTAATTAGATGCGATTGAAGACGATGGGAGTGCATATTTTAATGACGCATGACGTGTTTTCATTGTTTGGCGATTTCGATTTTTGTTCGTGTTTTCTTCGGTTTATTATATTTTAATGAAAGTTAATTGGAATACAAATATAAGTTCGCGGAATCAAGAACAATCAATAATTGCGCTCGTTGTTGATGTCACAATTAATTGTTTTATAACACAATCGATGGGCGCGTATAATATAGTATATGATATGTATGATAAATGCGTATGTACAGTAGTTTGCACACTGATAAACCAACCAAGTATATTAATATATTTTAGCAGTGTAGTTGCGAGTATAAAAATTTCTTTCTTATGTTCTGTACGTTCCGCATTATTCAACGGGTTCAATTGAGGCACATTTGTCAGGATAAAAAAAAAATCGATGTTTAACTTCACATATCATATTATAAAGTCTTCGTTGTGGTGGTAGAGGTCGTAAAATATAAAAATGGAATAAAGCCCAAACTAGATGAATGTGCGCCATGTCGCCCACGTCCCGCTATATATATTATACATGAATAGTGTATACATAGATTAATATATATATTCGGCGGAGTACGCGACTTGGTGTTGCTGGGCACGTATAACAACACTCCTACGCATAAATATATAATAATATAAGTTGGCTCCAGGATACAATTTGCCTGAGAGTCGGCGAGTTGTTCAACCGCGGTATATCTCCTTAGTAAGGTTATTATAATAAAGTAGCATCTTAGTGATGAAATAATGGGAGTGTTGTCGGTGCTTGAGAGAAGACGAAAAAAGCTTATAACGACTGTTGTCGGGTTTGTGTTCATGCTTGTAGGGCGAGTGCGAAGAACTAGAGCGACAAGTGGACGCCAGGTGTGATGCGCTGATCCGGTCCATCGAGAGGCGGAGACAGTGGCTGATCGACGCGGTGCGACAAGACAAGGAGATCAAACAGCGGTCGTTGAAGGACCATGTGACCAGCTGTACGTGCAAGCTGCAGAAAACAACGTCCCTGTTGCAGTTTTGCATCGAAGCCCTCAAAGAAAACGATCCCGTTTCGTTTTTACAAGTAAGCGATCGCGCGTTTTCAATTTTTTTCACGCTCTGTGGGGCTAGACATTTTCAAACTAAACAGACCCGTCAATTTCTAGAACCCGATGCTTTCTTTTCCCCTCCACAGAACTCTAATAACTATACGCAATTCGTTGCAATCATACATAATTTTCGGAGGGCTTGATTTTAGCTTTTGATGGGGGCTTAACTCTTCCTAGTCCCTCAAATTCTGTCATGGTGGATCATGTTACTCCATCAATGTTCTCCATCAAACAATATAATATTATGGGGGTTTTACAAGCCCACACGTTGCACACACTCTGTATAATATAATATAACCTATACTCACGTGTCAGCTGTCGTTTTCCGTGATAACCCGTATGCGTACAATATACCTAAAACATTATATTATAATATAGTATATAAATATTATATATGAAAACTTATCGTGTCGTGTTTTTGTTGTTCTCCTCTCCATTCCGCAGGTCGGGTCCATGTTGATAGCCAGAGTTTCGAACACGGACATGACCTGGCACAAGGACGTGTTGCCGTCTCCTCGTTCGTATCACCAACTGGATTTGACCCTGGACGATAACACTGTGTTGAAAGCTATTGAGCACATGAACTTTATACAAATGAAAAGTATGTATAATACACACTTATCATGTGCGCGTGCGATAACTTAAAATAATAACGATGTTAACTGTTAACTACACGTAATACACATTCACACATTAATAGTATAACAATATCATATATATAATATATTATGCGTCATTTATCGTGTGCGTTGTATTTAAAGCCTCCGAGCTACCTTGTCTTTTAATTTTACTATTAGTGCGTATTTGTATACGCATGCCAAGGATTTATTTTCATCAATAATTTTCAGTTAAAAAAAAAAAAAAAAAAAAAACAAAATAACAAGTACGATAAAACACATTTAAGTTTATGATAATAATCATTATTGTTGTTTCTAGTCTCGTACCTGACTAATTAGTGTTTGAATCATATAATGTTTAGTACCTTAGCCTAATTTAATATATCATGACTTATATGCATCTGGTGTGCACTAAAGGTGACAAACTATTTTTAAACTTAAATTTTCAATTAATTTAAGTGTGTAAAATACATAAAAAAAATATTTATAAATCAATCAATACCGACTCTCGCGAACGGGTTTTTAATTTTTTTTAATTAACGTAAAACCACCGCAAAAACGATGCCGTATTTCACGTTTTATACAGTAAAATCAAACTTAAATTCGAAAAAATAAGTTTATTGAACAAGATTGATTTTTTTAGACCCGCGACATGATGCGTCATATATGTATCCAATACAGTAAACTAATTATTCAACAGCACTTGTACCTATTATATTAAACACATATAATATTATGCAATCTCGTGAAATAATGATAATTCAATAAAATAAATACAGTCATTTAAAAAGTATTTAAGATTTATTCAAATACAGTACTTTAAAAATACCCGAGAATTCAATTAAAAATGTAATTTATTTTTTAATTTTAAAGTTAAATTATTGATTCTATCACTATAAAGTACACACTATTAACTTACGCATGTACCAATTTAAATATTTTATTTTAAAATGTATTAAACATTAGCTTTACGAGATTGTTAATATATTGTATATGTGTGTAGTATTTTACACCGCTATATTATTATAATATATACTAAACAAATTAACCATTGTTTTTTTGCTGCTTGCACTAATCTTGTAAAGCTATCGGGGACGGAGAAGACATGAAGGAAACAGGTATAATCATAATAAATAATATATTTATATATATTAGGCGATCCATTTAACATTCGTAATCTTAGAAAACACTAATGGTCTTGAAAATATTTCTTTTACTTAATTTTAAGTGAATTTGATACCAAACGTTTCTGTTTTTGTCTTTATCTATAACATGTGAAATAAAGACATGTAGACGTGTTTTTGACAATTGTATCGATTAATCTAGTAAAATAATAAGAATTCTGTAAAGAGATTTGAATTTTTAGTTAAATTTTCTTAAGATTAACTTTCTTACATTTTAACTTTTTGATAATGATTTCTTCAAGAATTGTAACATGTCAGTTTTTTAATTTAACTTTTTTAAGATTTAAGGTGATATGATCAAAAATGTAGGAAAATCCAACTCAAATAGATTTAATGATAAATTCAAATATATTTTGAGAATTATAACCGTCTTTCTAGATCAATCGATTTATTTATCAAAGTAAACGTATAAAGTCCTATGGTCCACGCGTGTTAGACAAAAACAAAGAAACCTTTTGTATCAAATCCCTTTAACTGGTATTTCGTAACAAAACAACATTATTAATGATGACTTACTTTTTTAGCTTATAGGTACTTCGAATTAAAATATTATTCAGTTTTTTTTAATCTTTAAAAATCGAGGTTACCTAGTTTTTAATTATATTTATTTAAAAAGTAAGTGAGTAGAATAGTGAACCAACATTTTGCGAGGTATACCTTGTACCACTAAAATTGCTTCGTTCATCTGTACTTTAAATATGTAGGTACCTCATAAATATCTTGTTCAAAATTCGATGTTTATTATCGAAAAAAATATTCTATATGTTATCAGCCAATCAAAAGAACATAAAATTTAAAAATGATAGCGATAAAAAATAGTAAAATTATAATTTATATTAAAAAAAATGTTGTTTAACGATTTGATACCATGTTAAAGAAATATTTTCTGAAATAATAAGTGTATTACGTTAAATGTATCACTCGGTATATAATATCCGTGTCGAAGTAAATATGGTGTTTATAATGGCTAATATACATACCTATAATATACCGTTGTACGATTTTACCGAAAAACATAGTTTTATAGTAAGACTTATAAATGCATGCGACGATTTTTTGTTTTTATAATATATATATATGTATACGTACTCAGCTGCTCTGTAGTTATTTGTAGTGCGATGTTTTCGGCCGTCTTGCCATTAATAATATAATATTAGGTATATTATATACTTATCGTCGGTATACGTGTGTCGTCTGAACAATATACGTTTTTTGTGTTTAGCTCCGAGCGCGGCGCTGATCATCGCCGAAGAGTGCAGCGCAGAGAACAATAGCGTTACGATCGCGTGGCAACCACCAGCTTCTTCGTACGTCGAAGGTTACGTGTTGGAACTGGACGACGGAAACGGCGGAGACTTCAGGGTTTGTACAACAACTATAATAATAATTCTATCCTCTAGGCGTATCGATTTTTCGCGTAAAACTATATTGTACAATCTACCTATCCGATGTACGGAATCATTAGAAAATTGATTACCCCCGCGGCGTCGGCCGACCGATACTCAAGCTTCGCAAATTAAGATTAACGATCGGTCGTCGTCCTCTATGTTATTGCTGTCAGGCGAGATTATTACGATTTTATACACAGTGTGATCCTTTCGCAGGTCTCTAGATTAATGTTCCACAAATAAATTTTTATATACAGCCTGAAGTATTTATTTTTAATACTACATGTACGTAAAATTGTTCTACAATGGTGGTATTCCGCTTTTGATTACAAAATTAAAAATAATATAGGTTCATTAAAAAAGAAAATCAATAACCGCATTAGTGTAAAATATTTTATATTTCTTTGTAAAAGCGAAGTGTTATAAATATTTAAAACTACAAGTATAATCATCTACATCAGATGATTTATTCAACATAAAACATTCAATCTCTTTAAATATATTAACGTTTTTGAAAATATTTTTCGTTTGACATAATTTGTCAAAACTCATATTTTTTACCGTTATCATTTTTTAAATTAAAATTGTTTTTTTATTTTTAGTGAAAACGTGCATTTTTATTCCTTATTCCTTAGTAGAATATTTTTAAAGTATTTGAATTTATAAAAATTTAATGTCGGACGAGTAGTTTATGGTAAATGGAGTGGAGTGACTACCTACCTACCCTAAAAAATGTTGCTTCAATTCTCCACTCATTTTACTTTAAATATTTTTAACTAATATAAAATACTTATTCGAAATTTGATTTTTGTAAACTGCAATAAACCAAAAATTATTTTGTTTTAGAATAAGCAAGCATTAAAAATGTCTTTTAAATATAAAACAATAGTAAGGTATAATTTTTTTTCAACTAAATTTTGTAAAACAATATTTCCAAAGACGTTAGTGTTTTCCGAAACAATAAGTGTTACTTTAAATAAATTGTTTTGTATATTTTGTTAAAACATATTTTTTGAATACATAAAAGACTGACTTAATAAATTAACGTAACCAGTTATAAAACGTACCACCCCGTATATTGTGCTCGCGGAGAAAATAAAGTTTTATTCTTTCGTTGTAAAACAATTATTTTTTCAAAAATGATAGATTGCCGTTGAAAATATAAAACATTGTATACTAAACGACGGTACAAAGTTTCGATTTACGGACTGTGTTTTGCAATAAAAATGAAGTCGTTGACAGAGAAGAGTGGTAGTTGATTTTTCAGCGTTTAATTCCAACTGTACACTGCTGTACAGTGTACATTACGTTTGAAAGCCGTATAGTAGAATGCCTGAAGAAACGTTTATCGTGACGTCTGGACGCAGTAAAGACAGCATTTTTGTAAACAATGTCATTGGTTGTTGATGGATTTTAAATTACAGAACGACATCCAATTTCCAATAACAACACCTCGACTCACAATATGTAAACTATTAGGATTTGTTGTCGTGACATGGAGATTTTTTGTTGTTGTTTCGTATACCAAAATACCATTGGATTTTAATAACATATATATGTATAATATTAATACGTATTTCAGTATTTGGTTCTACGAAATAGCGATAAAAAATTATAATAATACACGCTGAGAAAACAATAGATTTTTTTCATGTCAGTTTTTCTTACAGTGTATACAATATAATTGGTAATACTTCGGGATAGTAATATATTGATTTTTGATTTTCGTAAAATCACAAACAGTATGATATTGCAAAAAAAAAGTAGTTGATTATATATGCGCATAACCTTAACGTGACCGGCAGATCAAATATCTATTATTTCGCTTTTTATGACCCGTTATATACATGCAAGTCAACATAAACTCGATGCCATTAATAAACGTATACTAAAAAAACCAAAATAACTTCAATTTATTTTTATATTTTATCTAAATTTAAATTAATATTATTTGTGACGAAACTATATACTCGCTAAATTACTTTTTATGAAACTATAAATCGTTTTTAAATGTCGATAAAATATTTAAACATGCACAGATATAACGAACGAATTTAAACTGCACAAAATGAAAGCTGTGCTTAAACGAACTATTTATTTGTTTACTATGTTTTTACAGAGTTGTTTTTTCATTGTATAATGTATATACTCGTATTTTAACAATATTCCTACTTTGCATATAGCATATTGGACAACGCACTAAGGCGTAGTCTATTACACCTTAAATTATAATTACACCGAATTTTTAACTATTAGTAAAATAATATTTTATTTTAATAATACTAAACTCTCTAATTTAAAATAATTCTGAGTTTTCACTTTATTTTTTTTTAAAAAAGAAGAAAGAATTATACTTATCTAATTTATATATATATATAATATATATATACACTTGAGAAAAATTAATACTTACCTACTATCGTTAAGAGTTTAAATAAATGTAGAGGATACCTATTAAATTTATTTTATATTTAAGCTTGTAAAACGTAATTCGATATGATTATTATATTATGCAAGTAAATTAACTTAACAAGCTTAGGGAAATAAAGCCGTAAATACGAAATGGACATCTATAGTTATTTATACACGAATACTTGGCATATTTTGGAGTTTGGGGACTGTCCTCCGTTATTAATGATCGCTATAAAATATTTTTCTGAAATAACCACAATCATAACCATTCTATAAAATAAAACTTTTAAACGGCCATAATTTATCATGGAAAGGCACTAATATGTTCCAGGCGATAATAATACCTACTTATATTCTTGCAATGATTTAGAAACGCAATTAAATATTTTATAATTTTTATTTGTCAATTATAATTTACATATTGAGTGTTAATATCTCTTAATAAGTATGTAACCTTTAAAAATACGACCTTTCGTTATAAAAACATTACGTTGGAAAAAGATCAAAGTTCCATTAAATTGGTTTAATTCCATTAAACTTATCTTTGAAGATATAAATAAATACTTGTTTAGTTATTATTGACATAAAAATCTAGTGGAAAAATAGTAATTTTTGTATACTACAGTTTGTTTGTTTGTTTGTTTATTTATTTATTTTTATTGAAATTTTAAGTTATCTCGTAACTACGTACTAGGTATATAACTATCGTTGTACTGCAGTTAATCCCAGCACAAACATATTATATGCTATAATGACGATTGACGAATGAGTATTAATGACTTACTGACTTCGTATATCAGTAATTGATAGTACCTATATAATATATTACATTGTAATATTATATAATTTAAAATTGTATTGTTTTCCTATTTCATGACTCATAAACCATAAAATATTTCTCATAATTTCTACCACCATTTTGCTTTGATTTGTATGTTTATATACTTTTCAAAATAAATAGGAAATTGGTAATAATTTATACTTAAAAGTTTTAACTAATTTAATATTTTACAAAAGAATGTATACTTTCTGTATAAAAATGTACGATTTCTTTTAAATCAATATTTTATTGATTTATTTGAGTATTTTATTCCGACATTTAACTTTTGCATGAAAATTTAAGAAAACTCGTGTGATATTTAATCTATGAACATTTATAATAACCTTAAATGATCTATACATTCATATATATCTCCGCTTAGAATCTAAAAACGGATATTTGCTAAATATTTGCACTGCATAAGTGAACCCGAACCACGTTATTATATCATCTCAATTCCATTTGGCCATTTTACTACCTAATTAAACTCGCTTTAAAAATAGAAATCCTTAAAGAAAATGTTAGTATCTACCTATTTTTTAATTTTATTGTTCCCTATAAAATAATATTACTACCTATGATGAATGTATTACAATAATTTTACGTTGAAACATTAAAGTGATGACCAAAATATCTTAGCATATATATAATATTTAGGTAATGACTAATGGTATTTATAGAAATATAAAAATAGTGTTATAAAGACGATAAAAAGTATAAAGAAATAAGTTTATACAATTATAAGAAACCAAATACCTATTGTAATAATATGTTTTGTAATAAATTAATAATTGTAATACTTCCATCATAAGATTCCGAAGAATAGTAGACTTTCCTAACTTTTTCGTTTTTTAGAGTATATAGATGTTTAGATGTATAAGCGTTCTACTAAAATCTTAATTTAAATTATTTTGTCATAAAAAATATTATTTTTATCATTATAAGATGTTTTCTTACAATAACTATAGGTACACATATAATACCTACTGTAAAAATTAAATTCCTAACTATATGTTTCAATTCAATTCGATTTTGGATAGTTTTAGATAATTTTTTCTTTTAGTTTTTCAAAAGCTATAGATAAATTTTATATTCCTGTTATATTATTTATCATATACCTATATACATTTTTAAAATTTGAAATATTCTATGATGTAATACAGTACAAAAATAAAATATATGTAGATAATACTTAAGGCATACGTGTATAATGTGTATATTTTTTCAATTAAAATTAAATTATTATTCGTCTGAAAAGCTTCCCTTTGTAATATTCTATGTTGTTGAATTAATTCGACCATATATTTGTTTTTGCGCATACAGGAGGTGTATTGCGGCACAGAAACCATCTGCACCGTTGACGGGTTACACTTCAATTGCACGTACAACGCCCGAGTAAAAGCGTTCAACAGCGCGGGCGAAGGCGAATACAGCGAAGTAATAGGATTGCAAACTTCTGAAGGTAATATATATATATGGGTACCTATATAATATATAAGTTACACAATCGATCTACTGTCGAGAATATGTTAATATATATATTATATATAGCTAGTATTGGATTAAAAGGAATTGCGTCTCTAGACAGAATTTTTTTTATAATTCTTAATAAAATAAGAAAAGCGTTATTGGTTGTAGGTATATGCCTGCATTCTGCACAGTAGTAAGAAGATAGGTTGTGTTTAAATTTTAAAGTGACATTGAAGAATCGCATTCAGAAAACGATCTTGATTGGTGTTCAGTTTATTACTAAGGCTATTGAATTAAAGGTGTAAAATATAATATATGTATAGTATATTAGTGATGTTAGAAGTACATTTTATAGTAACAATCTTTTAATGGTCGTTTTTTATTTACATTTAATATTTTGTTACTTTTTGATTAATTAAAGAATAAAGTCAAATTATTGAAGTATATTTCTAAACTTAATTAAAAAATATTTCACTTTTATTATACCAAAGAACAAACTTAAATTGAAGTTATATTTAAAATGAAAAGTACATTTTTAAAATCATATACATTTCAAAAGCGTATTCTTTGATATTTCTCAAATATAAGATTTTTGAAATTTAATATATCTATAATTTATATATTATAATATAATACGATTGAAAGTATGTTGTATTAAATAACGAGTAATGATAAATGAATTTTATTGACTATTCAGATTATTAGAAAGTTATTGGATTATAGATCAGCATAATTCAAATATTAAATTTAGTAACTTACAATGATTAGGCTATGTTTTTGAAGATGATGTGGGTATAGTCGAAGAATGTGATACCGATAATCTTATTCTAACATTTCAAAAGTGTTCATAACTGATAAGTACTTCTAAATTAATTTAATAAAGTTTTTTAATTTTAGTTGAAATAATATATGAATGAGATTATACTTATATTACATCATTTTATTATATATTTTATAATTTTTCAATATATTTTTATGATTTTCTTAAAATATATGGGTGAAAATTTCAAAAACAATCTCTCAGCTTGTACCATCTGCGTTTGATTTTTAATTTAATTTTGCAAAACTTTGGAAGTTCAGAATCCAAAGAACAATCGCAATTAAAACGAGATTAATGTACCGTCACTCGCGGGGCATTCTATTAAGACTTGAAAATACCGTGAAACTTTTTCTAAATTTTACTGACGAACAAAAACGAAATTATAATGTAATCTCCTATACTTTTTCACGGACGAAAGTACTGTATTTATGAGTACAAATGGAAAATGCTCAACTAACATTTAAAAAAAATTAACTAAATTTTGTTGATTTTATGAGTACCTAACTATATTAGTTATAAAAATATTTTTGATTGTTCCACAGTTTTGAAGTTATTAATTTATTCGGTTTTAATACTAAAATATTATAAGTTTAAAAAGATTTTTGAAATGTTGTAAAACCTCTATGGCTCTATCCTACTCCTTTGCTATGAATGTAATTAGTATAATATTTCATTGACGTTTGTAATTGTCATAAATGCCCCGGTAAGAGGGAAAGGGTGAAAATATTTAATACTGTAGATACTTCACTCCTGCATTACTTATATTATGATTAATGACCGTTGAATGTATTTATTTTTTTTTTCAGTGGCTTGGTTCACGTTCGACCCGTGCTTGAGCTCGCCCGAGCTGTGCTTTACACCCGATAACATGACGGTGACTTGTGAGGGATTCGAGCACCGTGTGGCCCTCGGAAGTGTTGGGTTCTCTAGAGGTGTTCATTACTGGGAATTTACGATCGACCGGTACGACGCCGATACTGATCCAAGTTTCGGCGTGGCTAGGCTTGACGTATCCAAAGAGGAAATGCTAGGTAGTTACAAATTATAAGTTGTATTTGAATAACAGCGTACGATTTTCGCCAAATTATTTTGTTTGTTTATCAAATCCAATTGTGCAGCCTCACTAATTGGCCTTATTGCTCAATTTATAATGTTTCATTCTACATATTGTATGTATTATATTGTACAATATAATAATATATAATGTATGTATACATTGCGTATAATACACATCATAACAAAACACAATTGTATATTTTATGATATATCTAATCATAAAAGCAAGGTATAGGATTAGTGTCGGTCTGGCTCATGATCGGGCAAACCTCCTCAAGTAATTATAGTGGCCTCTGACACCATTTAAAAACTTAAAAAAGAAAATTAACTTCCTTTTAATACATTGCAATATAAAATTATTTTATGTATTGTTAAAAATCAATTAATTAGGTACTTAGTTTGTTATTATAATTATATATATATTATATAAAAAAAATTGGAATCATCAATGATTTTATAACTTGTTTTTTACAATAAAATTTATGTATACATAAAATAAAAAAAAAACTAGTATAAATAACATCAATTACCTATATAAATTATAAAATTAGCAGTTTTTTAATTTATCAATGAAAGCTTCTAACATATTAATAATTTCATCTTTGTTCATAAGTTTAATTTTTGAGACAAAACTAAGATAATAAAAGGTCCAAAGATATTATTGGATAATCAAACATTTAAGTTTTATTTAGGAAATTTTAGTTTTAAAATACTTGTTCACACATAACTTGCGTGTACAGAGTATAAGAACTTATTGTATGTTAAATAAGCCAACACTATGTGGGACTTATGCAAATATTGTATTGTTGAATTCTTATGTTGTACAATATTTCAGATAATTACCATATGATTTAAAGTATATTCAAAGAATTTAAGTTGAAAATTTTATTGATAGATTTTTGCATATTTTTTGGGTTCTTATTTTTGTAGCATTTTTGAAGGATTTTTAATAAAATTTTAACTATTAACGTTTAATATTTATAAAACAATACCTTAAATTTTTTAGTTAAAAAGATAAACAATCAATGTATGCATGTACAATATACATGTTTATATACATAATATATACATATTTTTTAGTGGTGGCATGTAGGATAAGGTTTTTGTTTTAATTTTTAAGATTTCTAAAATCTCCTCATAGAACAGTAGGCATTCACTAACTCTAATCCATAGCTCATGGCTGGACTTGGATGTTGTTAATAAAATTTGAATTCAATTTTGTTTCAGGCAAAGATGAATCTGGTTGGAGCATGTACATTGATAAACAGAGGTCTTGGTTTATGCACTGTCGTAGTCATGAGCAGAGGTGTGATGGCGGCATTCAGGTGGGATCTACAGTGGGTGTGCTTCTGGATCTAAACAAACACCAATTGTCATTTTTTGTGAACGATGAACCACAAGTAAGGATTTATGTTGGAAATTTGCTTGATTTTTACTTTTGGATCCTGCACATCAATATCTGGTTCATTACAGTAGTAATTGTTTGTATTTTTTGATTAGGGTCCAGTGGCTTTCAATGGTCTGTATGGTGTTTTCTATCCAGCGGTCAGTGTTAACAGAGGTGTTGCTGTCACGCTACATACAGCTCTCGACGCTCCCAGTGACTTAGAAGACTGTTAAGACTTTTTTACTTCACTATTGTATTTTTCGAGTAAGGTATCCACCGTACTGCATAATATAAAGGTTGTAATGTTATGCAGGTACTAGGTCGATAAGATTTTTTTTTTAATCATAAGAGTATTTTTTATTTTAAATTTCTATCAAAAGTTATACGAGTCCAATATTTTATATTTGTACGTATGTGAATGTATATGTATTATTATTGTGTATTTTTTCTTCAATTTATCATTATCTCAAGAATAAACTTAACTTGAACAGGGTGGGAAATTTGATTTTTAGATCACTACAATATACATGTACACTGCATATTTTTCCCTTCCAATTTGCTTAAAAGAACTAATGTATTTTTTTAGTTACTCAATAATATTATTGTAATTATAATATTATGTTATTATGTACTTATACTGTTCGGCTGTTTAAATATTTATGGTGTGTTTTGGATGCACAAAAATGGGATAATATGCAAATGAAACGATTATGATGATGACACCGTTATTGTGATTATTTGATTTTACTTTTAACTATATTAATTTATGAGTCCTTAATTTAGCTTATATTTATATATTTTAACTAGTAGACATATCAATTAAATATTTTTCTTTTTTTTGCATTCTATATTACCTACTAGTAGTTGTTTAAGTTGTATAATAGTATAACAATGTATTTATGAAGTAAATATTGTATCTATTTTTTGTTTTATTTTAATTATGTAATGTGTACAACAGTTCATTATTCAATAGATCCATTCAAAGTATTGTTCAAAACTTGCTCAGGTACTAAACAAACAAACAAACAAAAAAAAAAAAAAAAAACTCCCAAAGCTATTTGAAGCGTTATTATGTTATTATTTAGAATGTCCTATACATGCTGTAGTAACTTAACTGAAACATGTTAGATTACAATATTAGGTTTAGTTGTTTTTAATTTTATACATCTAGTCAAATAGATTTAGATTTCATATGATTTTTTATCATAAAGACTGATGGATATGCGACAAAAAAAATCTAAAATATGACTCAATGTTATTATTTTCTTTTTTAACGCATCTATAATAGAGGAGAATGAATTCTCATCTATAATAACTATCCAACCAACTATGTTATTATTTTTAAATCTCACATAGTGATCATCAGTGTCCATCACAATTCTTTCAGCTTTTTTTCAATTTTGATCTTTGAAACAAGCAAAATATATTTTAGTGTTTAAGGTTTAAGAACAATAATCAATCTTAGGATTTTATATAATCGTTGGATAAAGCATTTTTTTTTTTTTAACTCTCAGTCCAACATAATGTGTCTTACATTAAATAATATCTTATTGTATACCCAAATTGAAGGTTCTTTTTTTATATATTCAAAAAATTCCAATTAATACTATTGAATAAAAAAGTAGTAGTAAATAAAACGCACATACATGATATTATGTATTGTTGAATTGTGTCAATTAACTTTACTATAGCATCCATTGAATTCCTCTGATTAAATCTTTTTAAAATAGCTAACTTTGCATACATATACTGGAATTTATATTATGTACATTTATATACTATACCATATTATGTTTATATACAATATATTTATATTATACTTGTACACGTTTTATGTCAACAGTATGCATAATTATTAATTGTTATGTAATATGATTTATTTGTAAATTTGTAATACTTAACATTTAAGTTTGGAAGTGGAAATCAATAATAATTAATATTATTATTGTTTTTGATTCTTATACTCTACTATAAATAGTATAAACTGTAAATGACAGAATATATGGTATTTTGAATCATTAAGTTATAATTTTGTGAATATTATCCATTGCTTTCCTTTAATAATACTGTAAAATGTCGTAAATCATTCACAGGGTAAAAAACGTGTAAAACATGTGTTTAACAAATTTAACATATTTCTTTGTAATTTTTGTGTTGAACCAACGACTGGTAGGGCTTTGTTTAACTATTATTATTTCCCATATAATATACACATTATAAATTATAACAGGAAATTGATTTTAAATAAATTAATGTTTTAAATATCTAATAGAAGCTATGTGTTAGGTTTATTGCAACGACAAAAACAACCAATGGTTGTATAACAGTCATTGCTCTATAATATGCTGAGAAAATTATTTATTTATTCTTAAGAAGACGTCTTACCCCCAGGTGATCTCCATCTTACGGATGCATATACCAATATTAAGCAGTTTTAATTTTGAATCTATGCGTTACATATATGATATAGGAATGAATTATTGTCTTTTTACCTATAAAACTTAAAGTTAAGAACATCTAAACATTATGATATGTGTTTTTAGTTAACATTTAGTTATTTTAATTTTTAAGCAAATTATTAGTACTTATGTAAATTATTAAAATGTAATAATGCCTATAACTCGCTTAAAAATATAAATATTGTAAAACTCATGAGATAACTCTGACAAGTTTGATAATCTGTCAATTTACTATAATATTAAAGATAAAAAACACAAAACTGGAATTGTTGAACTTAAATATTGGTATGCAAGTATGTTATGAGTTAATTATTAAAATGTTGTTTAGTTATAACGTCGTATAAAAAGTCTTGTTGATAATATCTTATTTACATTAATTGAATTGACACACGTTTTTTATATAAATATAAGTATGATGTACAATTATCACTACACTATTTTTAAAATTTTATTTGATAGTAAAATCTTTCTTTAATAAAATAATAAGCATTAGATTCTATAACAAAATTATAAAATAAAACTACAAATTTCTTTATTTAATTTTTAAAAATAATATATCTAAACTAAAATACATTGTATCATGATACAATAAAAAATATTTATAAATATTATAATTAATAAAATATTTTAAAAAAATGCATTTATTTAATATTTATATATATTTTATAGAGTTATTTGTGTGAAGGGTAAATATGGTAGATAGATTTACTGGCCTTATGTGCTGACAAGAAAAAATTAGTCTACCTTCCTGCCTGTATCATAAATCCTAGTCCGAATAATGATTATTATGAATAGTAGTATGTTGGATGGTGGTTGCTCCGCAGCACTAGTTTTGGTGTTTTAAGTAATGAGCTTTCACTGACCTCCAGAATTAGGACCGACCCGTCCTATTCTAATGTTTTAAAAAAAGATAGTTTTTTTTTAAATCCATCCTCTCTTTTATGTTCTGTTTCCGTTACTTATTATTTATACAACTTTCCTTCAAAAATGATGTGATATATTATATATACTATAAATACCTCTTAATTATTGTATCATTTGTTCTATTTAAGAGCAGCTCTGTTTTTTCATTATTTTATCTAACTTAATACCTATGCTTATTTAATATTATTCAATGATTTAATTATAATTCTGTAACAGACTTTTAGCTATTGTAATAAGCAGCCAAATAGGTTCAATAGATTTGTTGAAAAAAATATAATTATTTTAATGGTTTTGAGGAAATTGAATACATAATAATAATTATTACCTAGTATGTATAGATGATTTGGCATTTGGTAATGTATGGCTTGGTGTAAGTGGAGCAATTTAACACAAATAATGAAATAAATATAGTATAGGTACCTATACGGCCATATCTAATTCACGAATATTGTTATTATTATTATTATCTGTCGAACATTCGAACTCAAAAGTCAAAAGTAAACTTTTATTAAGATTGTATTATTGTAACAATAATTAATATGTACGAGTACTTATCACTTACTAGGTATACCATACATAACAGTCAACTACAACCATATAAAAATTATAAATAATTTTATTTCTAAACTTATTTTTTTTATGTTGGTACTATGTATGTATCAACTGACAAAATAAGAATTCTAAAAACAAAATAATCACTCTTAAATTTATCCATGATTTCTAAGAAATCTCTGTTGATTTTATTTTTCATTTTTTCAAAATCATTTTAGTAGTAATGTGTAATAACTAATATTTTAATTATATTTGTTCGACCTTTCCTGTACAGAAAAATCGTAATGACGCCTATGAGGTAGGTAGAATATTAAATAAATACATTTTATTTAGCTTATAAGGTATTTTTTAAATAATACAGTTAGCCTGCTTTTGTATATAATAATATATAAAAAAATATGTATCTAATAATTATGTAAAATGGAATCTTATTGAGATCAAAAAAGTGTAATAAAAAAACTAAGTTGAAATTAATTACCTACTGAGCGAAACGATTTAATTTTTTCTGTTAATCGCTACTATGGGCTATTTAGACAAAACTTTTGCCTTCCTCTATTGAAAACTGAAATGTAGGTACCTACTGGCACAATTTATATTCATGTGGTGATTTAACGAGAGAAAAAAAGTAAAAAGATACCTTCAATTTATTTAATATTTATCGATGTTGTATGTGCAAACAAGTTATTAATGAAATTATTAATAATGCTTTACAAATAATAAGTTATTTTGTTATGGAATAATTAATTTTAAAACCAGTAATTAGTAATTACTATATTATTTTTGCTTCTATTATTATTGTATGTATTATTATTTAATAGGTAATCACTAATTGGGATCTGAATTTATCGTATTTACGTGGTGTTTAGTTATCATAAATTATTCTAGGTAAAATAAAAATATGTATGTGAAATGGTGAAATTAAATAGGTTCAAAGTTTGACTTAGCATATTTTTGCACGTTTTTAAGAAAGGTGGATGTTTGAAAATTTGTTAGCATTTTAGTATTATTATAAATGTACTATTGTCGGCCAATAACGTTTTTGGAAAAAAAAATACTTCTTAGATCTTTACTTAAAATTTAAGAAGCCGGTCCATTAATATGCAATATTGTTATCGAAAATCATGTAATATAAAAAATTAATAACATATATTGTACATTCTATATTATACAAAAAATGAAAAAATCAGTACGTTTTTGTACTCGACTATCCGAGTTAAAAGAACAACGAATTACCTACTTATTTGTTTTTCTTACTGCGTCGTTGACCGTTGTATTATTATATTTTGCCTAAAATAACAAATAGTATAGTAATATTAATCAATACGCATCTGAAAGTTAAGTTTAGTTAAGCAATTATTAATTGATAAATTATCAATTAAGTACATAAGCTATTATTTATTTTAAAATTTTTATTATTTCGTTCACTTGAATATTTTTAAATTTATTATGAGTTTTTACAGATAAAAACAATTTTAGTTGCATATTTCATTACTTTAATTGCATATTTTAAATATTTTCAGCGATAATAAGTTTCGAACTCTATTTATTATATCTAAATTACTTGAGATACAGTTATAATATATTATTTGAAAATTTATTCCTTTTAAAAGTGCAACAAAATACAAAATTCGCTATGTTTTGGGTAACACGTCCATTAGATTTTTGGCCGTTTATACGATTGATTTATATTGGGACTTACAAATATTCAATTTTTTGTGCTTATGATAATTTTATAAAGGTTTTTTTAGTGGTTAACCGATATCAATGGATTATACCAAAGATTTGAGAAAAAGCTAATGTCGCGTAACACACATTTTTTCGAAAATTGTTATTTTTTCTGTCAATGAACCATAATGAATTACTTTTAGACTTTTATCAACACGATGTGCACGTGTGACTTTCCGTAGACTAGTACATAGTAGTACTACACTATACAATATACATACCTAATACCTACTATAATACTACCTACTACATGCGGTCTCTAATTTATAGAAATCACAAGTTTCACTCGTTTAGTCGTTTATTGAAAATAAATCAACATACATAATATGTGATAACTTCATAATTCATAAAATACAATATCATAGTATAATATCTTATGGTATCGTATGGTATCGTATGATATAGTACGATTTTATAAATTCTTGCATCTCATCACCAATAATTGAAACATTTCATTAATAGTTTTCAGAACATTGGTAATTGGTATCCATATTTTTTAAATTCTCTTGAAATTAAATAACTTCATTAACAAAATGTTATATTTAAGTCAACAAATGTAAAAAATATTAAAAAAAAAAAAATAATGATATACTTAAAATCTCCATAAATAACTTTTTTATTATTAAATACACAAGTGGTCTATATAATGATATGATTCAACGATTGTAATGCCTATATGTTATGTATATATAAAAAAAATGATATGTAATTTACTATTATGGTCTAGTAAAAATATTTTTCACTGTTTTCTGCTAATGGCAATACTGTGCCCCCCCTTAAGTTTGTATTGATTGGCCATACTTTATATACCTACTTAGTTACCTGTATGCTATACTAAAATATATTCTACACTAAGCACAAACACATACTGCAGTAGGTACTTTAAACACACGATTAATTCATTTATATCTAATACTCGACATTATGTTAACCGTATAATTTTATCACGGTCGAATAGAGGGGTGAAAAAAAAGAATAGATTTTCGTGTATAAAAGCCGTTTAATTATTATTCGCCATTGTCTTCGTGGCGGATGCGCATACACTATACCACTACCTCCTCCAACACCCTAAGCATCATCGCCACGAACACTGTAGCACACGTGACCGCGTTTTTTAATAAAGTCTTTACTCATCCACCCCCTCACACTATATCTGCAACGACCTCGTAGTTCCCCACGATGTTCCGCCCCGGCAGCGAAGTAGTAGACTGCAATACCGCTGACTCGTCGGCAACGGAGAAGAGCACTTAATCTACACGTGAATGACGCATTATTATAATATGTACTATGTACATACATTATACATACTATGTAAAATGTATACACACACATATAAACATAATATAGCACCTATATATGTATGATGCGCACGATCTTTATCCTTTTTCCAAACACCATCGTGTGTCCGGTCAAAAATTCATCTCTGTATGATATATTATTATGTTATATATTATATAATATTCAGCTGATAGCAGTTATTGATATACATATGTTGTAGATGGACAAGCGATTGTATTGAATCGATTATAAAATGACCACTTGTAAAATATTCGGATGAGTACTAAATATTCAAATACTTACGGGATAATCCATTTAATATTTCAATGTATAATTATTTGGGTATTATTTCAGAAATTCTAATGTTTTTGAAAGTATCAGCTATTTCTTTTATACAATTATAATTCGTACAAAACAACATTTTTGTAAAAAAATGATACTTTGTGCTATTTTTTTTTTTCATTATCATTTTTAAATTTTATATTTTTTTGAACGATAATATTATATATTTTTAATTTCATATTATTTCAAAGTAGAATATTATTAGGAGTATTTCGATGTAGCTACGTACTATAAAAATCAAATTTATGAAAAAAAAAACGAAAAAAACGACTTAAATTTTTAAACTATATAATATATTATATTTTATTATTATCATTAATACTATTTATATTATTATTATTGTTTATTATTCCATAAAGTAGTGTTATAGAAACGTCTGTAGTATATTATACTTAACAAAAGCTTTAAAGCATTATGTTTTGTTTTACATTGGCGTTTACAAAAATAAGTTAAACTCAACAAGAATAACTTCGACCATTTTTTACATCACAGCTAACGGAAATAATTGTTCTCAGTCAAAACAGTATTGCACAACGAGTAATTCTTTATTGATCACAATTTCTTTTGTGGGACGCGGCGGTCAATTTATAAAAGTAATCATTGTAATTATTATGATGTTTGTAAAGGTTTGGTATTTTCACCAAGACAAAATTTAAAACAATAGACACTTAGGTTAATTGGACGATGTCGGGTTATAAAGCTTAATGTATTACATTTATGTATAACTAAAGTTCTTTTTTACGAGGAACCAATGAATGATAATATTTACGAGTAGAATGGATGACGAGTGTGGTGTTGTGAATAGGTATCTATATGTAGCATACTAAAAAACGTTTAAAATGAATTTAAAATCTCAAATAAAGTACAAATACTACATTCAGAGCTTTAATATTATATTATACCTACTTATAAAAACCTCGATGGATTATATATACGACCTAGTGGTAGTGACGTTTTTATCTGCATTTCGAATATTTTATCGTTTCTTCTGTCGTTTTTCTCTGCGGACCTTACTCCTCTTCTCCCGTTTCATCGTCATCGTCGAAGGTCCGAATCTCGATTGAACTTTCCGAAGACAGCTTTGAACCAAGGCTCTGACGACTGATGTCGAAAGTTCCCATCGACTCGCTTGACGAAGAGAGTAAGACGTCGAAACTTCGCGAACACTGCAGCTCCTCATACGTGGACTCGAATGGTATTATGGCTGCCATTATGTTCAACGGACCCATCGCGTCCGAGTGTCCTACCGAAGTGCTGCCGTCGCGTTTTTCGTTTTCTGCTTCGTTTTTGCTGGTTTCGATAGACGATTCGTCTGTTGGTGAGTTAGGCTTGGACCAATATGAACACCGTTGGTCGTTGCATGGCTTTACTTCAACCTCGGTTACCGCTGCCGCAGCAGTCGATCGGTCCAAGTGTTGCAAGTATTGGCAGCGCAACATTTCATCGCCGACTTGACAGCGGTCTCCGAAGTAAACGGGAAATGAGTAATCTGCTTTCTTATCACTCATATCGCCACACGTTTGGACGATGGTGCTTATTTTGCTTGAGCAGCGTTTCTAAAAAAGTTCAGATATTATTTTTATTGGGGTTAACTTGATTCATGGCGTTACGGCGTTACATTACATTGTATATTGTACATCGGGTTGCTTTTATATGATCATTATATTGATTTATTTCTTTAATTGTGATATTAATATTGTATTGTAATAATATTATAATTTATTGTAGTATGCAGTAGGTACGCGCGAACATCGATGGTATCATATCAAACCATAAATCTCAAATAAGAAGGTCGCTCCCCCAATCGTATTTTTTAACAAGTTTCCTCAAATTATTTGAGGTATACATAAAAATATTTATAAATTAATGTGGTAAAAATTGAAGAATAGATAAAATAGATAAGATTTATTCAGAAAAATGTTCCCTATAACGATCCAATCGTTTCTCTTCTATGATTCACAAACTAATAAGTCAAACCAACTACATAAGTAATGACGCCATTAAAGTTTAATTTATGATGCCAATCCAAATCTAACCTTTAATTTTTAATTGTTTTTATGTTCTTCATTCGTATTAAAAAATTGTATTTACATTTATTTATGTAGTATGTTTTTCATTGTTAATAATAATTTGTAAAAAAGGGCTCAGTTCGTTTATCTCATAATAAATAAATAATATTTTAATAGTCTTAAAACTATAGTATAATTTAATTCAACTAAACTACTAAAGACTATAATATATTATAAACCCAACACCACACACACGAGTTATTCTCAAGCTTTTACTTTTACTTTTACTTTTACTCTTTACTTTTTAGATTGTACCGTCTGTACCTACTATTATAAGAAATTAAAACGCATGAACGATATTTTTCTACTTACCTACTATAAAAATACGATATCATTTTGATGGTGTAACATATTTAAGTATTTTATAATATTTTTAATGATAATAAATTAATTTTTATACTTACAATATTTACCATCAATAAGAAAGATGATGACGACACTGATAAAGTGAAAATCGCAAATGGTTAACAATAAATGTTAGCTATTTTTTTTTTACCGTTTTTTCGATTTGAGACCATAGAGCCGTAGCCAGTGATGCACGTTATAAGTAAATGCTCAGCAGACATAGCACGTTTATGATGACTATATTTTTTGGTGTGTATATTACCCTGATATTATACGAATATAATGAGTATATATTATTATCTAGTTAATATACGTATAACAACGGTGGTATAATATATACGTTTAAATAGGTTTATTTTAAGTCTATTCATAACTCTTTTGTGATCTTATCATTTATTTTAGACTTTTTGAGTCTTTTTTTATTTTCAATTAATAAGAAGCAATATTTAGGCGATATGCAATCTCGTAACAGGCGTAGGCACGTCATGTCTCAAAAGCATAATATATCATTAAACTAATTTTATGGGGGAGTTAAATCTGTCTAAAAATTGGTTTATTTGCATTTAAGGATTATACTAAGCAACTGTTAAGTGTGCAATTTTAAATCATTATATTTTGTATGAAGAATAGCAAATAAATATTTTATTATAATATACCGTATCAATAACAAATCGCAAACACTTAATGAATGTTACTTTGTTGACACATTTATATTATTTTTATGCTCCAACTATATTAGATATTGTAATTATATTATAATAAATAATTTTTTTAAACCTTAATTTTGAAACATGTAGGTACCTATTCACTTCGAGTAAAATAGTCAAGTGAAAAAAAATGTATTATTACGATATGTTTACATAATTTTCACTTAAAATGTTGAATTTTATTAGTATTTAATTATTATAATAATACACATTTAAACATCTTAAACTATATTATATCAACATATGTAACTCAAAATGTAATAACATCTTTCTCTAAATACTGTAAAATAGCAGGTAGGTTTATTAAATATAGATTTATAATTTGAATAAATAATGTATTGAAATGGATTAAAAATTTAAAAAATAATAGTAATATAATAATATACGTAAAAGTTGTAAGTTTTAACGAATAATGTTTTTAATTTATAACAAAATTGTTATTTATCGTTAAAAATTGATAGATATTTTAAGTTATAACTTATAATAATTTTTTTTTTCTAAAATCATTTATAAACGTTTGAACAGAATCACTTTAGTCACTAATCAATATTATTAAAAACATCATAATATTATACGGTTTGTGCACAAACGTAGTATAAAATTACAACTTGTGATTGCATAACAATTATAATTTATAAATAATCAATAAAACATTTTATTTATTTATTGAATTTAATAAGATCAATTTTTCGTTGTGAAAAATCAATATTATACTTAGGTATATGTAGTTTACAGATATCACAATTTCAAAATGTGGTACATAATATATGATTGTAATAGAAAGATAAAATGTATCTGTTTACATTATTTTATTCATATATATTACGTGGATTGAGGACAATTTATTATTATTTAAAACGAAAATATATTTTATTTTATTCAGAATGATTGTAACTTATTGTGATATACATATTATATAGTATTATTATCTTTACGTACTTCCGGGCAATAATAAATTGTTTCATTTTCGGAAGTGGGCGAGGAGAAGTGTACAAGAGCATCTACATTATACTCTGTATTGATTTTTGTAAAGGATGCCAAGTAAAGTTTTTTTTTTAACCCGGTTACCCCGGCCGTTTAGGGGAGCAGTTCTGCTTCCCCTCATTCATATATAGGTGATACCCTGCGTTTGCAGGTGATTATTTTATCACGAACCTCTCATTATTCTAAAAACTATTAATGTTTTTGAATAAATATTATTTTAACATAATTTTAAATCATTGATAAATGGTATATGCATATCAATAAATAAATATTAGATATCTTTTATTATTTTTTAAAGTTTTTTTTTCATTGTTTTATTATTTCAGAGCAAAATATTTTTTGGAGTCTATAATGAGTGCATAAAATATTCAAAAAATAAAAATCGAATTTTTTACGAGTAATTGATAAATTGTTTTAACTATAAATTATATTATATAGGAAGTAAAATTTTGATAAGCTGAATGAATAGTACACTTGGTGCACTAGGGTATCCCACAAATTATTAGTCAATAATTTCTCCTTTCGTCAAAACTTTAAATTCTTATTGCTAATTATTTACTCATTCGAAGCTTGATTTTTACACATCAAAATACTTCACATAATATCTTGCCATGAAATATGAAATTTAAAAATTTGTTTTACTATAGAAAATATAATTTTTTTAGAAAATGTCTGTATTTTAACAGTTGTAATAATATAAAAAATAAAAATATTTCCCAAATATCGAATAGTGATTAAATAATAAGTGATTCATATAAAAAAATATGATTATTTTTATATTATATACACCCATAACTTCTTAAATCTTTCTTCGTGGTTGACCAGCTTGAGAACTTATAATTTTTCTTTCTATTATACCTACTGCTCTGGACGCTCTGGTATTACTATATTAGATATAAGTTAGTAACTGCTAAAACATCAAAAATGAGTATTTTATGTAATATTGTTAATTCAATTATTTTGCATATTATTGAACTAAAGAAAAATACAGAAAAATGACACTTACTGTCTTTAAATTAAATTATAAA
This sequence comes from Aphis gossypii, assembly GCF_020184175.1. Classification (NCBI taxonomy): domain Eukaryota; kingdom Metazoa; phylum Arthropoda; class Insecta; order Hemiptera; family Aphididae; genus Aphis; species Aphis gossypii. The sequence goes on along the minus strand of NC_065530.1, from coordinate 42,335,697 downwards.
AAATCGTAACTATATAGCACATTTACACAAAATCATATAAAAAAATTATACATTACTATAAATAACAAACAATTAAAATTCAGTGACGTCCATGTAGTGCATAAGTAGTGCATTTGCATTTGTTTTATGCGGGTCTAAGGGCCTCATACATTTGGGGGGCTCACTATGGAGTAAGCACCATAAATACACAACTTTAGCAATCTGAATCTTTAGATAGTTGAATGAAACGTCAAGTGTTGACAATGTCAAATATGTAAACAAACATAATATAATGACTAATATAACTATATGTAAGTGAGTTGGTCGTGTTTGTAGTTTGTATCATGGACCAGAGCTCAAGGACCCTTAATATTTATGTTATTAACTACTGACTGACTTTTGTGACGTGTAGGTATTTAGTCACATTAATTCATTACATACTATTCTATTATTTGGTTGTCTATTTTAGATTGTACATTTATTTTTAAATTTAAGGAAAATATGGAAAACGAGAAGCGTTATAAATTAGATATTAGAGCATTATAATTAGTTATATATTATTTAAATCTAGTGAATATGAATATTATATAGACGACCAAAATACATTTGGGGGTCCTATAATATTATAACTGTATTGGTTCAAGGAAAATCTGTGGGTGCCACAAATATAGTTTGTTATGTTTATCATTTTTTTTCGTAGGCATTTATTAAAAAATTGATTACAGTTTGAATGTGTGGATCATTAGATTAGTGATTGAATAGCGTGTAAAAAGATATCGAATAGCATTAAAAGATAATTACAAAAAATTATTTAGTTTGTAGAAAATGAAAATTATTCCAATTTTATTATATTATTTAAAACTATTAATGAATTCACTACATTTTAGAGGTTCATAAGTAATTAACTAGACAATAATGCATTATCATGATAATTATTTACTATGGTTGATAATTCAACCATCAACATTTTTAGAAACATAAGCTATATCAGGATACATTAAAAATATAGTTGTTATATTTATAAAAATAAAGTAGATTTTGCTGTTCAGAAATCACAAAAAGAAAGTATATTGCCATTTAAAAATAAAAAAATGCCTTTTTTGTTTTTTAAATTTCATATTATCAATGCGTATATAATTATTAAATATCACGTGTACAAACGTCTACATCATTCTTATATAATATTAAATATAACCTAACTATGATACCTCATATTATACAGATTTTTCGGACTTATACGGATTTATTCTTTTATACATACCTACAAATAAATTTCATTCTTAAAATACGTGGCATACCTATCCATTATAATACTCGTATATTTATACATAATATATATATATACGCGCATTACGCATCCTGTATATGTATTTACTACAATCTACGTATATTTCAATTTGCATATTGGTACACTAAATATTATGTGCATATATGTACCTACGATATATACATGTGTAATGTGTCATATTTTGTGGTGTATGTAAATATGTAATATTATGTATGTTATGTAAAACGGCAACGCGTGTCGCTGGTTGAGTATTCTGCAGATCGATGCTTTTTCCATGGAGACGACAACGAATAGGCAATACTATATATAGTTCACAGTTGCACAGACATCGTTTTGCGCAAGCACCATATAGCCTCGGAGATACCAGTTATATGTATATTATACGCCAGTTGTATTATATAATAGTGTATTGTTTATGGTCTACAGGAAATGGATAAGAGATTATTATTATGAATATTATTATAAAAATATTGCATTATTTAATGCATAAATTATAGCAGTATACAAATCTAGGACTCGTGATGTATTTTTAACTAATGCCAGTTTTCTCTTCCGATAGTTGTATTTGTATCAAATTAAAACTTCTAATTAATAATAATAGTTATTTTGTTTAATAACTATTGTTACCCATATATTCCTAGATAGATATACTTATTTTCAAAATATATATCCTATCTAGTATACCTATACCTATAATTATATAATAATTCAATGTGTTATTTTGTATGAGGTAACAATACTAGGTATAGTATATATGTTATAACTTATAAATGATTCATAGGTATATATTTGTTTAAAAATTATCTACACCAATGATTTATAAACTAGTGTATTATTATTACCTATTCGTTTTTGAATGTTTAATACTATCGAAATTATTTAATAGGTAAGCCATATTCTGATTCTGAATGACCTAAGATTGGTTTTAAGTACCTAATTATTATGTATTATTATTATATTATATTATAATTTCGTATTCTAGCAGAAATGAACTGAAAGAGTATAGGGTATTTTTTTAAATAAATTATGTTTTAAAATGTAGAAATGATTTAAAAAAAATGTATCACTCGCTAACCGTATATCACTCATGTTAGTTTATTTTTATGCGTAGATTACAGCGATAATCTACAAATCGATGTGAATTTTTTAAAAATTATTTTTACATTTTATATACTATTTTAATTTTTAAACTTGGTTAGTTTAATATTTTGTTATAAATAAAAAATAAAAAATACAATATATTATTAAATAACTAAAATAACAGGTCAACTAATTCGAATACAATAAATATTATAAATATAACGATTGTAGAGGTATAGTGATGTTTAATTATATGTATTTTTTAATTTTAGTAAATTTATACATGCTATATGGACGTTGTTATGCATAATATATTGTTTAATGTTATAATATAATATAATATGGTATTTAACTCAGCATATTATATTATGTTGTATTTATTTATATGTTGTTTATATCTATATATAATACTAAATTTAACCCATTGGAGTGATAACTGTAGTAGAATTATAATAATAATCGGTTGATGTGTACGTTTATACATATTATAGAGCAATACAATTCTACTGAGTGATTTATTAAATAAGCTCATGTTCGTTTTTTCCTTTTAATAATTAAATTTGTATAAATTCTGATTTTTAGATTTTTTATACACACTAAAAGACCAAAAGACCATATTTTCATATATTTTTGAGATTTTTGGAATATTATAAGGAGTGTCCTGTAGCGATATCAACTTCTGTTCTTCAAATAAAAACCGCTGTTTTTATTGAAAATTATTAAGTTTTATGAATATTTTAATACATCTAATTAAAATCTGAACTATATATTATAGCCTTTTGAGTTATTTGAATGTTTAGGTATACTAAAAGTATATAAATTATCCTTAAAACTGGTTAAAAAAAAAAAATTAATATAGATGTTATGTTTGATCTTAGTAGATATTAATTAATATATCTATAGGCTTGAACTATATTGTTATAAATTGTACATTTTGATGGATTATTGTAAATCGTTAAAATGTTCAAATCATTATGCTTCCATATATTTCAAATTCATTTTTATTACACAAAGTTTAAAACTCGAAAACTATTTATTTGAATAGAAAACAAATTTGTAAGCCAGTCAATCAGTTTATAGCCTGGCCGAGTTTTTTCCTAGTCCTCCACTGCGCGGATAGTTATACACTAAGTACTATTATTGCATTACGTATAACTATTATAATATATTATGTATTATGCCACGAGATGCGATATTTTTAGTGGAATCATTTGAAAAATAAAATTAAATGTATCGGCGGCGGCACGACCCGTAGTTTTCCGCACGAACTACGTTTTTCCTGGCAGCCAGCCCGACCGCCCCCCCGCCGTCCCAGTCCGACGTGTGTAGCCATTTTCCGCGGCGCACCTGCCAGGTGCGTGCGTCGCAACGACCCGGCCGGCGGACGACTCCCGCCGCGGGGGGACCTCCGTGCGTGGGCGAACTTTGGCCCGCGCCATTGGCCGACCACCCGGTCCGCCTGCCAACCGCGAGCGACCCAACCGGCGCCGGCGCAATGCCGAGACCGCCCGTCCGACCCGGCTCATCGGCTTTCCCGGGGATTTTCCGCGTCCGCCCGGTTGTCCGCCGCTCGGCTGACGTTTCACCAATCGAACGGGCATACGCGCGCTTTTCCGCTGCCGCCGCCGCCGTCGTCGTCGTCGTCGCCGTCGCCGTCGTCGCTGCCGGGCCGCAGACATGGTACGTATACATATTATTTTGCAATACATAATTATGTGAACCGAATAATATGATAATATTATTCTGTCAAATTTAGTCTTTTTAATGCATGTATCGCGGTATAATATTTTGCATCCCTCGCGTAACCTAATATATAGAATATAGATAATATAGGTTATGTTTTATTTTATAGAGTTTGTACATTTTCCAAAAAACAAAAAAAGTTCACCACTGAAATCGGTTAAAATTACAAATCGTTGTAAATTATTTATATTAATAGTACAAATATTATTCATTCTATATTCACTATTACGTATCGTGTATAGATAGGTCAGCTAGTTTTGAGCACGTTATTACTTTTGTGAAGTAGTTAATTTACTTTATTCGTTATTATTAAATTATTTTTCTTTTCTCGCTTTAAAAAAAGAAATACACACGGGTTTTTCCAATTTCTTATCAAAAATAAATCGACAATCAATGTTTTTAAAAGTAGAGAATATAGGTATATACTTTGAACAAATTATCAAAAAAAAAAAAAAAAAAATGTAGGTATAAAAATAAATTTAAAGAATAAGATAAAAAAAAAACTTGTATAAAACTTAATATAAAATAGGTGTCTATAATATGTACATGACACGTAAAATATATGCGTTGCCTAAAATATTAAAACTGAATTGATGAATTAAATTTTAAAATAATACTTAGGTATATACCTATATCATATGTCTACCGCTATAAATAGATTATTTTTAATAATATAATTTTTCCCGATGAATTCATTTCTTTTTAATTCTTGATGATTGTACTCAATACGGTAACATGATATCTATATTTTATTTCTTTTTGTAATTGACAAAGGATAATATAATAAAAAAAAAAACAAAATTAGAAATGTGAATTAAAAACGAAAAAAAAAATCAGAATCAAATCAATGTTTAATGTAATTTGAGTTATATGTATGAAAGGTGTTATAAACGTAATAGTCTATGAATGGGATGATTGTGTCCATAAATGTTGCGTGGGTAAGTTCGGTGAATAGCTGGTTTCTGGTATTTTAGCAAGAAACCTGGTAAGAAATTATAGGGGAAAATAGATCAGATGTATATTTATGAAACCATTTTAAAAATAAATTACAAAAATTATTTCCAGTTTAATTTTTTTTTCGAGATTTGTAAAAATTTCTATAATATTATGTAATAATGCATTACTTTTGTTGTGAATAGTAACTTTTGTTATTATACAACACTAGTAAAGGCTCACTATATTTACTTATATTCAAGTTTATTCATAATATTATGTTACATAAATGTTTATGTTCAATTAATTATAAAATAATATTGTACCTATATATTGTATAATAGTATATACACCAGTTAAACGGTCGTAGATGAATGAATATTTTATCTTTATAATATCACATAACTTACATTTTATTTTGTGAAATAAATTACTCAGAGTAATTAAAATTAATTATGATTATTTATTTGAAAGATGGGGTGCTATGCGTCCCCAGTAAACTTCTCCCCGCAAAGTAGGTACACATTATACGTATAACACTTATTAAAATAGTGATTGATTATACAGAATGTTTTAAATATGATCGGTTATAATATATATAACGTAAAGATGCCATGTAAATTCCTTTATAATTTATACGCACCACTTAAACAATTTTCGAAAATATATCCTGTATATTATATACTATATAGTTATATACAAATTATTTATATCATCTAAACTTATTATTGGTTATATTACATTTTTGACATTACAAACATTGACATGATATATAATATTTTTGTAGGTCATGCGCAGTGTATATATAGGTGCATACCTACATATTATATAATATTATATATTATATATTATATAGAATATAATAGTTGATTTTGCATGACGTTGCCTACAGATTTACCTCTTCTTTAACTCGGTTAAACGTACATGGATTTTCAGCACACATATTTGGACGGTTTCGACTAAAATCATATAATTTTTGTAACTATTTTATTTTATGTGATTAATGGCAATACCTTATTATAGATAAGAAAAAACGATTCGTTTTTTGTGAGCTAATAAATCCCTGTGGGAGCTCCTCTTTAAATTGTAAAATTCAAAAATTGGCTTCAAAGTATGTATTATCATTGGGTATAATTGGGTATATAAGTTATTTGTATACCAAATTTAAGAACTAAAAGTGCGATAAACTAGGCTTTTGATCTCTCACACAGTTATACTAACACATAAGCACACAAACATGACTTTAATTTAATATAGATTTTATAATATTGTTGAGGTAATTCTAAAGTTTAAAGTTTGATAAATTATTTTATCTATTTATGTACAATATATTATGTTTATAATGTAGTTTTTATGTTTTAACACAATCATATTACAACTTACTAGAGATAAGTAATAGTGCATTATAAGTTTATACTCTGCCAATCGTCTTAAATATTATGTAGTTTAAAATATAAAATATTTTATTTGATTTGTGCTGTATACTGTATACCTATAGGTATAAGGTATATAAATAGTATATACGATTGTAACTTATAAGTAATTTATAAACACTCATTATACATCACAAGACTTATTACCATGATTCAAAAAATATAATTTGAGAATATTTAATTAGAAATTGAATTTACTTTCAAATATTTAACTAATTTTAAAGCTTTAATTTTTAAACTTTGCAATATTATATTCGTATTAATCATATTATTAACTCGATTATTTGAAGGTTATTATTATTATAATAATCATATTTAGTTAAATTTCAACTCACTATAGACACCAAGTGGGATCATTGGAGTTTTTGCAATATAGATATAGCTGGTATTTAAATAACAACTACCATATTTTGTTTTGTATAAATTTTCTATTTAAATCAAAATATGTTATACTATGTTATACAAATAAATATGGTATACTATAGTAAGTTAACTATAATAAACTATAGTTTATTTGTTTTTTTTACATGAAATTAATACAAAATTTAAAACTATGACTCAAAATCAAAAAAAAAAGACTACTAATGAAGACGTGCGACAGTTTATTAGCTTATAATTTTTTTAGGGGTAAATTTATTCAGTTGAGAACTATTATGTTAAAACGTCTTAAATAAAAATGAGGAAGTCTTGATTTCTTATGTTTGGATGGCAATTTATTCTCTATACAACACAACTTACTATATATTGTTTCAAAATATGGTAGTATTATATTTTTTAACCGAAGTATTAAATTAATAATTAAATTGATATCGATACAAATATATTGTGTAGTGATTAAATTATTTTTACACATTCTTCAATTATAATGGTTATTTTATGGTTTGTATTTGAGTGTGGTCCAATAAATGCCAATCCATTATATTATTTACCCGATGTCGTTCTTTATTTATCCGCTGTTTTTACTTGATAAACAATATAACTATACCATCGGTCAATTGCAGCAAGATGGACTTTGGCGTTATCTTATCTCCAAACCTTATAGTTACCATTTTCAAATTTTTTCAATAAGTTGCAAGGACTATAAGACTGGGATTCATAAAACGAGTGTCGTTTGACTTCAAGCTTACCTCTCCAATACAGGACCTTTATTGCTCGTTAGTTTGATCTCTGTTTGAGTACGGGTTAGTCCTGTGGGGCCCGCACATAGCTCCAGGCTCTGCTAACATAGAGAAGGTCCAAAGGCGTTTTTTATCCTACTTTAGTTATATATTTTATATTCCCCGCTCCTTATACAGCTATTATTCAATCCTCCACGAGCTAGGTTTGTTTACTCTGGCTGATATTAAACAATAAACAGCAACATAAAGTTCCTTCAAAATCTCATTGACAGTTTCGCTGATGTCCTATCGCTCCTTTCCCTTATAAGCTTCCGCAAAAAATAAACGAATAAACTGCTATATTGCTCCAATTTCTATTTTCAAATGCTCTACCTAATTATAGTCCAATTGACTGATTAATACGTCTAGCCAACACCCACTATTTATTTTTGTTGTAATCTAGTCACCTAGTTCCGTCTCACTTCTACTGCAGTATTGCACCCACACTATTAGCAAATACCTATAACTAAACTTTGGGTCAAGTCCGTATTTGGTTAAAATAAATAAAAAATATTATTTTAATTAATGCATCTCATATTTACTCGTATTTATGCATAATATATTAAACATCAACAGTATATCTATAAAATCATTTATGTTTTATTATTTTTTTTATATAATATGAGTAGATAGTAGGTATTCAGAAAATATATAAAAGTTAGTTTGAATTATTTGTTGAAAATAATAAATGATATAAATATTATTTTCTAGTTATAATTTATTTGTTTTTGTTGAAAACAGAATATATATTATATTGTTGTAGTTATTGTTTAGGAATGTATAATATATAATATTATAATCACTTGAATTGAATCTGTGCCAAGTATGGTTAATATCTTAATGGAAGGGCCGAAGAAGTTATTTTTCTTACTTGAGGTTCATACAATTTGTACGTAGAGTGTAGACGATATAGATGGTATATTTCCGTTGTATATAGAATTTTATTTAGTAAAAAAACTTAATATACTTAAACTTTGAGAAACTTGCATAAAATATAAAAATGTGTGTTTTATTTATTTGATGGTGACTTATATTTTTTGCTTACAATACTTGAACAAAATTATAACGAAATACTCAGTTAATTTTGTTTTTATTAGTATATAAAGGCTACAAGGATTTAATATTAACATTCTAATTTGAATAATTACATTCTATAATAGCTATTTTCTAAGAGCATATTATTATAAAGCAAAAAATTTATTTTTTAACATGATATGTTATGTATTATTTTGATTAATAAAAAATATCTATCAGAAAGTTTGATAAACCTATACTGAACATTAATCATTACATTTTTAAAAATTATTTTAATTAAAAATCATTTTTCCATTAAAGTATTTAAATATTGAAAACACATTGTATTAAAGTAAATATTTTAAATAAATAATAACTTGACTAATAAATTAAAATTATAAAATTATAATATTATTCAGTGAAACCTATTTAGGTAATTATTAATAAACTGTAAAATTCAGTTATACAATATAGTATATTATTACTTTGATATCATTATTATTTAGCTAATATTTTTTCCCATGTTTATTTTTATTTAAATTAATACAATAATGTTTTTGCAGATTTAATTTAAAATAATTAAATTACTCTAAAAGTATGATAATATTATAAAAAATAACTATATTAAGTATTAAATTATGTTATAATAATTGGAATATTTTCATAAAATTGTATTGTATAAAATATATAATAGGTACCTACTAAACTAGTGGTTAATTATTTTTTATCTATAAATACTTAAATATTAGAAAAGGAGTAGAGGAACCATTATATTATATTGATGAGAATATTATCATCATGAATTTATGACTTACTTATTTTTGTATTGAATTTAGTTTAAAGAGGTTTAAATATATTTCAAATATATTTTTAGATGAATGCAAATAAAATTATGTGACCATTGTATAAGTATTAATTTTGAACCTTGCATTATTATTTGAAAAATAATGACGGTTAAATAAAAATAATATATATATATATTATATATGTTTAATTTAAAAAATTGTGTCATCCTTAACGTTTATTTTATTGTAGATATATAATTATACATTATTAAAATTATTAAAATTATAGAGCCTATTATACAAAATGATATTTTAAAAATAATTATGTTCTTTTATAATTGTATGTAATGTGTGTATTAAAAAGTGTATAAAAAATGTTTTAATTTTTATGAAAATTTAATTGTTGCAGTATGGATAACATCATAATACCTACACAAGGTATAGCCCAGAAAACATCACTATGGCACCAACGCTGCCAGAGTGGGCTTCCATTGTCAAGAACAAAGTTCTACGATTATTTCAGGAGTAAGTTTATTACTGTTTCAATTTATTAACGAAAAGTTTTCGTGTTAGCAATAAAACGTAGATACAATATATTATAATATAGGTATAAGGAAATTTAATGTAATGAGTATCATATGTGTAAGTTCCTATGAATTGAATTATTTAAGTAGGTATAATAAACTTACAACATAGATCTAGAATAATGTAACGTATTTTTTACAAGTAATAAGGGTAGTTGTCGTATGTCAAAAGTGTTTTCACTTTAAATTTCCTTCAGTTTAAGTATTTTACTCAAGGTGCTTTAGTGATTAAATTATCAGTGACAATGGTAATCTAAAAGTATAGCAAAAATAATAAGAATTTTTTGTATTTTAATTATATGTATAGAGTGAGCTGATGGTAAACTATAATGTTTTAGATTGATATTGGTGATTACTAATTACTATAATACATTAATTACTAGTTTTCTGGAACATTGAAAGTTTTAAAACAGATTATGAAAAATAAAGAGTAGATATTTAAATTGTATTACATTATTGCAGTTTAGTTTATTTATAAATCAGGTAATAATCGAACAGGTTTCTAAATGTTGACTGTTGAGCTTATATAAATGTACTCTAAGTGTTATTTGATTTAGAAATTTGAAACAATTAAACTCTTAAAATTATATTATTTATCGCTATTATATTGAAATTAAAATTTACTTACTAAAAATGATATTAACCTTAAGATATTATCCTAAGGGATATTAGCCCTAGAAAAAGGCTAGATATTTTCAATTGGGTCAATAACTCAAAAAAAGCCATGATATTTTGAAAATTTAATTGTATACAGATAACATTAATACAAACATTTGGTGAAAACTTCAAGTATTTACAGTGATCCGTTTTTGAGTTACAAATATATATATAAAAATAAAAATATTTTTCGTAAAAATTCACGTTTTTCCTTCACATTTTTGTGGTTTTTCTCGATTTTTTTGAAAACTTCTGGAAATTTCTAACTTATGACATCTATAATGCACCAAGGATATTCATTTTGCCACCAGAAACCACCCCTAAAGTTTTAAATTGAAGTATTATTTTAACAAGTTATGGTGTACACAGACACATAAACAAGACACATCATTGTAAAATCAATACATTCCTCATTCTCTTTAGAATTTAAAATTAAAAATATGATAATTGCTATTATCTATTGATAATGAAGACTATATAATATTCTTGTTAGGTATATAAAGCAATAATATTACATTTCGTTATAAAATAATAGAATAAAAATATAATTATGTACATTGTACAAATTAATACAAATTAATATCACTTTAAAAGTTAAAATTAAATTGAAGCATTAAGTTATTATTTAGATAGATAAAATTATATTTATTGTAATCTTAGCGTTTTATTATAATTCATTTAGAATATGATCTCATTAATACTATTTAAGACTAGAAAATAATGTAGAAAATTCAATAAAAAAAATAATTTTAAACGTTTTAATGTTGATGTCATAATAAATGATATTAAAATTAAGAAAATGATATTATGCTTCTAAAATTCTTTATCCATTTATTTATTTAAACGTATTTTGTTTTTGGTATGTTTGTAAATTTTTGGAAATGTTTTTTTATTGTAGAGCCTCTTATTTAACTATATCGTTAATGGTCAATGAACTTTAAATGCAAACTAGCTATTACATTTGTAAAGCAATTCGTAAAAAACAATTTGAATTTTAAAAACTCCCGTTTATTGATTGTATATAAAGTGTAATATTTTATTTCCACTATAATCCACCGGAACAGTAAACCAAGGAAAATTGCATTATCAGCGGAATGCAGCCGTGTTCTCCCCTTAAGGCTTATTGCAATAAAACGAGGATTTCATATACGATTGTCCTGCTCCCAAAAGTCAAGTAGTCATGTTATCAACACGCGCGAATACTGGGTATCGTCCGTGTGATTGATTTTATGGTATAGTTTTTGCAATAAAATAGGTGTTAGTTTAATAGAAATATCTTTAGAATATCGTTTTAAATGGATGGTAACAGACCATTAAATTATTGACCGAATAATTTTTCATTTCAATTTACAAATTTGTAATAGTGTAGGGTATTATATTTTAAAGCATCTATAATATAGCTTATTTATTACATTGTAGGTTAGCTATAATACATACAATATACATTCTTTTTTTTATATTTAAACTATTTTTGACATAATATAAGACAAAACAATTTAGTTTTTGAATCATAAAATGTAGTTATATAATAAATATAATCGACACGCATTTTATAATAGTTAAAATGTATATCGATTTAATAATAATACAGGTTTATAGATGCCTAATAATAATATCTCTATCTACGAATGATATAGTAAAGTATTCTAGAAGGCGACTTATTTGAACAAAAATAATTAAATGAAATTTATAAAAATGAAATGAATGTCATATAAAATAATGCTGTCCCCATAAATATACCATGCACACTTGCACCCCATTTATTACAACCCTAACACACACACTATACAAACCCTATTCTATTATATTATGATGCAATAGGTATATTGAAAATGATTTTTTTTTTTAAAAAATGACTATAAATATTATACAATATTTGGCCTTTTTCAAATTCGTTACTGTTTCACTCTTTTCTGTTGTAAATGCATTTTTAACAGAATAAGTATTTTATTAAAAATATTCAGTATGTTATTTTTATCATATGATTATGTTGTATAATAAATCTTAAAATCAAGAAATCAACAAAATGCAAAATTAATTGTACGTGTCGTTTTCCGCTCTTTCCTATATGAATTGTTTTTAAATCAATCAGTTTTTGACTGGTATCGTTTAATTTTTTAATGAACATAATATGGTGTATTTTGGAACGATTAATTTTATAAATTATTTAATACAATACTTTAGAGTTTTATTATTTAGCGTTGAAAAAAAAATAAGATTTTTTTCACAAGAAAATCGTTTATTATTACTGCTGCGTGGTGTTTATAGAATAACAGTTCTTATTTCATTGTATTAATGAAAGATTCAATAAGACGTATATATTTTCAGAAACTCATATTTATTATACGGACCGTTATATTGTTAAAGCAATGTCCTTTAGCAGTCATTTATATAGCTGTGGCGGTGGAAAAGTCGTCTAGAAAAACGGCCCAATCGTACATATACACATTATTTGGAAAAAAGCTTTTATTTTTATCTTTGTAATCCGAGCCGGTCCCTTTTCTTTTCAAGACAGTATCACTTATTTTTAGACAACGAAAACGGCGACAAAGACGTTATAGTTTAAACACATTAACTTTAATCGGTTTTACTTTAGTCACTTTTATATTCGATGTTCTAAATTCGAATTTAATCAAAAATGAAAACCTCCGTAAAAATATTATATCTTGTCCTGAACGATCTACCTGTATTAATATGTGTACATAATATATATGTAAGTAACTTCAATAGTAGTGTAAATAATGATATATTTGTCTGATAATATAATTAATTTATCATAAATCAGTATTTCAAGAGCTTCTATTTTAAATTTACTTAATAATATAATCATAATATAATATCGGTTTAAAGATAAAAATTAAAATAAATATGCAAATTGATTTGGTACTTTACAATTTTTTATGATGGATATTTTTGATCATTTATCCCGGATGTTGGCAAAAAAATAGATTACAAATTATAATAAGAACGACGAATTTGCAAGTTGCGCTTTGATGATAACTATTCACCGAGTATGCATATCTCCATATTTTCCCTTAAATAATACATTTATTCAAATTCTGTTCTTGATATTTTTAAATGCATTTAAAAATTATACTTTAAAATCCTTGGTATTATTTTGTATATAGCAAAATGAGTATTTTGTGTTGATAAAAACGTCTAATTATCAAACAAAAACCCACTTTTTTACTTTAACTTATCATGTAAATAATTTATTTTGAAAATGTTGATGTAGGTACCTTATTCAAAATTAAAATTAGTAGTTTCTCAGTTATTAAAATGTTTTATTAAATGATCTGGAAACATATTTTAACAAAAATATAAAATAGATGTAATATTGGTTCAAGTAATACTTGAACGATTTTTACAAATTCTCATTTGAGAAGGACAAAAAAGTTTATATCTTCACAGTACACATTTTAAATAGTTTGAAAAATCCATGAATTTAAAAACATGATAGGTACCTAATAAAGTAATTATATTTAAAAACTCCAAAGTCACATTTTGCTTAACAATATGATATTGAAGTATTTGAAGCAAAAAATTGGCGATCATGCTTAATGATTCATTTTGTACATGAATATACATAAATGACATAATACGATAGGTACATAGCTTTGATGAATTCATTATATTGTGTGATGTATAAAAGATTTGTTGTTGTTGTTATTTTAAGCTTTTATTTTATTTTTTTTAAATTGACACGTTTTCACTAAAATAACTGCGCTACACCATAGGACTTATTGTACATTCGCGTGACAACACGCACGATTTAACCACGACACACTCGTAGCGACGATATCCTTCCCCATCGCTACCGCGTAATCATTAATATAATATGAAAAAAAACCCTTTACAATCGTCAATTACGTTTATTGCTTTTCCGTGGATGCTTTTAGCTGACGTCCATTAGTGTCTCAACAAACTTTTCATATCCACGCCATTAATGTCATTCCGTATAACTTTTATGCCATTTGACGTCGACATAAAAATCAAATGATATATTTATAATAATAACTGGAAAACACCGTTTAAGACAATGGAAATCGACTCTAAAGGCGCCACACTAAACACACGATTCGCTTATGTAGTTCTGTCAAAATGGTTACATTCACGCGTAGTTCGGATATGGTATAATAATGCGTTATATGTATGTATATAGTTAGTTTTGAAAATATATAGAGTATATTATGTATTAATAAATACAGAGTGATTATTAACCAAAAATGCGATAACCATTCATTTTATCTTTATTCAACTATACATTTATTAGAATACTTCTAAATATCATATTTTTAATTTTTTCCGTGCCGTTTAAAGAGTGTCAGCTAGTTGTATTGGTAAGCGCGATTACCACAATTTAAAAATGTCTAGCTTAATGAATAAACCGTCGATGGTATTCGCCTATATAAATTTGAAATTTACAAACATCACTACAGTGTGCCGACACTCTTATTGATTGTGATATACGTGTAAGGACGTATTGATACATCGTAAACAAGGCACATTGTATTACAACGTCTATAATTATACGGTCGTCGGTCGCATTAAATAGGAGGTATGTAAAAACGCGCGTCGAACGCTTTATAGTTGAAAACATGAAAAAGTTTCACACCGTCAAACATATTTGAAGGTCTTCTTTTTATACTTGCAGCGTAACAATATATACGTATAGGTATATGTATAATATGGAACGCGCATAATGAAAAATATATACATATATGTATAATACAATTTAACTCGCTTTTGTCGGGCGGCAAACTTCATTTAATTTATATGACGGTAAAAGGAGAAAGAGAATATAAAAAAAGTACAAATCGGTGCGAAAAATAAGCGTAGGTATATTTATATATAGACCTATCACGGGCGGCGGAGACTTTTAATATCGGTCCGTGAAATATAGGGTGTTAACTCATCTAGAAATTCGAGATAACGTCCGTACAAAAGGTACAGTAGTGGGGCGGTGCGCACAGTATTATATGATATTATATTATATTTATAGCAGTTACGGCGCAGTTGTATAGGTAAATACTCTCCCTTTTTGGATGTCTGCATGTTGTACATAATAGTACCATACTATTACACGTATAGGTACACGACCTAATGGCCATGTGTCAACGACGAACGCATATAGGTACTACCTATAGGCTATAGTTCAGTTTGATAATAATTTTTAATAATAAAAAATAATAATAATAGTTACTATATTATTATTTTTGTCATTATTGTAATGATATAATTTGATATCGACTACACTCTATCACTATACAATTATACATAGTTTATTACTATCGCAACACGAATAATATTTTTTGACGCTTTACGCCGTTTAACCAACACATATACACCTTAATCGCTATTATACACCGTATACTATTTCCTATGCACGTGCATGTTGGTCAGCTTTTCCGTTCACGTGATAATTGTAATAATAGTCATATCATCGTCGTCGTTCTAATGGATTTTAAAAATATCGATTTCGTACATGAAACACAAATTGCATAGTATATAATACGTGGTCTGAAAACTACCCTGTAAACTAAATCGGCGCGAGTAAAGTAACATTAATGACAATTGATAATATACAAAGAAAATAAAAGTCACAAAATATATTGTACTCGTACGTGCATGTTTGCGGTGAAAATCTTTAGGTGTATTAAGTTAAACATTACGTATTTACACGTTTTAATTATTAGAAACAACTCTTGACGCTGCATATCACGCAATCAATGTGAATATGATTATTTTAGGAAAATTAAAAAAAGCTATATGTAATAATACATTATAGAATTTTATTAATAATAATAGACTAAAATAAAATTACGATTCACCGGTGTGTGGATTAGGAGTTAGGCTAGAATTGTGAATTTGTGATGTATATCTAGTCAAGCATTTCGGTATAGGTACAATACCGATATATTAGGTAGTAAATATAATAAATATAATCCTATATATATATACATATAGTTTTAAATAAGATTTGTTCGTCACGTTCTACTTTAAACTTTTGAAACATAAATAATAAAATAACGCATTGTATTGCCATAATAAACTGTAGGTGAATCAAAAAAAAAAAAAAAATCTATGATAAAAATTATTTTAGCAAAATTAGATTAATTAAATGACGTTCTATAATCTATTACAGAGAAAACACGACGGTTTGTGCCTTGTATAACGTATATATATATATATATATTATTATTATGAATTCGAATGCGTTGAACATTTTTTGAGAACAACAGCTCGAGATTATCGTAATGATTCGAATACGAAAAAAAAAAACAACTACTGTAGACTCGTTTTATACCTCCGTTGTCGGCACTGTCGAGGTTAATCTCGATAAGTGTGGAGCCCAAGTGCTCGTATTGAAAGTAAAAACAATATAAATCGCCGTTACACGCAAATCCCCGGTATTAGGACCCGTCGTTTGTATGGAGCGTATACTCACGGGGATTCGATCGCCTTTATTGTCATTTATTTTCGCTGTTGCTCCGAGTAATTAAACGTTCCTAAAAGATTCCACCTCTTCTGTCGTCACCGTCGCTATTTCCAAACCCTCTTTCGCGCCATTTAATAATATATACTTATACCACTCAACTTATCGGTACAATCTGTGAAATAGATTTCTGTAGTGTGGACGGATAAAAAGAAAAGGACAGAAGGAAAACCCTTTTAGTTGACACAACCTTTGTCCCGATGCCGCAGACGCAAACCTTTGCCCACTTTTCTTCGCCACCGTTGGTAAAAACTAACAAAAGCCAATAAACTTCCACTAGTTCACAATATAATGTCATAAAGCGAGCAGATATCAAAGATTTGATGACGTAATTATATCGTTATTATTTTAGTACCATTTTCTGATAATAATAATAAAGTTATTGGAAACTTCCAACAATTTACATTTTTTTGTCTGGTTTTGAAAATTAATTTTATGGTTTTTGCAAAATTATTCATATTTTTATTAAGACTGTTGAGTATAATATTAAAACAAGACCTTCAGTTTTTGGTAACTAGTTTAGAATTCAAGTAGTTGTGTAATGAATACAGTACTCAGTTATTCATATGGTGTATTACTTTTAACTTTGTTCAGCGTCCATGCCAATGCCCTAAATATATTATCTTTGAAACATTACTCCGCAGACTAAACGGACTTTAAATCATATTTAACTGTCGTCGCAGTAGGCTAGAACACAATCGACCGAGAAATTACTAAAGTTGAACATCAAAATGAGAGAATATTTCTAGGAAACGTAAAGAAAACTTTCTAAGAAATGTAAACGCATAATTATAATTAAACTACATGTATTCACATTTTGTTTTATCAACGTTTTAATAAAAGTTTAATAATGAATTTTAGTATAGATAGATATATCTATATGAATAATGTATATATAATGGTATTAGTCTGATATGGTTATAACTGTTGTAAATCATCAAAGTAGAATATTTCAAAGATATATAAAATCATTTGTAGGAAACAGGAATATGAAAATAGAAATTGATTGTGTTTTGATCATTATTTGTATTTACTTACTCATACGGTTTGAGTAAATATCGATTATATTATTTACTCGGTTAGAACTGCACGAGGTAGAAATGAAATAGAAACGACAATACGATTTAATATTTTGTTATTGAAACAGTGGTCTTTGCAAATATTTACAATTTTTATCTGATATGCGATATTCACTCTGAAGTGTGTATAATAGTATAGCACTACAAAAAATACGATTGAGCGTCGTGTTCAACAAAAAGAAGAGCTTATATAATATTTAAAACAAATATTGTTGTAGCCTTATTTTAGATACCTTTTGTATGTAAGCGCTTATACCTTTATTGTATAAAATACTATAATATTTTAAGTATGAATTAAATCTATTTCTCAAACTGTCTGATGTTTGCTATAACTATTTTTCATGTTATTATAATTTAAGAAGGTTTCATGATATTTTTGTGTAGTTTATTTGATCGTGTCATCGTCGTAGGTCGAAAAACAATTCGACTCTGTATCGTGATTTAAAAAAATGCTGTGAAATCGTAAGACGCTGCTGGGTGTGTATCGTTTTAATACGTTATTATTATTTTTTTCTGCCCTTCGTTATCCGCAAATATTCTCCGGTTTCGTTTAATATTCAAGTCATCACTGCCGAGGCTATAACTCATTGTCACCGAAGGAGGAGTTTTGATTAAGAGATACAGGCGTTTAATGGACTGCCGCCGTTGTCGCCGTTCCACTGGAACGCACCCTAAAAAAAATATATCCAAAGCACTGATGACGACAATAACATCAACGGGACCCTCTCCGATGCCACATATATACACTATACATATATTAGACGTACTATATTACTTAATATATTACATAAGCCATATAAATAAGGAAATTGCTATATTATATATACACAGCACGCCGAATTATCTGATCTCGGCGCTTAAATTCTTCTATGTAATTAATTATTATTATAAAGTCGACCGAACTAAAATGAAATACGCCGCGTTTGTTGTGTTTCGTCGTAATCCGTTTCTCAACGAAAGACAGTGGTATTAATTAATTATTTTGCAGTTTTTCATCAAACTCGACGTGTAGCCTGCAGTGTTCAAGCATATTCGTGTTCATATAAATTGTATTATCACTTTTTTATTTTGTATCGTGGACATTTTTGACCCATTGTTCAGTAAAAAAAACCGAAATATTCGTCAAGTTAGCACATATCTTTATAGAATTATTTATGCAAAATAGACTTCAAGCTTATCGAGAATATGAGCGATTAATATATGGTAACTTACTAACTCGTATTATAGTACCTATAGTTCGTAATTTTCGTTCGTACCGAGGATTGTACAAGCTGAAGTTGTGTGCTGCAGCAAGTTTTTAGTTGTTGCCTATTAAGTTATACCGATATATGTGTGTACCGCTTATATTGCCGTACTAAACGTACAAACGTTATAAGATTTATATTGCGTGTTATGGTCTCCGGACGAGTTTTCCGGATAACTATATTGTTATTATATCCGTCTCGTCGCAGACCGAGATTCGCGTAACGATCTCGTGGTGGTCGCCAGCGAGGGAACAGCGCGTATAAAGACGTCGACCCGATTTTCGCGTTTTTGTACATAAAAATGCGTTCGCGCAAAGGCGCTGCTTCGAGGATGTAATAATATAGACGCCGTGGTACGGACGAGTGGCAGAGTCAGCGGCAATGACGGCGGCGGCGGCGGACGTTTGGCGCCAGACAGATATTCGGACCGGGCGCCAAGAAAAAGGTCCGTATAAAAGCGGACGACCCTTCTACCCTTCGGTTTCACCACCAATGCCGCTTTTGCACGCATTCGGCATCGAATAAAATATTATATCTATATGTGTTATATACATTTACATTCGAGTCGTAGTGCGCAATATACTCGCTTAATACATATATATATACATACACGTGTGTGTATGTGTGTGTGTGTGCGTGCCACTGTGTCTGTGTATATATGGGAAAATAATATTATGCCCTACAAGAAATATTGTCTGCTGTCGGAGTTTTTTTGTCGGAAGTTATTTATATACATATATACGCGGGGTGAACCATTTAAACTCGGCTACACTAATTTTTCGAGATCGATTTTTCCAGTGTTTTAAAATAAAAATGTTTTTATTGTTTATAACCATTAACCATTATTGTACAATTATTTATAACAAGCTCTTCGTTTTAATTTTTTAAATTATTTTATAATGGAGATATGAATAATATTTTTATTCCATAATTGGAAGGAATAGGTAGGTACTTTTCTAAGCATGTTCATATCATACAAATATTTTCAGTAACAAATATTGATAATAATAAGATAATTTACTTTTTTTTTTTTAATAACAATTTATAGTTTAGATGAGCTATGTTAAATAATTGCAAAAACGTATTTTCCAAAAGAAAAGTATATACTTATTCAATAGCTAGTGTAATAAATGCACAAACACTTTTATTTATTTTATTTTTGATCAAAAATTAAAATAGCTCGGGCAAATGTAGTTATTATTATTTTAAATACATCAACATAAAACATATTATTTTTTTAAAACATTATTGGTTTAGATACTAAGCGTAGCCAGTTAAATGACTTATTATGTGTAATGTGTATAGCGTTTTTACCGTGCCTTACCGTTTGTAGTTATTCTTGCAGATTTATTGATTATAAATACAGGATGTGAATTTGATTTTTTTTTTTTTTTGTTGTTTGGCTTTTATTAATATTTTTTTCATTGACATTTTTATTATTTTGCATACGTAGGCACGTAGCTTTTAATATTTTACACCCTTCTTGTTATGCCTTGTATACCGAATCTATATCGACTAATGGTTTTCTTCGCAATATGTATATACGCTAAGCATTGTGATTTTAAAATATATACTTAAAGTCTATATATTTTAATTCTTGAGATTTCTTGTACTACTTAAAGAGTACTTTATGGTGATATTAGCTTGATACGTTGATAAACTAATATTAATTACTAAGTTAAGCATCACATATATCTATCAAATCTATTTTTTTTTTTGAGTTATTTAACCATTATATATAAAGAAGTAACTCAAAAATTACTCTTTTGAATTTTGATTTTATACATTAGAATTTTTAAAAACATTATACGCTTAATAATTTGTAGTAGAAAAAAGGGTTCTTATTTGAAAACAGAAGGAAAAAAAGTCTTATTATCGTCTTTAAAGATATCTATTTTTAAAAATTCTAAAAATCAGATTTTGATAACTGCATAATTGAAGAAAAATCTCCTTTGCATGCTTGGTGAGTTATGCTGTATATTATTATAATAGTTTTGGATTTAAATCAAAATTTAAAATACTTCTGACAACATTTAGATTGTAATCGATACATAAACATATTCGTTTATCAGTGAAAAATACATTATATTATTATAGTTTAAACTTTCAAAGTTTAGACGAGCATATCGGCCGGAGAATGGCGTTCGCGTATACAATTATCATATCATACTATGAATTTATACAGATTTATTAGTGAAGTTTAATATTTCTGTATAATATTACTTGGAAATGAAATACTTCTACATGATATAAAAAACAAATCTCGTAGTTATAATAACTGCTTTATAAAACGAAATCTGCAGTGTTTTTAAGTCTACAATTTAGGGCTTTCCGTCGGACCATTCTTTATATTATAAACGTAATAACAGAATGTACGCGTGTTCGTTCGCGATAACATAATAATGCGCTCTGCAGTACATATTATATACTATGCTCGCATCCGTTCAATTTTTAAAATTGTTTTAATAATATTTTTGCGATGTATTCCATTTTATAAAAATATAGTTTTTTTTTTGCTCCAAATTGTGTATCTGTGTATATAATGATGACACAGTAATTGTATCCGGATGTCTTTATTAACGTCCGCTTCGATGTCTAACCGTCATCTAATTTTTTTGACAACTGACGATTTTGTGACAGTTACTTTTTCTTATTGTTGCAGTGTAAGCTCTTTTCATCATTCGTTAAAATAAAACATTTTAAACATTTTTTAATAAAAAAAGTTTTTATTTCTTTAATTTAACGTTAATATTATTTTAATAAGGTTTTAACATATTTTAAACTTGTTTTATTAAGTTGATAATCAAAATAAATTGGAATACCTCTATGTACATTGTACACACTATAATATAATAATATATATAACATCGTAACTATAAATGCTATTTTTGGACATACCATTATATCTATATATCAGTTAATAATTATTAACAATAGATTATTCGGGAAGTAAAAATAAATATTTATAAATCTTTTTACAAATATTTATCCACCATGTAGATTTTAGGTGCATTAAATTGTTATTTAATCATCTTAAATCCATTAAGTTTAATAAATAATTTATTTACATTGTACATAGGCTTAAGTGATTTTAAGTAGAATTTATGGTACACAATTTTATACAATAAGCTGAATTTCTTTTTTTTTTTATTAAACAATTTAATCGTTAAATGTGATGAGCGCATAATTTATTATATATATTGTAATATTATGTTTACGAGATAACTTAATTAAATTGTTATTAATTCTTATATGTTTATATTATAGTAATATAATAATGTGCTTAGTCATAAAAATAAGTTTTATAAACATTAATTTATACAACGAGAATATTATAAGTTTAATATTACAAAATAAGTATAGCTGCATGCCACGGCTATATACTATGATGTAATTGGAAACAAGACGACTTTCGTTGCTTTTATTTCTCGTATACGTATTGACGACATCAAAAATCCAATTTAAACTTATGTGAGTACTGTCTATACTATTATACTAAGAATTTTCTCCTTCAAACGTGTGTCAGGATGTGATATAGATCTGTTTGATAATAATAAAATAATGATAAATCAAATTGATATACCTTGATATCTGTTTCAAAATCGGCTTATTTATATTAATAAAGATTCCGTATTCTTATGATTTAAATATTGATTGAAAGCTTGAATATTAAATTCTAATTTTTAATTTTTATTATTGGTATAATATCGCAAAAAATATTCTATGCTAAATCGTGTTGCTAAAATGATATATTATGCTCAATCGTGCAAATTCGTGCTTTACCGATTATTTTAATGTTATATTAGTTTATCATGTATGATTTCCGGTTGGTAAGTTACCACAGAGCCTTGTCATATACTAATATTCAGCTTTTTACGGTCAATAGACGAAAAGAATGTTTATAGAGCACTATTACTCTGATTGAACTTATGATACACGTTCATTTCTATAAGTATGGTTGTATAGATATAACAACAAATAGAAACAACTCACGGATGTATTTAACTAATTATATAATATCAATATAATAGGTAACTGTTAAGTAAAATAACTTTTATTATTTAAATTAAATAATTATTATACTATGATAATTAATAATTAAAAATATGATTTACTAGAGCTAAATTTATTACATATACCTAGTTAGTTAATTTATCGTTAACCTTTATTGTATACAGCTCGACTGAAATCAAAATTTCTAAAGTGAAAAATCTGTGCAAAAAACAATGAACAATATGTTCGATTGGTTTTGGTTTTTTCGAACGTTTTTCGCAGAGCAATAATAATAAAAAAAAAAAACCCACGATGATAATTTAATACGTACCTTCCATACAATATATATATATACGTATGAACATTCGATTCGACCGGCAATAAACGCTTTGCATATACTCGATAAAATAATAGGGACGGTGGTCGTTCAGTACTACCGTCGACGTTAATATATACATGGTCGTGTTATATGAAAACACGTTGAACAGCCACCCAAGTCTTTAGGGATTGCGCATATAATAATATATATAGTAGCGATTTCAATCGGAACTCAAGTGCTTAAGCACTGCTGTTATATACGGCCACCATCATATATAAATGCGTAAATTATAATATATATACACTGTATGTAGATCGCACTACTCTCTCTCTCTCTCTTTCTCTCTCACCCACTCCCCCTATCTCTCTCTCTCTCACTCTCTATGTATATATAATATATATATATATAAAAGGTATTGGCCAATGTTTAATCAACAAGTTGATGGCCGCGGGCCCACCACTCCACCCACGTTGTTTGTTCATGCAAATGTTCGTCTGCACCCGAAATAGATCTCGCTCGATCTCTCTCACCCTTTCACCGAATACGCAAATATATATAATATATATATATAGTGTGGTACCCGTCGTCGTATAACATTAACAAAACACACAACAAAATGTATAATATACACGCGGCGCTTATAATATATGTATATACAGGGTGATTTGCCAAGTATACTTAGCCCCTTATTTTTTTTTCAATAGTACCTACAGTTATTAAAAATCTGATTTTTCGAAATTTTAATAAAGATAATATTTTCGTATTATTGAGATGTTTTTGTACTACTTAGGGATAAACAACCAGGGTTTTCATACGACGATCCTTCTCCATCCACATCTTTTCTACTCTAAAAATGTAGTAATCTATAATAATTAATATTTATAAAAATTAAATGGTCCAAGTATAATAAAAATTACACCGGACATTAAATATTCTATTTAATACTATTGTAAAACCATTTTTAAGGATTATTGTTTTTAATAACTGAAAAGCTACTCGTTTAAATTTTTTATTAGATGTATCAAAATATTTATAAAAGTTAACCATTTACAGTAAATAACGAGGGGTCATTGTTTAAAAACTAGAAGTTTGTTTCATAACAGGACACTATTTATATAGAGCAACAAATATTTAGAATTTTTAAATATGGTCTTTGAGTATGTATAGTAATTTAAAAAATCAGAGTTTGAATAAATTCATTATTAAATGTAAAAATGTAGGAATTTTATTTATGTTTGGTGAATCACCCTGTATGTGCACGTACCTATTTATTTTGTGTACGATTGTTTCTACTCCAGAATATTCACCTCCGGCATTATCGCTTTAATATATACATATTCATTGCCATCTCGATCTCCCTGTTTTAAACGGCCAAATCCCGAATCAGTATTCCAGCGTGTACTGCAGCATGAGCATGTTTATAGATATAGGTACAATATAATTGAGCTTTGACGTGTTTGCACAAGCAAATGAACCCATCGGCCGCCACCACCCAAGACGCGATCGAAAGTGTTTATTTATATACCTAGATATAGATATATAAATACATATAAAAAATATTCTTTTCGGCTCGTTTTTTGGAATTGTTTTTCAAAATATAAAAAGTGGCATGCGTTGAAAAAATTAACCGGATCGTGAGTTTTTTCGACTATCATGATCTATGCGTGGTAACCGACAAAGAAAACATATAACCCACCTATTAGTTACCTCAGTATATATTAATTATGTATGATATAATATTAAATTAATTTTTATTAAACATAAAAACGTTAGTCTAACATCATTGCGTATTTATTTATGTTTAACTGTAAATTATATACATTGATTTGATTATTTGTGTTAATTTTTTTGTTTCTAAAAAAAATTATTTTTAAAAAATATTTGCATAAAATAATTTAGAAATTTCGTGTAGCTCTAGTACTATTTATTGTTTAATCTAATTTGTCATCTAATGAGCGTCGTAGCGATAGAGAATATAAATATTATACTTAGTGGCACACAATATTCAAAATTAATCGTTTATAACTCATATAATAGTATAATAAATACGTGTATATAGTGTATTTATGACGATGCATACAAAAACATTAGATAATTCTATGCGGAGTATACATATTATGCTATATTATAATATCACCGTATAATTTCAACAAAAAATATCCGTTCGAGTCCTTTTGAAGGATTTCAACCTTATCCCCCTTTCCACATTACCATTCCACTTCTTAGTATTTTAATTTCCCCCTTTATTGAGTATGTATATTTAAAGCGTTTACGTCATTACACCACGCTGTCCGGCCGTATTTAGTATATATTACTAAACATATATACTATATAATATATAATAAAGTCGTCATCGTTCAGTTTCTTGCGCAAAGAGGATATGCGCATATTATAATCTGTTGAGCGTGAAATGGGAAAACTGATCGGATCAGATTTTGCGTGTGCACCTGATAAGGACGTCGTCAGTCGATTGCGGGGCGGTGGAGAAGCAGTACAAAAGGGGTATTAGCATTGACTCGTACACGGGCAGCGGCGGCGTATGTAGTCACGCTAATACGGAGCAAATCTCTTTGTAATTGTTTTAAGTCAGCTCTTTTGCTTTCTCTCTCTCTCTCTCTCTCTCTCTCTCTCTCTCAAAGAGCTTTTAGTCCTATTGTCTCAGTTTGTTCGATAGAAGCAGCGGAGAAAATTTAATGACCGTCGGGGACCACCGAACTACTGCCGTTCATTGTATATAATATATATATATATATATATATATATATATATGTATATACATAAAGCCGCCCTTAACCGTTGTATTCTCTCTCACTCACCGGTTCTCGATGTGCATATATATACGTGTGTATTGATCGATCAGTCGCGGCACTTGATTGCGACGTATTGTATTAGACAGGAAATGGAGAAAAGCTGATGGAGAGGAGTATAAAAAAATCTCTTGTTTGATTTTATTCGATTTCTCTTATTTTTGAACGGGAAATTTGTATATACATGTGTGTGTATGTATATTTTCAAACTTTTACTACCCTTTTCAATAGTGATTTATGCACACGTGAAAAGTGTATCTCGACTGGAAGTATGCATTGAGGGGGAACCGTGTTTTTGGGGAAATTTACATAAATACCGTCGAGATCGAAATAATTCGTCTATTTATACTGGTGACATGGTAAAGGCGGATACACCACCCTTGGTTGTACTGCTACCGCATATCTAGAGAAATCGGGGTAAAAAAATAAAGACCTCGGTAATGTTTTTGGCGAATTATTTTATTGGGCAGTGGTTTCCAACAACGGCCGTGACGATATGGCTTTGCGATTTCATGTCTGCAGACTAAATTTATATATTACTATCATTATGGAAAAAAATGTTTCATTACCTAAAACTCGATTTATCTAGTAATTTTATTATTATACATATTACATGCGATTCGAGACTGCAGGTCTCATATAAAACAAAGTGCGCGTATAATAATAATCTGCAGTCGTTAACCCCTCACTCAGTTAAAATTCAAAGTGTACTTGCGATGAATCATGTTTTGGAGTTATCTCTGGTCGATTGAATACAAAATCGTATAAACCTATAATACCACAAACGTGGAGCTGAATTAATTAAAAAACGGTTAACGTACAGTCATAATATATTTAGTCAGATAATTAACGATTATATTTCATTTTATAAGTATAATATATGATTTAAAGTAGGTGTATTCGTACGACGTACATATTATGTATTTCATTTATTACATTAATATAAATATTATCAAATACAATTATGTACGTAATATGATGTAATAGTATGAAATATATAGGTTTAACTGTATTTGAATTCGAATAAGCAAAAAATAATTAAAAATGTTACAATTTTATCATGATCTACATTATATTAATTAAAAGTATATAACAAAAATCTCTTTTTAAAATGAAATATTAGCTTAATATTTCATTTAACAATGTTATATATTTTTTCGTTGTCTATTATATTTCTAAAATATAAAATGTTCAAAGTATTTTTGATACAGTAGGTACTATAATACTAAAATCAAGATTAAAAATAAAAATTTAATTTAAGAAGTTTTTGTAGGTACCATCATTAAAAAGTATGCCAATCCAATCAGAGTATCGTGTTGTTTAATCAATCTTATAAAAAATGGTCACTGTCACCAAAAATGTAAAAAAGTCAATAAAAAAAAAACTATTGAAAAACAATATCACTAAAATACTCAACAAGATTGATGAAAATAATTATCACCTAAAATATATAATGGGAATAATACACTTGTATATACTCTATTATTATTATTATTATACTATTTTATTTAACTACTATTGCAAATTCCAAACTTAATAATCCGATCACTTATAACTTTATATAACTTGTATAGATTGATTATTTTCATTAACTTTCCTTAGAAACATTATTATAAATAAAGAACTACCTACAAATTCGTATCACTTTATGCGATAATTAGTATAGTGCAGTAAAGTATAGAATTATTATTCAACGTTTTGTAATATTATTATGGAATATAACCATATATTATATGGTTAGGTTAATATCATATTAATACGTACTCGTCGTGCAACGATATCGGGTGTTAGACGTGGATGTGGTCGTTGCAATATAATATAATATTATAATAACGGAAAGGCCCAAAAGTCGCTCTCATTAGAGCCCAGCAAACCTCGTGTTCGTCATCGTCGTGGTCCAAAGTTGTCGCAATGTCATCGCCGCGCGCGTGTCATTCGGATTGCTTGCGGCTCTCGCCCTTTTCTCGGGACGCGGTGAATCAGCGTTTAATGTAAAATAATAACACAAATCGACGCTGCTCTCTTGTTTCGACGACGCGTAATTCGACCCGTCGTCACTGCAGCAACGTGTCAAGGTGATGTGGCTCAATTTCTGTTTTGGTTTTTTATTTTTCCCGTCGACATTTTTTTCGGACGTAAATCACATTTTATAATTGGCCGGGCTTATAATAGTATATTATTATACACAATGCGAGTTCCACAATCGTGATAGAGAACCGCAAAACGGCAGGCAATGTTATTTTAGATTTGAGAAGGGTAAAATTGTAATTGGCCCTGAAAAAAATCCAAGTTTTTTATAGGTACTAATGATTTTCTCGACACTGATTTGAAGGGCTAAGAAAGTGTTGTTAGCCAAAATTTTTGCCAGTAAGCAATAAGCTTGTTAGTATAATGTAAAAAAAATACTCTAATAAAAACATATACTATTATATGAATATATTATATATTCGCGTATATGGAATTTGGATTTTTTTAAATAAACTTTTACGATAGATGACGAAGATAAAGTAGGTAGGTATCAGTTGTTGCGAGTTAAAATTGGCGATTGATACGAATATATGAAAATAATATTATTTTCCATATCGACTTATACGTTTATAATTAAGCCCGTCGTCGGTATAGTAGTTTTGATCGTATTTTTGTTATAGCGTTTTGTTTTTTTAAAATCGCCACTCCAGAACCACAAATTAAAATGCAACGAGTTTCGATTACAAAACGCTGTCGGTCGTGCGACATAATATAGTGTGTTTACTTTGATAAAATATCATTGTTGTTTTATCCGGAACCCGATTTTGAGGGTAGCGTTAAAAGCAAATATAATCATATATATTGCAAGTACGTAATCATTGCATATTATTAGTATGTTTATTGTGCATATAATGCAATCGGAATGATTTTAGAAGCTAATAACGGTACATGGCGTAATAGACAGAGGTGGAAAAGTTATTGAGGATAATTAATAGGATACCACATCCATATGTGTTTTCTCCATCTTACATATTATAAACAACATACAAAATTTTCGTTTAGCAGATTTAATACTATGTTTTTCGCTTTAATATTATACCTACTATCAAAATTTAATGTAAAAATAGTATCTAAGTTATCACATAGGCTTATAATTGATATTGTCATTTTAAATTTAAATGTAAAATATAACAACTTTAAATGCTTATAACTCACTTTAAACTTATAATATCAATAAAAGTTTACGGAATGGCCTAGATAATTATATTCTTAACTTTAAGTTTAATAATAGATACATTTACTCTAATATTAAAGCTAGCAAATTAAATGGATTTTATTGAACGCAGTTTTTCTAATATCATTAATTTAGAAACTAATAGTTAAAAAAAACAATAAGTTATAAACTCTCCAAGTTTAAAGTTAATATGGATAAAACGTTAAAAATTTATTAACTTAAATCAGGTTTAAAAAGGTTGATAAAAATTGAAAATTGATACGTGGATCACATAAAGAGTATTTTGTTCCTATTTATGTAGGTAATATAATGCTATTTTATACATAAAACATATTATAAATTATATATTATTGTTATATTATATTATTTTATTTTAACTGTTTAGGAGTATATTATAATCTATAACAAATGTACAATAACATTGAAACTAAAAATTCTAAAATCATTTTTTTTATATGTTAAATATGGGCGTTTTAAAATTTAACGTGATGGATTATTTTTAATTCGATAGAAAAAATCTAAGTTACTTTAATAGAAAACTGAGGTAGTGTATGTTTTCAAGTTAATTAGAAAACTACCAATTAGTTAAAATAAAAAGTTTTACAAAAACCTGTATATTTTTTCGTGTGCATAAAATAATACTGAATTATAATATACCATCCTAACGAAAAAATTCAATCAGAAATTGTCAAAAAAAAATTTGCTTAAAAAAATGTATTATACAGCCTAAAAACATATATATATGTTAAAATTAACTTTTTAACTAGTTAATACCAATATTTAATAATAGTATAGGTACGTTATAAGGGTATAATATTGTGATGAATAAAAAAAGAAAATCGCGCTAGACTATATATATGATCGGACAGTTTTGGTGTATTATATTATACATCACAGAATAACAGAAAATATTTTTTTGCTCTTGAAAAGAATCGGCGTCTGCTCTTCCGGACGTAAATTATAATAGGCGCGTCGTTGTCGTCGTCGTAATAAACACGGCCAGAGTGTACGCGCGCGTATAGGGGAAGTCGCCGTCGCTGTTGAATCGAATTAAACCGGAATTAGATATAATCTGACGGGATGAATGGGATTACGCGTGCATCGCTAATGGTCAGGCCCCGCAGCACCGTGGTAGTGGTATACAATGGTATAGCCTGTATGGTAGTAGTAGTAGTATTACCAGCGAGTATTCGAAAACGTTGTGTATGTGTGTGTGTGTGTAGCGTGGAACCCTTTTCATTTTTATTTTTTTATTTTCACTACGACAAACTATATACACATTTACGCACACGCACACTACAATATAACTACTGACGTTTTTCCCTTTGCTCGGAATTTTTATTTTTACCCTCCCACGTGACAAGACGTCGTACAAGAAACATAAACGACATATTACTGCGTATTCGTGTTTCTATACCACAGTCATTATGGAGTGTATCTATATATATAGTGTTATAAAACTATGTATTTATTACATTTTTATCACTGTAGATCGAAATTATTGTATATATAAACTATCGACATGTATTAAAAACGATGCAAATATCTATGAAAAAATAGAAAGACATACTGGCACAACGATATTCTATTGTAGTTATAATATTATTATTTTTATAAATCCATCAAAGAATTCGATTCATTAACTTAATGCTTACTAATAATTATTGATAGATAATAGTATAAAATAAATATTATACTAGATTAATTGTTGTATTTAATAGTTTCAAGATAAAATGTCGTATATGAAATTAATTTTATTCTAAGTGCTGACAAATTAAACCCTTGGCGTTATGTTATAGGTACTATAACAGACTAAGTCTCTATCAACAAGATGAAAATGTATATTCTTGTCTTTATTACTATAAAGTACCAAAATATGCGGTAAATAGCTATTGAATATTATTTAGATGATAAACTATTTAAGTTAGTTATAAGTAAAGTTATTATAAAATCCAATGAAATGAGAGTGAAGTATTGCAATATATGTGCCTGTTAAAAGTTCATATTGTATTTTGTTGTTATTAAATATTATTTCTTAATATAGTGGTGAAACTTGGTTTTTCTGTGGGGTATTGTCAACCATGTTGCTATTCTTCTTACTGATCTATAATATTTGCGGTTATGTCCTAATATTTTGTTAAATTACTTTCCATTTGTCTGATTAGATCGTAACCTTTTTTATTAGGTGCACCGAATTATTAATAATTATTCAATTAATTCCTTATTAAACTATATTGATATTAATTTAAATTGTGTTATTAATTTGCTATAAACTAATACAATTGTATAAACTTGAGCTAAATGAATACGAGATTGATTGACTGATGCCAGTCTGCAATATGTAGGTAATAACAACAACAATAATATAATGATATATAGTACATACGCCCCCATAAGAAATAAGGCTTATTGAAAAGGGAAACGCGTAGATATAGTTTATTTGTCTAACGGGCGTTTAATTGGAAATCAGAGAAACTTCTAACCTTTAAAACACAAGTAGGTAGTATAACTTCTTTTCAAAAACGTGAGCGTTGTGTGGTATAGGTTATACATGATGTATTAGACTTTTATAACGCAGTAGACCAATCGATCCGCTTCCACAAAGGTTGTGCTGTATACAGTTGTAGAGAAGTCATATATATGTATATATTGTATTATATCCATTGATGATTGTAATCGCGGGAGAAGAAGCTATATAAAATCCGTTCATTGGTGAACTATATATACAATTCCTGGGATGGTATATATATATATATTACTATATAGCAACATGAACTGAAGGATAAAAAGAATGGTAGAGAAAGAAAGAGAGAGAGAGAGAGAGAGAGAGAGAGATTGAAAAAAAGAGTATGTATCATATTATACACGTGGTAGGTATTGCAGCGTCACA
Organism: Aphis gossypii; assembly: GCF_020184175.1. Taxonomy (NCBI): domain Eukaryota; kingdom Metazoa; phylum Arthropoda; class Insecta; order Hemiptera; family Aphididae; genus Aphis; species Aphis gossypii. The sequence continues at coordinate 42,303,014 of NC_065530.1, read as the reverse complement.
GGGCAAGCGCGTGCGCGATGGAACGATATCCCTTTACAGTCGGTCGGTTTATGATGGATTCTGTGTGTTGATCGACAGGACAATTACATAGCCGTCGGGTAGGAGTAGCGGTGGAGTGCCGAGCGGCGTTGGCGTTGGCGGTGCAGATCGGGAGAGGAACACCGCCGCCGTCCTAAGTAGTCCGATATTAAAGATCGGAGAGGCCATGTTTACCCGAAAAAGGGGTATAGATTATTAGGGTAGGAAAATCGTGTTTACACACCGTTTGTCGCCCCACCACACCCCACGCCGACAAACAACTTTTCGACGAACCGATTCGCAGATATTGCTTGTGTGTTTAAAGCATAGCGTGTGTACATATATATATATGGACTTCCTGTGCGGGTTTGTGGATGGGTGGGTGTGTGGGGGTGCGTGGTGTGCAGAACGGTAAATACGGCGTATCGTCACCATCGCATATAGATCGAATTTCTAAACATAATTGCTTTCGTATACGTATTTTATTATATACAATACATCATACTCATTGAGTCCGTTCGAAGCGTATTTTCTATAGAAACCGTCCTTAAAGCAATATAATCATACGAGGTGGTATGTATATATATACCACTAACCATTTTTTTAGATTTCGAGCGAATCAATTGAGTCGCGTATCAGTTTGTAACTATAATAATATATTGCGTTTTGTTTTTGCGAATTACACGTGGTTTAATATGTGATAACTTTTTTTCGGCTCGTAGTCGTGAATGATGATAAAATGATCTGATCATCTCAATTCCTGAACGTTATTTCCAGTACTATAAAAAATTGATGAAAACCCGTATTATACTGAAAACACGATTTGATTTTATAAAACGATATAAAGAGATATAACCTTCTAAGGAAATGAAATATCTTAAAAAGCTATAATATGTTCCAACATGATTATATATACATTATATATATATTGTATATTTTTTTTATCGATTATTTAAATATTTGAATTTACTATAATTGCTAGTATATATTATATATATACCTATGTAACATTGAAATACACTTTATACATTTATTTGTAACAATATATTATAATATGGCGAGTAAGAGCATGTAGGTACATAATTAGGAGATGTCGTTTGATTCTCTCTGTGATAGTTTATCCTAATGATATTATAGTTTGAAAACCATTTGGCATTTTTGATGGCCTTAGGCATGATCTTTTTAAACCATCGAAATTATTTGTATGCTTATAAGCGTCTTTGACCGTGTTTTGCGGATCGGAATGATTTTCTTCATCGATAATTTTTTTCTTTTTACCGTCGTCGTTTATTTTCGAAAACCGCAACGGTATGTTATAAATATAATAGTACATAATATATAGTACGTATATACGATGAATTACTATACTAAAAACGTTTTACTCTTGTCTACTTAATATGATTAATACGATATATAGAAAGTATATAGTATACGCCATAATAATGTTGTATCGTGTCACAGCCCGTGTTTACAGCACGTAATAATAATAATAATAATAATATACGTATATAATAACAATGATATTATATGTCCCGGTTCGGCAGTCGGTCGCCCGGACCGGCCGTGAAACAGTCCGACGCGTCGCATTTAATCCGAAACGATAACGCCGTCAAAACGGGCACCGCACCAGCATCACAGCAGTCGGCGGGCGACCGTGCGCGATTCGTCCGCATCATAAACCCCGTGACAAACACGTAATAATAATAATAATAATAATGCTGTACACTATACTCGTACATTACATCACGACGATATAATATATTATGGTCGGAGACCGAGCTTTATGGCGGGCGACTTTAAAACCGACGGCGGTGCAGGAGGTAGCGGTGACGCGAAGCGCCGAGCGGGTGAAAGTCCCCGTCGCCGTATCCATTTAATCTTGCAAATCGGTTTACAGGGGTGTGAAGTGGATCATGACGACGATTTCCACCGACCACCCTCTTTGTCGCCGACGCCGCCACCGCCTCGGGGTACACGGCGCGTGCATTATACATAATATAATATATTATTATTATTATTATTATTATTATTATCATCATCGTAGTGTAATGGAACTATATCGTTCCGTGCGACGAAACGATTCCGCCGTGGTTCGAAGTACGCGGGATAATAAGTAGTCGTCGTCTCGCGCACGGCGAAAAAACTGTTCACGACCGCTATGCCGAAATGATAACAATAATATAATATAAATGATTAAAAACTTTAAAGGCGAATTTCCATCACGAACAGTCGAAAAACGTTATTTACCGAACGAACGCGACCATCGATTTTCGATTGACGACTGCGTACGATCGTATAGTCGTATATCGTGCGTGCAGTCGTTCGCGTTTGTCCGGGGTGAGCGACGGATGAATAATATTTCGATTTATTTTTCACGGTTTGACGCGCGCGCGACAACGCGCTCCCGCGACATAGTAATATATTTCAAAAATATTATAATAACGTTATGCCGCCGTAAATAAAGTTTATGTTTTGTACGCGAGGATAATCGGCCGAATGCGTGGTTTGTCCGTCATTCATAAACATCATCGTTTTGACGTGTCCTATAATAATAATATTATTTAAAACATTATTTTGTCCTAATGTTATCGAAGACCACATTTTCAAATTGTTGAGATTTTTCGTACTGCCTTTTGGCAATACGAACTTTTTAGATACCTATCAACTGATTTAAAATTGTATTATTATTGTTTAATATAATATGCGTATTATTTATTCTATGCGGTGTACCTACATTTCAATCACTCTGCGGCGTCTGCGCATAGCTAAGCAATTGAAAACTCATCACGCCATTTCAATTCGTAGTATTGATAATATATTATGTATAGCGCCGTTAAAATAATTATGAGGTTTTTATTTTACCGGTTTTTTTTTAATATTTTAATATTATCTACACGTTAATAGTGATATAAGCGATTTTTTAATTTGTCATGCTGTTAATTTTTATTCCAATTATTAGAACTTATTATATTTCATTTGTATAACTATATAATAAGTATACTTAATGTAAAGTGTTTTTAGTCTTCCAGAAGATTTTCAGTTAATAAATACTGCAATAATATAAAGGGATTTATTAATAGATTAATAATTAATTATGGGAAACAATTTACGTATAATATATACATATATATATATATATACACACCAAAAAAAAAAAAAAATAATAAAATACCAATATACATCTCGGTACAGTATACAATATATATATAGTATGTAAATGTGCATGTTAAATTATATACCGTTTGGTTTCCACCCTCGCGCGCGACTGCCGCCGACGACGTGAAAACCATAGACGTCAGCGAAAAACACGATGCAGTGGCGGCGGCAGTGGTTGATGCAAATTGAGTTAAAAATACCGCTTTGTTCAATAAGCAGGCGGCCGCTTAAACAGTGGGCGGCAAACCCGAATGCAAATGAGGTTATGAAACATTTTAAGAGTAGACTAAGGGGGACTGGAAGGGGTGCGGACCCGAATGGGCGGTAATGGAATATATATATACATGTATACAAAAATATACATATTATCATGTGGCACAGATACCTACTACAGCAATATAATTTAATAATACTCTGGTCTCTAATGAAATTGAATGATTGCGTGCGCGTGTATACCATGAATAATATTTTAAATCTCTATATAGTGTGTTTATAAGATATGGCGATTTATATGATTCAGTGGAAATCATGCTGTATATAAGTATACCTGTGTATAATAATATAATGAGTGCATCACCATATAATAATATAACTAAATATTGTATAATTAACGGGATAATTATTTCAAAGATAGACTTTAATACACGATTTAAAGTCACAGCAAACGGTTTTTTCTGTTGGTTTATTGTATTCGAAGTTGTTTTTGATTTTTTTTTTTTGAATGACAGCATATATATATTTCTTAATTCGTCTTGCGGAGCACAATATTTTTCCAAGTATTGCATAACATAAAAATATAAATCTGCATTCGTCATTAAGATCAATGTAATTTACTCCTGCATCGTTTGGGATTGTATAACCAATTATGAAACTTCAATCTCGATATTTTGAATTTTGAGCGGAGCGATGAATGTATTGATTTTACAACAATCTATCTTTTTATTTATTTATTTATGTCTGAAGATATACTTTTTCAAGTAGAGTAAATGTTCCAAGGGAAGTTTCTGGTAGAAAATTAGATCTAATAAGAACTTTTGGGCTGTTAAATTCGATCATTTTCAATATTGATCATGGTGACCAAATAACTATTTTAATAATAATATTGAAATGTTAACATAATTAGATACATTTATAAGCCCCCCTTAATTATTTTAAAAACTGAATTTTCAGTTTTGATCTCTCAAAATTACCAACTATATTAATTTTCTCTCAAAAACCTCTATCAATATTGATAAGCACAGCAGTTTTTTAGTAGAAAAAGTTTCTTTAAGCACATAAATAAAAACAAATATCTTTACTGTGATATCAAAACATTTTTTGCTTCACTCAGAAATCTAAAACGAACATTTATTAACACGTTAAAATTATTATTAAAATAATGGTTTGGTAACCTTAGTAATTACAAATTTGGTACGTATACCAGCAAAAATAGTATAAAAATATTTAAAATGAAAAATGTCTATTTTAACTTTTAAGCGTTATTAATAATGGTTGATGATAATATAGTAAAAAAATATATTTTAATCGAATGTCGATAGGATAGATAATATAATTGTTTTTAAATTATGTAATTCAAACGGTATAATTTTAATGATGATACTTTAGCGTTCATTTAAATTATTATGTACTATATTATAATATTACATTGGCGCATCTGTTAGTTTTAAAATTATTCTCGTTCATGGAGACTGTAATCAAAAAAAACCTTTTCGGTATAATTAAGTGTGTGCGTGAGCTCACGAGTATGTTAACGAACAGATAGACCCTCGCGTGTTATGTGCAACTTTAAAATTAGGAACGACGGATATCCTATAGGACGCAATACCCAAACGCTGCGCATTTGCTGACGCATTAATGGTAAAATCGACTTAACAATAACGCGATTATAAAATGAGGATTATAAGACCGAAGAGCACTAAACGTCACGGTTACTGATTGTCTAAAAATGTTACAAAGTCGTTATTTATAAATAATAATCACTAATCAGAGTATATAGCCTTGGCCATCGCATTCGATTAGTCTCAGAGGCCCATATTCGTCGCGAACTCAATTATAAATCTATTTCACGTGGTTCACAATAATATGATTATAATTAAAGAACAAGTATGTGATGCATGAATACATGATAGGTTATACATTATTTTACTCTATTCTTCAAAGTAAATCGAGAAACATGATCAATGGAATTTTTTTCGTTTAATCGTCAGTTTATTCAAACCATGATTTTCGGAAGTATTGTGTTCACTCAAATATCATATTTAACAATATTTTGATTTTTATATTGCTACTGCAGGACATTCATTGTCTTTAAATTCAGGTCCTCAGAATTTATTCAAATTAGGTAAACACTTAAAAAGTGCGCATGGTTAGTGAACTACTCTACAATATAATGTTATAGCTCATTTTGATTATTATACCACATCCTATCGAGGAGTATTTGCGATCCGAGAATACGTTCCACGGCTTAAACGACTGTGATTTATACTTAAACATGGGTGCCATTAGTAACTTCTTCCGTTTATTTTTTTCGATCGTCGTATAGCAATGCACCGTTTCAAATTCAGCTGCTGGACCCGAAGCCATTCTGTTTCAACGGTTCGGCGAGCACGATGGTCTTATTATATGATATATTTTTTTACCGTAAAGAGAAATACAAAAAATCTTTAGAAGAAAAAACCGGGTGGTGCGTTGGTTCCGGTCTTAAAAATATAAGGGGTTCGATATTATTAATAGCCTTTATTGGGTGGTTCGCGTCCCCTGTGGGAAATAAAAATAAAGGGATAATACTCTATATTCTTGCAGTATCTCTTTGGGCATATTACAATATTTTGTTACCATTATATACCATCATGCGTATATCAATACTCTACCGAGATACAATTTAAAAAATATAATATTTAAATTTATAAAAATGAATACTTAAGTTAGTGTCTAAATGTACAATTATACAATTAACAATTTTCATTTTATTCATTTCAATTTTATAATAATATTATAATATTATATTGTATCTCAATGTATAGTGCTATTTCTAATGAACATAAAAGTTACTGCAATACCCCTTTCAATATTCAGAAGTTTTAATTTTGTAAAACAAAACAAATAAAATTATTTGTTTGGTTGAAAAGAAAAAATGTCTTCAAAGGTCGATACTCACTTACTCATGATGTATTGATTTACTATTAAAAAGTCTATACAACGTTTGGACGTTAGTAGAACTGAGCGCGGTAAATCACGTCAACGAGTACACGAATAAAATATCGTCACCGATGTAAATCGTTTTGTATAGTGTGTGTATCAAGAGTACGGTAGTTCTGCGGGAACACTGTCCCGAGGGAACTGCGCTCCGATTGGCGTTATTTTCATTTCCCGTGCATTAAGCAATCCGGAAACTGTATCGTCCGGACCCACGTTACACTTCTATCGGATGTATGATAAATACAGCCAAATATATTTTGCTATGTGTGTACCGAAGACTCTTAAAACAACACCGACTTTCGATTAAATAGGACACCTCGTGCTAGTCGTCGTTTCGTCGATTTAAAAAATAAACATAATAATATAGACTGCTATTTACCATAACCTAAAAGATAAAATGATATAGCTACATGACTACTATACATCTTGTTAATAGTTGACTAAAAAATAACTGTATTACAATTTACAGTTATACAAAAATATGATCTATAAAATACTAGTGTTGTTCGTAAATATTTTTTTGCAATTAAAAAGTGTTTTTGTACTTTTGAAGCATATATTTTCAGAATTTTCTTCATTTAAAATGTTTAAAAATTAATAGTACCTACCTAAGAGAAAAAAATATCAAAATTATTTACATCTTAAAATTTTTAAATAATTTGTTCGATTTTTAGCTTGAAAAATCCTTAGTTTTTAGCGCAACGCTAATCAATGAAATATATATATTTTTGAATTCTGTTAAACATATACATTCATAACCTAACATTTTTCATTAAAATATTATATATAATATATAGTGCATCATGTTTTAAATATAAAATCACCTGAAATCTAAAAAAATAAAATACCCTAGCCATCTAAAAGTAAATCATTTAATACTAAACTCACGGTTTAAGATATATTATTATAATTTGACTTTATTTATTTTAACATATTTACTTGGTATCTAGAGAATTTAATTCTTTATTTTAAAAAAGTATAAGCATATTTAATATAGTATCAAGATTATAATATTTCGAATATTTTGAGATGATGATAGTTTGAAAACTTATTATCGGAGCCGATCGTGCGAGTCTAAAATGCGTCCTAGGTTTTGACGGTAACTCTGTAAACGGCTTTCGAGTGCAGCCGAGTGGAATGGAAATCGGCCTTTTATAAGATTATACTTTCGCGTGGTAGCTTACCTTTATATAGAAACGCGCGTATGAAGATATAATCACACAGAATTTAAATTGTATCTCAAAATCGATTTTACCACCAAAATTGGCTTCGCGATATTTTTGATTTCCTGCGCTTCACATTCACTATAAGCACAAATTTAAGGCTTACGGTAAATCTTGCTACCATGTGGTGTGGTTCCTTGAAACATCAATAAATTATTTTTATTTTAAACAAAATATTAATGTAGGTAAATCGATGATTATTATAACCGTATAGGTATGTAGATACTAAAACTATGGCACATGATGTTCAGCCTACTTGCCTATATATTGTATTAAATTAAATTATTTCACGTAACACAGTTTATAAGTAAGATCACAGTTTTAGTTTAGTCAAAAATATGAAATTTCTAGATAAGAATGATTCAGCGTAACGCAGCGTCATAACTCGTCACAAACAGATTCCTGTTTATTACTTATTTATTAATTCATCTCGACATATTTCAGTGAATTAATAATATTAATAATAAAAATGTCCAGTGCCTGGTGTCACTGGACAGACCGATACTGTACTCTTATAGACAAACTCTGTGCATAATAACTATTTTCTGCATCATTATACTTTGATGGGTGTGGGTGGAACGTAAGACAGATGGAACACCGAGGGTGGGTTAAGGGCTAACAGGACGTATCGCGATATCGTTTCGGCGTCGTTCAAAAGGCGAATTCCTGCATGTTGTATAATTATCGGACCTCGCCAGTCGTCAACGAGCTATCCGCTGACCACCTACCAGAGACTTTAATCATGCCGCAGTTACCGCGTGGTCATAGCGACTGAACCCACGTGGGTGCTTTGTGCCTTTGATATATACACGTCTTCTCTCACCCCCACGCCAAAAATATCCTTGGCGAGACCACCCGTCGACGTTTTCCGCGCAGCGTCTGCACACGCATCCGACCGCGTAATTAAACCAGCTCGCAACGATATCGAATTGCCGAGAAATATCTCCAGACAGGCTCGCATCACGTTCGTTTTCGCTACTATATAATATCCTATCATCGCATCTAGTCGCTGCCTTGAAACCGTCTCGTATCGCCCCCACCCAACCTAATTAGGTTATCCTAGTCCGTTCGTTTAGACGTCACGGTTAGTGAGCGTAAATTTTTATAATTTTTTTTTTTAATCTTAAAATTGTCGTTTATTTTTACGATATTTTAGTCGTCTCGTAATAATTAATATAGGGTATTACGCTGGTGCCAAATAACATAATCGAATTACGCGTGTGGACAATGATTGATACGCGCCGACGACGACTTGACGACTTTTCCGCGAACGATTTTTATGAATATTAAACGCATTAATCACCGCCACTACCGCCGCCGCGAGTGTACACGGCTATAATTATATATATAGGACGGCAGTGGCGCGGGGCCCGACTGAGTGGCGACGCAATTAGCCTGATGAAAATCGGTCTTGTACGCGACACTGCTATACCAAATATGTATATTATTATTACTATTATAATAATACGAGTGTATATATATATACCTACCGATGTCATAATGAAGAACGATGCCGTACTTGAAATACATAATATAAGTACATAATATTATATATACTTATATTTTGTACAGCTATCTCGCCTTTGCGTGTATATATTTATAATATTATGTACAGCGTATTTACGATACGATTATTATAACGAGCTCGTTTTGTCAACTGCGTCTGCGTCCGCGCGCCACGACTGCTGTGCGATAGTTCACAGCGCGTTTTCTGTCATGGGGACAAGCAGTGGACCACTTTGCCATAAATATTACTATATTATCGACGTCATGTCTTCTGAGACAGGACCAACACGAATAATTGCTCTCAATACATTATTTCAGTTATGAATTGCGCCAAATCGTGTAAAATATTATTTTTATATAATGACGGCCGTTTGGCATTACTCAAACCACACCATCACAATACTATATCAGTCTATATCGCTATATCTTAGTAAAACCTTATTTTTAGCTTAGTTAAAAGTCTTAAGACATTTTTTTTTAAATTAAATAATCTAGATGTACGAGTACATAGGTATTTTGTTTGGTATGTATTTAAAATATAAATTGATAAAATAATTGAAAGTCACTTGGCTTGTGTACAATTTACAGTCACTATATAAGGTTTCCGCCAAAATAATAATTAATATGAAAAAAAAAATAAAATTTTTGATTTTTGTTTCTGCCAAATCTAGTTTTTCATAAATTATCATTTAAAATAACGTATGGTCCACCACAGGTGGCTCTTGTTATCAGCCAAAAATTGTTTTACTTGACTTTATTTATTGATTTTATTTCATCTTATATGTACATCTATATTTGTCTAGTATTAACAGAGTTATTATTAAGATTATAATTTACAATATTTTTTACATTGGTTAATACAGTTTTAAAAATTCTATACTAATTTTATATTTTGTTATTACATTCTACGTATTAATACAATCTGTTTTGAATAATTTATTTTTTAGATTTTTGGATATTTAATTTTAAGTAGTTTATTGTAAATTGTAGTTACAATTTATTAGGTGATTGGATGCGGTTTTTAAAACTGTTCGTTGATATTTGCTTTGAATGATTCATAACACTATTTTGGTTATGCATAATTTATCTTTGAAATTGGATTACATTGTGCTTAAAACCATAATACTTTCTAAAATATAATTTTTAGAATAGATACCATGCATTAATAACTAAATAAAACTGGACACTTTTGGTTCTCACTTTTTCAGATGATATTAACCCAATTCTATTTATTCAGATACGATTCACGACCCCATTTAATATTACAGCCGCGATTAATATTTTTACTAAATACTCAAGACACGATCGACAGACTATTACTATCAGAGATCAAATTAAGCTTGTATAAACCACGAGATAAGATATTCTATTTCCTGATCGGAAGGGAGCAAAAAAAAAAATACAAATTATTGTTATGACATAATACCGTTTTGAAAACGACTTTAATTTTAATAATTTTTATCTAAATAATTCAACGATTTGCAAAACGTTTTCGCCCTCAGCGAAGTTTCGCTGTACAGCGACTGGATCATACACTTGCCGGGCACGTGGTCGACCAAGCAGTCACCTATTTGTTCACATCTCACTACTCCCTTTTCCAGTCGATACCAGTGTTGGTTGTCACACACGATTTGTACCGTGTGCACGAATTTACCTGTGAAAGTATGATAATTAGTCGTTAAGTATTAAATTAGCATTTCATCTTAACTATGCATTTTACAATGCGCATCACAAGAGTACCTATTCTTATTAAAAAACACAGTTCTTCGATCACTCTGCCGTTTTCACCGAATTGATATATATTCAAATCAGTCCAATCGATGTTGGAGTTGGTACCGTCATCGTTGCTGATAAATCCAAAAAACAACCTATTGTAATAAAAATAACTTTTAAATCTATTAACACGTTTTGATCTTGCTATCGTTTATATACAATTTAAATTTTTTACGCTTTAATAAATTGTATTAAATACAGGTAACTTTCTGTAATTTTATATACCAACATATAAATAAAATTTTTTAGTATATGCTATCTAAATATATGTCTTACGTACTCGTATACCGATAAAAAAATTCATTTAGAAGACAATAATAAAAAAACATCAATAATTTGTAAACATATAATACATTTGGCCTATTTAGTATGATTGAATTTAATACTTGTCATTGCATTTGTACTTATTTTAGTTCGAGAAATATGTAGGTGATGAAAATAAGTTTTCGGATATTTTATTTGTTAGTCTATTTCTTATCTTTCATAAATTAATATTTTTTAAGTATTTTGTGTGATAAAATCCAAGCCCTATAATATTAATATATAATACGTGACTCACCGCGAAAACGTCTTTTTATGACAAACCACTGTTATCACCAATGACCGGCCGTTTTCCATGAACATAGTTATGTAATAATATCTGTGTATTGCTGTAAAATCTCGAATTTTACCTGTAAAAAACCTCGTTTGAATGAACTTTATTAATTATTAGAGCTTTACAATATCATAAGCGATTCAAAAAGCGCAAATTGCACGATTTTTTAAAGGATCTAAAATAACTAAATCTTATTTTATTATCTAAAATTATAAAATAATTTATTGTAACATATTATTATTTATTATAAAAATGTTACGTTTTACGTTCGTTTTATTAAATTTTCAAGTAACTTGTACCTACAACTATTTCTTTGTAAAGAATTAAAAAAAAAAAAGTTCATTATAATTAAATTTAATGTATAAATAATGGTTTGTTTAATTCTTATAAAAGTACAATTAACTATTACTTTGATTTTAATAAAATAAAATTAATTTCTATTTTAGTGAAATATTTTATTTGCACTTATTAAAAAGGTAATTACTTATTTATTGCACTTTTAAGGTTGTTTTATGTCTGAGTTTCTGCGGTTAATTCTAGATTATATTCTGAACTTATAGGTGATAGGTTATTATAGATATTAAATATACCGAAGCTCCTGTCCCTGACGGTCGCCGCGTTGCGAATTTCGATCCCGATCCTGTCTATTTCGACGTTTGCATCCACTCGACCGAACTGCTCCCAGTGCACCACGTTGTCTTTGGAACTTTAACGAATAATATGCATACGCGTATTATAATATAGTAGTTTATAATTTTTATTCTGCATGCATTTACCGATCGAAAAAGGCCGAGGAGAACTTGCTCCAATTTTCCAGCGCGAATGAGTCTGCAAACGACTCGCTGCTCAAATCTCGATTTAGTAACCACACGTCATGATGGCTCGTCCATTCGGCCGTAATCTTTACGTGGGCCGAAACTTCTGGTCCGTTTACAAACCTATATATACATTTTCGGGGAAAATTATATCTATAACACGTGGCTACAAGGTCAAATTTACGCATTTTAATACTGAATAAAAACACTTACATCATTTTACCTTCGAAATTTAATTTCCATTTTCGAAGAGGTTCGATCACCGACAAAGTGAATTTGTCTAAAGCAAAACTGTTCAACTGTTTCCCAACGCGTTATCCATGGAATTGGGATACATCGGAGTTGATAGGTGCCCGATCCCTGGAATCTGCAGAAGCCGTACAAATCATAGGTGTGATGGTAGAATTGTTAATTCGTAGAGCCCAATTTTTAAGTGATTGCTATTTGGATTTTGGAATTTGTAAGCTTTTCAGAGCTAAGTTGTAACCGAAGTAAACTTAAAGTAGCGATCAAATTACAATTACTTTCAAACATTAAGCTCTACAACTTACAATTTTTTTGGTGACATTTTGACAACGTGGTTGGGAGGGGTCTAGTGTGAATGTTGCCCTCTCCACGATTAATTTTGGCCATATCTTCGATTTGATGGACTTAGAAATACCGAAAATCGACTTTAATTGGTGTATTTTGGTGTAATGAAAATAAAATTATGGAGAGAGCTGGTTCATACACTTGTATATAAACGTAACTTCACTGTTTAATTCATCATTATATATATATATAATATATCATGTAATTAAATGTTTACCTTTAAACACACATATCCTATGGACATTTTATTATCATTTCGCCTATCGAGCGCGAATATGATCCATTTACCATCAGGCGTGGTACCTCCAATCCAAGTAGCATCATAACCCTGAGAAAATAATGTAACATTTTTTTGAAAATGACAACATTATAAGCAATGCCAACAATATGCTTACAATAATTTCATTGAGTTTGTGTGGCCCGTCGTTGTCCTCCGGTTTACCATGTTTAGTATGGATGTTGAATAAATGCAAAATCGTCTAAAAATTAAAAAATGATGTTCTATTATTATATAATGAAATAAATCACAAAAATTCAGTATCACCTTACATGGATATGGAAAATCAATATATATATATATTTATTATACTATATTATTATTTATAGTTAATTCGGTTTTTTTTACAGTTATTAGAAAGACAATTTTAATCTAATGGCATAAATTTCACTAGTTTTTCTTACACTAAAAATTACAAATAAATTTTTATGCAATTAAGTTTTTTAAATTTTAAAGATAGACATTTTTTATCATATTTTTAAAACATATAGCAACAAATTGTTAAAAAAAATCAACGTTCTAATCAAGATTGATTATAGCATTGCGATTCGTAACGCTAACACATAAACTATTATTCTAACAAAATAAAAAATAGTAATGAATACTTAATTTATTTAAAGTTGGACAATTTTATTTAATTTTAATAAATTATTCAAAACTTTTTCAAAAAGTATAATCAAAAAAATAGCTAACTTGAAAATTAAAAAAACTAAATTGTATAGGTAAACATTTTTTTATTAAGTACTATTATAGTAAAAATTATGAAAGAATTTCATTAAAATGTTCTTATAATATAGTTACTGTAAAAAAAAAATATATTATATCGATATACTTCTCATTTTTACCTTAATCACGGTGAAAACCCAGTAATAAATTGTATATTTGACATTGTACCAAGGTCCCGGTAGTTTATAGTAGTCGAAAAAAGTCCCCGACCGATTAGGCATTTTTGACCAACAAATACGTTACAAAGATTGTACAAATTTCACTCAACTATATTATGATAACAATGATAAATTAATAGTATTATTTTATACGTATTACTACAACTTACTAGCGCGTTTATCGACATAACGTGACCGAACCGTCATAGTTGCCACTCACCACTGTACAAATTCCTCTCTGCGCGGTAAATATAGGTAACATTAAGTATTAAGTATATTTAGTATAATATTATCGCACAACCTTCTCCTCCACCGCACACTTGAGTCGATTATTATAAAATCGCGTTGTCGCTAGATAACAGTTAAAGTGCACAATAGGTATATGATGGATTTAACAGTGATATAAGGAGTAGGGATTTAGATTCTTCATCTGTCCTGTAAATGAGAATATAAACAATAAACACTAGCTGTATTACTTGTATTCACCAAGAAAAAATTTGTTAAATTATGAAAATATATTGCATCACTCGGTGTATTCTAATGTAAGTACTTCATTCACTGGCATGTCAGTGTCGGTGTACTCGCACTTCACTTTATCTGATAAAATCTGACCTAGCGTGAGGTGGACTATCCTACAGCGTTTGGTGTATTTCGGTATGATTACGTCGTGCGAGTTAATCGGTTTATGTGTACTTAAATATATTTTAGTATTATACTATTATTGTTAATATAATATACTTTATATAGTAGCTAGTATATATTATGGCATAAAATCTACAAAAATATAAAAAGAGTTTTTTCAATGCCACCTATCGGATGCGAATGATGCGATTCAAATTAATACTCTCTAAACTTTTCCGGTATCTCTTAAAATAATCATTAATGTTTTCGTCAAAAAATCTGTTGAGTAGTTTTTAAGCCTATCAATCACAAACGCATACGATTTGTTATGTACATTAGAGACGTATAAATAATGTACATGAATTTATGCTTTATCTGTTTACGTTGGTGCTTTTAATATTAATTAATATAATATCAATAAGTCTCGAAGGTTAAGAGCTTTAATATAAATATTACAATTTAAGGTCAAGAGAACAAATCCGCGAGAGTGCGTGTTGAACTGCATTTTATTTTCTCATTAAAGTCCATCGATATAAATAATTGTTTCACTCGAGATTGAAACCTCATGTCCGGCACTGTGACGAATAAATGGCATGTACTTGATATAATATTATATTCTTCAGTAGACATCCGTAAAGTCAATCATTCGGCGTCATCGGCCAACAACAATATTTGTGTTTATATTATATCGTTTGCTGCGCGGCGAGCTGCGTATTTTTTACTTATATATAATATATATATATATATTATTTTTTTTTTTGAGTATACACAATGTGCATAAAAGAAAAACCGATTTCGACAAAACGCGGCGATTTCGAAATAAAGAATGAGAAATAGTATTTTCCGTCCGTGCGTGGCTTAAGTGGCTTATTTCTGAAAAAGAAACGTGATCGCGATGCGCCGGCGAGGATGAAGGCGCGGCAGTATATACTTTTTTTTCCTTCCCAACCTCCTCACGTCACCGCATTCGTTGGTCTAATTCAATATTTTCTTTATTTCCCTACTCCGCCACCGCCACTACCACTTTGTACAAATAAAAACAAAATCGTTTGATAAACAATCGAATGAAACCAGTCTTGCAGTAAATATATTCTTGTCTGTCTTCCACGCAGTCCAATGGGCCGCATTTACATTTTTATACACAGGCGGCAATAAAGTATAATACTCTTTTTCGATAGTTGTGTGTGTATGTTTGCGTACGCATAAACAAATCGATAAGAAGCGTACGGAAAAAATAATTCCTACTAATGAATTATAGTAAGTCGTCATAAAGAAAATTTTTATCCAAAACTCGGAAAAACAAAAACACATATTATGCGCGCATTTAAAGAATGACATGTATGAGGGTCGTCCGAAAAGTAAAGGTTGCAGTTTTTAAAAAAAAATTTAAAAATGCACATTATAATTTTATAAAATTTGCATATATTAATAATAATTTTATTAGTTATTTTTCTACACAATTGACGTGTCAAAAAACTCACATTCCGCATATCTTAGCTATTTTGAAACTATTTCATTCATCATTTCGGCACCAGAAAAAAAATGTTTTCAACTTCAAAACTTTCCAAGCTTAGTGAAAAGATGATTATTTCCCAATGAAAAATTTACAGGATTGTAGTCGTGGGCGGATAGTAGTATATCAGTGATATACTATTACACTCAAAGGAGAGGAGATATAATTAAAAAGTTGTAATCTTACTTTCTGGTTGACTTTCGTACTTTGCCCCACATGTAGTATAAATATATATACAGTGAAAACCGCTTATTGTGAACACTTTTAAAGTGAGATGAAACGTGTCAATAATTAACCGATTTTATTATTAATAATAATGTTGTTTCTAACAAACGACTGATTTAAATTACCTACTTAAAAAAATAAATTATTATTTATAAAAATATCTTCTTTAAAAAAAAAAATGAATTTATTTATATGCTATCTAAAATATGTATTAAAATCAATATTTGGTTTTTTGTATTGAATAACATGCAGATTACTATGCTTTCATGAAAATAATACTAATCAAAGACGAAACACTAACCACCTTAACGTACGCATGCCGAAGTTGAACTTAAATAATAACCTTAAAGAGTATAGTAGGTACTGTTATACTTGTGATAAAAAACAGTAAAAATAAACGAAATTAATTGGACAAGTGTAATTCAGTATCGATTCGTTATAAAAGCGTAGATAAGATTATGTTGTACCAAAGTAGTATGTACTAGTACCTTGGGTCAAATTGTAAAATAATACATATCTAAAATATGTTATAATAGAGTAAAAATGGTAAATTGTTAATCGAAAAATAAAAAACATAACTATTTGTACCTATAATTTAGATATATATAAATAATAATTATCTAGCGGGCCTACTATCAAATTCCAAATGCGGTTAAGTGTAAGGTTAGATTGATCGATGAGAAATAATAATTCACAATAAAATCCGTCGGGAAGACATGATGATAGTTGCCCCTGGTGGTCATTGCGGGCGCCCTTGTATGCAAGAGGTTTATGAGAGGGAACTATATTAAATTTTGTTAAAAAGTCAACCCCCTCATCACTCTCACTTTGACCAGTACGCATTATTATTACATGTACCATGTCTTGCCTTGGTAGTCGGAGTAGGACGCAATTTCTAATCGATAAACGACCATAATATATATGTATATGTGCATGATTGTACGTGTGCGCCTGCAGTCCTCACGCCACCACTGCTACTATGCGTAACGTAAGGAACGACCGGAATTAATCACGCTAATGGGTCCGACGTCATTATATACATACACGCGAATGTGGAACCCTCATCGCAGCCGATGAGTTGGAAAACAATTCCTCGTCACGATGACAATAAAACGGTATGTAGAAGGGTTGTTTCTCGTGGACCTGCTGCTGCTGCTGCTGCTGCTGTGGCGGCGGCGGGGTCCTTGACAATGGTCCACGTGACGTAAAAGTCAAGATTTTCGATTCGGTTTCGAAAGAGTCGATTATAATATATATGTCTGTGTGTGGGTGTATTGGTGTGCGTATAGGTCTGTGTGTACATAGAGACAAGCATATATACTGCATAATAGGAGCAAAAATATTTGAATCGTGGTGTCGTGTATCGCACGCCGTCAAGAGGGTTGTATTTGTATACGGAGTGTGGTTTTTGTTCTAATACCGTGCGCCCGCTGCATCGTTTGTAGGTAAAATATAAATATATTAAACATTTGGGTTTTGAATCTTCTATATAGCGTTTGCACGGTTTTTTATTGTCCAGAGTTTCGTAATATATATTTTTAGATACATTAAAGTAGTTCTAGTTAACTAGAATAAATTTACGCATTGTCTAGTTGTTCAAGGATTTTTTTAGTACACCTCAATAATTAATAATAATAATAATAATAAAATGTTTTCATTAAAATTAAAACACCGAATTTCACCAAACAAAGTGTATAAATACCTATTATATTGTGCTTTCCCCGTAATAGGTAAGAATAAACTTTGCTTTCCTCGGCGACGATGATAATCTATATCTAAATTAGAATATTATCTTATGATCTTGTTTTTAACAAATTAACAGATAACGTTGATATTAATAAGTGATACAATAATTCGAATAAAACAAATAATACAATGTTCAGAAATAAAAAAAATCGTACAATATGCCGCACATTTTATATTAAATAAATTATCATAAATATTATTTTTTCACTGTACCTATATAACTTCAGATTTTTATCCTCCTACCTCCCACACAAATACCATTACGATTGAAAACTTTGGCGTGGAGAATAAATCGAATTTTTCGATACGGACAATACGGTTTATAGATATTCATATACTCATAATAGTCATTTTTCATTTATAAATGAACGTAGCAAAATACATTCAATTCGTGTACCTGTACTCGCCTTTTATACTTATAGTATATTTAAGTTTTATCACCATTTTATTTCTTATTCACGACGACGGCTCACTTCGTTCGTAGCGTTTTACGAAGCAAAACGAAAAACAAATGTATTTATTATCTCGCAAAAAAACGAGTAGGTCCGCGCGGAAAAAAATAAGATAATATAAAATGTATAATATGTTAATTAAATCCGGTCGGAGAACAAAATGTCTTGTGAAGTAATTAACTGCGACGATATATCAAACGGATTTAAATGGAAATGAGAAAAGAACGCGGATAACGACTTTTATATATTATTATTATCTCTTAGCCAACGCTTATACATATATATATAATATTATAACATAGCGCGATTGGAGGTGTAGGGTCGGGCGATTGCGGCGGCGAGCGCAGGGTAGGGGACAAGTTGGCTGCAGAAGCACGAGAAAGTTTTCGCGGATAAATGAGCTGAAATACTACGAAATCAATTATCATCCGCCTCGGTCCCGGGGGAAATCATTGACATACATAATCTTTCGGTGACGAAAAAAAAGAAGGAAAAAAAGGAGCAGAAGGGTATTATTATTACCCTACGCTTGTAATCCCCAAACATTGAAAAGACCGAGCACTGAGCGTCTTGTCAACGCATCGGCACAACAAATAGGATTTCGCGCGTGGTAAAAACTCGGTCCGCGCGATTTCGTCATCGTTCGTTCGTACGTTCACATATATATTTATTATTTTTTTTTTTTGCTCTATCAAACATGTTCAAAGACAAATCTCTTTGAAAATGTATTTATATTATACCTATTATACCTATACGTTTTACGCACGTTTATACCGAGGTAATTTTGCCACCGACTTAGTCCGCATTGAAGTCGCCCTTGTACGACGTCGAAAGAAAATATTATTTATATATAAAAATAGGCGCATAATAATATTATTATATGTATTAAGCTCTGCGTGCGGTGGAGTTTTTCTGGATATAATATCATTTTCAAACTTCCGAGATTACAGCGATGAGATATATTATCGTACAAAAGGGTGGATCGTATTTTATAAACGATAATAATCTCCTGTATAAAGTCGTTCAACCAGCGCGGCGTAGCATTAAAAAAAGTTTAAGGTCGAATAAACATAAAACAATAGCGTTATTAAGATTTATTTCTTCGAATCGTGCAGTAACGATTTCATTTCAATAAGTACACAGAAAGGAACATGCCGAGTCTCGTACGCAGCCGCCGCCGCTGTCCGGCGGTCATAATAATAATAATATAATAATTTATATTTTACGTTTTATTATTTTATATACTTTTCCTACCTCATTACAACTGTTATAATTCAATTACCACAGTAATTTATTCGTATACATAAGTATTATCTGTGCATTAAGCTTGGACTAAGGAAGATCTAACCGAGAAATTGTTAAAAATCTTTCATTTTGATAGTTAATATGAATAATTTTTTATATATTTGTCAAGCACTTTAGCTAGTAACTGATAACAATTCTTAAAGAATAAAATAGTTCTACTATGCGAAAATGTATTTGTATTTTATACTATACCTACCAACAATTTATCAGACGCAAAAAACATATTTGTGATTCTTTCGTTTTTATCACAATGCACAAATATTACAATAATATATGGTTTCGTAGTTATTCATTATATTAATTATAGAATAGATCTAACTAGATAAAAATATTTTGATTAAATGAAACATTTTATTCTTTCGACTTTCAATAACTATTATTGATTAATATTAGTTATTTACTCGTATGTCTAAAAAAACGGTTAGAAACGTTTTTTTATTTATTTTTGTTAATTTTAGATAAATAATTTTAGAATCTTGATATTTAAATAGGATTGAATTAAATATTGTCCTGTACATAGTACACAACACAACTAATGTGTATGTAATTTTATAAAGTCGTTGTGAGTGTTATTGAGAAAATAAATATCATTGTGTGTCTGAAAACCTCTTTCCTGAAAAGTGAGAAAAAGTGTGATGACACTTATTTTATTTTTCGTCCATTACGTGGTTTATAAAAAATAGTTGTTCTCTTAGGTTTTACGGTTTAAATTGTCCGTTCTTTATTGTACTTACTTTTTTCTATTCATCTCCATTTGTAAAATATATTAATCGTAATTTATAATACGTTGGAGTTTTCATGAAAACTTATTATGGAGTGCTCAGATTTTCAAAACAAAATTAATACAGGACAAATATTGACAAATTCTTATACACCAGCCACCAATATACAATATTAAACATATACGTATACACTTATCCCTCTGTCTCAGCAAAATAGTGCATACTAAAAACAAGTATGTGTATGTATAAGTCTTACGAAATTGTGATTTTACAACGGATAACGCGTGCGCCGAGGAGCTAATCAAATAATGGAAAAGCGACCGGAACCGGACGAGCGGGATGAACTACGTCTTTGCGGATGTGATTTTCGAAAGAATGAGACGCCTGCAAGCATTGCGCCTACACACATACACCCACACAATATATATATACAAACCGATGGGCGACTGACAATGGACGATGATGGTCCTTATAGCCGCGGTCGCGGAGGGGTGAATAAAAACCACGCAAAGCCTCCATGGGAACCGTCCTGTGTATACATAGACTTCATAAAAGGATTTGTACATCCACATCTACCGTCTTAGTTCAGCACACACACTCGCACACCCATGAATTTTAGTGACGCTTGTATGTGTACAAACGCTTTTGTACCGATTTTGTAACCGCAGCGAGTACGCGCGTAGTGCTCCGCTACGGCGGTCTTTAGTGGCTAGAAACGTTTGTGCGGAACTGAGTTAAAATAGTTACGGGTTCGAAAGCCTATGTACCACTAATATACTACTAGTAATATAGGTATTGTTACGGTCGTCAGTTGTACAATACGCGTAAATATCTTATTTAGTAGTCTGAGTGATTAAAAGTAAGTTTGCGGGTGGAGTTTTAAAATATCGAGTAAAGGTTTTTGAAAGTAATTGAAAATTTGTTTCGATGATCATTATTACGTTTCGTATTGTACGATCGTGATGTATCTTGTATTATAGTATTAACTAAATATTTTAGAAATATACATATATTATTATACGATGGACCGATAGGCAGTTAATAAAATATGAAGTAAATACCTTTATCGGATTTTTAGTGATGACGTAATATTTTATAATTATTTTCTATTTTTGAATACTACATTAAAAATGTATTGCACTATAAAATATAAATATTACTATATTACCGTAATTTTCAATATCCCTAGTTTATACTGTAGTTTAATATGATATACTATATATATATATATATATGCAGTTTTCGTAAAAATTATCAATTTGTTTTCGAAATATCGAATAATATTGAACAGCAATATCGTGATATTTTCAGTTAGTTCGATATTCATAGCGATTGCGTTCACATTTCACATTTCAGAAATGAATTAAAATATCGGTAAAATTATTAGAAATACCTGCAGAGTCTAAAATGTGTTATTATTTTCAAATGTTACGTGTTAAAAAAAATTCATGAATCTAAAAACTGTTCAATACGACAGCGTTGTACTGTCAGAATTTGCACTGCAAAAGTGTATACATATCTTAATATAAATATAATAAACACAAGTAATAAAATTGGAAAATCGGAGTAAAATACCATCTGTCAATAAACTCTAAAAATTTATCGTATGTATCTGATAGTAAACGCATACATTTATTGTATACATGTTATGCCTATGCAAAAAATATATAATATTATGTCGTCTATTTATTTCAGTATGCGTTTAACATGATATCTTTTCGTTGTCTGGTCGAAAAGTTTCGTCCTATTATATTACGCGTATATATTTTAAGTTACACGCACAGCATTAAAACACTATATCTATGTCTACATATATATATATACACATTATACACTGTTATTATACGTGTATTTGGGGACCCGAAACCAATATAAACCGCACGCAGTCGTCGCAGCCCACGAGTGTATTGCGCGCGGCTTCCTTTTGTGCCGTTTTAATATTCGGCAACATTCTCTGAACGGCGGCTGTTCGCTCGCTCAGTCAATAGACTCGGCAAAGATTTAATAAACTTCACCGCGCGCCGCACTCGGCAAAGGGACACGTCGAGCTTCAATATATAATAAACATATATATATATATATATGCCACACCGTTCAGCGCGTACACCGCCTCCGCACCGTCCTGTATGTATATAATAATATGTATTGCGGGACCGCCGCCGTCATCGCTTCGCGTGTATATTTGCCTTTCACAAATTGCCGGGTAAAATTGATATCGTTTGAAGTGCGAGTTTGCCGCCGCGGATACTGCAAGTGGCGGGTCTACAGTTTTGCTGAGTTGCGGTGGAAGTAGGGTGGAGGTTTATTATGTCGTTTTCATTTTTTTTCCTCTTTCTTTTCGTCGTGATTTATGACGAGGGAAATGATGAGCGCGCGTCCTTCTTAATAAAGGCGATCGCAAAAACGGCGGGTACGTTGATCAGGTATACATAATAATGATAATAATAATATCATACCCCGCGGAAAGTTTGTTGATAAAACAAACCGTCTAGTTCACACAGAAGCATATAACACGAGGTATAAGCATTTATAGTCTTATATTTTTTAATAAATACATAAATTATTATGTTACACGTAATTTAAATACTTCAAAATACTCTCTTCCTGCAAACAAAATTTAGCGGTACCAGTGATCTTACCATTTTTCATATATTATACGGTAATTTCATACTTAAGTTTACAGTATAGAACTAAGTTTTCACCTAATAATACGTGGAAAATATATATGTTTATAGTTTAAAGTGATACCATGTCTAGATTAACCGTTAAAACATTTATTCCAGTTTTCTTTTTTTTTAACATGCCTCATGAATTATAGTTATTCTACGATGATTCAATGAAGTGTCACTCTCTTTAATATTATGAATTATGATATACCCAACGGTAGTCAATGTTAATTACTACGTCTAAACAGTTTTTAGTGGTTTATCTGTAAACAATATGGAATTTTACGTACCTACCTATTTAAAAATAAAAGACCGATTAAATGAAAAAATATGTATTACTTACATAGTTACGTATACTTAGTGATGCGAAAAATATATAATATTAGTTGGAAAAGGACATTATCGGTGCAAATTATCTACTTATACATTAATGACTAATATGAGTGTTTTTGTAAAAAAGTGTAAAGGACACATCCACAATCGCAATAAATGCCACCGTTATCATTTTATGTGCATTGTCGTAAATCAAAATCAATATATTAATTTGTTTTAATTAATTGTTGAACTAGCAACAATCGTTATTTTAAAGTGCACTTGGCTAATAGCTGTGCGATCTAAAGTCTAGCTATAGGATTCAGGGCGCCAAGCACTCTTTAGGACCACTCACGATTTGTGCTTGTGCAGACGTTAAAGCACAATTATAATTTTTTTTTTTTTGTACACATTATATAGGTGATCATGTGCATATATAGGTTAAGAACAATACTTTAATAGTTCTTGTAACGTATAACGTCTCGTTTTACTTAATTTAAATTTATTATAAATTATAATATTATCATATTCAATACTCACTTAATTTAACTAAATAGATTGATGCGATTGTACAGTTATCGTTCAATTTTACAAACAATTTAACTTTAAAATACATAGATTTAGCTTATAATAACTTAATTCTAAATAATATAATACAGTAATTATAGATGTTTTTTCTTTTTTTTTATCTGATATAATATAATATTATACGTTGATGATAGAATATACTCAAATCATCGGAAATCGGCCTGTCGATATGAATTTAGTATGTATAACAAAAGAGTTCACAGCACTATAATAATTGTTTCAAAATTTCATAACGTAAATAATATATTGTATGAATCCGTTAGGATCCGTTTAAGTGTCATCACTTATTATTTAAAATAGCTTAACTTTCTTAAAATATTTTTTTTCGTGTAATTTGATGACATTGCAAAAATACTTTTTGATAAAAATAATATTTAAGTATACAATTTATTTTAATTTTAATTTTTTTTTTTTAATTTAATGTAATTGAAGATATATTCTTCTATGATATACGGAATCACAATGCATATGATTGCCGTTAAAAAAAAATATTTTTTTTTAAATATTATTTTTTAATGACTTTAAAATATATATTTTCAAAAATGTTTGTATCTTTTAAAATGATAATGAGAGTCTTGCGTTAAATGGACCACCCGGTATTATTTTATTATTTATTTATTTATGATGAAAATTCTAACGGTGAAACACATAATATACTGCCGTAGTGTATAAAATATTGATCGATGAAGTAATCATAATAATATATCGAAAATCCTTTGCCGGCGTACACAATAGGCAACGCGTGTACGGCGATGGATATTTGAAGCTTTAACAAACAAAACTGCCCTCGCTGCAGCATATAATATTTTGTATACCACGCCCGAAGATCCTCTTAATCCTATATTATATACTCTCTGCGGCGATATAAAATATTATATAACAAGGACTTCCTACGCGGCAAGTAGACTATAAATGTGTATAATAATATACTATTATAATACACTAACGTCCCGTTTTTTCGCTTATATTGTATACAATATAATATAACAGTGCGTTATTATTGTACTCTTGGTGTGTGTACATAACATTGATGGACCATTTTATTTAACTTTATTATTATTATTTTAATTTTGATCATTCTGTATTATATTTATGATGGCTCAGGAGTCAGGACTGGAATTTATTACTTGTTAATTGTTATTATATTCATATTTCATAGACCGTCGAAAAATGAAATATAGGTGTTTAGGAAATGCCAATAATAGTAGATGATCTATATATTATTATATTATTATAGTATTATCAGAGGTGAACAAGTTAATGAACGTAATTAACTCAAATTAAAGAACTAAGAACGTTAAGTCAGAAGTTAATAGTTATTGATAATATATTTTTAGGAATGTTAATTTTCGTTTAATTAGTAATTATTCTTTATCCATATGTAACAAAAATTGTACTACTATAATAATATCTACTAATGTATTAGCAAATATTACTAGTGTTAGAATTTCTATGTATTAGAGTATTTTTTTTTTATACTTCAAATATATTAGCATGTACAATATTATATCCACGATTTAGTTCATATAATTTTTACTGAAAGGCATATAATTACATACTTATAAAGTTGTTGATTATTATTTTAAAAAAAACTAATGTAAAATCATATTTATCTGCAATGATTATTTCATTTGCCATAAATATATTATTTATAAACTGACAATGTCGATTATCAAATAAAGAATACAATTTTATCTTATTGATAGATATATGAACGCGAATTGATGATCGAGTACGTAGATACAACATTATTTGTTTGTGTGTGACATTTTAATTTAACATTTACATACGAATTTCGAAGAATTCCAAAAATTCAAAGTAATAATGACAATTTGTAACAAATGATTTACAATTGATAATAAAATATTTAATTATATTATTTGCGATAATTTTTATTGCATATAAATTCTAACACTAGTAATTACTATTATTATTGTTAGTGGAAGGTATTAGATCATTTTTATTTAAAACCGTAAAAAAAAATTGTAAAAATATTTTTGATTTTAATTTGAGTGATTGTTTTTAAATCGACCAAAAAACCTAAGTATTTCAGCAATCATTTTAACTAGTAACATAAATAGTATTAAAAAAAAAAACTTTTTAACTACTTAGTTCTTACACTTGACTTGATTATTATTTTATGTATCTGCACGAAACACGCTTTATCATATTAATTATTATTTATTATTATACTGGGTATACTAATAATTCATTGAATATAGTTTAACTGTTGGTGATTTTCGACGGAGTACACGTAATAATATTAATAAATACATAGACACAAACGTCATAGGTATTATATAATATACTACGTATACGTATAATATAATTTCATTCATCTGCTGCAGCGATGTATTCCATCATATATAATAATATAATATACCTACTATATTATGCTGTGGAGTATATTATTATTATTATCGTCGTTAAACATCGAACGATTTACGCTAATTTTGAACGGGACTCGATATTATATTGTATCGGATATCAAATCATGAGTGGCTCGCGTGGCAGGTACTCGAAAGGTAATAAAGAAGCAGTCAGCGTAAGGGGATACTCGCCCCCGAACAATATAATATATATATATACACTTTTAGAGAGATTTTTATACAAATATGTGTGAGTGTGTGGGTGTGTGTGTGTGTAAGTGTGTATACCGTACCCTCAGCTGCGTGTAGAAATTCCCGAGGGTGATTTAGTCGGCCGCCGGGGACAGACGCGTGCTGAAGCCGGACGCCGCACAGATTGTTAGCGGTTATTATTATCTTTATTATTATTTTATTTTTACTCGAAACCTGCGACGAGATGACGCGATGAATTTTTCATGTCTGCACATTTTATACCGTCCGTTTCGTCGTTATTTTCGGCAGTGCCATCCACCATAATACAATACGCTGTATACGACGTAATATAATCAGTAACACGACCTATAACTATACCTACGTCTAATAAATATTATATTATTATACTGTCGTACCGACTTGTTTACGAGATCGTCGTCGAATTATAGTCGAACGTCTGATTTTACGATTTTCTCTCATAACGAACGTATAATATTATAGGTTTGATGAATGTCCAATGTGATAAATTATTACTACACATTTACATGACGTTATGAATCATTAGACACTTTCAATAGATTGATATCGATAGAGACACTCTTCGATTAGACTTCTGAAGTTTATTTGAATGTGACAAATATTTTTATGTAAATTAATTCATAAATTTCCGCAAACATTTACCGAGAATCGTAGGAGAGATTTATCCATCAAGCCAGGTTCATCTTACCAATATTGATCCCTATCCTAACGCTGTCATGGTTCACGGGATAGTAATTGTAACGTTTGGGAAATCACATAGATTTCCTTTTGGTGAAACTTGGTCGTTGGACTAAATAACAAACTAATTTTTTACAACTATAAAGTATTTTTGAATGTGAGTTTCAATTTTTCAAAATTTTACATTTTGTGATCTTATTGTTTCAACAATTTTTTTTTTACAGTAAAGCGAGATTTAACAATAAAATAAAAATATTATTATGTAAATTGTATTTTTTGTTTAAAATGCATCATATTTGGAACTTATGCTATTACTAGGTTTGGTTATCACTCTTGGATTTTGTACTATAATTCATTAGACCATTTGTAGATCTTTAAGTACAGCGCTATTACATATTATAGCTTTTACGTTATAGACTATGTTTGCAACTCGAATACCAACTAATTTATTCGTGTCACTGCAGAAGTGTGTACCTAACTTCCGCAACTTCTATATACATAGAACTCAATTTCAAACCAGAAATTAATTAGTAAGCTAACTTATAAGTATATCGATTAGTGGTTATTGAGGATAGAGGCATTACAGGCAAAACGTTGGTAATCTACTCCAAAAACGTTCGAGAAAATTAGTGTTTACCTCACCGTATGTACATAATACCTCTATATTATACACAATTATATACGTATAATGTATATAATATCACTAAAAAAAAAAAAAAATGTCTCCGCTCTACACCCCATGAATATGATTTATATTATACAGTGCAGTAATGTAAATACACTTAAACACAATCAATATTAATCGCACGTACCGTGGTGTGCTTTAGCGTATGTACGGTACAATGTGCTTTTCTCTAACGAGGCTTTCGGTTCTCGGGGATCCGTGGTCAGGTTAGTCGACTCGTACCGTTCACTGTCGTCGGTAGATTGGGGTAGGGGCTGGTGTGTTGGTGGTAGATTATGTTAAGGACGTGAAGGGGCGTCCCGGAAGAGTGGCACGTTCGCGTATTATACACGTAGGTGTATAACGTATAGGGGTTTGTTTATAAAAGCCATTTACGAGTTGGACGTCGTCGCTCTATCGTGGTGATATATTCGTCGTAATAAACACATCGCCGTCGAGTAGCAAACGGATGGATCGCGAGGTGCCGGCGGGCGTGCTGCAATTTTCGCTCCGTCCAAAACGTCTCGACCATAACCACGGTATATATATATACACACACACACACCACACACACACACATAATGTGTGTGTGTAGGATAACAAAGAGAAATCGGCGACAAGTCGGGGGATTAATAGAGTAGCGTTTGACAGACGTCATCGGTTCTCTCTTTCTCCGAGACGGCGGTGACCGCGGGCGTGAGTTTTTGTTTTGCTTTCTGATGGCGAATCGGACCACGCACGCGATTTATTATATTTATAAGTCCGAAGTCCGTACGGTCGTCATCAATCAAACTGTCGTTATCGCGAACGACTTTGGACAAGGCCGAGAGGGAACAGTATATATATGCTGCTGCAGAGTCGTGTCCCTTCCGGCCGCGGGATTGAATTTCGATTATAGACGACGACGACAACGGTTTATATATAGGTACCTCGTTTATATAATATAACGTTGCACTCTACACTCGGCCTATATAAAATCTTTCGTGCGGCAATGCGTTATCGATATTAAAAGTCATCGTGATTTTTCTCTTTCCCTAAAAAAAAATTACAAGAAAAAACCACTAAATGTAGTACACGGTGAATGATAAATCGAATGAATATTCTGTTTTATTTTCTTTTATTGGGTAAAATAAAACTTTAGAACCATGGATTGTATTTGAAAAAAATTATTTTGTTTTACGTTATGTATAATTAAAACTGGATTCAACATTTTGTAATATACGTTGTTTGTTTTTTCATCACGAAGACACACATCAAATATATTAAATTTATATTAAAACTTTGGAAATATACATAGTTTTTCCTTGTGGATAGTGTGTCGAGGGTAAATTTTCAAATATTTTTTAGAGGAGCGCTTAAACTATTTTATATATTTATTTGTCAAAAAATACTCCCACGTAGGCTCCAGGATATTACATAATATGTAAATATATTCATATATTTGTGTGTTATGGTACATAATAAATACAATTTAAATTTGAAAAAAATTTAATTGACTATATTACAACTAGGGATAAAAAGAAAATTTCAAAGTCCCATATGGATATAGACAAAGGGAAATGTAAACAGGTAAATCACTTTAGAAACGGGCGTTTCATATATTGAATAGATCAATGTCGTTTAATTTGTTGTATTCTCAAAAGATACAATCTATTGTAACCATAATGTGAAGTGTTGTGGGTTTTAATTGGAAATGTATGAAACAAGAACGAGACAAGTATTGAGGGACATAAAATGTATAGGTCTCATTAATTCAGGACAAGAAATCATTTAATTTAAAAGTTTACGTATGAAATAAATGTCTAAGTCTGTGACCATAGTTTTAAAATTTATACTTTTATCTGCGGGTTTTTATATCACTAGTAGAATAATATCATTATAATATCAGTATAGGTATGTTTACAACAATAAAATATTTTGACCTAAGTATTGACGGACAAATTATCATCTCGAATGTCAATGCTCCTACACAGTAGTTCCATATCTATATACAGTAGCGTCACCCTAGAACCGCTTTTTTCGTAGGAAATCTGAACGAAACTACTTAACAATCATTAAGTAATGATTTATTATTAAAATGTTAATGCCTTCTAAAAATTGTTTATATTTTGCACCATACTCTGGCTTATATTCACCGTCGATTATTTATATGTTAATACTTTAATAAGTTAAAAAGTAGTGTATTCCTGTTAGTTGAACGTAGTGTCGGCGCACTAAAGCGCAGAGAGAAACTGCAGAGGAAAAAGTTTCCGGGCAAAGAATGCAAAGCATAAGAATGCAACTACGCGCGTATATATAACACAATAATAATAGTATATATATATATAGTGTAAGTCGGTTTGGCGTTTGCGGAAATTAATTGAATTGCCGTATACCATTGTGCAGCCGCCGACGCGCCCCATTCGGTTTTAATCACTCGTGGTGCGAATACACGGGGGACGCGATTCCGTAACGGCGGCGACGTTCGTATCTGGTCCCGACGTCGAGTGGGCTCTCTTCTCGTACTCTTTCTCCCACTCGTCCCGACGGTAGAATAGCACGTCTTGTAAGTACGTGTAATATTATCGTGACACCTAGTGAAACTGAGTCACACGTGCATTCCACCTAACTATATATTATTATGCACCAAACGGTTATTTTGACCGTAATGCGCTCGTTTTCTTGAAAATTATTATTGTTTTTTAAAAGTATAATATAATATTTACTTTTTTGCGTATTTTATGTTTTCCTGTGATTTTTTTCCTACTTTTTAATTCCTGTATATATATATATATATTATATATATTTTAATCTTTTAATTAATATTTTCCTTAATTTTATATTTCTGGGAATAATTTTCCTATAAATGTTATCCTAAAATATTCATTAATTTTCAATTTGATTATTCTGTGAATTATTTTGCGGATAATATTATCTGCTATTTCCACCATAAAAGCATTCCTGACAAACGTTTTTGGAATATAATAAAATATTTGTGACAGAAAATGTTATTGAAAACTACTCATCACGATATTAGTAATTTTCTGAGATTTTCAATGTACAAAAATTGAATTTAAATAAATTCTTTAGTTACACAACTTATAGTATTAATTAAGAGTGGAATGGTACAGGGGTAAAAATATTAGTTCCTACTTCGCTAATTTATATTGTAGGAATTAAATACTTATAGGTAAGTGATAATTGGTGATAATTAACTATACTCGTTCGAAACTCAATTTTTATGTATATATAATATTATACTATATAAAAATATCATCTTATACACACTTTATTATTTGAATTTCTATAATAATGTAATGTTTTATCAATGATTCAGATTATTTTCAATACCGATGTATCAAACTAATTAAATGTTGAAAAAATTATAGTCCTTTAATCATATTTTTCTAGTAGTACTTTATACATACTTATTTCAATGTCCATTCATTGCATTGAATCTGCTTTCGATTTAATTTATTTTATCTCTCTGCAATCCACTGCACTCTCTTTGTATCTTGAAATTTAATATCTGTTTTTTAAATATTTAAAAGTACATTTTGTGGATTTTAAATGTATAAAAAAATATTAATTTTAAGTAATAGAGAGCTTTAAGTAGTTAATTAACAATTTTTCCATGGAAATTATATTATGTGGATTGTGGATGCTAAAACATACAAAATTGTTTTATATAATAGAGAAAAGTAGCTATATTTAAAATAAAATATGTACGATTAAATTGTATATTAAATAGAATGATTGTCTGATAATGATTTCAATCAAAAGTTTATCGGAACACACGGCCATATTATATTACAAACGGAAATGATTGATTTTTGTTTTTTATTTTATTTTTTTCAGCCCAAATCAACAACAGTACGATGAATTCGAATTTGCAAACAAATCACATTTAGAAAAGTCTTCCATTCCGTAAATATCAATTTATATATTTTATTATTGTTGTATTTGTTATTACTATTATTATTATCAATGTTGCATTATGCTTTCGATAAAATTCATAAAATATTGTAATATGGACAACGATGTTATACTTCTTATAGTTAACATGTTGAATAGAAATGTTATTTGTTTTTAGCTACACTGAAGATTATTCAGGTAGTGGTGAATTCGGTCTACAAAGTCCTACCGAGTCGTTGGCTTCGCCCGTTCGTCCGCCACTTAGACACATCGATAAATACATCAAACCGGAAATACCGAATATCAGCAAAAGATATACAATAGCTATACTAACATGCGTCGGTAAATATTATGCTTTTTTATGTGAAATTTATAATGATATTGATGACACCGTCTGAAAATAGTATGTAATTGTAATATATCATGTAATATTAATATTAATAATAAAATATGATCAATTTAACTGCTTGTATATAATAACTAGAGACAATATATTGATGACCAACAAAACAAAAGTATATCCCCCTCCACTTTTAGTTACCATTAAAACTCTATAAATTTACCGTGAAATCTCAAATTATAATTTTTACATTATAAATATCATTAGTGGACAAAATTAATAAAATAAAATATGTGTAAAAAAATACGTAAAAAATTCAAAATTCCATTACATGTTATTCTTAATTGTACAATTATAACCTATATTAGCCGGTATTAGCTTATAAACTAACCTAGGTCACACCGTAAATCGCGTATATAAAAAAAAACAATTGCAAAAGTCATCAAATTTCTATCTTTAATCGGACGTTTTCCTTTATATAGGTTTCATGATCTCATTTGGAATGCGGTGCAATATGTCAATGGCCAAACTGAAATTTCACATAGGATCCGATGTAAGTAAAACGCTTCAATGATAAAAGTTTTTAATTTTAAGATAATTTATAGTCTAAATGTTCTAAAATTACAAATAAAACAATAATAAATACAAATATTAAAAATATACAGCATCAATATTCATAATTTGGTATATTATGCTCAAATATTATTTAATATTATAATAATAAAAAAAAAAAAAAACATTCAAGTTTTACTATTGCTATAATTATTAATTATTATACTTGAATTATATTATTTAGAAATGCATAGGAACATAATATATATATTTGACATATATTTATGGTATTTTATTTACAAAAATGATTGATTTTCATTACTATTTGTAAAAATTTTCATTTATTATTGTTCCATTATAAGACCATTACATTTGCATTTATTAAATATTTTAGTCTGTAGATATTCGACATTATAATATATTCATATGCATAAAAATGTGTATACACTGTAGAAAGGTAGACTGACAAACAGTACATGAGTACATCGTTTATAAAAACCCATTGGGTCTCAATTATTTACAAAAAAATAAATGCACACGCATATGTGTATATAATACGTTAATAATAAATTAAGATAATAATATATTTGGTAAATGGTGGATAATTTTGAAGTTCGAATGGTAGACGGTTCGTAACCGTAGTTAGTGTAATTGAAGCTCTACTGTATATTCAAGAACTAATTAGAGCTTACGAGTTAAAATAGTTATATAAAAATATCCTTTGATACTCTAAATAAGAGTTTAGGTAAACACTAAATATAATTCATAAAAGAAAAACCAATAGAAAAGGTAGACCCTACTGTTTACAAGTAGAAGTTGTTATTTTTTGGTAGGTAAATTAGGTAATTTTTTGAAAAATTATGGCACCAATAGTGTGTTATCGTTGATTTGATTGTAATTGTGTTTGGCTGAGATAATGTTTTATACTTTAATTGTATTGTTATCATTATTTTTTTTTAATTAGGTACATTTATATATACGTATTTTAATCTTTATTTAAATCAAAAAATAATGAATTCAACTCTTCGACAGTTTAAAATTTGGTATTTCTTTTACATATAACATCATAATTTTATTTTAAGATAATTGTTTTTTATAAAAATAATATAATTTGTACAAAATATATTTTCTATATAGAAGGTTCGTATAAGTAAAAAAAAAAAAAAAAAACTTAATGTAACTATACAACTAATGAACAAATTTAACTATGATTTATTGTTATTATATTATTATTGTCAAATTGTATCTCGTTAAGTTAATAGTTCCCAACAAAAAAAGTATCTCATTCTTTAAGTAACTCAACTTTAACTTTTTTACTTGCCCAATTTTGATTATAATATGATTCGTAGTTATGTGATTATTTTCGTCGCCGATCGAGTTTTCAGTCGATTATCGCCCGAACCGCACCCCGAGGCGAGCTCAGAATTTTCACGGTTGCGCCCTCAGTTGCAACGCGCTTAATGTACCGTAAATCCGGTTGAAACGCGCTGCACATATAACGTTTATATATATATTATATGTGAACAGTTCCCCTAGTTCGGGTTGAGGCTACTGCATCGTTTGACGACGACGCGGAGGCAAAAGCAATCGCATTTCGTTTGTCCGTTGCCGCCATATAATAATATATATCGCAGCCTTTTCTCCAAATACCCGCCAAAAACATTCCTCGCCACAAACTCGTCCTTTGCTCGAATATCGACTTCTGCTGTCATAACGCGGCGGGGTGGCTGCTCACCAAACGGAATTCGTATTGAATATAATATTATATTATTGGCACGACAATCGTGATGATGTATACCATATAATATTCTAATATTATGCATCGCTATCGGGTTATGATGTCATAGAGTATAGTATCGCCGCATGGTCAAGACGACGACGACGATAATAATAGTAATAATAATAATATCCTTACGTTGAGACATTGTGCTTATAGGTATACTAAACTATATAATATTATATTTACGAGTAGGATTGCCGTCGAGAAGATCCTTTGCAGCTCACGCGGTTTCCGAGCCACTTATAGTTGAAAACGTCACGCTAGACTATACCCTCGCTTCAGCGAGACTACACTCTCTAACCAACGATCGGTCTGGATATGACAACATTTTTTTAGAGCGTCTCACCAAATTTCCTTGGACGTCTTAAAGATAGTTACCGAGCTATTTATTATTAATAATGTGCCGTCCAGACTTCATGCACATGATAATAATATAGACCTTTTTTCAACTGTATCCATAAATAACAATATTTGATGGCAATTCTTAAAAGTTTAATCTCTTAAACTTGTTAATGCCGTTTTGTTTTTATTTTTCAAAATTATTTTAACCTAACCTAACCCGGCATATGGCGTATTTATCACAGAGAACTTCACTGGTCGTTTCACTCAGATATTATTGTATTTAAAAAATTTAAAATCTCGTCTAATACTCGTCTATTACTATATAGGGTAATAATCTTATCACTAAACTGAGATTTTCTCAGTAAATTATTTTTTTTGAAAATATTTTTCATGTATAAAGTCGTTAATGGACTCTTTAGTTTGGAGCAGTAACTAGACGTGTACAAAAATTGTATCTAGAATTTAAAATATGTATATAGCATATTTAAATTTAACTTGTTTAAGACGGCGTATAATCCTCCTAAAAACACCCCGTATAATATGGTATGTTCAGTTTGGAGAATGATGTTGATGATGCCATCGCAGTCGGAAACTATACGAAACTTTGTTCTTCGACTCGACTTGAAATGTGTGTCTGTTCTAACAACCGCTGTGTTCGTACATGCGACAACGTGATTTCATATAATTGTTCACAGTTGTACGTTTTTGATAAGAAACTACGATTTAACTTTCCACACTCGTACGGTCGAATCAAAATTGATCGTCAACCCGATATTATGATGTTATGAATCATAATATCATATTATACTATGTTACTTTCGGTAGATTGACGCTCAAACATTTCTAAAGTTAATCGTGTACTATTAATGTATTTACAAAATATCATATTGTAAATGTGATTTTTTAATACTTGATAATATAAGCAAATGTGAATAAGTTGATAAAAATAAATTAATTGAGTTTGGTAAGTCAGCGTTACAATGTTAATCCATAGTCTATAAGTTATTCAGTTATTGATTAACAAAATATATATTTTACTCTTAAAGTTTAAAATAATTAAGGAAAATATTAACTTAACTCACTTAAAGAATAGTTTGTACATTTTTTAAAAATAAATTACCATCTACATGTGACCCCCATAAGTATAAAAGCGATTGTTTAATTTTTTTAAAATAGAATTTACAATCATTTTACCTGCTTAAGCTACGCAAATATATAAATATATTATATATACTTGCTGTACATTTTATCAACAATATTTTTATGTAGATGTATTTTTGTGATAAAATTAATATTTTTAAAGAAAATTAATAAAAAATTGAAAAATTGCTCATAAAATCTAAGATGGCGAACACAGTGGATGGCGACTTTTTTGGTAATCAAGAACCCACAACTAAACTTTTTGCAAAGTCTTTAAACTTTTTGATTTAATTCCGGAATAATTCGTTAAATGACAGAACTATAATAATAATAAATTGCTATTATTATTAATTATTATAATAATATTAAATATACACAGTGAATAAATAAAAAATAAGAATTAAGTAATTAGGTATAGCTGGTAATCGATCATAAAATGCTTAATACGATTTCAATTTAGCGTATTATTTAACTGGAAAAAGTTTATTTGTTATAACGAACACTTATAGTTAAGTTAGAAGATTAAAAAAATGGTTGACTAAGTTAATAGATTTTTTTTAAAAATATGATACATTTTTAAAATTCTTAAATCTTTTGCATAGGACGATAACGATGCTCAGAACAATATCACCACGACTACAGCGCACACGCCTTTGGGTAACACGCCGATTCACGAACGGCCGGTAAGTTAATGTTAACATTTTGAAACGTTATGCACATATTATGTTATAATAAAATTATAAATAACGACGTTGTGCCGCATACTTGCAGTAAATCGACCAATGTCAACGGTGAGCATAAACGATAATCACATTTTTTTTGTAGATCAACTGGTCCCTTGGGTCGTTTGTCGCCATCGAGATGTCATTCTTTTGCGGATATCTGATCACCCAAGTGCCCGGCGGTTTTCTGGCGTCCATGTATCCGGCAAACAGGTATTCAATATTTCAATCATATTATCTTCAGGCGGTTGATGGTCGATAATAATAATTAATAATACTATATAGGCTTATCAAACTACAATATTATATATTGCATTTAAAATTTTTATTTTCGGACTATTTCTTCAATCGTAATAATATCATGACAAGCAGTATTGTGAGTAAACATAATATTATTTTTTAATTATAATTCATTTAATATATTATGTCGTATTCTACGTATTTGAACATTGTAATTAGTAATTATTATTATTATTTATTACAAACCATCATGGCCGTCATAATTTTCAAATATGTGCATTATCCAAAACTAGCCATAAATCTCGAAAATATTTTTAAAATATCAAAAATATCAATTTTTGAAGGTATTTTCTTAGAGGTCATCTACAATAATTCGTTTCTTTTATTAGAAAATATTGTGATTACTTCATTATACTATTTCACGTTATTTACCTATAAGTACAGTGAAACTTTTAAATGCCAGATACTCCCGGTTGCTAAAATATTTTTCCGTTATTCAAAAGTTTTTGACATTTCGAGAGCTCAGTTAGACATAAATTGTAATTTTTTCCAAAAAAAAATGTCAGTTATTTATAGGTAGTCGTAATGAGTGATTTTACATTTTAACATATGAATCTATTTTTCAGAGTGTTCGGGATCGCTATTGCCATGTCGTCCTGTTTGAATCTATTGGTGCCTTCGGCGACGGAGATCGAGAAATCTTTCTACGTAATAGTCATCAGGATGTTTCAAGGACTGGTAGAGGTAATACTAAGAATACATATCGTTGACTTTAATACAAAGATGTATCGGGGCGTTGCTCGAGCAATATTTTAGGACAAGTTTTCATTCGTGGTATTTATTAGTACAATTTAAAATTTTCTGGCACCATTGTCGAAATGATGAACTACTGAAAACTCTAATATTTCCAAATAATGTTTTTAACCACCGTGTCGAAAAAATTTATTGGCAAATCTATGAACACGTCAAATGTAGGAAAAATAATATTTTATCAGTTTGTATTGATAATAACTAATAACTAAAGCTCGGATTTAGTAGAAAATACATTTTTGTAAAGAGTGTGATAAAAAGTAATTCTTAAAAATTGCTTTCTATCATTTTTATTATAATGGAGTAAACTTTATTTTGGTTTTTCCATTTCATTGTACTTTTCCCCGTAAATTTATTTTTTATATAATATTATTGATTATATAAGCCGGGTTACCTTATACTATTTTTTAGTGTTTCACCGTCAAAATTATTTTGTTTGTTATCGTGATTTTATTAATTTATGTCTGATTAAATATTATTATACATTATTGGAGTACAAATTATCACAATTATAATATCAAAGTAACTGTATTGAATTATGAAAAGGGAAAGAATATAATATAATTCTTTTTGTTTATATTTTTCAAACTTGAATACGAATTTATTTTGTTCTCTTAGCAATTATACCTAAATGTTTTTTACTATTTATTTTGCTGCAAGGTCTTAGTCCTAATGACAAAAATGTAAACTTGGGAAATCAGAGTAAATTTTTTCCAGTAATTTTTTTTTTTAATATGAAATCACATTGTTTTTAGTTCAAACGATACTCAGAAACAAAATTGCATAAAAAATAGTAAAAATAGTACATTTAATGGAACAATTTATATAATTTATACCTATAATAATGTATAAAATAAAAATAAAATATATATATGAACAAAAATTTGGGTATTTTCAATAAAAATATCGGTAGATTCAACAAAATCATTATTGATATTTTTAATTATAGCTTTTTTTCTAAAGATTATTAATATTTTATTAAAACCGAATTGGTTTTTCATACAAATAAATATATATTTTTTAAGCTTTCTTTTTTTTAATAAAAGTGTTTCTATACAGAAAATAGAAACTTTTTGTTAGCAAATTATATAATTTACTTTATTGATTTAACCTTATATAATTGTATATGTATAGAAGATTAGATTACCTATTTTGGTAGGTATTTCCCTTTTTTTTCATTGACTCGCCCCCCCCCTTCCCCCACAAATACAAAATGTCCAAATCTTTTAGCTGGTTCACTATGAAATAATTCAATACATTTTGTGTAATGATCGCAGGGTGTTACGTATCCAGCTTGTCACGGGATTTGGAGACATTGGGCGCCGCCGTTGGAAAGATCGCGTCTCGCCACAATAGCCCTTTGCGGTTCGTACGCGGGCGTGGTGGTCGGCATGCCGCTGTCCGGTACTCTAATCGACTGGTTCAGTTGGGAGGCACCGTTTTACGTATACGGTAATCCTATATTTTTATAATAAAAGTTGTAAATTTAATAAGTGAACATAATTAGATTATAGTTGCTTGAAAAGTATTAATAAACAATAAACTTATCTATTCAAGCTATCATAGAATAGTTGATGAGTTTGTGAGATGATAGCTGTTTTGGCGATATTTTTTTTGTATAAAATATTACTATGCACTTCAGGAGTGTTGGGGTTGATATGGTATGTGTTCTGGCTGTGGCTGTGCTTCGAGAAGCCGAGCCTCCACCCCACCATATCGGCCAGAGAGTTGAACTACATCGAATCGTCGTTGGGCGCCGCCAAACAGTCTGCCGCGCCGACAATTCTCAACACGCCTTGGAAAGAATTTTTCACCTCCATGCCTGTGTACGCCATTATAGTCGCTAACTTTTGTCGGTCCTGGAACTTTTACCTCCTCGTGCTGTTCCAAGCGTCGTACCTGCACTCATTCAACTTTGAAGTGTCTGCAGTGAGTTTTGCATATTATTATACACTGAGTGATTCACCAAGCATGCCACTGCCTTATTTTTTTAATAATAAAATATTATTCGAAATCCGAATACATAATTTTTATAATTGCTAAACATTTAGTCCTTGTCTGCTAAAAAATACTTATCGGTAATTTGTTTGACCTATTTCAAACTTTCTCAGCTTATGTACGTATAAATTTACTTCTTTTCAAATGCTTAAGTTATACAGACATATGTTTAAGCATTTTTTTGATTTACGAATTTTCGTTGTTTTTTATTTTTGTGGTATAACGTGTTTTTATGAGTTTTTTTTCTTTAAAACAAAGACACAAGATTGTCATTACGTATTGAACTGTGAGTAGACATTATAACTATAATACGTAACGACGTTGGAGAACATTTTAGAATTTCAATATTAATTATTATTTGGTGTGAATTGTGAAAAAAATATTTATGTATATATAAATACTAACCTTTACTGTATACTGTATATATAATCGCAAATTCATTTTGGGTCATTTTGATTAAAATTAACTAGTATTTTTATTTTATTTTTATTTCTCTCCCACTTAACGTGGTTTTTTCTAAATATACTTTCTTGCTTATTATTAGATTATTTAATAATTGAACTAGATAGTTAAATCAAAAGATGATTACATTTTTGTGTTTCATTCTGAGATACCTAATATCATCAATACATGGTTGTTAATAATTATCTAAATACTGGTTATTACAGTGCTATAATAAAAGTGACTATTATTTACTTTAGGGAGGATTTTTTGTGTTTTATGAATTTTTATCATCATTTTTTAACGATTGTTTTTGCTACAAAACCCGAGACGTAGACTAATACTTTCCGTATAATTACTATCGCAGACTGGTTATATCGGCGCTCTACCTCATCTGCTGATGACCATAGTGGTGCCCCTTGGAGGTCTGCTGGCCGATCACTTACGGAAAAACGGTATTCTGTCCACAACTGCTGTCAGGAAGATTTTCAACTGCGGTGGTTTCGGCATGGAAGCCACGTTTTTCCTGGTGTTGGCGAACGCTCGCACGCCACTTATGGCCACGATTGCCTTGACATGCGGCGTGGCGTTCAGCGGGTTCGCCATTTCCGGTAAGCACGCACAGCCTATCCATTTCTTTCCATTTCCAGAAAACTCAACCCAAACTATAAAAGTAAGCGAGTAAAGCACGATTGGACCAAATTACATTTATATAAGTCCTATTATAAATACGGAAGGACATCTTACATTTTTAGGTATTGGTTCCGGTTCACAATATTTCAAGAGTTATTTCATTATTTTAAAGATTAGTTCAATCCGTTCAATTTTAGACTCAAATTCTTGATTTAATATTAAATTCAACAATTATTTCAAGCCAATTAAAACCAAAAAAAAGCATAGCGTGATTGCTAAAATCTGATCTGTAGGATTTGAGCTTGACATATTACTTTAATTTTTAAAATGGTTTTTGATTCATTAACAAATTCATTACATTTTAACAGAAACTAATTTTAGTTACTCATTTATTAAACAGAAATATAAATTGTATTTTACATTAATTGATATGTTTAGTATAATAAAAACAGTTTTTTGAATGTCAAAAATCAGTTAGATAAAAAAAAATATAAATTTTTCAATGTATAAACATTTGTCAGACAAAATATCAATTGGTTTATTTTTGACTGATTAAGTTTATATATAAATACCACTTTTTTGTTGTTTAATAAGTAATTACTAATAACAAGTACTAGTATTATGAAGTCATTTTTATGATAAATGAACATTCAATATTAACCCATACTAAAAAATGTTTCAATACGATGAAAATCTGGCTAACTACGTTTCACTTATAATGTATATTATTATTATTTTAACGTACAGGGTTCAACGTTAATCATTTGGACATTGCGCCGAGATATGCCAGTATATTGATGGGCATATCGAACGGAATCGGAACGATAGCCGGACTCCTGTGTCCAATTGCGATCAACATCATCATCAGACACAAGGCAAGTATTATATTATACATACTTGTCAGAATTTGAGTTTTGTAGAATTCTTAAAATCATTATCCATACCACCAAACAGTAGCAAAACATAACAGTGATTAACAAATATACACATGAGATTTATAAATGTATATAAATAATAATTATTTTTACAAAATGTAATTTTTCATTCAAATTTCTTAGTGCATATTTTTACGTTATTAATATCATACGTAAATAGTCGTACTTGAATGTTTTGAATTTTTTAGTAATTTAATTACTAAACCTTGATTATATTGGCGCAGTTACCTCGGTAAAATGTTTTTATTTTATGTAATGTATATTATAACATCAATGATTTTCTCACCGCGATTGGTTTTCCAGACAAGGCAGAGCTGGAGTGAGGTCTTCATACTGGCAGCAGTGATTCACTACATTGGAGTGATATTCTATGGCATATTCGCTTCGGGAGAATTGCAACCATGGGCCGAGCCAAAGGTTGAAGAAGATCAACAAATGGATGAGGTAAGTTTGACCTTAGCATATATTTATAATTCATATAATATAATTCAGGTTGGTATCGTCAAAGTCACTTATCCTATAAACATTTAGGTATTATTTTTAAAAATAACAAATAATATTGTTCGCATAATTTTAAGATTCTTGAATTAAAATTTCTGTGAAATAATAGTACGAAACTACAAAGCTATAATATCGTTAAAATAAAATGTTATGATGCAACATGACATTATGTAATTATATCATGGTTAGATTGATATTATCAATGCACTTATATATTAGATATAACTATTTCGTACGTATAGTAAATCAAAATAACGTACACAATTTTTATAGATTTTGATTACTTTGGGTATTAAATAAATAATTTAAATAGATGTTATTGTAAAATAAAATAAATTTTGCCATCTAGTGGACATTTTTTCCTTATAGCCAGTATGATTAATTAAAAATAAATATTATATTATTTTAAAATGTTTTTTAATCTTTAGAAAATCGTATGAAATTAATTCACCCCCCACCCCTTATATTTAACCACTAAAAAAACTAATCAAATTAACCAATTTGACAAATTAACCTTATTTTTTATGTTAACTCTAAAAGTTTAGCCGATGATATTGAAAAAAAAACATTTTAATTGTGTTCAAATTCGATTTTTTATCAAGAAAAAAAATACATGTATTCAAATAATAAGATTTAAAAACCAATAATATGTAACGATGACATAATTAGGACATTGTCATATCTCACGACGAATCAACACTTAGATCAACTAGGTGTGTACATTAGAAATATTATATTAATACGAAAATGCACAACAGGTGAACGTCGACAAGAAGAGTAAGCTATCGTCGTACGGTTCGGTCGAACAGTCGTCGGGCAAGGGGTTCGTGAACGCTGGTCTGAACACCAAGAGCAGCGCCGGCGATGCCGAACCAGCGCCGCCGACCGACAACCCGACAAATCCGTTTCTGGCCAAGCCCGCCGTCGCCGCCACCAATCCGTTCGTTACGTCCGAATGATAACTTAATACCTATAATATTATGTTATATTATTAATTAATAATAATAATTGATGGAACGGATAATTCGAGTTCGGATCGCACTGTAACGACGTCGATTATTCTTATTACACGGATATTATATCATAACAATATTATATCGTATAGGCCGGTACTTCGCGAGCAATAATAGCCGTTAATTGCGTAGTCTCGATTGTGTTTTCTCTCGTGTAGTTGTTTTGTAGGTATTAAAATGATAATTTTTAGGTAGACAATAATATTACAATCGATTTTGTCTCAATCATACGATTTCAGTAATAATTATTAGTAATAATCATAATAGTATTAACGTACGTACTCACTCGTCGTTGCATCTATATTATATTGAATCATAATACAATAGAACCTAGAACATGAATTTCGCGTTTATCGATAAACTGTAGTGCAAGTCGTAATAAATGTGCATTTATCGATGGTCCCTTATTTATTATCCTTATATTATAATATACTGTCAATTTCTTTTTATACAATATCGAATAATAGATACGGTCTTGTAATGGTTGTTATAAATATATTATTATACATATATTTATGATATTTTATAGTTCTGTTGTGCAGATAGGCATTTTAAATTGTATCCGAAATTATGATACTTACGTATAATCCGGTACCAGATTTAACACTAAATTCGAAAAAATTTTATAAAATGTAATATTCAGAGTACGTAAATAAAATATAATAATAATTATGAGCTAAAACTGGCACAATATTATGTCAGTTGAATAATAAAAAATAAAATAAATTTGG
The DNA here is from genome assembly GCF_020184175.1 of Aphis gossypii. NCBI lineage: Eukaryota > Metazoa > Arthropoda > Insecta > Hemiptera > Aphididae > Aphis > Aphis gossypii. The sequence goes on along the minus strand of NC_065530.1, from coordinate 42,258,814 downwards.
TTTTGAAGAAAAAATTGCTACATGCCAATTAAAGTTTAATTAGTAAAAAGGTGCTCTTACACATTATTATGCCAACGGTCATTTGTTTATTTGTTCACAAAATTTTTTTGAAAAATTATTTGTATCCTAGTTAGGTACATCGGTAACATTTGAATGCTCTGAACATTTTACCGGTAGTGTAATTGATAATTAATTGACCACTATAACTGTACGTCAACAAAATATTTCTTAACTTTGGTAATACCTATCCGGCTACATGATCATAAACAAAATTATTGAGTGTAAAGAACTTTAAGCAAATTATCAACTATGTTAATGGTGTACAACATAATTCGTTTTAACATAAAACACTCATTATTAAAAAACTATTTATGTTTTTAAACATAATTTATATAACAACTATTAAAAAATAACATTTTTCTAAAAATAATATATTTTTTAAAACTTTTTTTAATGACACCGTGCATTTTATCATCATTTACTCCAAAACAAAATATCTTTTGGAATACTTCAAAAAAATTATATTTTGAACAAATAAATTATGAATTATACGAATTAGAATTTAAATGAGCGAAGCAGAGTGGTAAAAGGAGGGTACTGTGTGTAAGTACTTATCAAAGTGTTATAGTCTACTATAATACTACTTAAAGTATTTATAACTAATAAATTACTTGCCTGAAATAAGATTTTTATACATTGAAATGATCAATTGAAAAGGTGTATGTTGTCATTCAGAAGAGTAAAAAAAAAAAAAAAAAATAAAAAATATTTAACACCTTTTTAATCTGTAGATAATACGTAAGTATCATAATAAGTCCATAAATTACGATGACGATTATAACATACTATTGTATACTGTCAATTTCTATTTATAGCATATAATAATAGATACTATTCCATAATAAATGTTAAATAATAATAGGTATTATGTGTTAATATTTGAACTCAATAATAATAAGATAGACAAACATAATAAGCTTCGTCGGCTCAAATTCGCTGGACCGCGTTTTATATTTAATAATTTTATAGGTAGGTACTAGGTGTTAGGTTATAGGTTAAGGTTAAGTTAGACTTACTCAAACGGTTGTTGTAATGCACGATTTTTCTTTTAACGCAAAATTGTATTAATATTGTTTATTCTCGGTCAGAATCGAACGCACTTTGAAAATATGTGATCAGTAATAACGATCTAGGTGCACATACATAATACGTGTTAGGTGGGTAATATTTCGAACCGTCATTTTCGATTTATGAGCTGAGATTTTTGTCCACCCACACATCGTGATAATCGTACGGCACGATGTGTAACTGACACTCATCGTGTGATTCGTAATAAATAGTTACATAATATCATTAAAAGATTATGTATAAGTAAAACGGTTGTGTAGGTTATAGAAGACGGCTGAGATACCTAATAATATAACTCCCTCATCTATTGCTGACCAATGGTTAGTGTGGCATTAGATTATAAGTGTTATGTTTTTTTAACGCTTAACTTATTAAACTATTTAAATAAAAACTATTTTAATTTATGGTATTTATAGGTACTATAATATAGTTGTATTATTACGTCCATTGCATATTTCGTATGCGATGAAAGCCTTTTCGAAATTCGTCCTACTGTGATACAATATATTAACATATTGTTATATTATTATGCATGACCCGCGCAATCCATAGATATATAATGGGGAGGGCTAGTGCGCTATATATTTTCGTCGTTTCAATAAAACTGAGATATCAGATTTAGAGAATACGACAATAATATAATACCCCTTTATATACGACGGATAATAGAATTAAAATTTTATGTCCTACTGATCCCTCCCCCAATCGATTCGATAACCCACCATGTCAAGATGAAATCAAACTTCCCAATAATTTCTTTTTTTCAAGTATTAAACGTTATTTTTTTTTTATTTGCTCGCACAATTTCTTTTAGTTCTATTAGTTTGATTTAAAATCCTGTAAATTATAAGATATTTTTATGAAGTTTTTTGTTTATATAATGTCAATTAAAACGTCATACTATAAAATACGATTCTGTTGATTTCTTCGCTGAATATTAATTATTGTATTATTTCATAAACAACATCAATAATATAATATATTTGAATAAAATTCCCTCAAACGAGTGTTTAATTATTAAAAAAAAAAAACAATTTACGTCCGTTATACTCAACACAAATAGGTACATCAATAATTCTCCAGATTTCGTGTTCTCTATTGGTTCAAACTATAAGAAAAACGATCTATCACACAAAACAATACTATAACATAAGTAAATATTATTATTGTTCATTCTCGTACAAAATTCGCACGCCTTGGAAAAATAATTTTCGTAAAAATTAACAAATGTTAAAACTTAAAAAAAAAAAATATAATATTGAAAACGAAATTTTATACACCGAACAGACATTGTAAATTTCAAACGATTTTCTTTTAAATTGCCCATATATGAATACTACAACATTACTATAATACTCTATTATAAATCATGTTTTTGTGCTTGATTAATTCACCAGCATACGTGTATAATGTATATTTTACCGTAATAATATACGTTTAATACTAAACACTTACCGCGTCCATAGTCATGGTGTAATAATATTATATAGAAATAGCTGGTAAAAGAACCGTCAAACATTTCAAACGTCTCTTTGGCCGTTAGCTTTTAAATACATAAAGTTAAAAAAATATAATATCATCAGTTTTGTTCTATAAATACATAATCTTCATTCATATTCCGTATTGTACATTTTTATGCATAATCAATTACGAGTAGTTATAAAGTTCTGAAATACAATTTAATACTTATCTACTAGTGAAAACGTTTAGACGCAGTTGTCACTCGATTTAACCAACTTTTACCATTTATTATTGTAAATTTATCGGTCTTTAATAACTACATTTCACTCTATTGTTATATTTTTAGTTTAAAATATTACCAATATTATTATGCTTGTTATAGGTATGCGTATTAATATTTCTTATTAAATATATTATTGATATGAAATTAATTGTTTATTAAATGAATATTTGTAATTATTTTATGATGTACCTATTAATAATATTATAATATTATGTATTTATAAATTATATAATTATTTAAAACGGTTAAGAATTAATATTAATAATATACGATTAAGACATGAGATAACTATTTCTGTAGTTATCTCAAGGCTGACACGACAATAAATTAGAATTAAGTTAGGTGTTAAGGAATTTGTTTTTGTTTGTTATTTTAATTTTAATGTTTTTAGTTTTTAGACTAGTCAATTTTATTAATTATTATTCTTCGTTAATTGATTAGGTATTGTATTTTATTTTGTTATGCTTTTCGGTTCAAACAGTGTTCGGTTACATATTATATATTTCTCTAATAACTTTAAATACGACGATATGCCTTAATTCTGACAATAATAAGTCGATAATAAAATGATAATAATTAAACGATAAGGACGAATTTAAATAGCACTCGTTATATACACAAAAATGACATCAAAGTCACCCACGAAAGACAGAAAACAATTATTATTATAATACATTACCTCAATAAATATTAATACGCACTAAAAGAAAAACTAATAATATTTTCACACTGCACTAGTTACACGAAAAGCACATACGAATAAGGTACGTGGACAATAACAATGAACGAAAAAAAAATTATTATAATTTGTTATGTAATATAATAATATGATACCTAGACGTATTTTTTTGTTATATATTTAATATAGATACTTATTTAAGTGTAAATAATTTTATATTATGTTTTATGATTTTTAAGTCGATTGTTCTACATTGTATGAAGAACACTATTCGAGTTTAGACAAAAACGTAAGTTAACTTGTAAGTATAATAATATAATAATTATATTTGTATTTTAGGCTAATCACAATAATAATTCTCATTATCGCTTTAAGTAAACTTTGAAGTAGATGATCCATGACATAATTGTTTGTTTTCTTTTAATTGTTTCGCGACAACGGTTTTTACCTAATAGTTGTTACAATTCAAAATATATTGTATTTATTGCATCAATAGTCTCATAATGAAGTATAAAATTATGAGTAACAACTTATTTTTCGTTCTAAGCTAAATGCTAACAAATTATACTAATATTTTAAAACAACGATGTTATTTTAATAATAAATATATATAACAGTACGATAATCTTAGAAGAACTCGTTTTCATAAAATTTCCACAGCAGTTAAACATATTATACATATTATATAATACTAGGTATATTTAGATTTGTTAATCACTGAAATCTTACTCAAATTCGTAGCACAAAATAAGCTTACACTGTAAACCGTTTTTTATTCTCCAACTTCGGAAATAATAATATTTTATATCTTACAGTGGCACTGGGCGATTACACTTCATTGTCCGTCACTCGTTCTGACCCTATTGCAGCAGACTACCATTTTAGATAATAGCATCTCCAGTTGATTACGATTGCAGTTTTTAATTTTCCAAATTTCACCTACTTACTTATCAAATTTTAAATTACATGGTCATTGTCATTGTACAACGGGAATCTTTACTCTCCATACCTCACCCCATCCGAAATTAAATCCCCGAGTATACAAAACGTTATAATATTTATCATCGAACTATATTACGACGAAAAAAATAATATTACTTACCTAATATTACCTAGTTACTTTATGATATTGTGTTCTTATGATTGTAATCCTGCGTTGACGCAATAATTATCACGGATATTGCGATAAAAAAACTGATCGGCAAAATAAGCAAATACATTTTACTATAATCATTAAAGACAATATTATTCATAAATTCGACTCGGATAAGTTTTGTTTTACTTATCGTCCTATTATATATATTATCGTTATCGGTATAAGTATAACATGTTACCCATAGGTAATATAATATAATATCATAATCCGTTCTGTTTCCAGCTGTTTGTAACGGTATGATCATGTTGTTTACGAGTCGAATATATTTGTATACGTTTTAAGATATTAAGACGTTTCATTTTACCATTATATTATTATTGTATTTAAAAAAAAAACAAAAAACAAAAAACAAAAAAAAACAATAATTATTATATTACACACACATATACAAATACAACTATTTAATATGTATGATGTATCTACATAAATGTTTCGTTATATATACTTAGTACCTACCTAAAATATTTTACCATTCTTACCACTTAGCCAAACATTCGTTCAATATAACTTTTAAATGTATTTTAGTGTTTTACGAATATTATGTACTAATTCATTGTTCTTTGATCATAATAATAAAATGTGGTCTCTATATTATATCGTTGTTAACTTCTGTCCCCTTTCGTTTACGACTATTACCTGTTTACACACCATTATATTGTAATAGTTTATTATAGATTCCATTATTATTAGCTATATAAATTATAAAATACTTACAATATTTTATCCAACATAATATTGTACGTGTTATTATTGATTTTATAATTCGATCGATTTATTCTAGTGTTATATTATATACGTTTTCAGTCATATTTATAAAATTTAAAATATATATTTAAGAATTGCCATTAACAATGTATCATTCATTTACATTTTTAGTCATGTGTAACATTTTAAATATTTTGTTCCAACACATAAAACATTAAACAATTTCGATTTTAAATTTTTATGTTTTTTTTTTTTTGTCTCCACGCCAATATAATATTTCAGGTGTCTAAGCACATTAGTCATTATATTTCATCAGTAACGGTTTTTATCAAAAGATTATGCACAGCCAAATCGTCGAGGAGTGCAGCGCCAGTATACCTGATTGCGTGTAGCATACTAAAAAGGGTAAAGTCGCATTGCATACGAGACGGAAAAATTTAATGTTAGAATTACACTCAGGTGTTTTCTTCTTTTTTTAAAAAAAAGGTAATATTTTAATTACATCGTTCCAATCATAACATAAAACCTATTTATTAATAAATACTGATCAACAGTCAGAAGGATAATTTGTATTTTTAATACATAAAGTGTAGGTATGTTGTTTTTATTATAATAATTACACATTATACGATTAGCCTATACATTTTAAAAATGTAATACAAAAACATTTGTTTATTTTTTCAATGTGAATTCGTTCCTTCTTAAGTAATTATTTTATGACACCGATAAACACCAATCTATTTAAATGTATAATTGAAAATGTTTAGTTGACAAATATCTGATTAACAATGGATTGCTATTGATTTTGTAAACTGAGTGATTTTTTTTATACTTATTGCTATTGTTTGTTTGAGTAATAAAAATAAGGTTTGTTACTTACAGAATGAAAAGTTCGCGAATAACTAAACGTCAAAAAATTAACACGTTTATATCATAACACTCAATATATATAAATACATCTAAAACAAAACGTTACAAAATGTATATTAGGTATATTAAGATATCTTAATAAAAAGTTTTCTATGAATAAAATAAAATACAACCGAATTCGAAAAAATAACACAATCGAATTATATCAATAAGAATTTACTATAAAATATTTAAATAACTACAGTGTTGGTAAGTTAGATTATCAAAATCCATTTAGTTCGTATAAACTGTCTAACAGTGAATATAATATGAATATTGTTTTTTAATTTTTTTTTTCATCCGTTGCTCATAGTTCATCATTTGGTCTATGTACTCTTATCCGTACAACTTAAACATGGTTGATAATTATTTTAATAATTACACAGTATTTAATCATCATATTCATTACAAATGCATTTTAGACTTTAAACTGAGAGTGATGAATATATTGATTTAATAATGATATATGTTTTATTTTGTATGTCTGTAAGTACGATTTGGAGTAAAAAAAAAAATACTTTAATCTTTAACCTAAATGATGATTAAGCAAATTTGACCTAATTGATACTTTGTGGTAAAGTCGATGGTAGCAGAGAAGAGGTCAAAAATAGAAAATGTCTAAGAAGGAACATTTTGAAATTATTTAGAAAAACTGAGAAAAAAACAGTGGGAAATTCATAAATTATATTTAAGGTAAATAAAAAGGTGGTAAAGTGAATAAAGCTCTACTGTACAGTAGGTCACTATTATTTATGTGTTGAATTTGAACGCAATGATTATAGGCATTATTGTATCCAAAAAAAACTCTAAACGTAGATGATTTGTCATCCTAGGATATATATTTTTCAGTGAGTGGTGAAAAAGGTGGTTTATATTTTAATCACCTGAATACCTCAAAATTAAACCGTGTACACAAAATGCCAATTTAAACAACTAGAGTATATGTTTCAAGTTTCTATGACTTGTAATTTTTAACCATAAAAAAATCTAAAACAATGTATTTGATAGTAAATCGTTATTTTACGAGTGAATTTTGGATTTTGTAAACTTCAGATATTTTTTTTTAATTGGCCAACACTTAAATTCTTTTATAATTCATGTAAGTCAAACTTATGATGGGAAATCTTGTAATAAAATTTCATTTCTTAGCTACTTATACAATTTTTTTTATAAATTTGAACTACAAATAATTTTAAAATATTCATGACAAATTTCGTAAAAATTTGAACTTTAAATGCTTTTAAAAAAAAATATGACTGTATTTTTATAATTTTTTAATCACCATAAGACATAATGAACGTTGTATTCAATTTTAAAGCAATTTTCAATTTTTAATTTTGACTCAGCCAAAAAATGTAATTATTTAAATTCATATTAATATAAAATAGGTAACACATTGTTATTATTATTTTTATAAATAGTATTATTTATAATATATTTATTGGTCACTTATTAACTGACCTCCACTATTAAATTCTTTTTTAGATTCTGAACGAAGTGATGAATATATTGATTTTACAATGATGTGTGTTTTTTTGTTTTGTTTTTTGTTTTTGTGTCTCTGTCGAAATAATGCTTCGATTTCAAACTTCGGGAGTGGTTTTTGATAGCAAAAAGAATATCCTTGATGCATTATAGAAGTCAAAAGTAAACATTTTCCAACAGTTTTCAAAGAAATCGAGGAAAACAAAAAAAGTCACGGAAAAATATGAATTTTTACTCGAACCCAATTTCGATCAAATCGATTTTTTTATGCGGTTGTAACTCAAAAAATGATCACTGTAAATACTTTAAATTTTCATTAAATGTTATCGTAAATCGTTAGTCGCAATTTTTTTTACTAGCATTTGAAGTTTGAATATTCACAAAAATTTCTTCAAAGTCATGAATATTTTCAAGTTATTTTGTAAGTATAATTCATAAAAATGTTTGTATAAGTAGCTAAAAATTGAAAATTTAATACAAGATTTTCTATAAGTTTGGATTATAATAATTATAAAAGAACTTAAATTTTGTTGTAGGTATTCAGGCCATTTTAAAATATAAGCTACCATTTTCAGTTTTTATATAAACTCATAAATGAAGCATCCTTAGCGTTGGCAGAATTTTTTTGTTTTTATTTAAATTTATTTTTAATACCTCATAATTTGAAATGACTAAATCTTTGAAATGATTATATAATAAAAATTACTGTTTTGGTTTGACTACGAGTGTCATTAATTATTGAAAAAAAAATGGAATGTTCAATAATTCAAAAATAAAATGACTTAAACGAACTCTCTCTATATATATTTATAAATATTTATATGCTTATAAATAAAAAAAATTATTATTAAAATACAGCATTAAATATCTCACTTTTTTGTAGATAAATGTGTTCACTATACGTCGACGTTCACTAACTCGAGTTCACGAAAACAGATCATTGTAATACTGTATACTGTATTGCTGTAATGCGCTACGAAATTTACAGTTTAACAAACAGCTGCCTACATAATAGAATTATATTCATTGAACGCAATACGCTACATCCGAAATAATTAGAGAATGATTCTTATTCTGGCCCACAATACGATCCCGCGACCTAAAAAGAAACAACAATACTGAGATCACTAATTTTGCCAATATTTGAACTCCACCCATTGGCCATCATAGCTCACTTCTTGTGAGCCAGACTAGGTGTATACAATTTCAGTAAATAATATTAATATCCATACGAAGGTATTTTAGTCAATGCATGTGTTACACTTTGGTCATAGATATACATACCGGATTCTATTCTCTACACATTTCGATTAATGTAAGTATCATAAATATTATTACATTGACAGATGATTATATAATTTAATAAAAAGATATTTAGTTAAATATTGTATAAGCTTTAGAGAACAGGTTTATTCTGAAAATGCACATTCAATTATAATAACTAATAAGTTAATTTTATAATTTACATCAATAAAAGCTTATCTTATTAAAACAATGTTCAACAGTAATAGTGTATTTTAAAATAATTTAAACATGTAATTAAATTTTAGATTTATGGTATTCTTATTCCGTTTATACGTATTCTAAAAAACAACAACAGGTAGCTTAAATAAGCACCACCATAATTAAATAATTAGCAATTCTATGTTTATTCTAAAAATAAAAAAAAAAAACATTACTTAAAAAACGACAACACATTTATTTATCACGTATTCTGTTTTAATAAAATGTTTGCACATTTTATTTTTAAAAATGGTTTTATATTGATAAAATTATCTGATTTTATATACCTATGATATAAATCATAAATTATACAAAAAAATTATTAATGAAAAAAAATAAGTAAATTATAGCTTTTTTATAATAATTATTTTAATGGAACATTATTGTGTTTTGGTTTATATAAATACAAATCAGTTAAATTCAGTTCTTTATAGACTTTTATCACAAATTTGAACATTGCTTTATCAAAAAAATTAAATTAAATTAACAGCCAAATTCATCAACCAACCAATTTATCCCAAATAGTGAAAAATGAATATCGGGCAAAACGATACCAATCGATGGGATTTTTCCCCACAATTTCAACAACCATCATACAGACTTCACGACAGGTTTATCCGATTGAAAAGAACATATTGGAACAGACAATATGCAATCATTTTGCTCGCGTATACAGGTAACTTATTATATTTTTTGATAAAAACTTATCCCACAAGTCAAATTAAATATTTAATGAAATATAACCTTTTATTTATCAGCTGTTGATATTCTATTAATGTTCAGCTGTCTTCATCTGCGCATACTAACATTCAAACATTATTAATATTTTAATTTAAATAGGAATGTATCGAAGTTTTGAAAAAGAAAATAAGCAAAATCCCACAAAATATATATTCCAAGTTTTATAAATAAATATTTATGTGTATATACATTCAAGGCATTCAAGCATTCTAATAGTAATAGTATAACGTAATTCTAATAATTAATTTGTTAGAAGATAAATTAGAATTTAAATAATCCCTTTTAAATTTAGTTGAATTTTCGTTGATCAATGATTGTAATTTATTGGGTATGAATGTATGATTCTGATTATTGTATTCTATTTTGAATTAAACTTTTTAAGCAAAAAAACATAATGTAAAATATATGTTTATGATTTATTATACATTATGAGTGTATATTAAAATTGTATATTTTATACAGGTTTAACAATTGTGTTGAATCAATTCACTTTTCATTATATGTTTTTTGAGTTTTTGTCAGATCAAAATAAAGTAAGTGCGAGTGTCATACCAAATAGTAGTTTTCAATGGTTTTATAATACCTAATTTTACATTTACCCATTTAATCAATATTTATTTTATAGTTTCAGATTAACTCTTCCTACGATGATTACATACGTTACTACATATATGGATACATTATGTGTTTTATACCTGGTGGAGTTTTATCCACCATTTATCCAGCTCACAAGTAATTGACCAATACATTAAATAGATATATAAGACTATGATTTATAAAATATATATATTATGCAAATTTAAATTTGATAAAATTGTCTAATATAAGAACAAGTGAAAAGTTATATAATCAACTCTCGTAAAATAATTTTATTTTAAGTGATATAATAAAAATTCACTGTTTTTCTCGAGTTCTGATATACGTACTACACTATTACAGAACATGTATTAATGATGTAAAAATCCTACTAACTATTGATAACTTCTGTATTGACTGTATTACATGATTCCTTTAATTATATACAACTAAATACTATTTTTCATATAAATCCTAGCCATGCCCAATACCTCACTTACAAATGTATTAAGAGTGTAGTTTTATAATATTGTGTTTTTAGTATTTTAGGAATCTCTGTCACCATATCATCGATTCTCTATTTAATTATAGTCATGAGTATACGTTACATAGATGCTCACACTCACTGTTTCTTACAATTTTTCATGGGAATGATATCGGTAAAAATAACATAATTTATTGTAAAGTGTATAGCATACATTTTTAATGATAGTGATGTGTATTTTAATTTTTAATATCCTAGGCCGTAGCGTATTCAGCAATTTTCAGGGTTTGGACATATTGGATTCCACTGAACACACAGTCAATACGTCACGTCCCAATAATACTGTACGAAGTGACACACAAAGGCGGATTTATCTATGAGAATATTATTGCACTCCACCGTTCATATTCATCTTATACGTTAACGCTATCTATTGGTATACTTACATTTAACTCACGATGCTCAACACATTTGAATATAAGGCTAATAGTAGTATACAGTGTAATGTACTTCTTCAGGAGTGATCGGTTTAGCGTGGTACGTTTTATGGTTTTACGTGATCAATGACAATCAATTTCGGAGGCTGAACTGCGATATTATTTTATTTGGAGGTTCAAACAACTCACGATATCCTTTGGAAAAATCTGAAGTGTCGTTCACCCGTTCAATCGTATCGGGCATACCATGGAAATCGTTATTTACTTCGGTGCCTGTCCTTATAATAGTTTTATTATACATCTGTATTGATCGAATATTTTATAAAAGAGTTGAAAGTGATTTCTATATTGATGTATGTTATAGTTTATTTGATACATTTAAAAATCATTATATTTTGCTCTTGACGAAATCATTATTAAACACATTGTTATGTCTACACAGGAAATGCTTGAACGACAAACTAGAACATTTACGATCGTTATATTGATTCTCATCGTCATCCTGGTCGAATTAGCTCCAGAAATCACTATATCCACATCCACTACCAACATTAGAAAATTTTGGAGTTGCTTATACCTAGGTTCTATGAGCATATATTTTATTCTGGAAGCCATTATCGGCAACACGTTAAAAAACAATACATTTTACCATTTTATTCTTCTAGAAGTAGAACATTTTCGTTTTTTTGGTAAATATAAAGTCATGTGAAAAATACAATGTTGAAAACTACAGTTTATAATGTTATAATTCCTAATTACGTCGTTTTCTTATAGGGTACCAATTAAACTATTTAGATATTGCGCCAAATTATGCTAGCTTAATTTATAGTTCTCTGATGACGATTGCATATACTTCCAATAAATTGTTTGAAACAGTTTTAAATAAAATATTCAATTTTGGGGTAATAAAACAAAAGATTTGAAATTTTCTAATGATTATCAAATGAAGTTAACTGTCGGAATTACATTTAAACATAGATACTTAACGATACCGAAACTCATATCTTAATGGCGGTGTTATGCTTAACGATGGGAACGTTATATGCTGTTTTCGGTTCTGCGGAAATACAACCCTGGTCAGCGGACAAACCAGTAGAAGAAATTCAACAAAATCTAGTCGAAAATGAAAATCTGCCGTCCGTGTAAAAGGTTAATTTAATACATTTACTTTTATACACAATACACATTACATTTAAATACTAAATGTACATTATATAGATAATAAAATTAATTATAATGAGTATTTTTATTGTTATTCGATTCTGAACGAAGTGATGAATGTATTGATTTTACAATGATGTGTGTTTTTTTTTTTGTTTGTTTGTTTTTGTGTCTGTGTACAGCATAACTAGTCGAAATAATACCTCAATTTCAAACTTTGGGGGTGGTTTCCGATGGAAAAGTGAATATCCTTGGTGCATTATACAGATCAAAAGTAAACATTTTCCAACAGTTTTCAAAAAAATCGAGAAAAACAAAAAAACGGAAAAACGAGAATTTTTACGCAAAACCAGTTTTCGACTAAATCGATTTTTTTATATAGTTGTAATTCAAAAACTAATCACTGTAAATACTTGAAATTTTCACCAAATGTTAATGTCAGTGTTATCTATATACAGTTAAATTTTCAAAAATTTTCGATTTTTTTGAGTTTTATAGGCCACTCAAATTTTCGATTTTTATGAGTATTTTTTTTTGAAGTGTCGATAAAAAAATGTTGGATGACTAAAAAAACTTGAAAATTTAATACAAGATTCCTTATGAGTTGTTATTATCATAGCTAAAAAAAATAAAAATCGTTAGTCACAATTTTTTTATAAACGTTTATAGTTCAAATTTTTACAAAATCTGTCGAAAACGCGAAAATTTGCAAGTAATTTTGAAGTTGTAAAATCATAAAAATTTTTGTGTTCATAACTAAAGATTAAAAATACAACACTAGGTTTCACATAAGTTTTCCTTCAAGTATCTATAGAGAAAAATCGAAGAATCATTATAGGAAAAATTAAAGTGCGTTTAAATTTTCAATTTTAAGAAATATCATAACGATATCGATTTATCCTCAACGATTTTAAAAATTTGTTATTATTCAAAAAATATAAGTCGTAAATACTTGAAAATTTCACCAGTTATTTAGATTGGCATTTTCTTTACATGATTTAATTTTCAAAATATTTTGACTTTTTTTTAGCTATTTATAGACAACTAAAATTTTCAATTTTTCTGAAAAATTTTTTTTGAAGTGTCGATAAAAATTTTTTGGCCCAATAAAAACACTTGAAAATTTAATACAAAGTTTCTCATAAGTTACTCATATAATGATTTAAAAATTATAAGAATACATAGGTACAATTTTTTTTTATTAGCATTTGAAATTCAAATATTGACATAAATTCGTTAAAATCATGAATATTTGCAAACTATTGTGTAGGTATAATTCATAAAAAATTTTGCATAAGTAGCTAAGAGTTGAAAATTTAATATAAGATTTTTTATAAGTTTAGCTTACAATAATTATTATAAAAGAACTTAAATTTTGGTGTATTCAAGCCATTAAAACATATACCACCTTTTTCACCAACCACAAATTATATCCTTGGCTGACAAATCATCTTCGTTCAGAATCGTTTTTCGTATACAATGATAACTATCATTGGATTCAAAATTAACACTCCTATAATATATAATAGTAATCCACACGGTACCTAATGTACAGCAGAGCGGTACCCACTAACCTGCTTTTTTTGTTATTTATTATTATCTGTATTATGTTAAACGGTTAATGTTATCAGTAATAACCACGGTCGCAAATATTGGAGTTAAAATATTTTTATTATGAATAATATAGTTGTTAAATATAATAAAAAACTACATTTTATATTCTTATATACTATTATAGTATTATAATATTTATTTCTTTATGTGAAGACAAATTCTGTCGGAGTTTTTTATATCTTCAATCATAATCATATATTTTGGTTGACGATAACTACCTCACTTAATTTATCTAACAGAACTGTCCACATTGCGTCCTGTTTATCCCCGAAATATGGTACAGAACTTTCTATAAATACATTAATATCAATATTATTGTTAATGTTATATTTTCCTTTAACTTACATTGGACAACAAGTTATTGATTATCGTGTTCATGGCGCTAGTAACATACGAACATATTCTAAGTTTCTACCGAATTTATGTAAACCTTATTATTATCAAAAATTAATTTTATCTGAAATTCTCCATCTACTAATATATTAATTTTATTATATATTTTAAAGATAATTTCAACATATCAGAATAATTTTAATAAGAAATATTTAAATAATACAATTTGAAAATTATACCACGTGATATTATAATAAAAAATTTGGATACATACTTATATAATATTATTCAAACAATTGATTTTTACATTATCATAATATTTTCAGAATACTAAATTAATATTAGTTCATAATAATAGCTTTGTAATTAAAATTTGACAACAATAAAACATTAACATTGCGAAAATGATATCTGGTTACTATTATTTGTCAAATAGCTATTCAACCACTAAATTATAGACCATATCACATGTCAAAAATAATTATTGATACGTATCTTAGTATAATGACAGAAACCACTAACTGCTTCTGTATATTCTCTAATTTACACTACTTACCAGATATGTTACGGTATACAAATTCATAAAATAATGTTAGAATAAAATTAACTTATATAAAACACTCAATAGTTAATTGAATTTATTGAATTTAATTACAATATCTTAAAGTAGATTCCATTGCCATTTCTAAACAAAATAAAACCACTTCCAGATCGAGTAAAGACTTAACTTAACGTTACAAATTTATAAGCTATCAGAATAATAATAATATTATACTTTAGTTACTAACACCGCTTATCCATATTACCATACGGCATTCAGCGTAAAAATATAATTTTTATAAAATGTAACTGAAAATGTTTATTATGTTTTATACTGATTTTGTAATGTTATTTCTATTGTATATTATTGAGGATAAAACAGGTAATCATTATCATAAAGGCTTCTCTTTAATGTAATACAGATATATTAGTAATTAATATTTTGGTGGAAAATATGAAACAGGACGATAAGTATCTTAATTAATAATTTTCAATCAACTTCATGAAATAAAAATTCCAAATTAACACAATGCATACTATTTCGAAATTTCTGATTTGATGTTTAAATTTTAAATTATTATTATATTATGTTAGACCCACATTGGCCATTTCATTGAGACAAATAATATAATAACATATTAGAAGGACGTTATACCCGTATGTGTTGTCTCCATCTTACACACGTACGACAAAACGCGTTTACGCAGTCTGATTTGAACTTGCAGAATTTTGTTTTTCGAGTAAATATTCCTATTATAAAATTGAATTGTAACAATATAGTAAAACGCTGAGTTTTTCCATTATATCCAATATGACGTTGATTATATCGTTTAGAAATATCAGAAATATCAACGTTTTTAAAATACCTATAAAATTTCAAAATTTTAATTTGAAAAAAAAAACGAAGCGTCTTAGCCTCAGAAATATTGTCACCATTCAATTTTATAATATGTATTTATTTTACTCTTGAAAAATTGAGCGAGTTGTATTATTCGGACTGCGTAAACGTGTTTTGTCTATGGCTTAAGTGTGTATGACGGCGACAACACATGTGGGTATGACGTCGTTTTAACAAATTCAACCAACATAATATGAAATGTATAAGGTAATATTAATATTGTCATATAATACATTATACAATGTAATCATAGAATTAGTTATCTAAACACTGCGCATGGTGCACATGGACTATGTATAATTTGTATACTACACTTTGGTCGTAGATAAAATATACACCGAATCATCTTCTCCAGACATTTTGACTAATGTAAGTATCATATTATATTATTATATTGATAGATGAGACTATGTATAATAAAAAATATTTACCTATATATTGAATAGGTAAACTATAGAGAACAACTTAATTATTTGAATATACATTTAATTATACAAAGTTGAATTTATAACTTACATCAATAATACCCTTCATATTAAAACGATATCAATAATAATTTTATGTTTTTAACAGGTAGGTAACTAAAATTTTTTTTTATTTAATAATTATATGTTGTGTTCATAATTTTTATTTTTGGTATTCTTATTCTGTTCGTAACGTATTCAAAAAAAAAAAAAAAGTAGGTAATTTAAATAAAAAAATAAACAATTTCTAAATTTATGTTAATTGATAAAATACTGAAAAGATTATTTGAAAAGCACAATACAGTACTTTATAATGTTATATTTTAATGTTTGCTTCTTTTATTTTTAACAATATTTTTATATTATACAGATTTTACAGAACAATTACGAGTAGTAATAATAATAAAAAAATTAAATAACAGCTTTTTTATAATAATTTATTTAAAGGAGTACTATAATATATTTTTGTTTTTTAAAAATAAAAATCAGTTCTCTATAGACTGTTATATCAACTTTAAACATTCACTATCGAAAATGAATTTCGAAGAAAACGAGACTAATCGATGGGATTCTACCCCTCACTATCAACAGTCGTCACACAATCTCATCAACAGGCTTATTCGTTTAAAAACCACATATTGGAATAGACAATATGCGATCATTTTGCTCGCGTATATAGGTAAATTTTAGTAATTTTTCGATAATAATTAATAATTTATGTCGCATGTTAAATTTAATAGTTCTTAAATTATTTAATTTCTTTTGTTTATCAGCAGTCGATATTCCGATAATATTCAAATGTCTCAACTCTCTATCATACTAACATTTAAACATTCAAATTTTAATTTACTCAGAAATCTATCATCATTTTTTATGAAAAAAGCAAATTAGTTAAATCCCACAAAATATAAACTCTGTTTTACAACATAACCATTATATATATTCTAATAATACTAGTATAATAATTTATTATAGCTATATTGTCATTGATCATTGGTTGTCATTCCTTGGATTCTGATTATGTTAACCTATATTAAATTAGATCTCTTAAATTAAATGTAAAATACATGTATGATATATTATAATATAATATGTGTGTATGGTAAAATGATATATTTTTATAGGTTTATCAATTGTGTCGTATCAATTTACTTTTCATTATAAGTTTTTTGAGTTTTTGTCAGATCAAAATAAAGTAAGTGAGCGTGTCATACAGAATAGTGGTTACACTAGACCACATATACCACTGGACATGAAAAAAATATTTGATAATACATATTTTTACATTTATCCATTTAGTTAATGTTATATTATATAGTTACAGATAAACTCGTCCCATTATAATTACATTATTTACTATGAATATGGATATATTATAGGTTTTATACCTACAGGAGTTTTGGCCACCATTTATCCAGCTCACAAGTAATCGACCAATACATTTAATATAGATAAATAAGATTAAAATTTATAAATAATTATATTATGCAAATTGAAATTTGATGAAATTATCTTGTATGAGTACAAGCAATAAGCCGCTCAAACAAATATCTAATTTACGTAAAATAATTTTACTTTAAGTTATTAAATAAAAATTCAAAAATTCAATGTTTTTCATGAATTGTGATAATATTATGTAGGTACCTACTGCAGAACATGTATATTAATGTTGTAAAAATATGTAAGATAAAATTAATATACTCTAAGGCCTAAGTCACTAACTAATGATCATTTCTGTATGGACTGCAGTATTACGTGATTTCTATAAAAACATACAACCAAATTCTAATTTGCATAAAAATCTTAGCTTAGCACTACGTCTCGCCTTAAAATTTTTCAGTGTAGTTTCATAATTGTGTTTTTAGTATTTTAGGAATTTCCGTCACAATATCATCGATTGTTTATTTAATTATAGTCATGAGTATACATTACATAGACGCTCACACGCATTTTTTCTTACAATTTTGTATGGGAATTACAATGGTAAAAATGATCGTTGTAAAGTGCGATCTCCTAACATATATTTATAACGATATTAATTTGTGTTATAATATTCTAGGCCGGGGTGTTTGGAGCGATTGACAGGGTTTGGACATATTGGGTTCCACTGAATACGCAGTCAATACGTCACGTTCCAATAATACTGTACGACATGACACACAAAGGCGAATATATCTATGAGAATATTATTGCACTCCACCATACATATTCATCTTATACGTTAACGCTATCTATTGGTATACTTACATTTAACTCACGATGCTCAACACATTTGAATATAAGGCTAATAATCGCTTACGGTAAAATGTATTTCATTAGGAGTGTTCGGGTTGGCGTGGTACGTTTTGTGGTTGTACGTGATCAATGAAAATCAATTTCGGAGGCTGAACCGCGATATTATATTATTTGGAGGTTCGAACAACCCACGATATCCTTTGGAAAAACCCGAATTGTCATTAACCCGTTCAATCGTAACGGACATACCATGGAAATCGTTGTTTACTTCTATGCCTATCCTTGTTATCTTTTTATCATATGTGTTTGATGGTCAATTATATATTAAAAAAGCTGATGGTGATTTAGACATTCAGGTACAAGGTATTTTCTTTAATACATTTCAAAGTAATTATATTTTTCAATTATAGAAATCAATATTAATCACATATATAATGTATGTAAAATAATATTGTTTTGACTACATAGGAAAATTTTAAACAGCAAACGAGAACATTTAATATCATTTTATTGATTATAATTGTCATCCTGGTCGAATTAGCTCCAGAAATCATTGTATCCATTACCACCACCAATATTAGAAAGTTTTGGAATTGGTTATATTTTGGTTTAATGTTCATATATTTTATTCTGGAAGCCATTGTCGACAACACTTTAGAAACCAATCAAATTTACTTTTTTATTCTTATAGAAATAGAATATCTTAGTTATTTCGGTAAATATAAAGTCATATGAAACATACAATATTTAAAACTATTTTTCGTATTGTTTTAAATCAAAATTACGTCGGTTCTTTACAGGATACTTCTTAAACTATTTAGATATTGCACCAAAATACGCTAGCTTAATTTCTAGTCTTCTGATGGTAGTTTATTATACTTCCACTATATTGTGGGATGAGGCCACACGGAACATATTCAATCCTAAGGTTATAGAATAAAAAAAAATTGATATATTCTTAATAGTATTAACTTAACTGTTAAAAGTTAACTGTCGTAATTACGTTTGAATATAGATACTTAACGATGTCGAAACTAACATCTTGAAAGCGGTAATATGTTTATTGATGGGAACGTTATATTCTATTTACGGTTCTGCGGAAATACAACTATGGGCAGCGGACAAACCAGTAGAAGACACTCAACGAAATCTAGTCGAAAATGAAGATTTGCAGTCTGTTTAACAAATCAATTAAATATATTTACTATTGTCTACACATTACACTTAAATACTAAACGTAAATAATATAGATAATACAATTAGTAATTACTAGCTGACATCATGCACTTCGTTGCCCGTTAAAAATGTTAATTCTATAATATGATTCAAACTTTGTTTAATTTGTTATTTAATACTCGATTTAACGGTGTTCAAAACTCAGACATTTTCATTGGCCATTTTGAATCTCAACCTCAAAAAACTTTTGCAAGCAGCACTTTAAAATGCGAATTTTGTAAAATACTTTCTCACTGCACCCTAAATTTATGGTACCAATGAACTATGTAAATTGCAAGCTTCGATCTATCATTGTACATTTATCAGTCAGTGAGTTATTCAGGTTAAATTATAGGTATAAAACTTGGCGTTGCCCGTGAACCCTTTACGGATAATGCGAATAGTATAAGTATTATCAAGTACCTGTAGTGGATTTCGGACCTCACGAGATTTGTATGTAAGTTTGTAAATCTAACCCTTAATTTTCAGTTATATCATTTTTTTTTTTACTACGGTAGATAAGATTCAATAATGCGCCATCTCGTAGTTTTTATGTTGTTGGTATAACAACCTGACTTATTTTATTTTTTTTTTGTATGTAACAATACGGCAAACTTTATACTTCTTATAACTATTTAAGTAATAAACTTTTTGGACTTTTCTCTTTTGATGGCTCATTTGCACACCAAATACTTGTGTAAGAAAAAAAATCATGAAAATCTACTTTACCACTTTTCTCTTATTTGTTTTATTCATACAACAAAATATGTCTCACACACTAAATAATTAAACTATATTATATTTTTAACGATTTATTTAACATGAGTGGGTATTTATATACTTGTTCAAATTAACTACTATGTAATATTAAAAATGTATGTATAAATATATATACTTTATACTAAAGTAGTATTTTTATTTATATTATAATATTATATCGATACTATTTTTAAATCATTATATTAATATTACTGTAATAATAATTACAAATATAACTATTTTTTTTTGTAATATGAGTAATATGATTTTAAAAAAAAAATCGTTTTTAATACTTCTATGACAATAATTTATTGAAAATTTGAAAGTACCTATTATACTACTTACTATATTGCTATAATTTTAATAAAAACTATTTAAATGATGCAAATCGAAACTTATAGGTATACACGTGATATTATAATAAAAAATTTGGATACCTACTAATATAATATTATTTAAATAATTCATTTTTATATAATAATATTTTCAGAATATTAGTTAATAATAATAGCTTTGTAATGAAAATTTGACAACTATCAGGTTATCCGTCATGTGTATCATTTTTGGTACATGGTTGATTTACCATTCGAGCTTACTAAAAAAGTAGTGAACATACCTTATTTGCTTATATATTGCTTAAATTTATAATGGTTCTTTTCCTAAAAAATAAATGTATAAGATTTCAATGGGCTGGTCAAAAATTTGTTTGCCTGGTGGTCTACGAAGTATTTTCCTGTGTTTAAATCGTATTTAGGTGTACCACTGCAGCTACTATAGGTACACATAACACTTTTTGACACAGACTTCCGTGTACCAATAATGGTTCACCGAAGCTTATTGACAAAACAACAAGTGTACCAAAAATGGTACACCTACCACTTTTGGCAATGTACTGAAAAATGACGTTGCAGTTAACCTGCTATAATAAAACATTAACATTGCGAAAATGGTATCTGGTTACTATTATTTGTCAAATAGTTATTCAACCACCAAATAAATTACAGTCCACATCACATGTCAAAAATAATTATTGATACGTATCTTAGTAGTAACAGTAACCACTTACTACTTCTGTGAGTTCTCTGATCTACACTATTAGATGTGTTACAAATTCATAAAATGCTATTAGAATAATTGCACCAACTTATGTAAAACACTCAATAGTTAATTGAATTTATTGAATTTAATTATATACACAATAAAAATAGGTTCTGTTGTCATTCCTGAACAAAATAAAACCGCTTCCAGATCGAGTAAAGACTGCTTAATTTAACATTACAGATTTGTAAGTATTAGAAAAATAATATTACTATAGTTACTAATACCGCTTATCCATATTACCATACCTCGTAAAAATAATTTTTATAAAATTTAACTGAAAATGTTTATTACTTTTTTATAGTAATTTTGTAATGGTATTTCTATTATATAACATTGACGATAAAACAGGTGATCGTGATCATAAAGTCCTCACTTTATTCATTGTTATAATAAAAATATAGTATGAATTAATATTTTTGTGAAAAATATGAAGCAGGACGATAAGTAACTATTTTCAATTTTCATGAAAAAAAATTCCAAATTAATACAATGCATACTTTTTCGAAATTTCAGATTTGATGTTTAAATTTTAAATTATTATTATATTATGTTAGACCCACATTGGCCATTTTATTGCAGACAAATAATATATTAAGAGGACGTTATACTCGCATGTGTTGTCTCCGTCTTACACACGTACCTAAAAGAAAACGCGTTTACGCAGTCTGAATAGAACTCGCTCAAATTTGGTTTAGAGTTAATATACTTATTATAAAATTGAATTGAAACAATATGATTAAGAGCAAAACTCTGCGTTTTTCCATTATTTCTAATACAACTTTCATTATATCGTGTAAATATTGTATAAATATTGTCACATAATATATTATAAAATGTAATCATATATTCAGTTACCTTACTAAATACTGTACATGGAATACGTATAATTTATACACTCAGGCCTGGCTTAAGGAGTAGGCGACAACGTGACATAACCCCACACCCAGAGTGGTATTTAATATTTTTTTATTATAAATTAAAAATAAAAAGGTATTTAATGTAGTATTTACATGTAAGGGGCGGAAAAACTCAAGTTTGCCTATGTGTGTTTTAACACTCGAGCCGTGCCTAATTACACTACACGATTTCAGAACATATCTAACCTTCAGTATTCATTGCATATACTACACTTTGGTCGTTGATACACATTACACATATCGAATTATCTTCTCCACACATTTCAAATAATGTAAGTATCATATTATATAATGTTATTGGTAGATGATTATGTACCTATAATAAAAAATATTTACATATATATGTCGAATAAGCTATAGAAAATAAGTTAATTATTTAAATGTACATTTAATTATACAAAGTTAAGTTTATAATCTACATCAATAAAACCTTTCTTATTAAAATAATATCAATAATAATTTGTATATTTTAAACAAGTAACTAAAACATTTGGAATTGTTATTGTATGATCTGTTTATAATATTTTTATTTTTGGTATTTTTATTCTGTTCATACGTATTCCAAAAAAACACAGATTAAGTAGGTAGTTTAAATAAAAAAAATTAAACTATCAACAAATCTATGTTTATTGATAAAATACTGAAAACATTATTTGAAAAACACAATACAGTACTTTATAAATTATAATGTTATAATTTAATGATATTGCTTCTTTTATTTTTAACAATATTTTTATATTATACAGATTTTTTATAATAATTATTCTAAAAGAGAAATAATTTACTTTTTGTTTTTTAAATAAAAATCAGATCTCTATAGACTATTAATATCAACTTTAAACGTTCATTATCGAAAATGAATTTTGGGGAAAACGAGACCAATCGATGGGATTCTACCCCTCACGTTCACCAATCATCACACAGTCTCATCAACAGGCTTATCCGTTTGAGAACTACATATTGGAATAGACAATATGCGATCATTTTGCTCGCGTATATAGGTAAATTTTAGTATATTTCGATAGTAATTTATCCTGCATGTCAAATTTAATGTATATTTATAAATGGATTTCTGTTTGTCTGCTATACTTTATACATTCCTAAACGGCTGGACCGACGAATCGCGACGAAATTGGCCACAGAGATTTGTATTAGACCAATTGTCTGAAGATAGTCAAAGTTAAAAAGTGATATGCCCAACCCCGGAAAGTGTGTAAACAGAAATTTTGAGATTTACGATGGAAATTTTTGTTTATAGATGGTTGCTATTAGCTTTAATAATAATTTCTGTCTGTTTGTCTGTCCTTTGTTTGTTGCCATGGTGACAACTATGTCATAGCAACCATCTATAAATAAAAATTTTCATCGTAAATCTCAAAATTTCTGTTTGAGAACCTCTCGGGGTTAGGCATATCACTTTTTCATCTTTTGGCACAGGTATGATTTCCTAACCTAACTTATGGACGGTTATAACGGCGTGACGGAGATTGTTTATAGCAACCGGTTGTTATAATTTTGTTATTATGTATACATAGTTACATAATTTCGAATGACAGTAATCGAAATTAAATATAAGTGACCATGAAAGAAACAGTGAAAGTGAAAATGAAAATTCACAGCATCTGGAAAAGAAAACTAAATTTAATTATGGACATATCTTGGTTGTTATAGCAACCGGTTTTTACTATCGCACTGTTGCCAGGTTGGGTGATTTATCACCAATTGTGCTATATTTGAAGCGCTATTTAATATGATGCTCGTTTGTTTTAGTTTCTATCTTACAATATGAATCGACTTTGATGTTTCACATCTCCTGCCCGTTCCGTGATTTACTCGATTTTTCATATTTAACTTAGCCCATAGATCTAATATATCTTAGTATCAAATTTCATCGCAATTGATGCAGCTGTTTAGAAATGCATAAAGGACAATTAGACAGACAGAAATCCATTTCAAAGGTAACAAATTTAACACAGTTTGGGACATATAAGAAGTAGTATTTTTAACAGGCTACGAAGCGCATCGAGGGTTCAGCTAGTATTTTCTAAATTATAGTTTCTTGTTTATCAGCTGATATCCCGGTAATATTCAAATGGCTTCAACTATTTATACTAACATTTAATTATTCATATATTAATTTACCTGAAAATGTATCAACATTCTACATGAAAAAAACAAATTAGCTTAACCCCACATAATAAATAATCAATGTTTTACAACCAAATCATTATGTACGTATATACATTGAAGCATTCTAATTATTATTATAGTACAATAATTTGTAATGACTAATTTCTTTGAAGATAAATTATAGTTATAATAATGCTTTATTTATTTTAGCTAAATTCTCAACGATCAATGATTATCATTGATTGGGTACCGCTATGATAATGATACTCTATATTGAATTTTATCTGTTAAATATAATGTAAAATAAATGCATAAAAAAGTATGATATATAGTATAATACGTGTGTATGTTAAAATGATATATTTGTTATAGGTTATATAATTGTGGCGTATCAATTTAATTTTCATTATGAGTTTTTTGAGTTTTTATCAGATCAAAACAAAGTAAGTGGGTGTGTCATATTGAATAGTAATTTTCAATTTCCCTTCACCACAGATATACATATAACACTAGACATGTAAAAAATACTTGATAATTCCTATTTTTTTATTAATACTTTTAATTAATGTTATATTATTTAGTTACATATTAACTCGTCCCATTATGATTACATACATTACTACCAATATGGACGTGTCATAGGTTTAATACCTACAGGAATTTTGGCCACCATTTATCCAGCTCACAAGTAACCGATCAATACATTTAATACATATATAAGACTAGGATTTATATAATTATTATATTATGCAATTTGGAATTTGATGAATTTTTCTAATATTAGTATATGCAACAAGTTACACAATCAAATCTCTAATTCACGTAAAATAATTTTATTTTAAGCGATGAAATACAAATTCACTGATTTTTTTGAGTTTTGATAAATGTACTGCTGAACATGTATTAATGATGTAAAAATACTACTAACTACTGGTAATTTGAAATTTCTGTATTGATTGCGATTTCTATAATAACGTAGATACAACCAAATTATATTTTTCATATAAATCCTAGCCATGCCCAATACCTCACTTAAAAATGTATAATCATAATGCAATGTTGTTCTATAATTGTTTTTTTAGTATTTTAGGAATCTCTGTCACCATATCATCGATTCTCTATTTAATTATAGTCATGAGTATACGTTACATAGACGCTCACACGCATTCTTTCTTACAATTTTGTATGGGAATTACATTGGTAAAAATAAAATAATTCGTTGGGAAGTGCATTTCCTAACATACATACATTTATAACGATATTAATGTGAATTATGATATCCTAGAGCGGGATGACTGGATCGATTGACAGGGTTTGGACGTATTGGGTACCACTAAATACGCAATCAATACGTCACATTCCAATAATACTATTTGAAATTATATACAATGGCGAATATCTCGATAAAAATATTGCTGCACTCCACCATACATATTCATCTTATACGTTAACGCTATCTTTCGGTATACGTTCAATTAAGTCACGAAGCTCAACACACTTAAATATTAAGAAAATAATTGCTTACAGCATAATGTATTTCATTAGGAGTGATCGGGCTGGCGTGGTACATTTTGTGGTTGTACGTGATCAATGACAATCAATTTCGGAGGCTGAACTGCAATATTATTTTATTTGGAGGTTCGAACGACTCACAATACCCTTTACAAAAATCTGAAAGGTCGTTAATCCATTCAATCGTATCGGACATACCATGGAAATCGTTGTTTACTTCTATGCCTGTCCTTGTGATCTTTTTATTAGCCGTGTGTGATGGTCAATTATATATTGAAAAAGCTGATGCTGATTTTGACATTCATGTATGTGGTCTTTTCTTTAAGACATATAAAAAAAATTATATTTCTAACTTAAAAAATCAATATTAAACTCAAATGTGGTATAATAAATGTAAAACAACATTATTTTGTCTATACAGGTAACGTTTGATCGGCAAACGAGAACATTTAATATCATTTTATTGATTCTTATCGTCATCTTGGTCGAATTAGTTCCAGAAATCATTGTATCCATTTCCACCACCAAAATTAGAAAGTTTTGGAATTGGTTGTATTTTGGTTCACTGATCATACATTATAATCTGGAAGCCATCGTTGACAACACTTTAGAAACCAATCGAATTTACCATTTTATTCTTCAAGAAATAGAATATCTTAATTATTTCGGTAAATATTAAGTCATATGAAACATACAATATTGAAAACTATTTTTCGTATTGTTATAAATCAAAATTACGTCGGTTCTTTACAGGATACTTCTTTAACTATTTAGATATTGCACCAAAATACTCTAGCTTAATTTCTAGTCTTCTGATGGTAGTTTATTATACTTTCAATAAATTGTGTGCAACGGTCCTACAGAACATATTCAATTCTAAGGTTATAGAATAAAAAAACTTGATATATTCTTAATATTATTAATTTAACTGTTAAAAGTTAACTGTCGTAATTACGTTTGAATATAGATACTTAACGATGCCGAAACTAACATCTTGAAGGCGGTAATATGTTTATTGATTGGAACGTTGTATTCTATTTTCGGATCTGCGGAAATACAACCATGGGCAGCGGACAAGCCAGTAAAAGAAATTCAACAAAATCTAGTCGAAAATGAAAATCTGCAGTCTGTATAACAGATTAATTAAATATATTTACTATTGTCTACACATTATACTTAAATACTAAACATACATAATATAGATAATACAATTAGTAATTATTAGCATTCTTTATTTTTTTTTTTTTTGTTTATGATCGCCTATATTATTATGTACGACCAACAATATTATCAGCATTATCCATATGGTCATATTTGGAGTTCAATCAACCGCAATTACAGTTTTTATAGATGATAAGTTTTATTTATGAAACCCAATTCACTGCTGTAATAATGTTTTATGTACACAGTTATATTATGATTACTAGTGACTATACTTTTCAAAACTGTCCCCAAAATATGACACAGAACTTTCCACCGGTATATTAATACCAATAATATTTTTAATTTAATTTTTTCCTTTTACTTACATTAATCAACTGGTTACTGGGTAGTGTAATTGTAGTGCCAAAGATGTTCGAACAAAATTACTATAAATTACCTAGATTTGTGAATATAACATACGTTATATTATATTATTTAGATATACACAGACATATTTGGATATAACTACCTTCTCTAATACATTGTAATATGTACCTATTACAATATTTTATCAATGAAGTTGTGGTAAATAAATAATTTACAATTTACAATTATCTAGTCACTTTATATATCAATTAAATAATTTGTTGAATATTCCACTAAATTTCGTTTTTAAAAATGTCTATAATAGATAAAGTATTTATTAACTGAAATTCCTTTACACAATTTGAATTCCATAACGTTTTACTATAGTTTTTAAAATATTATTAATTATTAAAAAATACATTTTAAAGTTTAATAATTCAAAAATAAAACGAATTAAACGAATTATATATTATATAAATATATAATATATATATCGGCTGAAATATTTTTCGGCTTACGGATCGGTTGATATGTTTTCGGATTTTATACACTTTCCCCTTAATTTTACCAATGTTTGAACTCCGCCCATTGGCCGTCAGCGTTAACTTTTCGTGATACAGTCCATGTAAAATGTTAGTAAATAATATTAATAACTATACAAAGATATTGTAGTCATTAGTCATTACTTGTACTGCACTTTGGCAATAGATACACATACCAGAACATCTTCTCCACACAATTCGATGAATGTAACTATGTAAGTATCATAATACATTATTATACTGATAGATGATTATTTATAATATAAAATATTATCTATATATTATATAAGCAATGGAAAATAGAATCATTATATAAATGCACATTTTTTATAATCAGCAAATTTTGTAATTTACATCTATAAAACCGATCTTATTAAATTGATGTAAATAATAATTGTATGTTTTAAAAATGTAACTAAATAATTGGAATTTAAATTATATAATAATATATTCGTCATTTTTAGTATCCTTCTTCCGTTCATACCTGTATCAAAAATACACACAATAAGCAGATAATTTAATTAAATATTATTGTAGTTTAATAATTAACAACACTATGTTTATTGATAAAATACTGAATACAATTTTTAAAAGGACAATACAGGCCTTTTATCTATCCTCTATTTTTTAAATTTATAAAATTGCACACATTATTTTCAACATTATTTTTATATTATATAAATAACACAAACAAATTATTTATTGAAAAAATAAGTAAGTGATAACTTTTTAATAATAATGATTTTTTAATAAATATTATTGAATATTTGTTGCTTAAAATAAAAAATCAGTTCTCTAAAGACTATTATAATAAATTTTAACATTCACTATCAAAAAATGCATAGTTAAATCCGTCAACCAAACAAATTTATTACAAAAAGTGGAAAATGAAGTTTGGGGATAACGAGACCAATCCATCGGATTCTTCCTATCACTTTCAACAAACATCATACATCGACAGGTTTGTCCGTTTGAAAACCACATATTGGAATAGACAATATGCAATCATTTTTCTCGCGTATACAGGTAAATTTTAGAGCTTTTCGATAAGAATTTATCCCACATGTCAAATTGAATATTTAATAAATTATAGCCTCTTGTTTATCAGCTGTAGATATTCCAGTAATTTTCAGCTGTCTTCAACCTTCTATACTAACATTTAAACGTAAATATTTTAAACTAGATAGAAATGTATCAACGTTCTATATTATGAAAAAAAAGGAAATTAGCATTATCCCTTCAAATATACATTCTATATTTTATAACCAAATCGTTATTGCGTATGCACTATACATATATATATATATATATTTATTTAAGCATTCTAATTATAATAGTATAATCCATTGTAATATCTAATTGTAAGAAAATAAGTTATAATTATAATAATTCTTTATTCATAAAAGCTGAGTAGGTTATCGATGATCAATGATTGTATCTTATTGGGTATCACTTATATAGAGGTATTCTATTTTGAATTAAACTAATCAGGCAAAAAAACATAATGTAAAATATATGTATATGATTTATTATTAGATAAATGTTAATAGTAAAATGATATACTTTTTATAGGTTTCATAATTACGTCATTTCAATATTTGATTCATTTATTTTATTTTGCGATTTAATATTATATAATATATATTATTTAATATAATATTTAATATTTGCGATCAAAATAAAGTTAATACTGTCATACTAAATTACTATTCCGTAAGTATTCAGTTTTAAATTTTTTTATATTCCGCAGATATACCATTGGACGTATTAAAAAGCTTTTATAATACCTATTTTTACATTTATTCATTTCATTTATGTTAAATTATATAGTTACAGATGAATTATTACTTATACAGCTACGAGTATGGATTTTATATCAGTTTAATACCTGCTGGAGTTTTGGCCACCATTTATCCAGCCCACAAGTAATCGACCTGTATATTAAATTGATACATAAGGCTAAGATTTATAAAATATATAATATTAAGTTAACTACTTTCAAAATGTTTAGAATACTTCTGTAATAGCTTTGTGAGTTGATTTTAATACTTACCTAATCATGTCAACCACGCTCTAATCAAATTAATGAGTTTGGTCACAAATGTTTTTGGTTTTATTTTAATAAAAATAGATGTTTATCTTATCATAATATGATTTTTACGATTTTCTGAATCGATTGTGTTTAAAATAGATAGGATTTTTTATGAGAGTTAAATTTGATGCTCATAGCCAATAAGTGTATTTTCACAATATTTTTGTATGCATCATTATATACAAATTACATGAAAATGAAAGTTGCTCCCGCTTTTTATAACCTATGCTCAAAGCACATAATAACAACCACAGTGTGTATCAAATTTAACTCTCAAAGCTAATACAGACGGATTTTAAATTTCTTATCAAACGAAATTGCAAGGTAAGATGAGAGTTAAATAAAACGCTCGAGGCAGTCAATTCGATAACTTATATACCTACCTATATTATGCAAATTTAAATATCATGACTTTTCATAATATAAGTACAAGTCAGAAGTTATGCAATCAAATCCGTATTTCAAGTATGATAATTTTATTTTAAGTGATTAAATAAAAATTAACTGTGTTTTTTTAGCTCCTATATACGTATAGAACATGTATATATGATGCGAAAAAATGCAAAATAAAAATATTATACAACTATTGGTAATCTGTATATGGCAGCAGTATTACATGATTTCTATAATCACAAATAATCAAATTATAATTTACATTTAAATCCTAACCAAGCTCTATGCCACTCCTAAAAATATATAATGATAATGCAGTGTAGTTTTATATTTATATAATTGTGTTTTTAGTATTTTAGGAATTTCCATCGCCCTAACGTTGATTATCTATTTAATTATAGTCCTGAGTATATGTTACATAGATGCTCTCTCTCATATTTTTTTACAATTTTGTATGGGAATTTCAAAGGTAAAAATAAGATAATTCGCTGAGAATTCAATCTCATAATTTACATTTATAACGATAGTGGTGTGTATTAAAATATTCTAAGCCGGAGTGTTAGTGGCGAATTTCAGGGTTTGGACATATTGGGTTCCACTGAATACGCAGTCAATACGTCATGTTCCAATAATACTGAGTTACATGCTACATGAAAACACTTATATTTATGGGGATATTAATACACTCCACCATCTCTCTTCATAGTATACGCTAAGGCTATCTATTGGTATACTTACATTTAACTCACGATGCTCAACACATTTGAATATACAGTGTAATGTACTTCTTTAGGAGTGATCGGTTTGGCGTGGTACGTTTTATGGTTGTACGTGATCAATGACAATCAATTTCAGAGGCTGAACCGCGATATTATTTTATTTGGAGGTTCGAACAACCCACGATATCCTTTGGAAAAATCCAAAGTTTCATTAACCCGTTCAATCGTTTCAGACATACCATGGAAATCTTTCTTACTTCTGTGCCTATCCTAGTGATTGTTTTTTTATTAGTGTGTGATACACGAATACATTATTATAAAAAAGCTGATGGTGAATTCTACACTGATGTATGTGGTCTTTTATTTAATACATTTCAAAATAATTATTTTTTTCTATTAAAAAATCAATATTAAATTTTTAAACACATTATTTTGGCTACACAGGCAATTTTTGTACAGCAAACTAGAACATTTACTATCATTTTATTAATTCTCATCGTCATCCTGGTCGAATTAGCACCAGAAATCATTGTATCCATTTCCACCACCAAAATTAGAAAGTTTTGGAATTGGTTGTATTTTGGTTCACTGATCATACATTATAATCTGGAAGCCATCGTTGACAACACTTTAGAAACCAATCGAATTTACCATTTTATTCTTCAAGAAATAG
The DNA here is from genome assembly GCF_020184175.1 of Aphis gossypii. NCBI lineage: Eukaryota > Metazoa > Arthropoda > Insecta > Hemiptera > Aphididae > Aphis > Aphis gossypii. Next base: position 42,226,460 of record NC_065530.1, on the reverse strand, counting down.
AATATCTTAATTATTTCGGTAAATATTAAGTCATATGAAACATACAATATTGAAAACTATTTTTCGTATTGTTATAAATCAAAATTACGTCGGTTCTTTACAGGATACTTCTTTAACTATTTAGATATTGCACCAAAATACTCTAGCTTAATTTCTAGTCTTCGGATGGTAGTTTATTATACTTTCAATATATATTATATTATATATTGAATATAATATAATATAATATACTATAATATTATATATATATTATATATTAATATTATATTATATATATTTTTTGGTTCAATGATCATATATTTTATTATAAAAGCCATTATCGGCAACACATTAGAGACCAATAAAATTTACCATTTTATACTTTTAGAATTGCAACATCTTCGTTATTTCGGTAAATATTCAAGTCATGTTATTAATACAATATTAAATACTATAAATCCAAATTACGTCGGTTTTTTATAGGATACTGCTTAAGCTATTTAGATTTCGCGCCAAACTATGCCAGCTTAACTTTTAATTTTCTAAAGTTGATACCGTACTTTTTCAATATATTGTGGGAAACGGTTCTAAGTAAAATATTAATTTTCAGGGTAATAAGCTAATAAAATAAAAATTTGAAAATGTTCTTAATATTATCAAACAAAGTTAACTATCGTAATTACATTTGAACACAGATACTTGATGATACCGAAACTAACATCTTTATGGCGGTAATGTGTTTAACGATGGCAACGGTCTATACTACTTTTGGTTTGGCAGAAATACAACCATGGGCAGCAGACAACCCGGTAGAACTAAATCAACAAAATACAGGTAAAAATAAAGATTTTTCGTCTGTGTAACAGATTAATCAAATACATTTAGCTAGAGAGCCTATATATAATATTATATAGGCTCTCTACATTTAGCATTGTACACTATACACGTTACACTTAAATAGGTAATGTTGATAATATAGATAATACAATTATTTATTATTAGTATTTTTTATTTTTTGTTTATTATCAATTTTCATTTACGAGTATAATATGGAGGACGAACAATATTATCAGCTATAACTGCGTAGATATTTTTAGTTCAATAATTATTTATGAATAGAATAATATCATTATTATTTGTTACTAAATTGTTAAAAACTTAATTTTATATTCTTATATTTTTATGTACTATAAAATAATATAATAATCATTTATTGATGTGATTACGAATTCTGTTGTTATATTTTATATCTACAACCATAATCATACATTTAGTTAACGTTAATTACCTACTTAAGTTACCTATCTAACAGTACCATCAACAATACGTTTTATTTATTCCCGTTATATGCAGACATTTTGGTATGTTAACATTATTAATATTTTTATTTTATATTTAATAAATTACTTTAATTTCTTATTTTTACGGACAACTGGTTACTAGTCAATAAGCTGGTTAGTGTGTTTGTGGCGTTAGTTATGCGTGAACTTAATTACTATATACAATTATTATCTTTTAACAAAATAGAATTAAAATGTCTTAGACTTATGCCGGGTACCTAACTTGAAGAATTGATTGATTTAGTGCTGTAATAGAATTTACTAGATCAATTATTCGCCACTAAATCATAATTAGAGGACATTGGTTCGATATTGATTCATTTAGGTACCAACTTTTCATTCAATCCGGAAATTATGTTATGTAATTTTTATAATTTTTAAAAATTATATTTTAAGTAATACATAAACAAAAATTACTGAGATGTGTAGCTAATAGATACATCATAAATACTACTTTTATATGATCAAAGTAATGCAATACTTGACATAATGATAGAAGGATTCACAGTAGAAATTAGTAAATACCTAAGTTAGTATAATCAATTTGCATCAACTTTTTTTAAAATGCTTTTATTATTTGCATCATATCACATAGTAAATAATAGGAAATGTCATTTGCACTAAAATTAAAATCGATTATTATAAGGTAGGTACTACAGAAAAAATAATCGTACAATTACGATTTTAAAGTATAATATTATATTGAGATATGAAAAGCTTAAAACACAGAATATTCTACTTACAGATTCTAAATATTAATTTCACTTATCAGTTATTATGTATTTACATCTATCAGAATTTAATTAAAATATATACCAAAAAAAAAAAAAAAAACGGAGAAACTAAAGGTTAAGTTAGTAATTATTTGGTCGTTATAAGAAATTGATATAATTGCCTGCATTCAACCCGCTCAACTTCAACACGATTGAGTAGAAAAAAAACAAAAAGCATAGTATTTTATTTCCTGGTTTATTACGTCAATATGCTGTTTAAAATATTTTGTTACGTCATTTCTCATATTTGTCAAGGCCATATCCTTATAAAAATATCATGGACATTTTAATTAACCAGCATTTACCTTTCATACTCTGTAATAGACGGACTATCAAAAGAGTTATTGGTCCTTAGGTTTTTTTCATCTAATACTGACGCCAGTCTGACTGTAATAGAAACCATTGTCGTTAACGTTCTGGCAGACATAATATCAAGCGGAAAAAAAATGAAGTGGTGAATAAATAAAAATGGAAAACAGTTAAATATAATATACATTACACAATAACTGAAATTGAAAATTTAATAAACTCCTAGGATTTTCCTAAAATAAATCTCGTATTTATTGATGGATTACTAGAAATTAATGCTTTGATTGGTTTGTGTTTCGATTAATATTTATCCAGTTGTTTAGGTTTTGATTTTATACTGTAGATTTTATAAAAGATACAATCCCTATAAATAGTTTATGGCCTAACTCAAACGAAATATCACTTGAAAAGAATGTACAGATGTTTTTATAAAATAGAGTTAAATGGAAATTATTCAATCGAACAATTAGATAATTTATTACCTTCAAGTATAAAAAAAAAATTATAGTAATTATATCAAAATGTTATCACAAGATTTTTATTTATTTAATCAATATTTTAAATTAAGTTTAAGATTTTACAATAATATTAATAACGAAATGTTATACTTATACTATTCAATTACACATTTTTCAAGAGGAAGTAAATGATAGAGCTGGTACTGGCGAATCTGAGACATCCATGGAAAATCTTTCTAAGCAAACTTGCCTTACTTCCATAAGTTATGACTTATAATTGAGACACCAATAGCGTTAAGTAGTAAGTAATTTTTTGTATTTTTTGAAAATATGTTTTTAAGACCTCATAATTCGATTTTTTAATTTAGATTTAAATAATTATACACATTAAAAATTACTTTTTTGGTTTGACTACCTGCATGTCATTAATTATTAAAAAAGACATTTTAAAGTTCAATAATTCAAAAATAAAATGAATTAAACGAACTAGGTACATATAAATATATAAATATAATATATGCCCTATGCATATAAATTAAAAAATGTATGATCAAAACACACCATTAAATATCTCACTGTTCACTTAACAAATATGGAGAAACAACTTATACGTGCCCGCTTATATTGTTATAATTTTATAATAATATATAAATTTTATTATATTTTAAAGATAATTTAAACATATCGGAATAATTTTAGTTAGAAATATTTAAATAATACAAATTGAAACTTCTACGTGATATAATAAAAATTTGAATACTTACTACTATAATATTATTTAAACAATTCATTTTTATGTAATAATATTTTCCGATTATTAGTTAATAATAATAGTTTTGTGATAGATATTTGACATATATTATAAAACATTAACATTGTGAAAATTCTATCCGGTTACTATTATTTGTCAAATAGTTATTCGACCACCAAATTATAGTCCGCATCAAATGTCAAAAATAATTATTGATACGTATCGTTATAGTAACAGGAACCACTTATTACTTCTGTGAGTTCTCTGATCTATACTATCATCACTATCATCAGATATGTTACGAATTCATGATATACTGTTAGAATAGTAATAACTTACATAAAATACTCAATAGTTAATTAAATTTATTGAATTTAATTATATAGGTACATAATAAAATTAGGTCCTGTTATCATTCCTGATCGAGTTAAGACTTAATTTAACGTTGCAGATTTAAAAGTATCAGAATAATAATATTACTTCAGTTACTAACACCGCCTATTCCATACACCATAAAAATAATTTTTATAAAATTTAACTGAAAATATTTATTATGTTTTTATATTGATTTTGTAATGTTATTTCTATTGTATAATATTGAGGATAAAACAGGTAATCATTAAAATAAAGTCTTCACTTTATTGAAATACAGGTATATTAGGAATTAATATTTTGGTGAAAAATATGAAACAGGACAATAAGTAACTTAATTTCAATCAAATATATGTAATGAAAATTCTAAATTTATACAGTGTATACTGTATACTTTTACGAAATTCCAGGTACAATATAATAAGATAATTATGTATTAATATACTTAACATTTTTAATTATTACTATAACATTGTGTCAGATCCATATAATTGCAGACAAATGTTATTATAATAACATACTAAAGAATTCAACAAATATTTGAAGTGAAAAAGATAAATATTGTCATTTAATATATTATAAAATGTAATCATAAATTCAGTTATCTAAATACTGCACATGGACATTGTATAATTTATACACTACCCAATTTCAGTATATACAATCAGTAGTCATTGCATATACTACACTTTGGTCGTATCATCTTCTCCACACATTTCGAAAAACGTAAGTTTCATATTATACTATTATACTATTATATTGATAAATGATTATGTATTTACCTATATATCAAATAAGGTATTGAGAACAAGTAAATGCAAAATGTATTATAATAATTAACATCAATAAAAAGTATTTTAATAAAGCAGGATCAACAATAATTAATATGTTTTAATCGTGTTATTATAAAATTTTCGAATATTATTGTATAATCTATTCGTCATTTTTATTTTTGGAATTCATATTCTATTCATACATATCCCAAAAAAGCACCCCTTAAATAGGTAACTTAAATAAATATTACTATAATTAAACAATATTAACAACTACTCTAAGTTTATTAATAAAATACTAAAAATATTATTTGAAAAGGACAATACAGTCCTTTTATTTATCCCCTATATTATGTAAAATTTAAATGTGAACATATATTATTTTTAACAATACTTTTATTATACAGGTTATACAAAAAAAAAAATAAGAATTAATGAAAAAAAAAATGTATATTATAGTGACTTTATAGTAATTTTATTGTATTTTTTTAATTGAAAGTCAGTTCTATGTACACAAATATATAACAATTTTATACATTCACTATCAAAAAATTCATAGTTGAATCCGCTAACCAACCAATTTATTACAAATAGTGGAAATGAATTTCGGGGAAAATGAGACCAATCGATGGAATTCTTCCCCTCATTTTCAACAATCATCATACAGGCTCATCGACAGGTTTATCCGTTTGAAAACTACATATTGGAACAGAGAATATGCAATCATTTTGCTCGCATACACAGGTACCTAAATTGTAGTATTTTTGATAAGAATTTAAATCACATGTCAAATTTAATATTTTATAAAACATAATTTCTGGTTAATTAGGAGTTGATATTCCGGTAATATTGAAATGTCTTCAACTGTTTATACTATCATTTAAACATTCATATTTTAATTTATTTGAAAAGGTATCAACATTCTATAAGAAAAAAAGAAAATGAGCAAAATCCCACCAAATATATATTCTATGTTTTACAACCAAATCTTTATGTATATATATATTTAATCATTTTAATTATAATAGTATAATACTTTTAATAACTATTTTCTTAGGAAGTAAATTAAAATTACAACCTGTTAAATGTAATGTAAAATATATGTATTTTATATTATATAATGTGTGTATGGTAAAATGTAATATTTTTTACAGGTTTATCAATTGTGTCGCATCAATTTATTTTTCATTATAAGTTTTTTGAGTTTTTGTCAGATCAAAATAAAGTAAGTTCGAGTGTCATACCGAATAGTAGTTTTCAATTTTTCTTACCGCAGATTTACTACTGAACACATTAAAACGATTTTATATCACCTATTTTTTCATTAATGTTATATTTTATAGTTACAGATAAACTCGTCCCATTATAATTACATAAGTTACTATGAATATGGATGTATTATAGGTTTTTTACCTACGGGAGTTTTGGCCACCATTTATCCAGCTCACAAGTAATCGACTAGTATATTTAATATATATGGCTAGTGTTCATAAAATAAATATATTATGCAAATTGAAATTTGATGAAATTTTCTAATATTATTAGTACATGCAACCTGCAGTTAAACATTTAAATCTCTAATTCTCTAATATTAATGATGTAGGAATATGCAAGAAAAAAATATACACAAACTATTGGTAATTTCTGTATGGACTGCAGTAATATGCAATTAATATACTCAAATACAACCAAATTCTAATTTGCATATAAACTATAGCTAAGGTCTACATCTCGCCTTAAAATGTATTAACATAATGCAGTGTAGTTTTATAATTGTGTTTTCAGTATTTTAGGAATTATTGTCATCATATCATCTATTCTCTATTTAATTATAGTCATGAGTATATATTATATAGACGGTATCACGCATTCTGTTTTACAATTTTGTATGGGAATGACAATGGTAAGAATAAGATAATTCGTTGGGATGTGAAATATCCTAACATACATACTTTATAGCGATATTAATGTGTATCATGATATCCTAGGGTGGAGCGTACTCGGCGATTTTAAGGGTTTGGACGTATTGGGTTCCACTGAATTCGCAGTCAATACGTCACATTCCAATAATACTGTATGATATGATACACGATGGTGGATATATCTATGAGCATATTATTGCACTCCACCATACATATTCATCTTATACGTTAACGCTATCTATTGGTATACTTACATTTAACTCACGATGCTCAACACATTTGAATATAAGGCTAATAATCGCTTACGGTAAAATGTATTTCATTAGGAGTGTTCGGGTTGGCGTGGTACGTTTTGTGGTTGTACGTGATCAATGACAATCAATTTCGGAGGCTGAACCGCGATATTATATTATTTGGAGGTTCGAACAACCCACGATATCCTTTGGAAAAACCCGAATTGTCATTTACCCGTTCAATCGTAACGGACATACCATGGAAATCGTTGTTTACTTCTATGCCTGTCCTTGTGATATTTTTATTATACGTGTGTGATGGTCAAATATCTTTTAAAAAACCTGATGGTGATTCAGACATTCAGGTACAAGGTATTTTCTTTAATACATTTCAAAATAATTATATTTCTCTATTAATGAAATCAAAATTGATCATACTATTATGACTACACAGGACAATTATTATAAATCGCAAGCCAGAATATTTACAATCATTTTATTGATTATCATTGTCATTCTGGTTGAATTAGCTCCAGAAATCACTGTATCCATTTCTACCACCAACATTAGAAAATTTTGGAATTGCTTTTATTTTGGTTCAATGAGCATATATTTTATTCTGGAAGCCATTGTCGGCAACCCTTTAGAAATCAATCGAATTTACTATATTATACTTATAGAATTAGAATATCTCAGTTATTTCGGTAAATATAAAATCACGTAAAATATACAATATTGAAAACTATTTTTTTGTATTTGTTATAATTATAAGTTACGTCGGTTTTTCTATAGGATACTTCTTAAACTATTTAGATATTGCGCCAAACTACGCTAGCTTAATTTTTAGTTTTCTGATGGTGATATATTATACTTCCAATATATTGTGTGAAGCTATCCTATGGAACATATTCAATTCTAAGGTTATATAATAAAAATTTGAAAATTTTCTTAATATTATCATACAAAGTTGACTGTTGTAATTACATTTGATCATAGATACTTAGTGATGCCGAAACTAACATCTTGAAAGCGGCAATATGTTTAACGTTGGGAAAGTTATATCTTATTTTTGGTTCAGCAGAAATACAACCATGGGCAGCAAACATACCAGGGGAAGAAAATCAACAAAATCTAGTTGAAAATGAAAATCTGCCGTCTGTGTAGCAAATTAGGTATATAAATACATTTATTATTTTACACTATACAGATTACACCTTAGTACGTAATATTGATAATATTATAGATAAGACAATTATTTATTATTAGTTTTTTTTTATGTTATTTTTTTTGTTTATGTACGACCAACAATATTTTTAACTATCTCGATCATTTATGGAGTTCAATCAACCCCATTTTTGTTAATGTTGATAAAATTAATTTGTAAAGGTCAATAACTGCTATAATAAATTTTCGTGTACAGAATAATATTATTATTACTTGTTACTAAATTGTTAAAAACTTAATTTTATATTCTTTTATTTTTATGAACTATAAAATAATATAATAATCATTTATTGGTGTGATAGCGAATTTTGTTGTTATATTTTGTATCTATTCTACAATCATAATCATACACACTAGTTGACGTTAATTAGCTATACTTAAGTTATCTAACAGCACCATCCACATTGCGTTCTATATATTCCCGATACATAGCACAGACATTTTGGAGCATTTATTTTATTTATATTTTTAATTTTATATTTAATTAATTACTTTAATTTTTTACTTTTACGGACAGCTGGTTATTTTTTATTTTTGAACATTACTGTTCAATAAACTAGTTAGTGTGTTTGTGACGTTGGATATTCTCGAACTTAATTATTATACAATTATATTTAAACAAAACAGAACTAAAATATGCTAGACTTATGCCGGATAACTTGAAGAATTGATTGATTAAGTGTTGTTATAAAATTTACTGGATCAATCAAGGGCCACTAAATCATATTTAAAGAGATATTGATTCAATATTGATTCATTTAGATACTAAAATATATAATAGTATATCTTTTTTTTTTTGGCCCAGCATTACTATGTTAAATAAACTTATTAGTTATTAGTTATTAATGTACTTAAGGTTTAAATACAAGTGTAGTATACATTTTTTTTGATAAAAACGTGGTTATATTATGTAGATCTTATTTGGTGAAAATGGATGTTGGTGAAAAAATGAAAGGTACACTTTTGGTGGAAATGGGCATCGTCTTAAGTTACTCCCCTTGTTTTTTTGTTATTGGATAGTTTTTTAACTACATACAACTAATATAAACATTCTAATTTGCATAGTAAAATACCTTGTAATAATAACTAATTTGTTAGAAGGTAAAATATAATCATAATAATCATGTATTTATCATAACTAAACTAACGTTGATCAATAATTATAATGTATTGGTTATCAAAAAATAATGTGAAATACATGTGTATTATTATATATAATATTGTGATGTAAATGTATTATTATTATACAATATGTGTAATAGTAAAATTAAATATTTTTATAAATATAACAATTGTGATGTTTCAAAGTATGTTTCAATATATTATGTTTTTTAAGTTTTTTTGAGATCAAAATAAAGTAAGTAAGCATGTCATACCAAATAATGATTTTTTAATTTTATCATTTACTATTGTCAATACCAGACACACTTCCCGTCACTATAAGAAGTAATTGGTTATAATATTTTAGATCATACTTTTATATTGGATCATTTGGATCAAAATTACTATCTTTACTGTAAATTCTCTTACATTTACGTATATACCTAACTATATTTATGCACGACGTGTACAGTCTAAAGCTATTTACTATCAGCTGAGATCGTGTTTCAGCTGTCTCAGTCTGCGTATTATTTTCGCAGTGTTAACATTTTATAATATTTTTTAAAATAGAAAATTAAATTGTCCATAGAAGTTTGGAAAGGCCGAGTGATTTGTTAGTATCGAACGCATACACATTTCGATGTATCAGACATCGGGTGGATGGATATTTTCTATGGAGGTTCTGTAAAAAACAGTTTATGTCTGCAGTATCAACTGATAATACCATTCTAGAAAATGATAGTGAGTATAACCACTCTGTAGATTCAATTAAATGTAATTTGTTCAATTTTTTTTAAGTATGTACATTTGAGTAAATGCATTTTTATGTGTTTTTAAATATTAAAAATAATTATAAAGTAATTGAGATTTCTAATAAGCGATTTGGTAACGGCACATCCAATATCACAAGTGCAATCCTATGCCTTTGAATAGTCAAAATCATGTTCTTTGTTATTCCAGCACTACGCGCGATCGTATACCCAAAAGGTAAAGCGCGAATTTCAATTTTCGTCATTGTTTATTTTATTTATATTGTCTATTAATATTTATAATATTATAATATGGCTAACTATATGCGTAATGGTCTAATTTCACACTGTTCATAGAAATGTGGTATAGAAACGCTATACACTACTAAACTATCCCGGTGAAATACAATGACTTCAACCAATAATAGTCATGATCAAGTCAATGACTTGATCGATTTGTTAGTTTTAGTGTTGACACTCATAATAATATAAACTAGAACATAAATATAATTTATTTTATTTAAAAAAAAAAAATAGATATTTATTTTTTTGCAGTCAATGTAAATTACAAAATATAATTGTTTTAGAAATAAAAAAACATAATAAGACGTTAATTTATGTTAAATTTAAACATGAAAAATATGAATTTTTAGGACATACTATTGTTAAAAAAAATATGGAGTTTTCGTTGTCTTATTAGAATTTTATACGAAACTTGCGTACGCGATATTCCAATATAATTAACAATTGCATTTTATTTATTTATTTGATATTGATACAGACGCATACATGTACAGATACAGATACAATCCAGCTATAATACTTTTTTTAGAGTTAAACTGCTAAGTTATGATTAGTTAAGTTTTTGGAACCTGGATGACTTCAATGAAGAAACCACTTATGTATACCTAACCCACTTATATTGTTATAATTTTGTAACATATTAATTTTATTATATTTCAAAGATAATTCAAACATATCGAAATAATTTTAGTAAGAAATATTTAAATAATGCGAATTTAAACTTAGGTAGGTATACGTGGTATTATAATCAAATATTTAGACAGCTATTAATATAATATTATTTAAAATATTCATTTTTATATTATAATAATATTTTCAGAATAAAAAAATGAATATAGGTTAATAATAATAGTTTTGTAATTAAATTTTGACATCTATCAAACATTAACATTACGAAAACGCTATCCGGAATTATTCAACCACCAAATTACAGTCTACAGAACATGTCAAAAATAATTATTGATACGTATCGTTGTAGTGACAAAAACCACTTACTACTTATGTGAATTCTCTGAGCTACAATATCAGATGTGTTACGAATTCATAAAATACTGTTAGAATAGCATTAATTTATATAAAATATTAAATAGATAGTTATTTGTGGATTTATTAATATACATAATTACAATATCTAAAAGTAGGTTCCATTGTCATTTCTGAACAAAATAAAACCACCACTTCCAGATCGAGTAAAGAGTTAATTTAACGTTACACGATTTGTAAGTATCAGAATAATAATATTACTATTGTAGTATTAAGGTTCCTAACACCGCTTATCCATAAACAATGCAACATAAAAATAATTTTAAAAAAAAATTAACTGAAAATGTTTATTAAGTTTTATACTGATTTTGTAATATTATTTCTATTGTATAATATTGACGATAAAACAGGTAATTATAGTCAAAAAGGCTTCACTTTATTGTAATACAGGTATATTATGAATTAATATCTTGGCGAAATACAAGACGATAAGTAAATTTATTTTCAATTATAATATAATAACATAAGTATGAATTAACGAATTCAACCAATATATGAAATGTAAAAGATAAATATTGCCACACTATATAATATAAAATATATATTATATTATAAAATGTAATCATACAGTTATTTATCGAAACACTGCACAAGAATTATTTAAAATGTATACACTACACAATTTCAGTACATACTATCAGTATTCATTGACATCACTTTGGTCGTAGATACACATACCGGATCATCTTCTCCACACATTTCGATTAATGTAAGTATCATAAATATTATTATATTTATAGGTGAATAGATGATTATGTATAATATAAAATATTAACCTTTATATTCTGTAAGCTTTAGAGAAAAGGTTCATTATATAAATTTTTATTTCATTATGACAAGATAATTTTATAATTTACATCAATAAAACCATTCATATTAAAACGATGTCAATAATTATTGTCTGTTGTAAACATGTAACTACAATAACTCTTTATTTGTTGTTTTAATATTAAAAACATTATTTGAAAAAGACAATAGAGTCCTTTTTTTTTTCCTCTATTATATTATGTTAAATTTAAATAATTTAATTGTTTACACATTTTATTTTTAACAATATTTATATGTTATACAGGTTATACAAAATATAAAAATAATAATAAATGAAAAAAAATAAGTAAATAATAATGATTTTAAAGTAAATTTAAAGTAAATTTATTGTATGTTTGTTTGTTGCTTAAAAGAAAAAATCTGTTCATTATAGACTTTTCTAGCAAATTCAAACATTCACTATCAAAAATTGTTAAAAACTACATTTTATATTCGTATATACTATTAAATAATATTATAATCATGTATTTATGTGAATACGAATAGTGTTGGCATTTTTTGTGTCCACAATCATAATATTCATACATTTTAGTTGACAATAACTGCCTGCTTTACGTTATTTAACAGCACTATACTCATCGCGTTTTGTTTATCTCCGAAATATGGCACAGAACATTAATTGATACATTAATATGATTAATATTTTTAATTTTATATTTAATTAATTATTTTAATTTTTTACTTACATTTGGCACCCGGTTACTTATCAATAGTGGTTACTGGTTTGGGCGTTTGTGGCACTAACAAAATAAAAAAAATGCTTGACTTATACCAGGTTACATGAATAATTGATTGATTTAATACTATAATAAAATTTACTGGATTAACCACAGGTCACTGAATCATATTAAGGGGTCATTGGTTCAATACTGATTCATTTAGGGTACTAATTTTTCATGCAATCAGAAATTTGTGTTGTACAAAAGTATTTTATTTTTTTTTTTTAACTGTTACATTTATAATATTTTAAGTAATACATTCTACGAATATTACTTACATGTATGAATATAACATAAAATATTAAATACTTCAGCTTTTACGATCAATGTAAACGACGCAAAGCTTGACTTAATGAACAATGATAGAACGGGGAGGGAGGTCACACGAGGAATTTGTACCTAAATGGATGTAGTCAATTTACACCAACATTTTTAAACTGCGTTTTTAATTTGCATCATCTCACCTAGGTTAGGTATTTACTATCGAATGAATAATCGCACAAGCTTCGATAGTAAAGTATAATGTTATATTGAGTTATGAGAAACTAAAGACACAGGATATTTTACTTACAGATCCTTAATGGTTATTTCACATAATATCATTTATTAAGTATATTCACAGTTCTACGGTAAGTCTATCAGTATATTTAATTAAAAGCTATACTGGATAGTAAACGAAAAGACTAAAGCTTAGGTTAGTAATTTAGTATACCTATTATAATATTATACCAGGCCCGGCTCAGGGGGTAGGCGACATAGACCCACGCCTAGGGCGGCATTTAACATTTTTATATTATAGATAAAAAGAAAAAAAAATAGATGTACCTAGTATGTAAAAGGTGACAAAACTTAAGTTTGTCTAGGTGTGTTTAAAAACTTGAACCGCGGTCCTGCTTAGACTCATGTATAAAAATATTAAAACATCAAAAATCGTTACCTAGTCAATATTTTTTTTATTAACGTTTTTTTTTTTTTTATATAAGCGTTTTAGGTACGTCAGAGTCTTTATACCTAAAAATATACCCTAGTATATAGGTTAGGTTATCAGTTAGTGGTATTTTTATTAATGAAAGGCTGAATTTTTTTACTATTTTCAATTTTTGCAAGCGCATTTTTGTGTTTATCTCTTCCGATATGTTGCTGAATATGGAATTTTTTCTCACTTGACACTTTGAAGTCACAAATTTTACAATATAAAATTATTCCATCGGTTGAAAAAATATTTTCATCGAATTCTGAAGCATACTTTTTCAACTTAGAATTGTGATTTTGTTTAACTTTTGGCATAATTAAAAAACAGAATAAAATAAACGCGTGGAAAAATTATTGAACAACAATTATTGCGATCGACAAAATGTGGGCGGACTGACGAACAGTCTTGAATCCACGCATTACGAACATATCTAAGTCTTTAAATAGGTGTACGGGTAATTTTATGGCCATACTAAATACTGGATAAGACGATATCGATAAATATTGCGAAGAATAAAACCCATTTTTAGCGATAATACGTAAGCTGTGTATAAAATTATAAAATCAACTGAAAAATTAAACAAACAAAAAAGGCATTTATAACTTTATAAGTAAAAAGGCAGAAAAAAAAGATCCATCGTCTAAGAAATTAAATGAAACACATTTTTGTATACAAATTATTTTTCTATTATGATTAATAAAAGAAAGTCATTTGCCTTCAAATCCGAACCCTACTTATTAGTATTTATTATTTAATATTGTTATTTTTACACTACCTATGCCCGTATGCCGAGGTATACCTAAACATAATTAATTAAGTTATTTTTATTAAACAATTCTGATTAATGGAACGAGAATTAAATTTAATATAATTTAATTTCCTATTCTACTATTCTAATAAATGTATATACAATATGCATCAGATTTCAATAATAATTTTATTTATAATTTAATTATTTATAAAATAACGTAACTTGGATTTTATTAAAAATAACTCGTTATTTATTAAGTTAATATCAATAAACATCAATTAAGTTAAAAATTAAGTTAATGAAAATTAAATTCAAAAAAGTTAAGTTAAAAAGTTAAAATTAACTTAACTTTAACTTTTTAACTCGTTTATGCCCAGGCTTGGTCTATAGAATCATCTTAAGTGGTCCATAAATTTAAAAATTAGAAGAAATTGAAGAATAAATACCAGAGATTAAATTTTAAATTATATGTATGTACATTTATAGATGATTTGAAGCAGTGGTTCCCAACCTTTTTCATTCTACGCCCCCCTTATAAATTTACTAAAATCTCATCTCCCCCCCCCCCCTTTAAATGTATAGTCGATTTTTTTTTTTTGTGAGGTGTATAAAATATAAATCATATAAAATTACTATATATTATACAAATATACAATATACAACTATTTACTTTTATTATTTTCATAATTTTAAAAATGTATTATAAATCACTTACGAAGTAATAATATTAAGTACCCATAAGAAAAAATTATTGAATATAAAAACAAACATTTTAATATAACATATTATTATACAAAACGACGGTATTAAAATCCTTGCAAAATTTCATATTGATATAATAACAATAAATGCTTTATTAAAAATTATACATAATCATTTATCTATTTATTATAATATAAAATGTATGCACTAACAATAAGCACACATATACTAATTATGTAGTTATAAAATATGGTGACTTATCAACAACTAATCCACAAACAAGTCGGCTGACGTTTTCAGGTAATGTTTCCAAGGACCAGGTATTTGTGTCGGGGTTGTATATTTCAACAGAATCCAAATCCAAACATTGTTCGTTACTTCCGCCCATAACATACAACAAACCATCTAACGTAATTACTACTGTATTAAAAATGTAATTTTAATTCAACACTTCATATTTAAAAAAATTTTCTTTAATAAAAAAAAATCATTATAATTACTAGGATTGTTTCGTGGAAAATGCATGTCGGCAATAAAAGACCAAACTCTGGAACAAGGTCTATAGACCTCTACACTTTTTAAACTTTCCTGTTCATGATCATAATTATCAATATTATGACCACCAACTGCATACATTACACCGTCTAACACTCCTACACCAACACCAGCGCGACATATAGACATTTCAGCAACTGGTGACCATGTATCAAGACTGGGATCATAAGATTCGACAGATTTCAAAACTGTTAAGGTATTCACATTTGTTTCAAAACCTCCTATCTATACAATTGTATTACACCTATAAAATTTATAACTAATCTAAAAGTAATAAAATAATAATTTACTGCATATAAAAGATTATTGAGTACTCCAACACCCAATTCCATTCTCGTAGTATTCATATTAGATATCATCCGCCATTTTTGAATACTTATATCAAAAACTTCTGCACTATTTAAAATATTATAAGATTCGCCGAGTCCGCCAACCTAACATTTAATATAATCTTATTAAAATGTAAAATATTAAATATGTTAAATACTTTAAATGTTGTGTGTGCATATTGATACACAATATTTTATATTTTATTAATAAATTAATGTAAGACCTAGACTAAGACTATAAGTGTATAAAATAAGAAATATTTGGTTAAAGTGTTATTTAGCATTTAGGTATTGTTAATTTTATTATAATAATAGTTAATTTATTTAATTTAATGTTTATCAAATGACTAATAAATAATGGGTTTATTACCTATAACTGTTATAGTATAGACAGTATAGTGTATACAAAACAGAAAAACTTACAGCATATAAACAATCATCTAATACACCAAATCCAGCCCAGGCTCTTGTAGTTAACATTCTAGCCATTGATACCCAACAAGGTGGTTGTAAAAATATATCAAGCATTTTAACAGATTTTGATTCAGATAATGTATTGTTTATAGCAAACACAAAACGTTCTTTTACTAAAGCTAGAACAACAAAAAAACCCCTCATACTTATTACTGGTGAAATCTGCCACAACTTAGTTACTGGGTCATACCAGTGGGATTTTGAATTACTGAACACTAAAATAACCTGATAAGATTTAATCAATAAAATAATTACAAAAATAAATTAATATAAATAGAACAATATTGTTGATACTTTATGTCCAGACTGTCTAGGTGTATTCCGAATGTTTTGCGGAATAGTGATATGCTGTTTTGTCTTGAGAATATTCAATTGAAAAGCTTCAATTATATAGTCTTTACCTAAAATAAATAATAGATAATTAATAATTATTATACATTAATTTAGGTTTATCATAAAAACTTATTTTTAAAAAAAAACATACATTTAGAGTTATTTTTTAGAAGAGGTTCCTGAAATACATTAACTGATATGTACTCTAAGGATAACAGTGGTAAACGTACATGTTCTATTAACTCAGACAAACTTTCATACCTATCGTCTATTTTATGTCTTGCCCAATTAATAACACATTCATATACCTATAAAAAACGAACACAACTAAATTAAAATAACATAAAATATTATTATATGATACTAGCGGCTCAAACTTTTTTTGCCTCCCTTAACATTCCATGACTGCTGTCCGTAACCAACAATATTATTTATAAAGAATTAAGAAAGACTTAAATATAAGTATTATAAGTAATAACATAATATGTAAGTTAATTAATCTTCGCTTAATTAATAATTAATAAATAATATACACTTAAATACATTATAAATACAATAAATACATTTTAATATAGGTACATACTTTTTCTTCAGATGAAATATTAAGTACGTTACTGGAAATTAGCTTAATCATTTCTTTTGAACTTAAAGATAGGAACTCATTATTTTTAATCACGTCTCTAAAAATAATGAACATTAATCTTAATACATTATACGTTTTATACTTTAATAACAAAACTATAAAATTAAATTAATTCATCATACTGAAAATGTTTTTTAATGTATGTTTCAGAACTTGATATTAATTCAGAACAGTGATGCAAATCAGCAAATGCTCTAATACTAAGACAATTTATAGGATCCAGTTGTAATTGTAAAAATTCAACACATGCATCTTTTACAAATTGTAACTGTAAAAAATTTGCAGCCGGTAATAAAACCTTGAAAGATTAGAAATAATGAATTTAAATTATTTTAATAAAAAGTCATTTAAAATCAAATATTATTTTTACCTTTACATTTTGTTCAGTAATTATGATTTTTCCAGTATAAATAAAGTCAACCAAGAGTTTTAAAGCAGTGGAATCTAACTCTTTTAAAGGAAATAGATTTGTCTTTATTTCATTAAATCTGTGGCTGAAATATGGACAAGCAGATACTAATATCAATTTATGTCCAGATACCAGTGTACCATCATCTGTTTGCAACCATATATCACATAAAACATCATCTCTAAAATCAAAATGTAGGTATTGCAATTTTTTATTTTAATAAAATTTACACCTCATATCTATCAACATACCGGCGTAAAGAATGTAGAACTTCAAATACGCTGACCATGTGAGAGCCATTCCTAAATGTCTTAGATTCATATTTGTTACTTGTGAGTGCACTATTTACACTCATGTTTTAACTTATAGAATAGGTACCTTAAATACATTAAACATTTGTAATATTATTGTATTTAATATATGAGAATAAATGGGTGATACATTTTAGTATATAAGTAGTAAAGACTACCACTTAGTTATAATAGTTGAAAGATTCCTATAAATATTAAACTGTAAAGAAATTATTGCATGTAAGTGCTAAATGCTTATATTATAATTGTATATGATAATTGATAAGTATTAATTTATTATTAAAAACTCCTAAATATAAGCTAGATTTGTATCACTAATGTTACGGACCACGTACTGTCCGTATACTGATATTACATATATGGTGTGATGACACATTTTAACATATAATATTTAATACAGGCATTAAATCTAGGAGACTGTTGTACAATACAAAATTATTATAACGCAATAAGTACTATTTTATTTTATCGATAATCTATTTTATGGTTTCTTCCTATCTTTAGTATAGCTAATGACTGGGCGTCAAGTGGGTTACTCAGTTAATCATAATATTATTATATATCAATATTGTACTATTGTATTATACTACAATAAAGGTATATTAATAAAATACTAGTAATAGGTACTTATAACTTATATATTGCTTCACCCGTATGGCCGTATGTGTTATCTCCGTCTTACAAATGTAAGACATAGCAAAAACTGTATAGCGCGGTAAAGAACCGAGAAGGCTACTGTCATAACTAAGATAGAAATATTCACCACTAATAAAGAAGAACTTTGGCTGTGAAATTTAATTTTTATTTTTTCGTTATCGGAACTACAATAAAATTTATTTGAGTTTAAAGATAATCGATTTTGAAACAATAATTACTTTTTTAGTATAAGTAGTAATAATGACTTATAAGTTATTATTAAGAAAAAAACCTTTAGAACGAGCTTAAATTTAATGTGTCAATTAACCGATTGTTTCAAACGAAAAATTGATTTTGATTATTATGAAAAAAAATATATTTACTATGAACAAAAAAATGAATTGTTTTAAATGTTATGTAAAATATGTATTTATCGATGTCTATTTTTTTGCATCGATTAACTTGATTACTATGCTCTCGTGACTCGTAAAAAATAATATTTCTCAAACCTCAAAATTGAAACACTAACTGCCACACCGAAATTGAACTGAAAATATAACAGTAGCGTCTGTAGCGAGCGTAGTAGGTATAGGTACTGCTATACTTATAATAAAAAAACAGTAAAAATAAACAAAATTAGATAGATTAATATAATTCATTGTCGATACGCAACGACAATAAAGATAAAATTATTAAGTACCGTAGTAATATAGTAGTACCATCAACCTTGGCTATAAATATTTTAATAATCCGATTGATTTTCAATGTTTTAAATTTTAATATTATATTATAATATATAATATACAAGTCCATTCCTAGTTATTTTATTTCAATAACGCGATTATATCAATTTTATTATTCGTGTTCCTAATAAGTAACTTCTCTGTACTGATTTAAATGTTAGATTCTGAATGAAATTAATGTGATAAATGTATTGATTTTACAATGATGTGTTTTTTTTTTTTTGCTTTTTTTTGTGTTTGTGTACACCATAACTTGTCAAAATGATACTTCAATCTCAAACTTCGGGGGTGGTTTCCGGTGGCAAAGTGAATATCCTTGGTGCATTATATAAGTTCAAATTAAGAATTTTCCAACAGTTTTAAAAAAAATCTTTTTATATGGTTATAGGTTTTAACTCAAAAACAAATCACTGTAAGTATTTGAAATTTTCATCAAATGTTTGTATAAGTGTTGTCTATTTACTGCTAAATTTTCAAAATATAACCTAACCTAACCCAAACTACTAGGTTTGAATTTTTAAAAGCCAAGAAATATCACCAAATGCTATAAACCTGCAATGGCACTTCCATGTATTTTAACACAATATGTTTAGAGTTTAAATCACTTTTTCCATATCCTATCTTTTTACTTTACTTTTTTTTGTTTTAACTGACTACTTCTTTATCTATACAAATGTTAAAGTTTTATTTTTATACCTACGATTATCATGAATACGATGGCGTAATGCCGTAATGGCATTATTTGTTTTATTCGTCGAGAAAGGGGGCTCAAATTGTTATATAAGTTCGAGATAGATGTATGTAAGATACTATCCTTACCAATTTACCAACTGGTTCTTATTGTTTAGTAAATTAGTTTAAATGTATTGTTCTTATTGTATAATTATTATTTAATTATATATTAATATAATTTACTTACTGATTTCATACAGAGTTGTCTGTGATAAGTTAAATAATGCCAGTAGATTTACTCTGTATCATGAGCGTCCCCATGGGGGAGGCAAGATGAGGCACTTGCCCCACTCCTGGAATAAAGTTATTTCCACAGCAATTGGTAAAATTCTCAATGAAAAATGAGCTAAAAAGTTTATAATAAACATTTGGTTCAATATATATTTTTGACTTAATGTGTACTTAGTTCTTAGTAAATATACACAATATATGAATATTTTGTGTCATACAAGCGCCTGATTTAGGTTAATACCTAACGACGTTTGGCCTCATATTATTTGTTGATTATTCTAAAATTTTTAAAGACCACATTTTGTAAAGATTTTAACACAATTTAAAACATTTTTTAAAGAATTAAAAAATTTTAATTTTAAAGTTTTTGTACAGGGACAAGGATTTTTTCAAAAAGTGTAGTGATTACCTACTTTTAAAATAATTTTATTTCATTTTACGTTACATAGTTACATCTATAGCACACGTTTATCTTAGTCGTTTTTATAGACTAAATTTTAAATACATTGATAATATGTATGCATTTTTTCATAATTATCAATTATTATATTTATTTTACATAGACCCTTTTTTAACAATTTGATTTACATATGTTGTTTGCTGGACCGATTTTGCACGAGTAGAAATTTTTTTTTGATATTTTACAAATCTTTTTCCCCACCGCATTGTTGATCTACACTCCATTGACCGGTAATACTGAAACGCGGCTGTTGTTTTGAATGATTTTGTCTATGATTTCTTTTGTTAATACACTGATTTTCGCGCCCGTATCCACTATAGTAACTGCACAGATTCGTCCTCGATTCTGCATTGTAAGTACGAACTGACCGTTTTACCGTTTACAGGTATGCTATTTACTGCGTGCGTTATTTTATCATTACTACCTTCATTTGTTTCTGCTCGTGTTTCTTCAACTACCTCCACATTGACTTGATTAATTTGTTGGTTGCTTTTTTGTGGTGAGTATTGATTATTCTGTTTATTATTCCATTTATTGTTTTGTGATCAATATTCTATAGTTATGCTACCATTTTGACGGTTATTTTCTTGCATGCAAGTTTTAAAATATAGAAATAACATACATTGGGCAATTTTTTTAAGAATAATTTTGTTATATAATTCTTACGTGTTGTTTCACTCGATGAAAATTTGTCGATGAAGTTCCCAATGAACTCTTGTTTTTATTTTTTAATAATTTAATTTTTTCTACGGGAGCCGTTTAGGAATTAACCTGTTTGTTAGACCTTTTTTAACGAAAGCCGCCGTTTGAGATCCGACGGTTAATGGGCCTCTTTCCTCAATCATGTCACTAGTGTTAATTTTTTATTAATTATTTTCATATTTACTAATTGTTCTTTATACTGTACAGATTAAAGGTAAAGGCAATGATATCAAAGAATTCAAAATATTTATATTATATAATTTGTATATATATTTGTATTTAATTATACAAGTAGATAGGTACCTGCATGGTTAGCCGGTTAGGTATATATATAAACTTATAACAAAATATAATTTTAATATGTATACAATATATATATATGTATGTATATAGTTAGATAATACATATACATGAATCATTATTTATTGTTTATTAGTTTATTACATACTAAGGGCTGGTAAAACTCGATCGTTGGTGTTTGGAAACCGAATCCGGCGTCTTCGAGTTGGCCGAGTAAAAATCCTTTCGCTTAGTTGGTGAGTTTTGGGTGTCTGTAAATCGGTCACTGTAATAATAAAGATACTTAGGTATACAAAACTATGAAATTGGAAATCTATACGACTTGCTTCTAAATTCTAATCTCTATATAACCAAGTAGAAAGAGTCTTGTTTTTCCCAAGGTATCCTTTAAAATATCTCTGTAAATCGTCGTTACAAATTATTTTTGTAAGGTAGGTTAGATACAAATGCAATTTGAAACATCTAAACCAACGTCAGAAGAAATATAGTTAGGAATAATGAATCTTGGAACAAAAATACCTATGATATTCTTGAAATTTAAAAGTTTTGGTTAGTGATTAGTGATTGGTATAAATAGATTGTGGAACAATTGGTTATTGGAATAAAAAAGTGTCGGAACAAATATTGGTATAATTAGAATTTAGCCACCACCTGATTTTTTCTATTTTTTTTTTTTTTTGATACATGTATTTCAACGAGTTAAGAACGATGGTGTAAAAAAAAATATATTTCTCAAAACAAAAATATATGTAGGTATTGTTACGAGCGGACCGTCCGTTTCTAATGTCGAGAAATTTTATTAGATTTGCTTAGGTTAATTCAAGTCAAATGAGTTGTTTATTTTAGTACAACACAGGTTAGTACAATAGTACCTATTTAAAAAGTGCAATAGTGAGACTTGATAGGCTTGAAAGTGTTGTGGGCAGTGGGCCAGTGGCGTAACGGAGGGCCCGCCGACCCCGCGTTGTGACTTGCGGGGAGACCCACGGTAATTAAGGACCTTCGGTTATAGCAAAGAACAAACGTTATAGAGTTATATTTGATATAATAATATACTAGGGGCCCATTTTTAACAATTTTTTATTTTTGCGGGGGAGCCAAATTTTTTTGTTACGCCACTGTTGTGGGCGCTGTGGAAGTGTGGACTATGGTACCTACATATTCTGCAAACGCTATACTGACTACGAACTTCTTCATAATAATTATCGTATACGAGGTAGGTATATCCGTTCCTCTTCTCCTATAGACAATAAGTCCCACGATTTAAACGCGCCGCCGCCATAGTCTCGCAGTTGCGTCTTAAAGGTCAATCCGCTGTGTATTAGTTTATAGTCAATAGGACCTTTTAAAATTGCGAGCTATTGATTTGTGTATGTTGGAGAGGTAGAACCCTGTTAGTAGGTACTTTTATAAATCACACATCATAAAATTATCGATAATGAATAATGATAAAACATTTGAAAAGCCTGTAGTGTTCGAGTACTATAATAGCGCTTATTATTGTAAAATAAAGATATCCTATTGTGCGATTTTTGAAAAATTATTGAGCCTGTTATAATCATAGACCTTGTACTATAATATTATACCGAGTATAAGGTCTATGGTTACAATACATTTTGGTTTTGGATAAATTTGAACAAATTGATTTTGGAACAACTCGACTGTGGAATAAAAGGTAGATTCCTAACCACCATCACTATGTAATATAATCAGTGATCACTCAATCATGTTCTTTAGATCAAAGTGGACTGATGATTTTGATAACGCGTTTAGTGCGTTACGCGTTGCTTTTGATATTTCAATTTTCTTTTTGAGAAAATCGTTGTTAATCTTTTAGTTAAAAAATCGTTCATCATCAACCCATTAATTAACCAGTAAATTTATAACCTCGAGTCACGTCAGTCATCTATACATTATGCCCAAAAATAAAGGTAAGTAATTCGTTCAGGCTTTCAATATTCAATTAATCAATCCAATGTTTTTAGCATACCTATATAATTATTTAACCACCTTATTTCATTTTAATTTTGTTTTTTTTTTTTTGTCTTTAGGAAAGGGAGGTAAAAATCGTAGGCGTGGTAAAAACGAAAATGAAACCGAAAAGCGTGAATTGGTATTCAAAGAAGACGGCCAAGGTAATAATATTTTATCAAATATTCATTATAATATGATGCATGTACTGATTTTAAAATAATTTTTCATTATGAATAATTCAGGGTAAATAGTGTAATAAAAATGTAGGATATAGGTAGTATTTAGACATTTTTTTGTATGTATTTAAAGAAATATAAAAGTACATAAACAGATTGATAAATATTATAACCTTGGAATTGTTTATACACACACATTGAACAATAAGACAAATAACTCAGATTTATGAAATATATTAAATATTAATTAAAAATAAATTATAACTTTACTGAATTAAAGAAATATTTTAAACGCTTTAATATTATATTATATGTATCAATTCAAATTTAAATAGTAGTTTTCCATTTAAATTACAATTAATAATTTTGCATTCACTCTTTTATAGTGAAATAATAGCCCCTCAAATTAAGGAATCATACATTTATATTTAATTTTATAACTGTGGTTACTTATTCAACGAAAATCAAAAGATAATATGTTCTATTACTTTTAATTTATTTAATACTTCTCAATTAATACAATTACTTTTTATTCTATTATTGATGATGTGTACAATAGCTATACTTTTTTTTTTTTTTGTATAGAATATGCTCAAGTTACCAAAATGTTGGGAAATGGTCGTTTAGAAGCCATGTGCTTTGATGGTGTCAAACGACTTTGTCACATACGAGGAAAACTTAGGAAAAAGGTATTTAAATTTAATAACTATTGTAAATATTTATATTGTTTGTATCTAAATGATTAAGTCTCTTTCAATTTATTTTTAAAAGCGCTCATAACTCACAAATTTAAAAATTTAAGAAAAAACTGTCATTCAAACACAGATAATGTTTTTACCTTTTAAATTTATAATTGATGAATTCTCTCTCTAATATTAAAACTAACAGCATACAATTGGTATATTGATTGCAACATGCCAACATTTTCTATTTAATTATTTATAGGATGGAAACAAGATAATTAAATGAAAAACATATACTTAATTTTTTTATTATTATTATTATTATTATTTAATTTTGAAATAAATTTATTTTGTTCAATTTGTTGATTTTAGGTGTGGATTAATCAAGCTGATATAGTATTAATAGGTTTACGTGAATATCAAGACACAAAAGCTGATGTAATTTTGAAGTATACACCAGATGAAGCTCGTAACTTGAAAACATATGGAGAATTTCCTGAAACTGGTAAAAATGATTTCATTACTTTGTTTATAAAGATGTTTAAAATATAATTGACGTACAAATGTATTTTCTTTAGTTCGCATCAATGATACAGTCACATTTGTTGATGATGGATTGGATGAAGATATTGAATTCGGAGATGATATTAGCGATGACGAAGAAGCAGACAATGCTGTTGATAATGTAAGATCAATAAAATTATATTAACATAATTAATTATTCTGGTTAAAAAGAACAATTTTTTAATTTTCAGATTTAAATTTATTTCAAATAGTATGTTAGCTGTACGGTGATGTCATTTGTCTAAGAATCAGATTATAATCAACAACAAATTTAAATAAATATATACTTACATGATGATTAATTTGTGTGTGTCTATACTCTGTATGTGTTTTGATCTTATGATATTATTTCTTCAAAATTTGATACAAATAGAATTTATTTAATTGTACCTAATAATTCTTTAGAAAAAATATTTAATTTATCAGATACAGGTTCCTTTAAATTATAATTATTAATTAATAATTGCTATTTTTTTATACATATATTATATCAGTGTAATAAATAAGATAACAAATTAATATTTTCTTTTATTCAGATATAAATTTAATTGTTAGTGTCAACAAATTATTTGGGGTAAAAACTGGAGTATATTTTATATTACATGTTGCGTGATGTATATTAATATAAAATATTAAAGTAATTAAGAAATACAACAAAAATTTCACAAGAAATTTGTTTTGATAAAAACAGTGAACAAAAATATGATCAGTTGTATTCTAACATTAGTTACTCTGTTGAATTAAAATTATAAAATGTAAACAAATTAGGTTCATTCTGTTCATTGTGAAAATATTTTCATATATATAATAATTTTTCCATTTATTATGTACTCTGTCCTTGGGTGTTTATAATTAAAAAGAAAATTACAATTTAACTTGTGTATAAATGTATAATAGATAATGAAGGCTATTGCTTAATGCTTAGTATACAGTAACCTATTCTTTACTCAATGGTATCAACACATTGTATATTCAAAATCAATGACAATATAGATGATAGTTTTGAAATGCTAAAACACGAATGCCAGTACTATAGCACGCTGCTAAAGTTTAGTACTTAAATAACTAAACCCATAACCATTTTCCTAAACTACAATTTTTTTTTTATCTAGATATTTTTGTAATTAAAAAAAATTAAAAATGTTTCTCTTTCTCATAAATAATGTTTTTGAATATGACATACTGATAAACATTGTACAGCAAAAACTAAATTGATTTTGTTAAAATTATTGAAGTCTGAACTTTGAAACTGAAGGACTAAACTAATGTGGTTTAAAAAACCCACAAAAACAAATTATTCTGTGAGTCTGTGATAGCCTAGAATAATATAATCATGACAAAATAAACTAAAAATAAAAATAAAATAATTTTGTCATGAATATAATAATATAATTATAGTAATAGTGTGATAGTGATAGTGGAATTCAACCAATTTTTAAACATTTTTAGGTTGTAGCAGCCACCACTGTATATCTTTTTTCCTCCATGACTTGCGGTAGTTTTAACCTTAAAAAATAACGGGTGTTGAATACACTTCCCAGTTTTTATATTATTCAATGTGTTGTTTGAAAACCAAAGTCTAACACGTGCGTGTATCATGTCTGTTTTACTAGTTGAGTATCGTGTTTATTGATTCAAATTTTTACTTTAATACAACTTATTTGTTGTGTATGGTTTACAACAGTTGACGGTCCAATTCAACATTAAATATGTTGGTTCTATTCGAAACTTCAGCCGGATACGCTATATTTAAGGTATATTGACGTTTTTATGTGCAGTACTATTCATCACCACGTTTATGTCTTCTAAAACTTCGATTATAATACTTTTCAGTTACTTGACGAAAACAAATTAAAAAATGTCAGCGATCTGTACAGCCACTTCGAGTCACCAGAAGCAACTACAAAAATGTAATTATGTGTTCTTATTTATTTTTTGTTTTCATTTAAATGTTTCTAGACTTGGTATTAGTATATTAAAAAGTTAAAATATTAATATTAATGCTAAAATAAATGTTGTTAACCTGATTAGTTTTAAATCAATTTTTAAGTATACCTATTATGCCTAAATTAGAACTGAAACTAGGAATTGTTTGTTTAGGTAGAAGTTTCAACTGTTTGATTACTTTATGTACCTGTTAACACTAATTATTGGTCAACTATTCACTTTAATTACCAGTTTTAATCCCCAATCTGATCTGTTTGTAAATTTGATAAATTATTTTTGAAGTTAGGTCAACTCTCAAGAACTAGGTAAATGAAACCCACATGTCTCCATCATTCACTTTACTGATGCAATTTTGTACATCAGACATGGAATGTCAATTAATAAAACTTGAAAAATTTGGTGATTGTAAGCAGTGTTGTACATTTAATTTTATTTTGAAGGGAGGAAAGAGATTAAATTATAAATTTAAAAACATGAATATTTTGATAATGGCATGTAGCTTATAAACACTAGTATCCTTCAGGCCACACCACAATGCTTATTTTCTAACATATTTTAGACACTATCTAATAATTAAATAATTTTATAAAAAATGGAAGATTTCAATTATGAATATTATGAACGATAGTTATTTCATCATAGTCAAATACTAAACTTTAAACATGCTAACATTTAAAGTCTAAATGTTAATATTGAAATTTTTTATCAAGAAAATATATACAATACATTATGTCTACTTACTTGAAATACTTGGTACAAGTATTATTTTTAGTTCTTTTTATTAATGTACATTTTTAATCTTAATTATTTATATAATTAAATATTAGAAAATTATTATTTAAATTACAGTATAAAGCTAAAACATTTTCAAAAATTTGATGACACCACAGAAGCTTTAGCGTCAGCTGCTTCCTTAATTGAAGGAAAATTATGCAAATCCCTAAAGAAAGTAAGTCTAAATCAAATTTTAAATCTTAAGATTATTATATATATTGTTTCAATTTTCAGGTTATTAAATCACATGTCAACAGTAGTGATTCATTAATGGTTGCTGACCCAAAACTTGGTGCAGCTATTAAAGAAAAATTTAATATCAGTTGTGTTTCAAGTTCTTCTGCAGCAGATTTATTACGATGCATTCGGTCTCAGTTTGAAAATTTATTGGTTGGTCTTCCTAAAAAAGACTTAACTGCTATGTCCTTAGGTCTTGCTCATAGGTAATATATATATTTTAATAATTTATTTGCATTTCGGTTTAAAAATGTATTTATTTTTTATAGTTTGTCACGATATAAGCTAAAATTTAGCCCAGATAAAATTGATACAATGATTGTTCAAGCAATTGGACTATTGGATGAACTTGATAAAGAAGTAAATAATTACATTATGCGATGTAGAGAATGGTATGGTTGGCATTTCCCAGAGCTTGGAAAGATTCTTACAGACAATTTAGAATATGTTAAAACAATCAAAACACTTGGTAAGCTATGATAAACTGGTATTCTATGATCTACTAAATTCTTTTTTGTACTTTTTTATTAATTACATAATTCAGTCATATATAAATATTTTACTTTGATTAGGTATGAGAGAAAATGCCAAATCAATAGATTTATCTTCAATTTTAAGTCCTGCTTTAGAGGACCAAGTTAAGACTGCTGCAGAAATATCTATGGGAACTGAGATTGCTGAAGATGATATACAGCATATAGTACAAATGTGTGATGAGGTAGTTTTCATTATTCTGCGATACATATCTATTTATTTTATATAAATTATTATAAAAACATTTTTTGTTAAAGAATTTATTTAAAAAAAATTTTTTTAATTTTTGATTTTCTTAAACTAATTAAATGTTTTAGATATTAGATATATCCACTTACCGAGCATCGCTATCTGATTATTTAAAATCTCGAATGATGGCTGTAGCACCCAATGTAACTGTACTTCTTGGTGATCTAGTTGGAGCTAGAATGTTGGCTCAAGGAGGTGATTATTTTTCTTCAATTTTATAATATCCGCATTTATAATTTGTGGTTTTGATTTACAGGATCTTTAGTAAATGTTGCTAAAATGCCTGCATCCACGATTCAACTTTGTGGTGCTGAAAAAGCATTATTTAGAGCTTTGAAAAAGAAACACGATACACCTAAATATGGTCTTATTTATCATTCCAGCTTGGTTGGTCGAGCAACTGCTAAAGTTAAAGGAAGGGTACATATGATTACTAAAAAACAGAAGACAAATTTTAATGTTAGCCCAATAGTATTTATTAATTCTTTTTTTTACATGTTTTATATCTAGATGTCTCGTATGTTAGCAGCAAAAGTGGCTCTTGCTGCACGGTTTGATGCATTTGGCGAATCTGAAACAATTAATTTAGATTTGGGTACTAATCATTTGGCTAATTTAGAATATAAACTTCGTCTTATGGAAGAAGGTTCTATGACAAGAATAAGTGGAACTGCTAAAGCAAAAGCTAAATTTGAAAAATATCAAGTTAAAAGGTAAATGAATTATTGTTGTTTTTTTTTTTTTTTTAATAACTTATTGAATTTATATTCTATTTGTAGAGAAATAGTACAGTATTCGGCTGCAGCTGATTCTACTATTCCTAGTAATAAACGTAAAATAGAAGACGCCGATATAAAAGAAGAATATTCAGAGGCTGCGATTAAAAAAGATATCAAACAAGAACCAGAAGGTAAAGTTTTATAAAACTTAATTTTCTTTTCTTTTTTTTAACAATTTGTATGTAAACTATAGCCCAACAACCTCCAAAAAAGAAGAAGAAGAAAAATAAGGATCAAACTAATGGTGAAGATAAATCCATTAATAATGGTGCGGATATTTCTGTTAAAAGTGAACAAGAATCGATATTAACTGAGGGTATGTACAACAATTTGTAATACTTTTGAAATTATTTTGAATATTGGTTACTTAATAGTCATTAACTAAATCACTTGAGTTATGAGTTATGATAAACTATAAAAATCAATAAATTCATAATTTACTAAATGTAAAATTAATTGTTTATAATTTTATTTTTATTTTTTAAAGAGCAAACACCAAAATCTAAAAAGAAGAAGAAGAAGAGAGAACTTCAAGAAGAGTCGGTAACAGAAGAGAATGTAGTTGGTATGTATGGTTTATTCAATGTTATTAGTTATTACTATAGTCGAGGACACGAAAAGTGGCGTGTGACCGACGCGATCCAAGCGGTTAAATCGTCTAATGAGTTCTTAAATGGCCAAAACCAATTGCTGCGCTTTTTCAAAAATATTTATAATAATAAAAACCAAAACAACAAAGTCGTACTATAAATTTAAAAAATATTATTTAAAAACATCTTAACAACATTATATACACAATTTTCATTTAATTTCGTAATTAGTCACAAAATATGTCTTCATCGTCACTCGAGTCACTATCACCTGGTGATATAGTCAATATAATTGGTTCTAATATGGCATCCCTGTGAACTTCTCTTTCGTAGTCTTGGGATTGAATCGTTTCTGCATGTCGTACACATTTCTCCCAGTCTTGCACAGTCACTGAATCTAACGCTTCATGAGTCAAGGGTTCAATGTCTACCATCTTAAAAGTGTTGTTTTTTTTGGCAACTTTGTTTTTAACTTGAGCCCAAATCAACTCAATAGGGTTGTACTGGCAGTGGTAGGGAGGAAGTCGTATAACCTCATGACCTTTTTCTAATGCTAACTCATCAAGTAGATACGACTTTTCACGTAGTATTATATTTTTTACTTTCATTTTGAGTTCGGCCAATGTTTTTAAATTACTGTAAGGAATATTTTTATCTTTAAGCCATTTTTGTACATACGATTTTCTAGAATTACTCTTAGGATAATTCTCAGCCAAGGTCGAATGATATAATGCGTTATCCATTACAATAATAGAGGGCTCTTCAAGATGATTGAGTAATTGAAGAAACCATTTATTGTACACCTTGGCATTCATTTGGTTATGATTGTCTATAGTATTACCAGTGTTACTACGAAAAACTAATTTAGAATCTTTAATGAAACTGTAGCGGGGGCATCCTGCGTGACATACAATCAGTTGACCACTCTTGCCAAGTGGAACCTTTAACCCTTCTGTACCTTGATTGCTCTGCCAAACAATGTATCATGAGTGATTTTGATTAACCCAAGTCTCATCAACATATACAACAGGGCGACTATCGTTATTTTTACGCAGTGTTTTTCTGAGAAATGTGCATCATAGAGCAACTATGTCTAAACGCTCCATTATAAATTTGCGCCGTCATTACACTTCTTAAATAAAAAATTCAAATTTTTAAGAAATCATCGTATTGACCTAACACTTCCGGTGTAATCATTTTTTTTCACGGTAAGCATTAAGGATTGATAAGGTAGTCGGGTACTCACCTTTATCATAAAAGTCGTAAATAATTCTCCTGACTTATATCTCCATCAAAATAAAATCGTCTAATTCGGTTTGAATTTTCACGCATTTATATGTCTTACGCGGAGATTTAAAAGTATGGAACAACTTGTTGTTCATCTTGGGTATGAGCACATTTAAAAAAGTCAGGCGTCAAATTAGGTTTTTTAGATAGATTTTTTAAAAACATATACATGCTATATATAATTTTTTTAGATTGACTATGTATATCTTTATCATTAAAAGACATTTTATAAAATTATAAAATAGTAGCACAGTAAATAAACCGCTGAAACGCACACGCAAAATACACTAACCACGAATGTAACTACTCGTCAACCACTTTCGAGCTACTAAAGGTACATAGGTTAAGGTATTTCATTGTACATTTTGTATGAATACAACCCCTAGTTCCCCACACCATGCAAGGTATAATAACAGCTGCAACAAACAACCTTAAAGCCGTAGAATCAAAATAAGAAACCGTATTTTGTTTATGATGTGTACAATGCACAAAATGTTATGCTGCTCACGTGAAATACGCCGCATGTTGAGCACCACAGGCCGGGTACGGGTCGGGGTACAATGAAGGTCACACACCACTTTTCGTGTCCCCGACTACAAGTATTTTAATCTACATGATAAATTATGGTTTTAAAAATTTTTGTTATTTTATGATTTTATCCAGTTTAAATTTCAAATTATGTATGTTTTATTGGTTTTTATTTAATATTTATATGAAGTTTATAATTTTTTGGTCTATTACTTAAAGTTTAAGTCCTTTATACGGACACGAAAGATAAATGAAATATTTTATGAAAAAAAATAACCAATGTATATATAATTCTTGACCTGAACAGTTGAGTGCAATATAGCAATATTTTGTATTCAGCCTAGTTAAGCTTGTGGGTAACTTAATAATTATATTTCAAATTTTAAAGCGTAATATGTTTGTTTATTGGTTTTATAAGGTTTTTAAAATACATTTTGTAATTATAACTTAAAATTTGTAGAGATGGAAAGATATTCTAAATCCTAAAAAAATGATGAACAATTACAGATAATGTTCTTAACTAAAAGTTTGATAGTTTGTTAATTCTTTAACCCAAGATTGGTTCTACTGAATGTTTTTGTGTGTAAATTAAAGAGAAAATAAGTGGGGTACTTTCATCATTCTAATATTGGTTATTAATCAATAATCTGTCTTTTCTTTAGAAAATGTACCTAAAAAGAAGAAGAAATCACTTGTCGTTGATACTTCAGTTACTGAAGTAGTTAGTAAGTAACACTGTGCAATTATAATTTGAACTTACATTCATCATTAATTATCATTTTATTTCTAGCTGAATCAGGAAAAAAGAAAAAGAAAAATAAGAGTCAAATAGAAGAAACTGAAGCTATTGGTATGATGAATTACTTGTTTTTTGTTGTTGGTTATTATTAATTAATGTTTTTTTTTTTCATTAGAAAATTCTCCCAAAAAAAAAAAGAAATCCATTGTTGCTGATACTTCAGTCGATGAAGTAGTTAGTAAGTAGATTCAGATTTAAATATTTTTATTTTGTGTTTTTAAATATGACAATTTTTTTTACAGCTGAATCAGGTAAAAAGAAGAAGAAGAAGAAGAAAGATCAATAGTCTATTTAATTTTTACTATTGAATATTATTTTATCGATTCCATCAATATTCATTTTGTACAATTTTTAAAATATTATATTGTGACAAATATATACTTAACAAAATTGATACACAATTTAAATATATATGTTGTTTTTTTTTTTACTGGAACATAAATACATTTGTACTCTATTTGTGAGATCTAATTTTATGGTCTTGTGCCATCTATAGATAAATGAAAATTATTTTAACTTAAATACTGTTATTTTAACTTAAATACTGCAGTATACTGTAATACATTCATGGTGATTGGTCCAAATGTAGTGTGTACAAATAGTTCTAAATTTCTTAAATATATTTTTACATTATTTGATGTCGATACACATACATATTTAATTAATTTAATTTCTTAAGCAAAATATATTTTAGAGTACTTTAATAAGTGAAGTGATGTGAAAACATCATTCACCAATGATAATATTTATGCAATAAATATGATATACCTTGTGATTCAAAATCCTAAAAAAAATGTATGATATAGTTCTATTTCCAATTTATTAGTATGCTGTTGCAGGATAACAACATATTTGTTATCGGACAATTTTTGATATTTTATTATTTTTTTTTTAATTGAAAAACAAATAACCATAGATAACTGAAATTTTCATCAGATATGTATAATATCATTTCCTTTAAATGGTGGGATTTTGAAAATATTTCATCTCTTCGAGTTATAGAGTTATCTAATCGAGATTATCTTTTTTTATTGTTAATTTCTTGTTGGATTATTTCTTCAACAGTAGATATTTTTTGTTTCTCAGATTTACGACTGCTTGATTTGGATATCAAGAGCCGGCTGTACTTAAAACAATTTTAATTGAAGCAACAATTGGTTTTTTAATAATATTAAATTTTAAATTTAAAGACAATTTTTTCATCTTCTTCCCTGATAAGCTCTTTTGTATTTCCATCTACGGGTTGTTTCTCTGTAGATTCTTTTTTTTGGCCTTCTCGAATTTGACGTTGTAAAAAGTCCATTTCACGTTCTTTATCATCTTTTTCTGCTTTTTCTTTTCTTCAAGTTCGATTGTAGCTGGATCACGGTCAATGTATGTTATAAACCATCCTTCATCTGTCTCATCAACCACACACTTACCTAAAAATAAAATTAGAACACAATTAATGTAAGTAAATAATATACCTATTTATATTTTGAATAATTTTGAAAATGGTTTTTAAATCATCAAACTTGGACATCATATAGCAGAGGTGGCAAAACGGTTAATCACGGACAATTTCTTAGTCGATCATGTTAGAATTTAATTTCAGGGCCACGCACCTTTTTATATGTTTCTTAATAATTATAGTTATTCATTAATAAAAATAAATTCCTATAGAAGCCGATCCTCAAAGGTGAAGTATATTTTTAGTAGATCATGACAAAATTAATGACCGGCCAGGACACCGGTACATGCTGTTAAAATAGGGACGAATGGCAATCCTAACTATAATGAACTAAATTCAATAATAATTGCTGATATTTATATAAACAATGATAAATCAAAATTATTTAAAATCATATCTATATGAGACATGTAACTAAGTACTATTTATTTTGTAACATATCAGATCATGAAGTACCTGTTTTCCCAAGCCATTTAACAAATCCAGTTAGAGTTGTCCACTGAGTGGCGTTCATATGCAGATGGTTTCGATCCGAAATGTATTCTTGATAAACTTTATTCGCTTTTACTCTTTTAGTACCAAACTGCCGTTTCAATAGGAATAAAAACCCCTTAGAGAATTCATAACTGAAATCACTCAGGTAACGCCCCGCGTTGTCTGCAAATAATAACAGTTGCCGTTGATGTGATTCAGACATTGTGTGACATTTGAAGCCATTTTCGTCCCGGCACTGTTTGTTGCACATCTGACAAAACCATCTTAGTTTTTGTAATCCTTTAGACTTGATCTTGTTCGCTATGTACTTTGGGGTTCCTGGCTCTGCTCGACCCTTACCCATTGTTTATTAGCAGTAGCTATTAACACGTCCAAAATAAAACAATTAACTACAATACTATAATAACTACTGAAAAGTAATATTTTATTAATAAGTAAAACGATATTGCGAGTGGATGATAACCACGATTTAGACATATATTTTTAATTTTTTTATATTATATCTTTATAATCGTGGTCATAACACAGATTTCTATATGAGATATAATATTCGAAACTTCAGCCGGATACGCTATATTTAAGGTATATTGACGTTTTTATGTGCAGTATTATTCATCACCACGTTTATGTTATCTAAAACTTCGATTATAATACTTTTCAGTTACTTGACGAAAACAAATTAAAAAATGTCAGCGATCTGTACAGCCACTTCGAGTCACCAGAAGCAACTACAAAAATGTAATTATGTGTTCTTATTTATTTTTTGTTTTCATTTAAATGTTTCTAGACTTGGTATTAGTATATTAAAAAGTTAAAATATTAATATTAATGCTAAAATAAATGTTGTTAACCTGATAAGTTTTAAATCAATTTTTAAGTATAGGTACCTATTATGTCTTAATTAGAACTGAAATTATGAATTGTTTGTTTAGGTAGAAGTTTCAACTGTTTGATTACTTTATGCACCTGTTAACACTGATTATTGGTCAACTATTCACTTTAATTACCATTTTTAATCCCCAATCTGATCTGTTTGTAAATTAGATAAATTGTTTTTGAAGTTAGGTCAACTCTCAAGAACTAGGTAAATGAAACCCACATGTCTCCATCATTCACTTAACTGATGCAATTTTGTACATCAGACATGGAATGTCAATTAATAAAACTTGAAAAATTTGGTGATTGTAAGCAGTGTTGTACATTTAATTTTATTTTGAAGGGAGGAAAGAGATTAAATTATAAATTTAAAAACATGAATAGGTATTTTGATGTTGGAATGTAGCTTATAAACACTAGCATCCTTCAGGCCACACCACAATGCTTATTTTCTAACATATTTTAGACACTATCCAATAATTAAATAATTTTACAAAAAAAAGAAGAATTTTCAATTATGAATATTATGAACGATAGTTATTTCATCATAGTCAAATACTAAACTTTAAACATGCTAACATTTAAAGTCTAAATGTTAATATTGAAATTTTTTATCAAGAAAATAGTTAAAAGAGTTATTTATCACGAACATTAGAAATTTTTGAATTTTTTTTACCAATAAGGTATTGTCAATAAATAAATTTTAACTTGATCAAGAAGTTTAAAAATATATCAATACAATGCTTTTTATAAATTGTTATAGCTTTTTTAAAATGGTAAAAATACATATTATATACAATATTGTTTTGTAAACATTTGAAGTTAAAATGTTGAACATTATGAAAATGTACTTAGTTATATATAATATGGCCATGGTAAAATAAGTAACATATCATTTAGCTATTACCTAACAGGCATACGTGCAACTTGACTTCTAAAATACGGAGTGCTAAAACTATTAATGCCTCAAAGAAATTGGTTAACTTTATAATTTTATAGTCATAGTAAGTAATAGTATATTACACATTTTAAATCAAAATAATTTTTCTGGGTTTCATGTAATATTAAGATATTTCGTTAAAGCAATAATAGTTATAACAAAATTAAAGGTGCTAACGACTTGCACCTCCCTAGTTGTGCCACTGTAATGATAGGACGGTAAACAGACTAACGTTTATCAAAATTATTTATTATTAAATTAAAAATGTATTAAGTATTTTGTAGTTAACAATTTGAAAGTTCAATTTTTATAGCTAAGGCTTACAAGTTTAATACAAGGTTTATACTGAAACTAAATAATCTAAAAGTACGCAAACATAATATTTAGATTAAATTTCATAATATCTCGAAGAATAACAGTAATTAATGATGTCAGTTATTTTAAAAAATGTAAAAAATATATATTCAAGACGACATAAGACTTAAGTCCGTAAGTACATATTGTTGTGTAACTATTAAATTTAAAAAAAGTAATAAGTAACAATTTGAAACAACTATTCAAGATATGACGAAATCCTTAAAGATAATAAAACAGTTAAAATACCTAGTGGCTAGTTAGTTACATTTTTAAAGATTATTATTATCGGAGGACAGTCATATCATTGCTGAGACTTTGATTAAGCACATGAGTTGAGTAGAAGCTGAGAGCAATCAATTGAGCTGTTCAGTTGTTAACTAAAGCTACAACTGTTTAAAATCAAAACATTAAAACATCAGAAAACATGAAGAATGACTGGCATAGCCCAGAAAGAGATTGCCTAAATTAAATCTAATATTCCCTAACTTCCAAATATTGTATTTGTTAAAAAAATTTAAAGGCTTGTAGGTGCAATGTTAATACTTTTTAGTTGTAGATGTTGCTAATCAATGTAATTATAACAAATGGTAAAGCATCATCAATAATCACACAGGCATCCAACATTGGCCATTTAGTACATAAAAAATCTATATTTAAGAAACAGAAGATGCAAGATACAAGATCCTAAACCTGAAGAATTCTCAAATGTTAAACAATTATTTGGAACATGTTGCATTTTTTAAAAAAAAACCTAAATTAGATTATTTTTATATTATTTTAGTTAAGTAGGTTATTTATATTTTTTTTTCCTTAAATTAAATATTTATAAATAAAAATCGAGGCTATCTTTTTATATTTTTATTTTATTGAACATTATTTACAAATTTTTTTTAATACTACACTTCAAAAACTACAATTCCGCTATATGTTGTTTACAAATATCTTCAAATGGTAAACGTGTTATGATTTTACCAATAGCTGGTCCACTTTTGATCTTGATATCAACACAAAAATTATCTGAATCAATTTTTATTATTTCTGCTTCTCGTCCAACATGCATACCATTCACTACTATTACTCTGCCACCAACATTTGGTATAACAGTTTCAACATGATTTTGATCTAATTT
This sequence comes from Aphis gossypii, assembly GCF_020184175.1. Lineage (NCBI taxonomy): Eukaryota > Metazoa > Arthropoda > Insecta > Hemiptera > Aphididae > Aphis > Aphis gossypii. The sequence continues at coordinate 42,187,930 of NC_065530.1, read as the reverse complement.
TAATTTCACTTTTGGATCAAATAATTTTACCATACAACCATATTTGTCTATTACTTTAAGAACAACGCCTTTTTTCCCTAAATATTCAAGACCTAAGGTTTTAGTAGTTACTTTTACTACAATATTTTCTAATAGCCAATAATCTTTTTTCATGTAATTCTTTTTTTTAGTTTCTTGTTGGATTATTTCTTCAAGAGCAGATATTTTTCGTTTCTCAGATTTACGACTGCTTGATTTAGATATCATAGACATACGGTCAGAGCCGGCTGTACTTAAAACATTTTTAATTGGAGCAACAGCTGGTTTTTTAAAAGTATCAATTTTTAAATTTAAAGACAATTTTTCATCTTCTTCCCTGATAAGCTCTTTCGTATTGCCATCTTCGGGTTGTTTCTCTGTAGATTCTTTTTTTTGGCCTTCTCGAATTTGACGTTGTAAAAAGTCCATTTCACGTTCTTTATCATCTTTTTCTGCTTTTTCTTTTCTTCTCATTTTTTCTTCAAGTTCGATTGTAGCTGGATCACGGTCAATGTATGTTATAAACCATCCTTCATCTGTCTCATCAACCACACACTTACCTAAAAATAAAATTAGAACACAATTAATGTAAGTAAATAATATACCTATTTATATTTTGAATAAAAAATTGAAAAATAGGGGTATTGTTTGATAAGTGATAAGTATTATAAGACGGGATCGATGATTAATGATACAATTATTATTACTATTTACTTGTCAACTTTAATATTTTGCTTTTAAAAATGTCAAAAATGAGTGTTATATAAAAAAAAATTGACAAGCAATAAGGTAAGGTAGCTAATTTAATTATTATTTTAATGAAAATTAATACTTAATTTTTATTTTGTATAGATTCACTCATTCATTCTAAAATATTACATTAAACATGATTTGTTTAAACTTTCAGTATGATAAATTAAACTAAAATAGTCATTAGGTATTCACATAGGTAGGTACTATAATTAAGGTTGCCAGATTTTTAAATCATCAAACTTGGACATCATATAGCAGAGGTGGCCAAACGGTTTATCACGGACAATTTCTTAGTCGATCGTGTTAGAATTTAATTTCAGGGCCACGCACCTTATTATATGTTTCTTAATAATTATAGATATTCATTAATAAAAATAAATTCCTATAGAAGCCGATCCTCAAAGGTGAAGTATATTTTTAGTAGATCATGACAAAATTAATGACAGGCTAGGACACCGGTACATGCTGTTAAAATAGGGACGAATAGCAATCCTAACTATAATAAACTACATTCAATAATAATTGCTGATATTCATATAAACAATGATAAATCAAAATTATTTAAAATCATATCTATATGAGACATATAACTAAGTACTATTTATTTTGTAACATATCAGATCATGAAGTACCTGTTTTCCCAAGCCATTTGACAAATCCAGTTAGAGTTGTCCACTGAGTGGCGTTCATATGCAGATGGTTTCGATCTGAAATGTATTCCTGATAAACTTTATTCGCTTTTACTCTTTTAGTACCAAACTGCCGTTTCAATAGGAATAAAAACCCCTTAGAGAATTCATAACTGAAATCACTCAGGTAACGCCCCGCGTTGTCTGCAAATAATAACAGTTGCCGTTGATGTGATTCAGACATTGTGTGACATTTGAAGCCATTTTCGTCCCGGCACTGTTTGTTGCACATCTGACAAAACCATCTTAGTTTTTGTAATCCTTTAGACTTGATCTTGTTCGCTATGTACTTTGGGGTTCCTGGCTCTGCTCGACCCTTACCCATTGTTTATTAGCAGTAGCTATTAACACGTCCAAAATAAAACAATTAACTACAATACTATAATAACTACTGAAAAGTGAAAAATCTATTACCTATATTTTCATGTACTAATACTTAACACTCTTTGATTCGTATTTCGTACTTCCTATTAAATACTAAATAGTAATCGTACTATTAAAAATTATAACACTTAAATCATTTATTTACATATTTTCTATCATAATATTGATAAGTAAAACAATATCGCGAGTGGATGATAACCACGATTTAGACATATATTTTTAATTTTTTTATATTATATCCATGAAGATTAGAGATTATATCTTTATAATCGTGGTGATAACCATAGATTTCTATATTAGTTATATTATTCTATTATTAGTATATCTGTGATATAGAATTAGAATAGAAATCTGTAGAATAAATTATAATTATAACTAATTTTAAGTCTTTAGTAATGATAACTGATAAGTGCTTAACAACATTTCCCGCATAAATTTAAATAATATTATTTTATAATAAAATAAAATAATTATGATAAGATATTGATAAATGCATAAAAATTAATAATGCTTGAATTTTCTTTCTATTTATTCAGTTTTTTTTTTTAATATTAAAACTACATATAACTGTGTCATATAAATAAATATAAAATATACAGAATCTACATATTGCGTGCTTATTTATTGACTTTTATAAGTATCACTAGATCAGTAAACAGTAAGCAATGAACTCATTGAAACTGAAAAGTCTAAATGGCAAATGCTATTTATAATTTTAGCTTAAAAATATTCAATAACATCCATTTATATAATATATCGGTAGACGAAAAAAAGACACTGAAATAAAATCTAAATAATGTTTATATTTTGCTATATTGTATCATATTTCATTAGACATAGCTACATATTACATTTTAAATTTTTAATTATAAATTAAAAATAATATACTTGTACTTAAACTATGTAATTAATAAATAAATAATAGGATATAAATTAAATACAAGTAAAATTGTACAAATCAAAACAATTTAAAACTATTGTATATAACATAAAACATTATATTATATTAATTAAAATGAATTAAATTAGAAAAGAAGCTTACGTGCGATCAAATATAATTTTTTGTTTTTCGGTAAATAATAAATTTACCATCTAGGCACCTAGCAATTGGGTTCTATTAATATAGATGTTTTATTCTTATAACGTTTTCCACCACACCGCACTATTGCACCAAGCCACCAAGGGGGAACTAGTACAGTTCACTGATAATCGTCCTAACACAGGCTGGTGCAAGTGTAGATGAAACATAAAATCTATACTTATTACTAATATATAAAGATAATAAAATATTTAATGGGTATTGTAGTACTTATCATTGCACCGGGTGCAAAAAACTGGTGTAGTACATTTAGGCGAAACATAAAAAAGTCCACTCAGTGCACATTAATCTTACAGATAGAACATAAAAATATGCACTGGTGCAGTCAGTGCAGTGTAGTAGAAAACGCTATTATACATAGTCCATTTTAAAAAATTGAAAATTTGGTTAATTCAATCGAGAAACTAATTTTCTATGAGTATGAAAACATAAAGTTATAGCTAAAAGCTAAATATGTATTTTCAAAATTGAGTGTATTGTTATCATTTGTTTAACGATAAATAGAAACTCTGGCTTTAATATTATGTATTGTTAAATTGGAGGAGACTGGTAACAAGCATACAAATATACAATAGAAAACTATGGAAGGAATTAGTTTTAGCGGCCAAGTGTCTATACGGCTCGTGAAAAGCCCCAAAAAAAAATTGTTAAATTTAATACAGATTAGAAAACTATCACTTTGGTATTTGGCATACTATTGTTTATTTTACATTCGCCATTTCGTCAATATATAAATACATACATACTCGACACTCATAATACAAAATTAAAATAATACTCATGAAAACTATAATACCTAATAGATATCGAAATAAATACAATGACATTAACATCATGGCTAATGTTATTTAGCCATGATTAACATAATTTGTTCATATTCATATAATTTATTTATTTTACAATTATCAGCAGTAGGACGTATTGAATTAAAAATAAATCGTGTAATTTGAAAATTTGAAGTTTGAACACAATAAATAACATAAATATTAAATAGGTAGGTACTCAATAATATTATTATTAACGATATTTTGACTATAGCACCCTAGTGACGTCAATATTTCTTGGCATAAATAACGAATCTGATTGTACTCCATGGATATTCGTAAATGGTCTATCTTTTAAAATCATTCACGTAACTGCAATACTGCAATGCTGTGTGACGCCTGCCCCTGCATACTGCAATACTGCATAGACATTAGACACTATATAGTATATAGACAGTGGCACAGTGGCGGTGCATTATGCAGCTGGCGTCGGTCATGGTGACATTGTGCATTGTTATTTGTGATAGCGGTATAATCACTATGTCTTCTCTACGTCGTGGGTATAACCATTAACGGCATTAACCGCATAAGTGCATAACTCTGTCACCGTGACGATTGTCCACGAAGCGTGTCGCATGACGTGTTGACTTTGTTCTTTGTCAGTAGTTTGGCATTAGCCACAGCACTGGTTGTTTGTTGTTTGTTCTATAGTAACATTTCGATACCACCCTTGACAACTAGACGTTTTTTGAAAACATTATCTAAGACTGATTTCACGTCCACTGGGTCGTGTAGTTACACGTATTTTATTAATCGACTCGTCTGTCGGAAAGTGGACCGCCGCGGAAACCGGAGACACCCGGTTTTACGATACATCGACGCGTATCGGAGTCCTCGGCCTTCGACGAGATCGATCGATCCCCCCCCCCTCCCTCCTAATCGCGACGGACCAATTTTTAGTTTAGACCGGATTAAGTACGAACCCTCCCGTCAATCTTTGGGAAAAACAGTGCAGTAAAAGAGCGCAACGTCGCCGAACTACCCGACTAACGATAATGCGAATGCCCTACGGTCGGCACACGCAACGGAACATCACGGTCGCTCGATCGCTCCTGCCGTAGTGCACAGTGTAGAGTGCCGCCGATGTGCCGTGTGTGTGCGCGCCCGACGCGCTGACGGTGCGTGCGTGTGACGGTGCCAGTGCGCGCCGGCGCGAGTGTGCGTATGTGCGCGTCCGCGTACGAGGTGCGCGCGCGGTGTGTCCATCCGTCCGCACTGTACGATTATATCCACCGACTGTACGTACACGGTGCTCGCCGCCGACCGAGTGTTGTTATATACTTATATCGGTCTGCCCACCGGTTATCGCGTATTACCCGCCGCGCGCAGACGGGTCGACTTTACGCGATCGCCGCCGTCGCACCGAGTAAAAGTTTTGCCGGTCGCGGACGGGCCACCGTGTGTGACATTAGAATGACCGGTTCGTCACCACCCGCCACCACCGCAGCAACCGCCGTAGTAACGTCGCCGTCCCGCCGCTGTTCGCCGTCGCCGTGTCCGCCGTTCTTTGCCGCCGTGGAGATGACGCGCACCGTAGCGTAAAAGCCGCCGCCGCCGCCGCCTCGCCGGTCGCCCCGACATCCGTCGTCGTCGTCGTTGTCGCCGTCGTGTAAATACATAAATGGCATCGTTGCCGCAACCCAAGTTCGAACCAAAAGCCCCCGACAAAAGCTCGTCGGCGGTCGCGTGCGACGTTAACAAGAAAATCCTAGAATCCGCCGACTGTTCGAACGTGAGTAACACAATTTTCGTATACCGCGTCACCGGTAACGTGTACAGCAGACGGTCCTCGGGACCAGCGGTTTGCCGCACACTCTTCGCTTATAAAATAATATATAATAATATTAATAATATTATGTACTCATGCTATCGTCACCATCGTCCGCGCCTCCCCAAGTCCTGATAATAATATTGCACGCAGTAGGGCGCGCACCAGCTCTTGTGATTATTTTTCCGTTTTTCCCCGTTCACTGTAATAATTATCCCCCAGGTAGTATTATTTCTATACGATCGAAGCGATATCGTTTTGGGTATGACATTATTATATTATTAATATTATTATTATTTTATTATCATCGTGTTATAGTTGTAGTCCTATTGTTATTGGTCGTATTCGCGTGTACGGGTCGGTTTGCGTTTGCTTGAGCGTTTTTATTTTTGTGATTTTTTCCTCTGTGTCGTGTTATTTATCGAATGTTCAAAAATAGGTACCTACCCATTACATTTCCAGAATTCCTACCTAACCTATTCCGGATTTTTGCGTCCTACGACGACCATGATAATGACGACGACGACGACGACGACAGCGATGATAATGATAATGATAATAATAATAATGATAATAATAACGCATATTACTGCAAAGCCTCAACACCACCCGACTGATATACTTTAGCTTTATGTTTATATATATATATGCATGTATTTATATATACGAAATAATGAGTAATCAATTTTCTGTATCAAAAGCACAGCAGTGTGTGCGTCGGTGCGTTTATGCGTGTTAGTGCGCGAACGTACAGTGGCGATTGGCGAGGTATGTCCATCGTGTGTTCTCCGGTACGTTTTTGCATTGCCTTTGATTTTTTTTTTCTATATCTTAATTGCCCTTTAAATCGAAAGTAATACTTCAGTATAGTACCTTTGTGTGGACACACATACTAATCATGATGTTACTTAACGGTAGTATACTTATATATATAGATATATATATGTGTATGTGTGTGTATGTGTGTGTGTGTGTATAATTATAATATTATACTCGTTTAATGCCCTTTTTTAAAATTATAAGGTCATGCATTTCTTATCTGCATCTATCCGTCTACGTATAATAATAATAATGCCTTATAATACTGTATTATTGTGTACCTTTATTTGTGAATTGTATCCAATTTATTTGTTTATGTGTGTTATATATCTATATATCTTAGTTTTTTTTTTTTTTTTTTAGAACAACAAGTCCAAATCATTATCGCTGGATTTATCGAATTTGAACACTGCTAGTTTTAAGTCCTTATTAGAAGAAGTGGTCGCATATGATACGGCTAAACAGACTAAAAGCGAATTGTATAATGTATGTATTATTTCACATATCAATTTTGGTAACCTATTGTTTCAATATTATTACTGTTTTGTTAGTACTGTTAATGCATGTGTTTCAATAAAATTTGTTTTTAATAATAAATTTATGATAGGTAGGTATAATATTTTTTTTAAATATTCACGAATGCCTTATTAGTAAAATACTTTAAATTAGCAAATTATAAAATTATTTAATAGTTATACCTAAATAGATTATAAGAAATAAAAAAATACCTTTAATGAGTACCTACTTATAATTGCCTTATATAAACTATCTACCATTTTGTTGTTTAATCTACTGATTTTATAAATAATACCTACCTATCTAAATAATTTTGTTTGAAATTTCCATTTCAATTTTTGTATTTCATAGTTTTGTATTATAAAATATTAAATGAAAGTAGGTATACATTTATGAAAAGGTTATGCAAGTGCGATCATTACACATATAGGTAGGTAGCTTGCCTTAATTTTATTACAATTTAAAAGTTGTAGTTCTATTAATACTTAACAGTTAACAGAAATTAATAATGAAACTTTAAATTTTCTTAGAAAAAAATAAACCCATAAATAGGTTATGTATAATATATTTTTTTTAAAAACACATGAAAAATAAATTTAACTTAGATTTTAAAAAAAATCGTCAATCAATCTTTTACATTGTTCAAATAAACAAGTTATAGGAATAGTTATGGATTTACGGGTATTTAGGTATGCAACTCTATTTATAAAAGTATGTTTTTTTATTCAAATTATTATTTTCTATTAGACACTTAATAAGTGAATTTCTATTACCTAGATAGGTATCTTGTTTCTAAATTACATACGTATTTGTACGTGTAGTTTATATTATCCCTTTATGATGTAAATCATTTTTTTTTTGTAATGATATCTGATTAATTTTAAGTAATTATTACCTACTTATATAAAATTATAGAATAAAGATAAATTAAATATAGGCTATTTATAGGAAATCAATAACTAGTAAGTACTGACTTGTATATGAATTTATTTAAGACTTCGATAAAATTATATTAACTTGATTTTGATAACTATTTTATAAATACCAAATACCGAATCATTTTTACAACTCAATGTTATTTTCAATTATAACTTGAATTTATGTCTTGTAACAACACCATTGTTGAATGTTTATGATTCATCTGTGAATTATATTCCATATCATAAACTAACTCTATATTGTGATCTGTTTTGATTAATTTTAACTTTAAAAAAAATAAACTAGTAGAATTACCTTATATAAACCATTATTTTAATCGTGTTAGGTACTACTTAATGTAATTCACAACAATTAATGCTACTTAAGTTGATAAAAAAAAGTAATTATTTAACAGAGTACCAATAATTTTTTTATAATATTATCATAAATCATGATACGATACTTGATAAATGATAAATGTATGTGGTTTATAATAAAAGTAAATCATCTATTTATAAATTATGACTAATAGTAACGTTTATATATATATATATTTTTCTTTAATTATTTACCTATATTTATATTTTATTATTGAAAAATAAGTTTAGTATTAAGTAAAGTTTAAGTTGGTAAATATTTGTAGGACATTGTGATAACACTTACATGTATATTTAATAACAGTAGATTTATATTTTTTGGTCTTTTTAATTGTATACATTATCATCTTAATAGGACTACAAAATCTTCTTTAAATTGGATTAAATATTGCATAATTTATGTTTCAGAATCTGCTAGAAGATGTGACTCAAAATGGAGAAGATGATGTAAAGCGACCATTACATAATCAACGATTAGTTGATAGCCAGACTGATCTTGATAAGTTATCATCTAAAGACCAACACATTAAGGAAAATTCTTCTCTTGAAGCTTTCGATTTAGCACCTGACTTCAAAAAACGGCTGTCTGGTGTCACTACCAAAGTGAGCGCCCGTCAACTAGAGGGAGGTTCTTTGCCAAGTCATGTCAATCATGCACAAGCTATATCTGTGTTGATAAATAAAAAAAATACCCAAAATACTCGTAAGAGAATTGCAGAGTCATCAAAAATGGCTAAAAATGTAGATAAAGTTGTTGATCTTGGAGATTTTGGGTATGAAGAAATTCAGGTAAAAGATATGTCAAATTATACTAGTCATGCAAGTTTGGAAATCTGTCCTGCTAAAGATGAGACTAAAATAGATGAACGATTTACTACACCATTACTGTGCAAGGTAAATATGTGTTAATAGTAAATGTTAATCTAATATGTACTAATATCACAAAATAGATTTAATTATTCAATAACATGCACAATTTTCACTACATAAGTTAATATTTCAATATGTTATTTAATCATAATATTGAATGCAAGGGTTATAAGTTATGTTTTGTATATAAAAATAAATGTACTCATTAAAAGGCTGCCAGTTTCTTATCTTGGCCAAATATTGTTGAAAAAATAAATTTTAAATAAAATAAAATATTTTGATGGAAAGAAGTATATAAAATATTGGAATAGAAATTAAAGATTTATTAAATTTTATGGTTTTGGTCAATCAAAAATCTTGCAATGAAATTCATCTAATTGAAATTTTTATAAAAAAAAAAATTTTACAATAACACTTTTTTTGAATTTCTGAATTATTGAGTAATATTTATCTTAATGTGTTATATATTTTTAAAATTCATACAATGTTTGAACTTTCAAATATATTTATTATACTTAAATATTGTATATTTAAAATAAATACAAATTGTTATTAAATTTATGATTACTTTTAAACATTGACTGTCTTAACTCGAAATGAGTTGTAGTAGTTATTAATTTAAAGATTAAAATTTGGTGAACATTTAACATTTGACAAACAAGTTTGATTGATAAAATCCAGAGAAATCTCATTAGGATGATTGAGTAGACTATCTATTGCAAAGTCGAGAAATAGTATAATATTATATTCTCTCTAGATAATAGACTAATTTAAATAATTGTTCATTTTCATAGAAGTTATTAAATGCAAACATTAACTGCCCTTAGTTTTTGAGTCTTATTTGGCATTGGAGCCTAACCTAAATATTTTGTATTACACCTAGTTGATGTATTTTTATTATTCATAGTCCCATTAATATAATTTTATATTACAGTAACAAGCATTTATTATACTTTGAATTTTTTTTTCTTATCATTGTTTTATACTATAATATGTTATAAGTATCTTCTATACTCTTTGTCCTAGTGGGTGTTGCTATATAGGTATTAATAAATGAAATCTAAAAACATAATGTTACATTTAAAGTAGGTTTAACAAATTTATATGATGACAAACACAAAAGATTATTATTACTGTACTAAAATTAATTCATAGAATACTTCTACATAATTTATCTTTATTATCGTACACCACAATTTGTTTCAAACCACAATATGCTTGATATTCCAATTTTAAATATTTTAATGCAACCCACATTAAATTCCAGATAGTTATATTAAATTATTTGTTCTAATATCTATTGTCATAACTTAGTAGCAGTTGTAATAGTAACAAATTTAGTTAGGTAATTTATATTTAATAATACATGGAAAAATTTTTTATTTTCAAGTTACTTTTTAATGAAAAAGTGGTATCTTATTAATACTATGCTAATGGTCATACAATATCTGCTAACAGATAATTGTTCATTACACATAAATTTATCTATGTTTTTCATTTATTGAAAATAAAAATAACATTATTTTAGAATTTTAATATGCAATTTACATACCTATTTATATCTAGTAAAAAACATTTTTTATGATTTTAAATTAATTACCTAATAACTAATATATTACCTATATGATGTTATATAGCTAAAAAATAATAATTTATGCTTATATATACATATTTAATTTTAATTAATAATATATGTGGAAAAAGTCTCATAATGATAAACAGGAAAAACTATTATATGTCTGACAGTGTCAAATCACAGTTTGACGAACTCTTTCATACCACAACTTCTTATACACCAGGAAAATGTGAAACAAATTTGTATCTAACTTTTGATGTTCTATGACTTACCAAAAAAGATATGCATTTACTAGAACTTTTGAGCCCTAGATATAACTTAATTAATTTGTATTTGGATGCTTTCCTCTGACAAAAGTTTAACATATATTTTATCAATTTAAAAAAATCTTTATTAGATATATTCAGTAGATACAATTCTCTGAATATTTTCATCAAACATAAAAAAGTATCAGTAAAAATGTATTAGACGTAAGAAATGATGGCCACCATTTTAATTAAATGGATGTGTTTTCATGGGCGCTCATAGATAACATTTTAGGGGGTTAAAATAAAAAAATTCTCAAATGTAAGATAATAAAGATAATAATAATATTATGGTAGTATTTGTTGAGTTACAAGTTCATAATATTTTTTGCCCAGGAGGGGGGCAAGTGCCCTATCTTGCCCTTCCAATGGGCGCCCATGTCTGTTTTATTTTTATTATCTAAAACTTAACATTTTAAAATATCTTTCTATAATAAACTAAGTTAGACTTAGGATGTTATCATTGAATTCATATTTCTAATAATAATCAACCATTATACTGCTCTTAGATAAGCAAAGCAAGACAAGTGTTTGTACCTTGTTTTTCATAAAGTATTATTTGTCAGTCAAGTGTCTTTGATGTATCCCAATACTATCTCCAAGTTGTTATAATTAATATTCCTACCAACTTAATTTAGGTTTAATTTTTCATTAAATTCTATATCTATTTGAAGTTATCAATTATTTTTTAATAAATAATTGTTTTAAAAAAAATATTAACTAAAATGTATTTCTTATATTAATCATAATTGGATTTAAATGTACCACATTAGTTACCTAAATATTATATAATTTCTATAGATACTAACATACTACTAAAAAAAATTCTTTACTTACATTTTTTTTTTTTTTTACCTTCAATAGTAGTTTTAATAATAATAATAATTTTTTTTTTTTTTTGAAGCAACCAAGTCAAAATTATGAAGACCATGATTCATACATGGAAATAGATGCTTCGCCGTACACTAAAGATTCTAAAGACGGAATGACTAAAGGTAATATATTTTTAATTGTTTGAAGGATAAAGTATATACCTTCAAATTTATTTTGCTTTAAAAAGTTCAAGCTGGAAATTATAGTTCCCGCGTTTATGCTTAAGTAGCTTTTTAAAAGTTTTAATAGATTTTCCACAGCAATTATAAAAATATACACATTTTTTGTTCAATATGTAATTAATTGTGCTTTTCTTTTGTGATCTGTGACTAGAAAAATAATATACATTTGTAAATGGTTTTGTAATATATTGTTTTAATAATTAATATTGAGTAGTCAATACATTTTAAAGAAATTTTTATCTTATATATTTATTGTATATTAAATGAAATATTTATTTTATACTTTTTTCTATTCAACTTTCTTTACTTTATAAATCGTACGTGCAATGGTTTTTATAATAAATTTGTATTGAATATTAATTTAATTTATATAAACTGCATGAAATATGTATTTAAATTAATTATTTAGATTTGTTTTCATCTGTTTGGGTAAGTTATTGCCAATTCAATTAGTTTATCGCTTTTTTTCCTGCAACACATTAATATTGAAAAGCCTCGTTTATTCTCTTAATTGAATATAAAATTTGATTTTAAAGTATTACTTCAGCTGTATTATTATACAATAGTATACTTTGACATAGAAATCTAGAATACCTACTTAAAAGCATAAGATATTTTTTTACAGTAGGTATTTTTAATTTTTAGGCTTGCTAAAATAACTACTTTTTGATTAACTTGATTGCTTAAAGTTGAAAAAAGATGTTTTATAACTATATTTTATATTAACAAATAATTTAAATTTTACTTTTATTGAATACCTAGCTATTAAAACTTACAATTGATAATATATTTTTAAAACTTACCAAACTTAACTGTAACCTTTTATTTTAAATACTAAAATAAATTTAATTAACTTCAAAGGCAGAGGCACAATTAATTATAATTAAATTAATCTAAAACTAATGAATTATATATTAATATGAATGGTTGACACTATTATTATTATAAAAAATATTTCTAACAATCAATTCCAATAAAAAAAAAAATAATTGTTTTAAAATTTACTGGAGTGTGTGGTGTTTTTCTTTGTTTAATTATCTAACTTTTTTCAAAAATGCAGAATATTTCTTGTTTTGTTTTTGTTTTTCATTTTTAATTGGCATGCTTTTTATATTCTATTTGGAAGTACTGCCACGGACTTCAGGTGAGGGCGATCAAGACGTGAAAAACTGTTTACATCAGCCAGCTACAGTGGTAACGGATTTTAATAAAGATGCACAAATGATAGACCATCGTTTGTTACACCTATTTGGAGGCCAAATTAATTGCTATCAAAATCCTTATAACGGATTTTCACAACCAATGAGTTTGCATTTTTTAACACCAAATGGTAACTTGTTATTTACTATAATTACATTCATTCTAAGTATACTAATATTGCTAAACTCATTTATTTTTCTGTAAAATTTGTTGTAGGTAGTTGATGATAGGCATACTTTCAAAAAGTTAATTAGAATCAAAACTTATCATAATTATAATTAAAAAACATATTACATTTTTAAATCAAATCACAGTAACACACAATATTATAGACAAAAAACTTAACTTAGGTACATAAAAAGTCAATCTTAAATATTTTTTTTTTTGTTTTTTTTTTTTATGTTTGATGAAAATATCAGAATTATAGATTTTAATAGGTGTTTGTTTCATTTAATTTAACATGAAAATGAAACACAGATTTTATTTTTTTTTTTCCGTGTGGTTCATTTAGATTTCACATTTTAGGCTTCTTATTCTTCTTATGTAAAATAATAAAAATATTGATTTTTAACTTTTAAGAACCCCCTTCTCCTAAGCCATGATGACATGTTATACTTCATTTTAAATTTTAAGCTATTATGATGACATGCTATTCATAACAGCAATTATACAAATTTCAACACACATTTAGTGTTTATATCAATTCTTATTAATATTTAAATTTTAGAAACATTTAATATAAATGTTTTTACTTATGAGTTGTTCTTGAAAATGTCACATTTTAATTGTGTCTGATTATCTTAGATAAAAAAATGTTTCTATTTGTGTTATACATTTATAAGTAAAATAAGAAAATTATAATTTATTAGTACATAGTATTATAATAATATCTTGTATCAATCAATTAGATATGAAATTGATAGTGGTTTTCAAACTTTTCTACTTGTAACACTATTTATAAACTTAAAATCATAAAACAAATATTTGTATACTTATTAAATAGTATTATACTGTATGTTTATAAAAACAAGAAATGCTCTATAAAGACTTACACACTGTTCTAATAATGGTAGAATATTACTGTATAAAAGTTTTCGATAACATTGTTCTGTCTAGACAAACATTTTATCCCAATCATAGCGGTGTGCAGCAGAGCTAAATTCAAAACTTATGCATATTTTCTATTTGCAGAATATGAAACTAGATTACCTACTGATTACTGGATCATCATTTTTTTTTAACTTTGGTATTTAGTATACGCACAATAACACTTAAATTTTTTTAGATGAGAATCTTTATTTTTAATATTACATTCCAAATGCATGTAGTATAATTTAAAAATATGCATAATATACTGAGTTACAAGATTTCTGTTTCCATGGACACACAATACATCAAAATTAAAATTAGACAACATAATATTTACAGAAAAAAAAAACAATAAAATTATATTTTCTTTAGTTGCAATTTAAGTTTACTTTTACTTGAACCAACACTTAATCACAAAGCATACTTTGAAATCTACTGACATGACAGTTAACAAATTCTTACTTACATTAAACAGTATTTAGTGTGCATTGTTAATATATATTGTTTTCGCTTTAATTCTATTGTACAATTTAAAAAAAGCTATCATTTGGTTTATAAAAATCCAAGTAAAAAGTAATAACACTTATTAGTTACAACTTATTTAATTGATTTTGTCGATTGTTAAAAAGTATTAATAAATCATGTAATGTTTTTCGTTATAAAATATACATTTTAGCTGACTTGATGTCAACATTGCTGTGCACATATTTGTAGGATTAACAAATCACATATTCAAAAATTAAAACTATTAATTAATTTTTTTGGCTTTAATTTTTTAATTGCTTAAAGTGGTTTTTGTTGGTTTTTTTTTATAAGATGCAAGCAAGAACTGAAATTATTTATTATTTTATTAATCAATTGTTTTATGCTGTGGTGTATGGTAAGGATTAAAATTAAATAATTTCAATTTATTTTAGAGGAAAACTATATTTTATAAACTTTTAAAATAATGAAATTGTTTCTAATACAATATTTAGATTTCCTATTAATTTAATAAAAATAGATAATATTTTTTTTTACTCCTATTTAATTTTTGATTTTTGTTCAATTTTACAAAGATTTTTTTGTGCCCTCAAATTATTTTTTTTGAAAATTTGATAATTATTTTATTTTATTTTAAATAATACTATGTATTAAATACTTTTTTTGAGTAAAAAATTAAGCAATCGATATAAAAAAAAAAGTTTAAAAAGTGTCTATACTATTTTTGTTAATTTTGAAAATGTTTAAATAACTTAAAAAAATATATATCTAGGATTTTGACATTTGATTTAGGAATATTTTTTTATAATTTGATTTTCCTTTGCTTGTTTCATTTTGTATTTATTATTTTTTTCATATAGTAATATGTATTATTTTACAATGTTTCAGATAACCTAGGATTACAGACTGCATATAATATTAATAATAATAATAATAATAATAGGGTATGTTTAATTTAAAGTACTTAATTTTTTTAGTTTTAGTTTTACATATGTTTTAAATAAATGTTATTGTTCTTCCTTCCAGATAAAATATATGTATTTTAACTTACATTTAAGAAAACAATAATTTTTTTTTATTACTTGATCTTAATAAAAATATAATTGCAAGAACTTTTATAACCTAATTATAATGTTTTAGAATGAGTAATGATTAATAGTTAATTAAACTAATATTTCTGTCAAAATCTAATCCTTTTTGTTGTTTTATTTTTTCTAGAGAAACAATACTGAAGATACTAGTAATACTGCACTTAAAAGAAATAAACAAAAAAAGGAATTAAAGAAGGTTTGCCTAATTACTAATTTTATATTAAAACGTTTTATAACATTTAATTTTTTAATTTTTAGAAAGATGAAGTTGTTCGCTCTGAAGATATTCAAGGGTATCGAGGGGACAAAAATATTGATGAAATCTTAAAATTCATTGGAGATAAAAGTAGTGATAGTAAAAAAAATAAAGGTAGCAAGACTAAAAATAAAATTAAAAGTCGAAATGGAAAAGGTTCTGATGACGATTGTGGTAGGCCAAAAAATGGTAAAATGAAAATGACCAAGTATAATAGTGTTGAAGAAGTATCTACAACAGTCTTTCAACCAATAGATAGTTCAGACGATGAGTCAAAATCAATTAAAAGTAGTAAAAAAAGTAAAAAAAAAGTACCAAAACAAAACCAATCTTCTAAGAAATTTGCATCTACTGAACAGAGACTTGATGTCTTATCATCAGAATCACAAGATACTGATTCTGCTGATTTTTTGTTGGTTACCAATAAACAAAGGAGAAAAAAACAAAAATCACAAAATAAATTAAATGCGACCACTAGTAATTTTCCTCCCCATGACTCATATTTATTGTCACAGTATACACAACCTAAAAGTGTAAAAAATAAAAAAAGAAGAAAATCCACATCTTCAATGCCTCATTCTGATAAATCTGAAGATAACTCTGATCTAGATTCTGTGCATTCTTTGCCTGCCTCATCTACACCTTCTAAACAGCCATCATATAAAGAAGCTCCTAAAACTGATTTGACTAAACCAGCCTGTGTAGTTACCACTTCTGAAGAGTCAATACCAACAGTTACTGTTGCATTACCACAACGAAATGCTGACAGTATAGTGAGTAATGTAAATTACGATAATGAATGTATCAATGGGGATGTACATGTCACCTATATAGTGCATGAATCCCAGAAAGCGGATGTAGAGACCGCTAAAAAGACTGCCGTTTTAAACAAAGTTCCTGCAGCGATCCCCCCACAGAGCGCCTCGCTTACTGTGCGTGTACCGTCAAAGAAAAAACAAAGCCCAATTATGTATAATAAGTATGAGGTGGATACAAGCCTGTCTTTTGGATTTGAAATTGACCAAAATTTACTGTGTGATAGCGGTAATGATTATTCACCCCCAGTATCAATTCCTATGCCTATAGAGTACAACTATAAAGAAGTGATATTGTTCATCAAACAAGGTAATTAAATTGAATAGCATTTTTAATTTATAATTATACATAATTTTTAATAAATAATGCATATTATAGTGTATTACTAGTTGTTTTTTTTAAATAAATAATTAATATAATAACTAAACAATGTCCTGTTTTGATTTCTACGATTAGTTATTATTTTTGTTATTATTATCAAATTTAAAATTGATTTGTTACATATAATATAAATCTTCTTTTTGGACTATTATACAGGTTTTAAAAATGTGTATCATTTTTCTCCTAAAGATTATGTTGAATGGCTTTTATTTAAAAACTATAAATTAAAAGAAAATTACATTTTGTTTAAATGCTTGAATGTTAAATATTTTTTTTTATACCAAATAACAGTTTATAATATTATACAATAATATGATCTAATATTTTTGTTTTATATTATTCAGCTTGGCAAGATGTTGAAAAAGAGAAAATCAATGGTAGATCAAATATTTTGGAATACAAACGAGATAACAGCGGTGTTGTTGGGGACATATGAAATTTTTGCCAAATAATGTTATGATTAAACATAATTTGTGTTTGACAACTTATCATATTTTGTAATAAATGATGAATTTTTTTCATTCCACAGAAAAAAATTCTACAGAATTCGTTAATATTCTTCGATAAATTTTTATATATCATAGTAATTATTTATGTATGTAATTTGTATATATATTTATATTAAGAAACAATGTTAAAATTACTCTTCTCGAAAAAAACAAAACAAAAAACTTTAATTTAAAATGGTGATTATATCACTTGAAATATTTCTTTTTCGGTAAATATTGTGTAAATGATTGTTAATTTAAAAGGTCATTACATTTTTTTCTTTTGTTAAGTTTGTACGTTCAAGTTTGTTTCGCTTATTTAAAAATGATAATTATATTTTGAGGGCAACTAAAAACCTGGCCACAAAGTTAAATTTGTGAGTTATTCAAGTTGGTGGTTAACGCGTCAATATTAACATTTTTTTTTGATGTACTTACAATACTTATTTGTTTCAAAACTTAAAAATTGTATTTGTTTACCTTACAAAATATTTTGTACATCATGTGTTAGGTTTTTGTTTCAGTTATATTTATGTGTAACTCATCTGTAATAAACTGATTTGATAACAGATAATTTCAGGAAACTATATAACTTAAATTGTTTATTTTATTATGTTTACTTCATGTTCATTATGACAAAACAGTTGAAACAAAAATAATATTTTGTATTATTTTGCTAATTTGGTTATAAGAAATTAAAAGGTGAGGTATAATTTACCGATATTATTAAAAAAAAATATATATATTGTTGACTAAAATTTTCAAAAAAGTAAATTTTTTCCAAAATAAATGCTTCATATTTTTGAGTATTTAAATTATAGCGTTTGGTACGCTTGGGTTGGGATTTGTTTTTTTTAACCCACAGGATAACTTTGAAATGTAATATTATAAAAAAAATCGTGTATTAACTAACGTCCCGCTTTATTAATAAGCGGGATTCGGAACACTAGAAAAAAAAAAGGAAAGTTAATGTTCAATGTTAGATGTTCCAAATATTTTGCTCCAAGTGATTGTAAAAAAATCGGGACGTATCCCAACCCTATGGCGTTTTCCGATGGATTCAATAGTATTCCTTGATTTTTATTTAAGCGGCTGTCATAGGAAATGCGGTCTGTTGAGTTTTTATTCCTGAACACATTCAGTTTCAGACACTGGTCGCTTCAATCCGATTGATAATACCTATGAAGCGTATCGGAAAAAGTCGTTTAGTTACTATCACAGAATACAATAATGGTACTATTTAGTGCCAACGTTTGGATATTGACATATTGTCCGTGTAATTTGTTCGGTAAGAGGTAGTAAACGTGTGTGTGGTATGTCTTAATTTTTTGTTCTTAATGTTCAAATTTGTACGAAACGGTAAAGCACGATTCCGTAGTACGATTAAGTACAATTTTCTGGGCGATGTTGACATTTATTACCTATTTATTTCTGTCAATCCATTTAATTTTCTTAAATAATAACATCATAACAAAGTTGATGAACATGAAAAATTCAAAAGTTAAAAATGTATGAAATGATTTGAATAGGTAGGTACTAGGTAGTACAAACTACAAATTGTATAAACATTTTTTTTGCCAACTACAAGCTATTATATAAAATTTAAAAAAAAAAAATATTATTTGATACCATGGTACTTGTTATAAAAACTTAATACCTACAAATATTTTATTCCCTATTTTAATGAATCAAAATCAAGTATTCGTTATATTCGTATGTCTAAATGTTCGATTGAAACGGTCGTAAGATGCTGATCTTATTTTTTTGTTGTGTGCACATGCAATATAATTAAATCAAATAGTCAAATACCTACGTAACCTTATGGAAACACGGCAACATTGCAGTAAAGCCATTTTAGGTACAAAACGTACAAAATTGTGTGCCTTAAAATGTGTTCGTTGCCTTTCGCTGATAAGAATAAATTATGAAATAGTGTTCTACCCGTATGAAGATTGCTGTATCACGTAAGTTTTTGAAGTATATTGTAGTTGAAAATTCATAACACGTTTAGTTTTAATACCTTAAGGCGATATTTATTTATTACCGACCTATAGGTCCAATTACAAAATGAAATGCAGTATTAGATTTACAAAACGCATAATTAAGTGACATTGGTAGCCAAAACTCTGTATAAACGATTCCATTCAAATCTCTTCAACCACCGCAATCCTCTAATTTCAAACTTATCTACTCTCAGCATCCCAGGTGACCCTGGAAGACGTTTAAAACGCAAATGGTGTCGGGACCTCCTGACTGAATAAAACCCATTCACAATTTTAAGAAGTTCCATCGCTGGATGGATTCTTCGCTCAAGTCATCAGTCCCTTTTATTTTATTTTATTCTTATTCTTATTCTATCAACACTTATGCTCATTGTAAAAATAATATATTTACAGATTGTATAATAAAACAAATAAAAAACAAAAAAAAAAAAAAAAAAAGTGACATTGAGACAAGTATGATAAAAAAAATTACAATCTATTGATAGCGTTATTATTACTTAAGTAATATATTAAGATATTTCGAATAATTAATTGTTGGAGAAAAATTAATCGTAAAAAGCGGGTAAGTGGGTACCGCTCTGCTGTATGGATCATTATTATATTATATTATAGGAGTGTTAAATTTGAATCCAATGATAGGTATCATTGTATACGAAAAACGATTCTGAACGAAGATGATTTGTCAGCCTAGGATATAATTTCCAGTGGTAGGTGAAAAAGATGGTTTATGATTTAATGGCCTGAATACACCAAAAATTAAGTTCTTTTATAATTATTGTAAGCTAAACTTATGAAAAATCTCGTATTAAATTTTCAACTCTTAGCTACTTATACAAACATTTTTATGAATTATACCTACAAAATAATTTGCAAATATTCATGGTTTTGAGTTTTTGACGAATTTTCGTCAATATTTGAACTTCAAATGCTAATAAAAAAAAATTGTGCCTATGTATTCTAATAATTTTATAATCACTTTAAGAATAACTTATGAGGAACTATGTATTAAATTTTCAAGTATTTTGATTGGGCCAAAAAAATTTTATCGACACTTCAAAAAAAAATTCTCATAAAAATCGAAAATTTCAGTGGTCTATAAATAACTCAAAAATGTCAAAATTTTTTGAAAATTTAACTGTATATAAATAACACTAACATAAATATTTGGTGAAAATTTCAAGTATTAACATTGATTAGTTTTTGAATTACAACCATATAAAAAATCGATTTGGTTGAAAACTGGTTTTGTGTAAAAATTCCCGTTTTCCGTCACTTTTTTTTTGTTTTTCTCGATTTTTTTGAAAACTGTTTACTTTTGACCTCTATAATGCACCAAGGATATTCACTTTGCCATCGGAAACCACCCCCAAAGTTTGAAATTGAAGTATTATTTTGACTAGTTATGCTGTACACAGACATAAAAAAACACACATTGTAAAATCAATATACATTTAATACTCCGTTCAGAGTCTAAAATCTAGTACTATGAACATTAACTTTTAAAGTTTATTAGATAGGTAGTATAGGTACCTTATTAGGCGAAGGAGTAAGTTTTCAGACTCAAAATTCCACATACATGATTTAATGCGTTGCCAAATTTATATAGGTACCTGGTACATGCATAAAAACGTAAAAGATGTCAAATTTATATTTCTTTTTCGGTCCACAGCCACTTATCAGTTTTTTCTAAAAAACTAGTTTTTCGTATTTTTCGGTGTAAAATTCATGTAATCATTTCAAAAATATACTATACACATTATTCATTAAAGGAACGTCGCAATATCGTATAGAACAATAATATGGAATACCTCCGAATTTAATGTCAAAAAATACGAAATACTGTTTTTTTTTTTTTGAAAAAATCGCATTATGTACAATATTTGGTCAGTGGCGTCACGAGCTTATTTTTTTTCAATTGTCCCAAACATATTGAGTGGATGGGTATTTTTGTTAGATCGTAACAATATTTTTGTATTTAACTATCATTATAATTTACTTATATTTATACCTATATAAATGTCATAAATATTATAATGTGTTATTTTCAATATTTAATATATAGGTATATCGGCAGGGCTTTTATGGGTGTGTGGGTGGGTAACTTCAATGTTTGCCCCTGTGAAGAAAATGTTCGTGATGCCACTGGGTACCTATCATAAATAAGAATCATCTACCTATGTTATTATTCAATAATTAAAAAAAATAACAAATTAAGAATTTCTCATACGAGTTTTAAAAATGTACTTTTGTTATCGTAATCAAAATAATGTGTTGCACATTATTAAATTTAAAATCAATAGATATAATGCAAAAAAAATTGTTTTGGACCACATTGATATAATTGTAAATACTAATAGCATTGGTGTCCTATATTATAATTGTAGTATATTCTAATCAAGACCTGGGTCAATGGAGTTGACAGGATCGAAGAAAAACAATTACTAAAGACCAAACATAGGTAAATAATGCTTTTTTTTATATAGAAATACTTAATAGTTTAGTTTTAAAATATATAATATATATATTGGTATTTACTAGATTTATACAAGTGAGTATAATGTCATTTAGGTTATGGTTAAATAGGTATTAGATTAGTTTATAGAATAAATAATATTTTGATGTTGATTTCTGAATTTCCGATATAAATTAGAAAATTGAATTTAGTTGTTATTTTTGAGTTTTGAGAGGTAAAAAATAAATGTTATAACATTATTTTTCAAAAAATAAGAAAGTAAATTTACACAGTCACAGAGCTTGAAAATTTAATATAAGATACTTAATTTATATGAAATAAAAAGGAAAGAACAATGCACACTTGAGATCTGAGACTTCACTGTAGGTACAGCTAGGTGGTTATCTAGTTTTTATTTTTTTTCCACCAGTGTAGCCGGGTTTAGCTATAATATCTAAGTAATACTTTATCAAAAGTATATACGATGTTTACGAAAAAAATGTGTTCAACATACCATACCAACTTTATATTTTTTATGTGCTATGATAAATCATTGAATTCTTATACATCTATAATTCTCTACAGTAAGGTTGTCCCCAGTTTCCATTTGTAAGGGAGAAGCAGAAACTTAAGATATAAATATAATTTATTTGAGTATTAATATTTAAATTTGTAGTATAGTATTTTTATTTTATATAGCTATTAAGTAGGTACAATTTTAAATTTCTTAGGTGTGCAGCATTTAGTGTTAATTATTTATATTTAGATACAATAAGGAACCCAATTATCTAATACAATATCTTTATCTATTATATTTATAGCCGATCATCTATTTATTATTAATGTTTTTCTCCGATTGATATATTCTTTTTTTTTTTTGTCAAAATCAGTAGAGTATTTTTCAATACCTTTATAAAATTCAACAATACCTTCAGTTTAACTATATTTCATTATTTGTAACCAATGGCAATCCTATTAATTTTACAAATAAAAGAGTATTCAATTTTTGTGAGTCAAAATAGAATTTTTATGTAAGCCATTACCTATAAAGGTTGAAATATGAGTTACCAAGTCTCAAAAAAATCATTGATATAATTTTTATTTAAAATGGTTCAGTATCATTTATAAGTCTATAATGAATAAAAATTAAAAAGAAACATTTATTATTTATATATATCTTAAATAGATAACAATAATACATTAGTATATATATATATATATATATATTATGTATGTATAGAGCCAGCTCGCAAATAGACAATCGTTTAGGGCTTCAAATTTCAAATGAAAATCATGAAGCATGAAATACTAAATATATAATAACTCGTTTGTTGTATCACTGGTGGTACACCGTAATCGTAATATTTTAGTTATCAATAATTTTGTACCAAACGCAGCTGTAACCCTTCGTGTTATTTTAAAAATGACTCAAAGGTGGGCAAGTTAGTGAAAATTATTAACTCAAGTTAAGTTAAGAGAATACAATATTGATAAGTTAAAAGTTAACAAATTTCAAATTTAATTTGATAAGTTAAAAGTTAATATGGAAAAAAATATTAACTTAACTCAGTTTAAAAAAAGTTAATCTATTTTTTTAAATTAGTATGTAAATAACATAAAGAGTGAATGTTATCTAAATTCATAATATTGTCTATAAGTAAAGAACGGAATAATATTATCATGTATGTATTACACACGTCACACAACTATAACTATATAATTTATACATTAGTTTGTGTTATTCTAGTATTGGATATTTTTATTTTTACTAATATAGTAATATTATGTATAAACAAAAAATTTCAAAATGTTTTTAACTTTATGGATTTTTTTAAATCAACTGCGAAAAGCTAAGTTATTTCAACTATAAATTAAACTAGTTAAGTTCATAAGTTTATTAGAAAATTAACCAACTACCTAGTTAAGTTAAAAAGTTAAAAAAAATTAACTTTTTTACTAGTTAATGACCACCTTTACAATGACTGGTATGGTTGCAACAGGCAAACGGAACTTTTCCAAATTAAAAACAATTAAAAGTTATTTGAGGTCTTCTATGACTGATAAGAAAGGTTGAGTGATATTTTTATAATTTAAATTGAAGTAGAAGTGACGTAAAATCTTGAGTTCAAAAGTGAATTGATTGCTTTTGCACACAAAAAGGCTCACAAAATAAATTTAATTTAATATATTTTTCATTTTGTAGTTGTATCTTTTAAATTTATAATTAAATACTTATTTGTTAATGTATGATACTGTTTAATACTGTATAATGACTAGTTCTATTTTAAAAGCATTTATTATTAGGCTCGTATTATTATATTTTGTAAAAAAAACTGGTCACATAAAAAATTTTAAGTTAAAAATAAATTAAAATAAGGGTTAATCCATAATTGTTAAAAACGAATGTGTTTATTTTATATACATAGGTACTCTCGTACTCCCCAAAAAATGAACTACTGAATAGGCGCAACGTAAAATAGATTATGTCAGAGTAGCAAAAAACCTACGGCAGGCCTTGTATATATAATATTATAATATGATAGGTACAGAGAAAATCATTAAAAAAGATCTTAACTCAAGGCGGGAAAACACTTTTATTAGTTTAAACGCGTGGTTGTTTCATTGGTACAGTATTTTATGTAAAAAAATTATTCGGAGCAAACGATATTAAATCTGTTGATCTACTACTCTATAGGGCAGTCTATGTAGCGCTTTGCAAACGTTGCACTTATAATACTGTAGTACTATATACCTATAAACCACAGGATGTACCGCAGACGGTATAGGTACTCGGAAATAAAAGTTCACGCAAGTGCTACCCATTTTTATTATGGGTACAACTATTGATAACAGTTTTAAAATTTCGACCGACTTGAGTAAAGTTTATATCATTTATATCGCTGGAAATATATACCTCTTTCTAATCATATAAATTAGATTACAAATGTTAAATTTGAACAGCACTAAAGAAACAAAAAGCTCGTAGGTATAATTAAATTTTTGAAGCCTGAAATGTGGAGGATCAAATGGGGAATTGTATTTTATTACTGTAATACCAATTTGTTTATGCGATTTGTATAAATCGGTAGCTGTTTTTTCTGTGGGTTATTTTTCCGAAGTGAACTATTTTTGCCGGTTTTTTCGGCGATCAGCCGAGGACAGCTGCTGCGAGTCTATACAGTGTTTCAGCTGTGCGATTATGTAAACTGTATAAATATATACCTACACGTCCTATAGCAGCCGCGGTTAAGTGATGTCTATAATTCGATTTTCCGGGTATCCGGGAAGACGCACACACCGCGATTACCTGACCGCCGCCGCAATCGCGTATTATTATAGTTGCACTTTCCGCCGCACGGCGCCAGGCCAACGCGCCTTGACGTCACGGACGCGCGCCGGCGGGGACGGAGGACGGGCATACGCGAAAGCGGTACCGGCGCGCGCGTCAGCCGGCCACCGCAGAGCACTGCCGGTGATCCGCGCCACAGCGCATTCATAATATCATTACGGTCCCGTCCCGCCGCTGCTGCCGCCGCCGCCGACGCTATATCGGCCGCTCATGCCGGGCGACATTGCCGTGACCGTCGTATAGGATAATATTAATAATATATTATATTGTTACGATATTGTGTATAATATTATAATATAGCGACTGCCGTCATGCGGACCGCGCCGGGCTGTCGCCGTAGCATCGGCGGTAGCAGTAGCGCCGCGTCGTCCGCGTCGCGTATTCCCGCGGCCACCGGACGTTCAATCGCCGTACCCCGCAACAGGGCGGCGTAACTGCTGCACTGCGGATCCACGCCACCGGCCACCGGCTACACGCGACCATGGACTGCAAACCGGACACTATCGGGTTCTATACCATCGACCGGCGCATCGGCAAAGGCAACTTTGCCGAGGTCCGGTTGGCCACGCACCGACTGGTCAGAAGCGAGGCAAGTGGACAATATAAAAGCACATCACTTATATGCACGCGCGTTTGTCCCGTATTCGTGCGATATGTACGCCTACCGTTTAGATACCTAACAGTAATAATAACGATACTTAAATGTCACGATTATATAGGAGTCGATATATGGTATAGGTAGGTACCTAAGGTTTCGACGGTAATCCGTATACCATCGCGATAATATGGGTACATTTTTAAATTTTAAGTTTTTTTTGTTTTGTTTTGAGGGGGGAGAGCTGGGGGTCTTTATGTCGCTCTGTATCATACATATTTAGCTAATTCAAAAATATACATCGTATGATAGCATACTAAAATTCTATACACCATGTCTCTGATATTTTTCAAAACGTTTCACTGTTTACTATACGTCTTAACACCTATAAGAATGAAAAAACGCAGAACTTAAAAGATTAAATATATTTGTATATACGTTTAAACCTTGAGGGATATTATGCGTTATTGATAAAATCCTCCAGTCGTTAACAATAACACAATAATAATTAAGCATATATATTTTTTTTGCCACATGCGTAAAAATGTATAGTACTGTATAAAAAGTATATTAATACTAATTGCATGTTAACAACATGTGTTGTGAATAAAAAGTGCTGGAATTAAGAAAAATGTTATTGAATGCATATAATAATTATATAATATAATTTATATAGAGTGATTCACCAAGCATGTACACCCCCTTTTTCTTCAGTAATATAGTTTTATTCATAAGTCTGATCTTTGAAATATTATGTAGGTACACTTTAAAACTATACTTTCTAGTTTTTAAGTTTTTGTACTATTTAAGCTATTTAAAGAGTATCCAGTGAATTTACAAACTTTGGTTTTTCAAATGAGAACTTCTTTTTTCTATTGTAAATTATTTAGCCGGCATATTTTTTTAAACTTAAACGAGTAGTTTTTGAGTTATTTAAGATTGTACATTAAGATTTAGTTGGACACATCAACATTTTCAAAATATTATCCACTAAATAATGCATAGGTAATAAAATAGGAGAGTTCTCATATGAAAAACAGGAGTTTGTACTGGCATAGGAGTATAGGACACCTAATTATCTACAGTATAAATAATTATAAAATATGGTCCTTAAGTACATTTAAGAATCCAAAAATCAAAATCTGAATAAATATATTATTAAATAAAATAATAGGGGTGAGCCTGCTTGGTAATCATTCAGTATACAAAAAATTATAATTTATACACCTACTAGAATATTTAATAGTCAGGATGATGTAGGAGTAGAGGAGAAACTCACTAGTGAAATTTAAATTGCGCTTATATATCAAGTACATCACCTAATATGTTATGTTACATATATTGCACGTGTGAATGAGCGATGATAGTCCTATTATTGTTTTATTCGATATATAATATATTTTTTACCATCATTAAACGGTTCATTTCCGTCATTATTATCATATGACACGCATATAGGTAGGTTATGTGTACCACCTATTTAGTCTATAGAATATAGTATAGAGTATATTATTATATTCAGTGCTTACGTTTATTGTTCCTATTGTAGGTAGGGATTTAAATGTGTGGGTGGTTACTAAAGGTGCTTTAAAATAAAATCAGAGCATTATGTCGTAGACACTCTGTGTTTATTATGTATATAATATAATATGTCTATTACAGTTCAATTCTAAAATTTTTATTATGCTCTTGTATGTATAATTTAATTACATGCATATATTATGATATATGTTACACTCTTAACAATAATATTTATGAATGAATAATACTATAATAATATAGATAAAATATTATAATAAATAATATCAATAATAGAGTTGTCGTTTTAAAAATAAATATGTTTTATTGGAACTAAACAAATCAATTTAATTTTTTTAATGTGTTTAATCTTAAAAATAAATAAATAAATATCCTATTATTATATTCATACATAATATAGCTACGAGTTATACTACTAAAGACATCTATTTATCGGATTTAAGTGCAACATATTTAAAAGTGTATATAGGTACATATATTATACATAATGAAACAAAAATTGAACAATTGTTTTTTTTTTGTTTTTCACTACTTTTTCTCAAAAAACACTAATAAATTATTTAAAACAGTAGGTATGTGTAGTTACAAATAATTTATAGCTAAAATTTAAATATATTCAAATTTTGCAATACTCTCTGCTACTAATTTATAATAATTACAATAATTAAATTTATTAATTGATCACACATTCACATATAATTACATTTTTTAAACACTATAAAAAAAAGTGCAGTAAAAAAAAACCATATTTTATTGTACAACCAATAATTATATTCGCTATCGCATATAAGTAGTATACAATGTATAATTTGTTTGTTAGTTGTTATTATAGAAGAAAATAAAGATGGATAATATAAACTCAATTATAATAGGTAGGTACTAGGTATACATATGAATTAAATACAACATCCAATACAATTTACATTTAAAAAATAATATTTAGTGAATAATGTACAACTTGTTCTTTAAACTTTGGTATTATTATGTTTTTAACGGTAATATATGTTGGCTTTATGCCTATATTAATATCTACTTGAGAAAATATAATTTAAACCTGCACCAGTTAATTAAAACATATTTTAACTAACTTAACTCTGTACTTTGTGGTTTACGAATTTATATAATATCTATGTATTTTTTATAATAATATAATAATACATGACTTTTATTGTAAAAGTTAATCATTATGATGTTTTTAGTGCATTATTATGGAATTTGTTTTTCATTTAGAATGTATGCAGGTTTTAAAAAGTTAATTATAAAATTAATTTCTTCTCTTTTCTTTTCTTTTAATTTAACAAGAGCCCATATTTCCTTTTCTTTATATGGTTAAAGTAAATTTTTAACTAACCTAATCAATTTCGTAGGTAGGTATAAATATGAATTGGAATGTTTGATACCTACTAAATTTTATAAAATAACATTGGTTGAATTTTATTGACGATACTATTCTATTCTCACGAGTATTCAGTATTTGACCATATTAAAAAATAATTTATTATAACTTATAAGAGTAGGTATATGTAACATACTTTTACGGTCACGTTACAAAATTGTCCCTAGAGGAAAATATTATTCATCACCGTTAATACATATCTACACACCTGTGTAATACTATAATAGTATAAAATAAATGAGTTAAGAGTTAAGATATAAGAGAAGCTGTATGAGGCAGCCACTATAGTGAAGAATGTGAATAATGCTACTTAGAATTTCGCTGTTGTATAAACGATGAAAATTTTTTTTAAAATATCGTGATATACTACAGTAAATACCTACTGTAAATTAAATAAAAAAGAAGAAAGTATTTTGAGAGTAATAAACTAGGGTATGGTAGGTACTTAGTGTATTTTTTTTAATATCTTTTTGTTGCACCCAAAAAAACATTGAACGTATAATTTATTAATTATTTACTTTTAATAATTGAAAATTGTTAAATTTAATTTTCTTTCTTATTAAATGTATTTACCTACATGGTTATATAAATACGTTTAAAACCAATAAAATATATAAAAAATGGGATTATTTATCATGACCCAGGCAATAATGCGATATCATAAAAAATTAAGTCATTTTTAAATTTTAAAAATAAATACTGATAATAAACAATTATTTTAGCTTCTTTATTTTAAGTCTCAATAATTATTCAACATAATAATAATAATATTTTTAAAAAATTATATTTTCCCTAAGATACTAAATACTTGATTTGTGACAAAAAAATCATCCTGTATAATATAGAGTATAATACTTCAGTCTATAGACTATAATAAAACTGTAGTAAATATAATTTTTTCCTAACGTATTTTAGACTTTAGTCTTATACGTTTTATTGCGTTTTATATTGTTATTATTTTTTGTTTAAATGTGGAAATAATATTTTTGCTTACATTTTAAAATTAATATTTACATAGCTACACACAGGTTTGTCTAACTCTAAATTATTTAAGATAAGGGAAAATATCAAAGCATTATTTTGCTTTAAAAGCTCATGACAATTGTTTTTATATTTTATAGTTTCCTCAAAAAATCATTTATGTTAATCTTAAATTTATATTTTGCTTGGAGATTTACAAAATTGTGATAAATGTATTAAGTGAGTGGGCGTGGATTTATGTCACTTCTTAGCAACATAAATATATTTTTTAGTAATATGTAAACATGAGTTCCCCAGTGTTATAACTAAAAGCATAAAAGCATACCTTCGATGTTACTAGTCTAGTCAAACAGTATTAAACAGTAGAGATAAAGCACGGAATTAAAAACGAGTTTTTTCATCTTTTTAAACCAAATATTTTGTTTTAGAATTTTTTTTTTTACGGAACTTATTTATATTATTTACTAACACTTAGGACTTAGAACTTAGGATTTTTATAAATCAAAATATTTGAACATATTCAAAAAAAAATTGTTATTCTCGTTTATCGGACTAAATAGGTCATTATACATTATTTGGATTTATAGAAAGAACTATTTTTTTTTTATATAATACCAGTATTTGAATACATAATATGACATAGGTCATAGACCATACATTGGCGTAAATACGGTTTTTTTTCTGGGGGGAAACCCCTTACACTACCCTCGTAAATAGCCACTGGACCATATAATATAATAATGCATTAAGTAAAAATCGTAATAGGCACCTATATAATGTAAGATCTATAGTCGGGTTTATTACAATTAATTATTTTAATATAGGTATATTGTATAGTAATATCTATTTTTTAGTAATAAGTGGCTTAGTTTTGTAATAACTATAGATATATATTTTAAGATTTATGTATTATGTGGACAATAAATGAAAAATAAATGAAATTTCAATTATTCTCAAGTTTCATTTAACATATTTAGTAAGAAATTTGATATTTTATTTTTAATTCACATCATATAATTTGAATTAATAATTAATGATTTTATTCAATATTTTATTGTAGACACTCTAAAATACTAGTAGAATGTTCAAAATGTGTTGATTACTAGAAATAAAAATAAACAATAGTTATGATAAAAACGTGTATTGTAGATAATAGCACATGCTGGCAAGGGCAGCAGCCAGAAGTCAGAATAGTTTGTTTGGGATAAGGGGTCGGATAAAACAAAAGTCCATAAATTGGGATTACCTATTTTTGTTGTAAATAATAATATTTAATTTAAAAACATCATTTTACTTTGACATTCGGTGGTACAATATTTAATTATCATATTTTAGTGAAATACTGCATTATTTTTTATAATTTATGATAATTTATATTATTTATGGTTGGTAAAACTCACGTGACCAATAAATCGAATCCACGTCATTGGTCGTTTTGAATGTGAGACATTTGATCGAGTGACGTAAAAGCTACGATTTTGTACGTACGAGCGTGTATGCTCGTGGTACGCGTGGCATAAAGACGTTTCTAAATATATAATAACATTATGTAAATCGCCAAATCGCCACTATTTGTTTGTGAATATAGAACTTATGCGTGTGTATCGTTTAAGCTTTCCACATTCCACAGAATATGAGAGTTTTTAGTTAAGGGTTGTGTGCACGAATAATTTTGTTAATGTTTTCGGTTTGTAAATAGGTACCTTTACGCCATCTAATAGAACTTTACATTTACATTTAGATACCTATAAAAGTTTTTTTTTGAGTATTTAACTATAATTACTTTGTAATACCTATTAAGTGATTTAATCGACAAATGTATGAAAGTAATAACTTATAATTTAGAGATGCATCATGCATAACATTTTTTCATTGTAGGGTTAGAATGACATACTATTATTAGGAACCTATATAATTTATTAATTAAACAAAAAAATAATATTTGAGTAAAATTATTTAGTTTTACCGTATTTTAGACAGTTTGGTATCATTATAGCTCAGTGGCTTTCAAAGTTTTTTTTTAAATACTGCATATTGTACTCTTTATAAAAAATATTACGATGCCTGCACACTAATTAATTTTACTACCTTTTTTTCTTATTATTTATTTTTTTGAACAAAATTTCTCGGCATACCTACTACATTGAAACAACTAGTTTGAAAATCATTGCCATAAATATTGAAATTACTCGTAAAAAAGAAAAAATAATAATAATATAGCCAATATAGGTTTATTAGGTACATATTACCTAATATATTCTTTAAGCTTGTTTATAACGTTGTTTAAATTAAATCATAAGATAATTAAATGTTATCTCAAATGTCTTATTTGTGATATAAATAATAAATCGAAAAGATATATGCCTACTACAAGTATATTCTAAATGTATAATTTTAATTGTTTTAACTTAAGTAATAATCATTACAAATGTACAACTATAAATTTATAACTGTAAGCCGTTATAATATTGTAGTTTTAACTGTACAACTGTGGTAGTGTAGTGTATGAATAAATCAAATTTGTTTTTTAATTATAAAAATATAAAATTGAGTGTTGCCAATTTTAAATTTTGGCGATAAATTAATAATTGTATTTTTAGATTTGATTTGTTTTTAAATGTATTGAATATTACTTAAATTACATGTCATTTAAACATCGTGATTTGTACAGTAACATTTTTATTTTTTAAAATTAAAAATATACATATAATTTTTTTTTGTAAGTATTTTATTTTGGTAATGTTGCCAGAGTTTTCTTAACGTAGCATATTTATTTGGAATGTTGACGTACACTAACCGGGACCATAGTGCATTATATATTCATATGTATATAGGTATGTGGGGATATTATTTCAACCCACACTAGGTATTTATTTATGAGGTTTGAACTACATTGAATCTAAAATTATCTATTATTATATTGTTCATATTTGTGTATATAGTGTGACCAGTGGATAGTATACTTGTTAAGATTTTTAAGTAAATTATTAAGTAAATATTCAGTTTAAAACCGAATAAGATTTTTTTAATTTGTTAAAAAATTAAATATGTAGGTATATTTATTTGTTATATATACTAGATTACAATAAATATTAAAATGTATGCTATTTTTCTATGTATGCTATTGTTGTTGCACACGTATTGTCATTTAAAATATATAAAGTATCCAAACAGAATTGAATATCATTTCATTTTTATTTTGTATTATAATATTGTATATTATCATATTCAGTTATAGATAGTTTATATTGATAGAAGCGTAGGTAGGTTACAATGGTATAAAATAATATAAATAACTATGTACATACAAAAAAAAAAATTGAATACATCATAAAGAAAATAAAGTTTAAAATTTAATTAAAGTTTATGATAAAATAATGAGTACATTCTAAATTGGTTTAAATGTATTGTTAGCATTTTAACAATGATAAACTGTAATATATATTTTGAAAAATATAATATAATTAGATATGACTGATATAAGTGTATACTGTATAAGGCACAATAAACAGTATATCAACAAATGTATAACATTATTAAATAGATAGTTAAATTTATTAGAAGTAGAAAAGTAAAAAAAAAAAAAAATATATATATATATATATATATATTTTAATGGTGAGTGATATAAAAAATAATTTGGTATATTCATTGTTTAATTTTAAATACATAGTACTAAATGTCCTTTATTACGTCTTATTTTGTGAACATTAATAAAAAATATCACTTATTTAAAATTAAGATTGGAAATTTTATAAACTATGACACTATGTGCATGATAATTGTTTCGTTTAAAAAATGTTCGGGTATATATAATTCCGATGACTTATTTTATTTGGTTTTTTCAGGTTGCTATAAAAATGATCGATAAAAGGAAATTGGATGCAGTTAATCTGGAAAAGGTTCATCGTGAAGTAGACATTATGAAACAACTGGACCATCCTCACATCATTAAACTATATCAAGTGGGTAAAACAAAATGGAAATATATTTCTTAAAATAATGGGAGTTTTTTAAATAAACGTCCTTGTTTTAGATTTTGTGCTGAGCAATGTATGTATTGATTTTACAATGATGTGTGTTGGGTGTGTGTGTGATTTTTTTGTTTGAGTATACACTATAAGTTGTCGATAAATGTTTATCTTCGATTTTCAACTTTGATAGTGGTTTTGGATATCACATTAGATCTAGTTTGTACTAGAGGTCAAAATTAAAAAATTGAAAGTTTTTTTTATAATCGTGAAAACATACAAAAAAATAAAGAAAAACTTGAAATTTCACGCTATAATATAAAATTATATATTATAATATAATATAAATTTATTTCTATTTTGTTTTAATTCAAAAACAATTAATCATAGAATCTTGAAATTTAAAAAAATATAATCTTTCAAGGCGTATTTATGGATTATAAAAAAAATTAATAACTCGATTTTTCATTAATTTATATAGAATCAAAAATAAGCTTAAAGTCTGTTCCGCGATGTACTCTTTCATTAAAAAAAACCAAGATAATCGGTTGAGTACCTACTTGTGTAGTTTCAGAGAAAATGCAGAAAATGCGTTAAATGATTTCCAATTTTTACATTTATATATGTATATAAATTTTGATATAGATATGTAGAGTCGCGGATTTTTGTACATAGAATGACTGAAGAAAAATATTTTTGAATATTCACCTATAGTCAGCCGCATGTCGATAAATCAACGTATCACAGCCCGCTTGTCTCGGAATTAATTGACAAATATTGATATTTCACATTAAACTAATATAATTAATTACAATTAAATTAAGCATATAGGTATCACTCAGTAATAATGTGATTTTCTATTGTTGAAAGAATTTTCAAAATCGGTTGAGTAGTTTCAGAGTATATCACTGACACATTTGTCGGACTCTAAATGTTTATATATGTATATAAAGATATATTTTATCTCAACCTGTGGATCATTGCAGATTTAATGATGTTCAGATAATCTTAAATAAACACTCACGTAAAAATATATATTTTCATTCTATATTGCATGTCTTCATATACATGTATGGTTTTAGTATTTAAAATCTGCATACGTAGTTAATTTCCAAGAATAAAATAACTGATGATTTTCAACCACATAAAGTGTGTATTAATGATATTTTTCTAAAAAATTAATGTATGCATTGTAGTAATTTAACTATCGTGATAGGTAATATACATTTTAATAAAGCTTTAAGTAGGTAGTGATTAATATTTTAATTTACACTTTCCAGGTAACATATTATATTATAGATACTTATGAAAATCCAGAAAATCATTATAACATATTTTTTAAAATCAAATTGATTAGGTACTAAAATGACTAAAACAGATTATAATTTTACTTCTTTGAACACAGAAAAAACACTATATTATGTACATATAATTATAGGTTAATAATTAAGCTCGTTACGATTGAAAAATGTTTTCAGTGAAAATCACAATAACTGATTTTTTAGTATGAGTAGAATGGATTATTATACGTATTTTTTATTTTTCTTAAATATAATTTAAAATATTAAATATTATTTGGCAAATAAGTTATGAGATCATTAAGTTGTTGAAAATTTAAAATGCATAGTAATTAAAAATTATTATTACATATTACATAATATCATATACATTATTTACAAATTAGAAACTACTATATATACCTAATTATTTTGAAATTACAATGAATCTAACTATAATAGTATAATATAATCATCTATGTAATCATTTAAATGTATTATTTTAAATGTTAGTAGTTAGTAACCCCTATAGTAGTATAGTACCTTTACCTATATAGTATATACAGAGGACTATACATTTACGTAAAAGGAAGTTATATAGGTATAATTAAATAGGCAATCAAGACAGAACTGTAAAGTTTAAACAACTAATTATTATTACTAAGAAAAGTATAAATTGAAATAATTTTTGTTATAAATAGGTTATGGAATCAAAAGATATGATATATATTATTTCGGAATATGCCAGTCAAGGAGAAATATTTGGTAAGTAATTACAATTGACATAATAAGACAGTGTACACAAATATGCTATACATTTCAATGAATAGTTCATTACTATTTATTAATTTAAAAATTTAAGAATAATAGGGATAAATATCTATACATTTTTTAACCGTTTCCTGGAATTCAAGGATTAAAATCAATTGAAGTTACTTAATATTTGTCTAAGCATTTTATAACATACCTATATAAACAATACATTATAATAATATTTACAAATATCTTTGACCTCATAAATAATTTATTTTTAGTTTGATAAAAGTAGGTACTCGTATAGAGATTTTTATTTTTTAGTACTATTTTTCTTTATTAGGTCATACTTTTTATGTTAATGATAATAATAAAAAGGTATGCGTTTACACATTGATAAACAACAGGTGTATTTAACCACCCTGGTCAAATATGGGTATTGTATTTTCTATATGCTATGACTCAAGTATTCATTATAGTGATCCATAATTAGCATACTGTTTTCAAATAACACTAATTCAAATTTATACGAAAAAATAAAGTCTTTATTGTTAATTGGTATTTGAAACACAACCGTGAATGGCGAAAGCTTAAATAAGAACTATAAGTTGTTATTGAACAAAACCTTGAATATGAAAAGTTTATTTTTAATTTCTTATTATTTACTGTACCTACTCTATTACGGCATGTAAATAACGACTATTGTTTGATATTATAATTATGCTATAATTTAATAATTGTTACATTATTTTAGTTTAAATGCAAATCATGTTTAAAATGTAAATTTTATTTTATGGAAATAATGTACTTTCGAATTTTCTTGTATCTATAATGGATAACCCAGCGACGTTGAAAACATATGATTTTCCCTGCGGCATTAATAGTTTCTTGAGCTTAAGATTTCATTTTAAATATACTTCACGTAAAATATATAATATTGTTTTTTAAATTGCTACTCTTTTAACATTTATATGCACTTTATAACTTCCCTGTTTGAAACTTTTGAATTTTAAGTTTAACCTATTGTATGATGTATACATTTGCAGTATTATGCTATTCAGATATGAAACAGTACGTACTAATACCTAATATACATAGTATATAATTAATAATTATGTTTGGGTTTTAAATAAGGTTAAATAACATTTTAGTATACATTTTCAAAACTCTTTTTTTCATACAACAAATAAAAACATAGTTTTTAAATTCTAAATAATTAAATCAAACATTTTTTTTCTTTAAAGAGCAGGTAGATATCTTTACTTACCCATTTATACACTCGATTTTCTATCGCAATTCAAATAATATATTATATAACTTATGACGTTTTTTCATAGACTGAAAAAGTATTAATAGAAAATAAAAAAAACATTGGTACTAATTTTTAAAGGTATTTTATGCATTTAAACTTAATAAAAATGCTATAATCAAATATATAAAATAGTATGTATATTTTTAAATAATGTTACTTAGTAAAAAAATATAAAATGTTTACTATACCATAAAACACGAACCCAATGATTTTGTGGCTTCAATCATATCAACATTTAAAAATAAATTGCTAAAGCTATTGCTGAGAAATTGGTTTATTGTGGTTTCCCGTTGATTCTAATGGAAAAACTATATTATATACACTAAAAAATATGGTATTATTTGGTCTATACTCTATATATTACATAATATTGGAAAAATTCGTTATCGAAAAAACATAAAAGTCAACGGTTTATATCGTGTTGAAATATAGCGTAAACTAAACTGTATATATATATATTTCGACGTCGGGAAAGAAACTAACTCATTTTGCACTATGGATAAAAAAAAACTTATATATATATATATATATTATATTTATATATTCACCGCATCTCTAATAGTAGGTACACATATTGTGCGTATGTTGCATGGTTTAACAGCATACACAGGTTGATCTTTCAAACTACGTTCGTTTTCTCAAAGTATTGTGTTTTAAAACACATTTTTTCTCACGGTTTAGAGTAATCACAAGGTCTCAAATCTATTATTATTATAATTTTTTTATTTTTCGATAATCGCGCTTTTAAATATTATATTTTTTAATTACTGCAGGCATTACAGCCTATAAATATTTATTGTTATGACGGTGAATAATTATATTGACACGTATTGAATATGTGCATGATGCTTATGCGCGAATCACAATTATCGAATTTACATAATAATAAGATCGCGTAGTAATGTTTATAGATGAGCGCGTGTGGTATATATAATAGTGCTCCACCGATTTCGAAGTCCGTAACCGCGCTTCGCGCCTGCACCCTATTTCTTTTGCATAATAATATATCATATTATTATTATTATCGTGGACCTTTTAAACGATTAAGAAACAAAAAAAAGTCTACTGCTCAAACGACTAATAAAATTTAAATAATCGTTCTGCATATAATAATATAATATTATATAGGTAACGTTATTATAATAATATGCATTAGGCGTACATTACAAATTGCATCACGGCGATAGTGTAAAATCGCGCACTCGCCGCGGCGGTGGCAGTGACGCGGCGGTGTATAAGACGGGAGCTTTTGGTGCGGATAACGCTGTGGTGGTCGCGCTAGGCGGTGTGCGGGAGGGTCGGGCAGCGAGCCAGCCGGCGAGCGAGCGATCGAGCGATCTAGCGACAATCGTACACACGCACACGTCACACACGTACAACTTGGTCGCGCAAGCGCCCCGCCCGCCCGCTTATTATTTGTACAATAATGATAATACGAAACAGCGACTAAAGAGAGAGACAGAGACAGAGAGCGAACGCGGCACACAGAGAGCGTACTATAGAGAGCTTATTGATCGAGCGCGAGCGGCGGCGGCGACCGGCTTGAACGCACCGCCGCCGGTCGTTCTGCACGCCCTCGCCACACAATGCGTCGACCCCGAAAGTGTAACGTACAACAGCCGTCGGCGTGTTGCGTTTTTCCCGTCCCGCGCGCAACGTTGGCCGTATACGAAATGCATCGCGGCGATCGTACTATGTATAATAATATGCCTTGTCTGCTGTATGTGTACGCGTGTAGGGCTGTCGGTATTTTAAATTTTGATACCCGATATCCGGTATTTGTTTATTACCTGCAGTATATACTGCCGGCGATAGAGGCGTTACAATATTATAACGTAACATTATATGGGTAGTCATCCTGCACCGGTGAATCTAGAACGGCGTTATTCCAACTTATATACCTACTATGCTTGATAAGTGCATTATTGTTTTAAAAATGTAATGTTTTCGACAATATATTGTTGAAAAAAAAGTAATTACAAAACGTTGTTTTTTAATACCACTGGAGGCGGGTGGGAACTCTTACTAAAATAAAAAGGGGCATTGAATAAAAAGGGTTCTACTACGTATATATAGTTCTATAAACTGTTCTCGATCAGAGTTTCATACCTAACCTTTTTGCAATCACGGCGCAAATAGATACACCATTATTATTGCATTTTATAAAGTAGTATACTATACGCGGACCGTTTATGTCCGTAAGTGGTTTAAACACTACACCAAAAATAGATTTTCCGAATATAATACGGATGCGTACGCTACTTTATATCGATGACAGACTACATGAATTCGTTATTTTCGGCAATTACTTTAGCGTGGCATACCATAAAATATGGTCGGCAACAATGCCAATTACCGAATTACGGTATACCAGTATTCTCAAACATCGAAAATACCGGATACCAATAATACCACCTGTCCTAAATAAATATTTTACGGGTACATATCAAATGAATATTTATATAGAGAAAGTACAACTAAAAAAGTATATTCTGCGTAAAAAAAATTTATTGATCCACGAAAAACAGTACAAAAATACAAAAATTTAAAATATTAAAATCACAATAAATTACTCTTTAATTCTCCTGAAAACCTTGAAAAATATAACCAAGCCGCTTTTGCCATACTACCCTGATATTATACCTTTTATTATTAGTAACGTCTGTTTAAATATACATTATATACTATTATATACTATACTCGATACTCCCGAAGACGTACGAGTTAACAAGTAACGTGATAGCATAATTTAATTACTTTTTGACTTTTGTCCAAACTAACATTAATCACTATTTACACTGCGAGTTATTCGATGCACTATATTATCTAAACAGTTTTTTTAAATACTAATTATATCAAACCTATATAATATAAAAATTATACTCATGCGAGATAAGTTATACCCATCGTTGCTTGCATTATATATGCACCTAATCAGTAATCACATACATCATTAGTATTATATAGGTATGAAGGGGTGGAGAAGAAGATTAATATATATTATGTATAATGTATATACATTTTTCGAATTACTTACGTCTGAATAAGAAATTATTTTTTTATTTTTACACGGTTTATCGATTTTTTTGACTAAGTTCAGCAGGCCAATACAGGAATGTTTTTGGCACTATAATGCAGTAAGTAGGTGACGGAAAATTGTGACACACCGCACCAATTAAATAACTACGCTGTTTAATTGTATGTATGTTATACATATATGCGAGCTTCTAAATATACCTATAAAGATTGTTTTATAATGTTTATCTCCATCAACATTCATTTTTTAAATAGGTACTAACATTTAAAATGCGACTTTGGATAATACTTTTTTTTAATTTTTAATTTTTTGTATACTTTTGATTATTACTCTTTAGTTAGGATAACACAACTTTTAAACTTCACATACAGTAGTTTTTGGTTTACTTAAACTTAAAATAAGAAATTTAAAATATTTGTTTTTTAAAAACCTAAGATAGACAATTTATACAGCTAATTTATGTAAATATTTTAAAAGTTTACTAATTTTCATTAAGTATTCAAATAGTTTCAAGAGTCAAATGACGGATAAATATGAATACCTATATAAAGTTGAACAAACACATGAGACAACCTGCAGTATATAATACTTCCTTGTTTAATTTCATGTATTTTACTTAAAATTTAGTATACCTTCTTTAAACATTTTTGAAAAAAATGATAATTGTCGTCTATGAACAAGAAAACGTCCATCTACGTATAATATATATATATAATTGTCAATAGGTTCACTGTTAAAATTCGTTCACCATATAATAGGTACTTATTACTTTCATGTTTCTTGTTAATTGTTACTAAAACGTGCATTATTAACAGTAAATATATTATATTATGTATTAAGTTATACATTTTTCAACTGAATGACAAACTCGTTAAAACAAGTTTTCTCTGACACTTTCGTAAAAAAAAATATACTCATGCAGCACAACATAATATATTTCTACATACGATAGTTAGTTACCTACTCTAGGTTATTTTGGATCAATGTAGTTGGAAGCAAAAATAAAAATATTATATTATGTTATAAAGTTTTGAACTGTAGAAATGAAATAATATTCAAATTATTATAAATAACCATCGATATTACAATAGTCAATTGTGTTGAAGACTGCATCTTTCTATTTGTTCGTTCATACTTTTTTTTTGTGTGTGTGTAATCGTGAATAAAAAAATAATAATATTTCTATAGCCGTTTTATAGAGTGCAAAAACCGTAACATTTCGTTTTGTAAGATTTTTTATACAATCTATGAGTGAAACGACTGGAACGAGGGATCATCTTGTTTGATATTAATGTACAATTGTACCTACCTATTTATATGAAGTTATTTAAAAAAAAAATATATATATATATATATATTAGGGCAAAACGTGTTACAATTTGTTTTGTTAATTAGGTCGTAGTCATGAGAAATAATTGCATATCAGTATTGCATTTATAATTTGAACTCAACATTTTTTCTTGTGTTGTTGTGTAATTTTGATAAAAAAAAATAATAATAATAATAAAAAAACCACGTTAATTTAACTAAAATAATTTAAAACTACATTTTTATTTTACATATTGATAAATCTCATTTCAACATTGAAAAAATACATTATTATTATTTTTTTTAATTTTAACCTAAATATTTGTATAGTTAATAATTATGATTAGGTATTTTATGTAATTTGGCTTAATTTAATGTTATAATCATATTAATTATTTTTCATAATATTTTAAGTTATAACTATAGTTTATGTATACTATTCAATACATTAATACATTTCGAAAATCTTAACATATAATATCAATTATGTATTTTTATATACAATTATATTTGAAAAGTTCTACAAATAGTTAACTTTGGTATAATGCTAATAATGTGGTAAATCAAATTAGGTTCAAGAGTTAATATATATTTAACGCGATAAGTTATCATTGTTTTTTTTT
This sequence comes from Aphis gossypii, assembly GCF_020184175.1. Lineage (NCBI taxonomy): Eukaryota > Metazoa > Arthropoda > Insecta > Hemiptera > Aphididae > Aphis > Aphis gossypii. Next base: position 42,145,559 of record NC_065530.1, on the reverse strand, counting down.
AATTTATTGCCACAGCACACCAAAAGCGTTTTCAAAAAAAAAAAATTAAAATTAAATATAGAGAGAACAAATAAATTTGTTATCTATTTATTTCTATTGATCGGGAATAGTCTGGCAAAGTTCTAAGCTTAATATTAATGACAAGTAGACGATAAAACTTTTTTATACTTTAGCTGTCAATCTCCTGTGGTTGCTCGTGGCCTCACGCTACACAGCACTATAAACTAAAATAATACATTCACTTTGATAGTCAAATGTAATATTCATATTTATGTGTGTATGTATATAAATATATACACAATACTAAGTATCATATAATCACAATAGATAAATGTATTGTTTGTAAAACAATAGTTACTACATCTAGTGATAAAAGTACTATAAAATATAATACTAAAATTCCATTTTTTTTTATGCGAAAATGTGCTCGACACTTAGTCTCCATAATATCTTTATTGACATAGCTGTTATAACAATGATTTTTTTCATCATAAAATGTAAATAATAAAGAAATAAGCTTATAAGTGAAATTTGTCAGCTGGATTAATAAGTGATCTTTAATTTAAATATACCAGCTTAACTTTTATTACGTGTATAGACATTGTTACTGGAGCCAGTAGGTAGCTTTATCTTAACAATATATAGATAGTAGATACCATTATAAATTCATTGCATTATCGTGGTATACTTAATATCTATACTCATGACTCATGTGTAATATTTTGTGTGAATGTATTTTATAGATAATATAAATAAAATTATTCATCAAACAGCATTCTACAAAGGCACAATAAGCTATACCGAAGTTGTCTTCTTCGCGTGACGCGTGAGATTACTTACCCCATATTGATAAATCAATACAAACATATTATTGTATATATTATAAATAAATATGGTTTTGTAATTATGAAAATACTTTTTTTTATGCTATAAAATGTTTGTATAGGTATTTAGTTTGGTTTAAAAACAACATTTTCTAACTATTTTAATGTATTTTTTCGTAATACTCAGTTAAAAAAACAATTGAATATATTTAGTTATTTCTATTTTCGATTCCCATAGATTTGTACTTATAAAGACTCATAACATAAATTGTAACCTAAAATATAGGTACTATTGATACTAAGAAGTATGGGTCCTATACTATTTTTAGTCATTCGATTATATTACAAATTAAATTAATATGGATATTTAATATTAGATGATTTTTATACTTATTCAAATAGTTTATAGAAATATAAAATGTTGATAGTTTTACTATAAATCAATCTCAAATTAATTCAATTTGTTCTTTAGTACATAATATATTTGTATTTGTATAGATTACATTGCCAAGTACGGTCGAATGACTGAAGCAGCTGCAAGAAAAAAGTTTTGGCAAATACTCTCGGCGGTTGAGTATTGTCATAACAGACACGTTGTACACAGAGATTTAAAAGTACTAAATTATTTGATAAAAAAAATAATAATTTATCGGACAATATTGACTAATACATTTTTGTATAGGCGGAAAATTTGCTACTTGATGCTAATATGAATATAAAAATAGCTGATTTTGGATTTAGTAATTATTTTACACCTGGCGAACAGTTGGCTACTTGGTGTGGATCACCCCCTTATGCTGCTCCTGAAGTTTTCGAAGGAAAAAAATATTATGGTCCCGAGATTGATGTTTGGGTAAATGTTTCGAATTATTTACAATTATAATTTATAATATATTAGACATGAGTAGCAAAAAAATCGTGGTGAATTAAAAATGGATTACAATGCTTTTATTACTGTTAATACTGCAGAATTTTGTATAATAATTAAGCAACTAATTAATTAGATTAAAATAACTTATTAGATTAATAATCGTTAATACCTGTATATTTTTAAAACTATTATTTATTTATTTATTTATTTTTATTATATTTGTAATTTCATTTTTGCTAAACATTATTTTTCAGAGTATGGGAGTAGTTTTGTACGTATTAGTTTGTGGAGCATTACCATTCGATGGAAGCACGTTGCACTCGCTCAGAGATAGAGTTTTGTCTGGACGATTTCGTATACCATACTTTATGAGCACTGGTAAGTTACATACAATTTATCAACGTTATATAATACGTTATGCTTAACATCTTGTAATTTTTTTCCGGAGAAATCTTTGGTTTTTTTTTTATTTTGATTCGTTCAGATTCGTTTATGATTACAATCGTGGCGTGAGTGCGTGACGAAAATTTCAACTGGCACTGTTGAGTTAAACTTGATTTAAAAAATTCACGAGTAAGAAATCAATGGAGCAAATATAATAAATATATCATCAAAATTGAATCATAAAACACTGTACATAACATCTACATAATTTTTCACAGTTCATTTCCAAATAGCTGTATAACGTTGCTTATTTTCACAGTTTGGTATATATTTTTTTTTACCTACCCGTTGAATACAAACTATAGATATTTAAATTATCTACTCATATTTTGTATCATAACTTGTTAGCTATTAACTCTCATTGAGTAATACCTAATAGGCATTGTACGTATTAATGTATGTATTTATTATTTTATATATAATTTGATCTTTATAACCATATAGGAGCAAATAAAATAAATTATTTTAATTTACTATTTAGCTAAAATGTTCATCATAATTTTACCATTAATGATTAATTTTATAAAATGTTTGAGTTTGTCTTTATATAATATAATTAATAATATTTAGACGTAGAATAATCTAAATCAAATTCATAATCTTAAAGAAGTATGCGTACATTGTACTCGCAATTTAAGTTAACATATCACTATACTTAGCCTTAATTTAGAGCAAAAATGCGTCCCGTTTTTAGTTTTTACCTTTTTCATAACCCGAGTGCCCACAGTCTTATCGACAAATTATATTCAAGTGCCCCTGTAATGTTATAGAAAAATTATATTGAATAAACTGAATTCATTTCTGTTCTGCAACTGTAAGTATCAATTTATTAAGAATATTAAAATAAATTAATCAGCTAAACATTTTTAAGATGAAAGTTCAACGATTGAATATGATAGTTCAAATTTAAAACTAAGTATAATATTATAAAAATAATTATTTCAATAAGGACTGTGGTATTGTGGGAAAATTGCATTTTCTTATTTAACGGTCAATAAGTGTAACTGAAGTAGTTTCATTATAGACAATTCGTATTTTTAATTAAAAAATAAATATATTATTGCTAAATAATATATACGGTAAGCAAGATACTAAAATAAATATAACGTTTTTCTAACTAAAAAAAAAATATATGTATAAAAATTAGTACCTAAACACACCTAAAATTTTAAGAATGAATATAAGCCTAAATAACTAAATATATATGCATAATTCGGACTACGGGAAATGTATGATTTTTTTGTGACTCGGTTGATACTTTATCCCATACGCACTCAAGACATTAAAATAAAGAGTCATTTCGGACGCACTCATGGAATAACTCCCTTAATTTTACTATTTTCATAGATAAGGTTATTAAATTTGTTTTTATTTTTTTATTAAATTTGTAGTCCTATGTATTTTATTATCTATATTCTATACATTTATAAAGAATATATGTTTTTTTATTAATAATTAATATTAAATTTGATTGATAATTTTGTTACACATATAAATTTATAAGACAGTATGAAAACTTTTCATATATTTATTATATTCAAGTGTATAAAAAAACGACCATTATGTATATATAATATATATATATATACATACACACAAGTATGCATAACAAAAATCACACTAAGCTTTATATAAATATTTGTTTATTTGCTCTTTTATGTAAGTATTGTATATGTATATTATAATAACAGAGATAATATATCATAAATGCTGTATAGTGTTTACGGAGGATAGTTGAAAGATAAACCCACATTTTTATTTACAGTTCTTGAACGTTTTTTTCTATTCACGAAATTTATCCGAATCAAAATTCTCATCTGTTGAACATATTCATAGGTAGTAAAAGTGATGGATTTTTTTAAAGATTTAAATAATTAAATTATAATGTGAACGACGTGATAAATTGAAGGCGGTGGTCTTATAGGGGAATCCATAAAAGTGGACTGTACGTCAAATTTAACGATTGTAATGACGTAACTGCGCGTTGGTTTGTCGTAAATTTTTAAACATAAGAATCCAGTGGTTCCGCCAGGTTTTATTTTCACTCCGCGCCGGGTCTGCCCGCGTGGTATGACGCACATGCAATGACGTCACTGTCATCAGCGGTAGAGCGATCAATTTTACACTATACTGCTGAACCGCTTGGCCGGAATAAAAACGAACACTAAATATGTCAACACGTGAAATGCGAATATATAGTAATACTATTAAATATTAATATATTTTACAGGTTGTGAATCATTGATACGTAAAATGCTCATATTAGACCCAAATAAAAGGTATACAGTCGAACAGATAAAAAGGCATCCTTGGATGTTAGAAGAAGCGCCGAGACTTCTACCGGGCACGATTGCAGAAATGCCAGCAGAACCTAATGATCAAGTGTTACGGTTCATGAGCAGTTTAGATATAAACACGACGAGAACTAGACAGGTTAGATTCTTTTAGTTACATAACTACCTATTATAAAGAACATATTAAGTTAAGGATATTTTTTTTCATCTATTAAAATATAATATTTATTTATCATGTTTGCTAAAAACCTATAGCATAAAAATGATTTTGAAATAGCAAGGGACATGAAATAAAACAACATAACTTTATTGTATTAAAAGGTTTTCTATAGTATTTGGCAATATTTTTTTCTGTTAAAAATTAACAAGTCTAGCGTTAATGGAAGCATTCAGCTTCATGAATTTTATTATAATATTTCTATGAACTACCTATATATTGATTAAATCACTACCTATTCAACATTTTGGCGATTTCAAGATCAATGGGTTTGGTAGTAACAACAATCGATATTGACACATCGCGATATAAACTTCATAGTACATAATATCTATTTACATATACTTATATTTTCGATGAATATAATAGTAATAATATTTTTTATATCATCGAGTTATAATTTATAGCAAAACAAAAGTATACTTCTACGTCTATTTACGTAATATATTATATTTATATATATGTATTATGTATTCTTTTAGAATATTTCTACAACTATTCAAATGATGACTGACTGACAAAGTGTCAACATATCAAGTGTAATTTATTTATTTTTTACTTGATTAATTTTAGCTGATATGTGTACAATATTTTCCATTTGGCTCAGTGTAGTTGAAAACATTTTTTGAAATTATATAGATAGAAATCATCATAGAAATTTATAATGACAACGACGATAGTTACACGGAATATTATTAAAAACATTTCAGTCGTTGCGGAATCGGACGTACGATCATTACGCGGCCATTTACTATCTGCTGCTGGAGAAACTCAAGCAACAACAGTCGCAAGAGAACAGCGGCCACTATCTGCAGGACCGGCGGCTGTCGGATAAACTGTTCTCGTACGAACAGCCGCAGCTGTTCACCGGACACTCGAGCCCCAACAAGCGGGCGTCGATCGACTGCCCGGCGGCCGGCCACCAGTACATGCAGCCCGACCTGTGGAAACAGCCCAAAACCAGCGCGGCCGTGCACCTGAACAGCGGGCACACGCCGTCCAACCGGCCGCGGTCGTACAGCCAGGGCCGGGCCGTGCAGCATTCCGTCAACCTGGCCGACCTGTGCAAGTCGCCGCAACAACAACACCCGCCGTTCAGAGAGCTGCCCCAGCTGCCCAAGTTCAAGGGCTGCAAACCGGACAACAAGATCGACATGGCGCCGCACGACGACGGCCCGAAAATGTGCTACCACAACCGGTTGGATCACATGACCATGATGGCGCCGCAGTATTCCACGTCGACGGACGAGGGCATCGAGACGGACCTGGAGGACGCTGCCGCGTCGTCCAGCCCCACGCAACTGCACCAGTCGCACCGGGCCGGGGCTTACGGGCCCGTGGCCGGCGTCGGCGGCGGCCCGGTGATCAAGAGCCACAGCCAGAACCTGGCGGATCACCTGCAGTGCGCGGCCAACCTGCAGCAGTACGAGTCGGACCTGCAGGTGTCCAGCCTGCCGTCGTGCGCAAACGAAATGAAGTATGCGGCCGACTGCACGGCCATCTGCTCGGCCGCGGCCGCGGCGGCGGCGGTGGCTGCGGCCAACAGCTGTCCGCCGGCGTCGTGGGACAGACGCGCCTCGTTCTTGGCGCACAACCACAGCTCGGCCGGCGACGGCGTCCGACCGCGCACCGCAGACAACATGTCGCCGGTCAGCTTCCGGGAGGGCAGACGGGCGTCCGACGGGCTGATGAACCAGATCGACACGGCGGTCATGGCCGCGGCCGCCGCGGCCGTCGCGATGGTGGCCAACGCCAACGGGGTGCAGTCGTCGTCGCCCAGGTCGCCTCTGCTGCAGCAGCAGCAGCAGCAGTACAACGGCGGTCGCTTGCCGATCGGCGGTGGCGGCGGCGGCAGCGGCAAACTGTTTCAGCTGCAGCAGGAATGCGGCGGCGGCGTGCAAAAGGAACACGAGACGCTCAAGATGCTGTACCAGAGCTGTCTGCCCAACGACGAACAGGTGGCGTCCAACCGGAAACAGTCGGCCGGCTCCGAGTACCGGTGCGGCAAGGACGTGCCGCCCAGGTCGCCGTCGGCGGCCATGGCCAAGCGGTTCAACTACACGGACGGCTATGCGCTGGACAAGTCCGGGCTCCAGCAACAGCTGTTCCAGCAGCGGTTGCTCCAGCACAAGCGGACCGCGTTGCACAAACAAGGGGCCGCCGCGTCGGCCGCGGCGTTCGGACAGTGCGGCGTGACGGCCGCCGACTTGGCCGCGGCCAACAAACGGCAGCACCACGCGCACCGGCAGCCCTCGCTTCAGTACAACAACAAAACCGTACAACTGTCGTCGCCCCAACACGGCGGCGGCGGCGGCGGCGGTGACGGCCACGGCCACGGCGGCGCGATGCAATTCCAATCGGACGGCAGCTGGCAATCGTTGCCGCACACCATGGCCACGTGCCAGATCAACGACTTCGACGGTCAGGCCAATTGGCTGTCGGTGCCCGATCCGCAACACCACTGGTACTGCACGTCCGGGCAGCAGTACAACTTCTCCAAGAATTATTCACAGGTGACCGCTCATATTATACCTATACTTAGTTTTTTTTATACATCATACGACTATACGATGATATTATATACCCAACATAACGTCATATTATATTATGTGATTATTAAGTCACCCTACAATATTTCGACCTATATCTACCTATAAGGTTGTGACCGGTAACCTGCGCATTAATTGAGATTCGAGTGGCCCGAAAGTTTGCGGGGGACGATTTTTGTAGGAATACACTATAATTATTATAATTTATTATAATATAATATATTGTTACACCTGATTATTTTTCGTCAGATAAGTATAAGATACCTACATAGGTAGTCATCTAACTGTTATTACCGTGCAGACGGTATTATATCCTAAAAAATGTGTATGTATTACTCAGAATTTATTTATACGCCTCCGACTTGTATCTGTATAGATAATATCTATTTTTGGCCTTAAATAATACAAGTAGGTACTTATATATCATATACAAAAAACTTGACCATTTACTTCTGGATTTTTTTTTCTTTATAAAAATTGATGTGATCATTAAATTTAATTGTCCGCGGCCATTCATTTTAATTGTGTATTTGCTGTAGCTAAAGCAGCACGCTTGAACCGTATATAGGTTGTTTGCCATTGACTAATGAGTAATGAGTATAATAATCCTTTAACAAGAATATGATCTGACAAACCGTTTATTTAGTCGTTTTGCATAACATTCGAATGGATTAATTAGGCTTTAAATATTTTAAGCATTCATTTTATTAATATATTATTAGTTTTAAAAAGTTATCTGAAATAAAATCAGGTCATTCTACATTAAACAATATGATAAAATATATTATACATTGACTCTCCAGAGGTCATGACGCGTGTGCAGTGGGATTAATCCTTATATGTTGTCGACAATTTCAGGGAATAGGTACCTATATTATTCACTCATCTTATCCGCTGAGTATGATTTTAGAAAATATTTATTTCTTACTCAATACTTAATGAGGCTGCTAGACTGCGTATCTGACATTTATATTTAAAATTATTGAAGTAGACGCGGAAATGGATAATTTTTTATAACTCTCAATGTTATGCATATATTATAACAATTTGAAATGATTTTATAAAAATTGCGCTATAAATAAATAACACTTCCGTATGTATTATTAATAGACTTATGGTGTACATATTTGGTACCAAGATATAACATTCTATAAACTTATAAAAGATATAGCTATCATTTACATAATAAAAAAGATAAATTTTAATTACTTTTGAAAATATTAAAGCATATTATTTTATAGTAAAATGTTAAAAGCTATGTATTTTGGTTAGTTTTATTTGAAAGCTCCTAATTGTCTAAATAGTAAATTGCATTCCTACATAGATCAAAGTAGTAAATAAACTTACTTATTAGAGTTAGGAGGTTAACGGACTATGTCATGTGAACTCAGATAACGAATCACGTGATTATAACATATATTGATTCGTTTGTTTTTCATTTTATTATATATTACATAAAAAAAAAATAATTAAAGACACTTAAAAATTAAATAATGTTTGTGATAAGTACATAATGATTGACCGATGGTCATTACAATTAAATTATCAACTATTATTAACAGACTAAGATTTTATTAAAATATATTCAGTATTCTAAAAATTGAGTAATATTTTTTTAAATTTGATATTTTTTATTAGCTGTATAAATAATACCTATCTACTTTTTACAAACTTTTAATTATTGAAAAATATATTATACATTTAAATATATTAAATAAAGAAAAAAATGAGGAACCTTGACCGAAATTTTGTTCCGACTGTACCATAATTAGGTATTATTCCAATATATGTGTTGAACCTATCTTTAAATATTAACGGTATTTAAAAAGCTAACATTTATAGCTAATTAACCATTTAATTGTACATTAACACACAATGATACTAATACAAAAATGCTTGATTGTTTACGTTTACAATAATAAATGTTTCAATTTCTAGGTAATGTCTAGAGGTCTAGACATTTAAATTGAAAAAGTGGAATAGTAACTTTTTAACGAGTTAATTAAAATATATCCTTATTGTAAATATTTTTTTTACTAATAAATATTTTAAAATTTCATACACGTGTATTTTTCACTAAATATACACATTACACATTGAACATTGATAGGTGAATATCATTATCCATCCATATCATTTTCAAGATTAGCAAATCAAGAAAACTACTAAAAAATGTTTTTTTTTTTTTAATAGTTGATTTCATGCAAAACATTATAGGTGACCTTTTAATGTTGAAATTGGAAAATTGATCTAACTCATCGCCATGGCTCATGACTCATGACTTATGTTTAATCCAATAATCTAAAACAAAAATGTAGGTATAATTTTAAAAAACAAACAACGCTTTTATAGTGAGATTAAATGTTTAAAATAGATAAGTTTTTACTCGTATATATTTACATTACACAGCTAGGGTTTCGTTTATTTAAAGTGGTGGGGTAAAATTTTGTAGATAATACTTTTATAACTAATAGAATATATTCATGCGAAGGTATTTAAAGTAATTTATTTATTTTTATTTATATTTTAAATTAAACTCTTAGGTGGCAATATATAGTTTGTAAATAATTGTGTTATGACTGTTATGACTAAAAATAATTGTTTTAATTAAATCAACAACCACATAATATTAAACTCTATTTCTTCTCGCAACAATATTAAACAATAATAATTTCAAATTACTGCACTTTTAATAAATTACATTCATGCATGTATTATTATATTTTATATTATCTTTACAAAATATACCTTAAAGACATTAAGCCTTTAGTAATTTAATAGACTAAAATTATAACTCGTTGTATTTATTTATTTTGTATGATTGTATTCATCATCTAAACTTGTAAATTATTAAATACCTAGTACAACTTATACAACTATAAAAGCATAATGACCAAGTAAATTATAAAAATAGGCTTTCCTTGTAATAAATTATTTTATTATTTAAATGTTATAAGACATAAAATAATTTATTACACCCTATTTTTATAATTTACAAGTTTATACGTATTTGTCATTTCTTTATTGGTAGGTAATTACTTACTATTAGGTAAATTAAGTTTTAAAAAAAAGATAAATATTTGAACATTCATATAATTATATTATTTACAATATCTAATAATTATAGACAAATTGCTTGTACAATATTTGTCATTACTGTTTATAATATGATATTTAGGGTCAAAGTATTTAGTATTTGATTTAGTATAAGTGTGTTGGTATTGAGCAAGGTCGTTGAATATTATAGAAAACTGTAGTAATGTAGTATAGGTAATAGGTAGATATGGTCCTGTGGGTTATATTTGAAAACTTATAAGGTTGATTTTTCAACGGATAGATGGAAAAAATCAAAAATAAAGGACGCATCTTAATTACCTATTATTACCTATTCATTATAAAAATAAAAATATAAATAAAGTTAATTAATTTTAGGTACTTGAATAACTTTTGTTGTAGGTATTTACCTATAATTATAATAATAGGTAGTTGTTTTATCCAATTAGGTATTATAATATTGTTACCTAATTTTTGCAGAAATAATGTCCAATACTATAATGCCTAATCTTTAAAGTTGAGAGTTTTAATTTATTTTAGTATAGTATATAATACTATATAAGTAAATACTGTATCAGCAGGTTATATAATATTATTATATAAACATTTAACATTAACATATACATTTTGTTAGCATTTTCCATGCGGAAATCGCTTTTTTACATTACCTATATAGTATATTGGTACGGCAACACACATTCAACTGCAGTTTGGACTCTAATTTGGAAATTAGATTGGACTGTAGGTACTGGTCGTATATGCTGATGCGGCTAAGTTATCTCATTATAGGTAATGGCAATTGCAATGAAAACGACAAAAAACTATTTTCAAATATTACAAAACGAATAAAAAATAAGAACTATGTTACGATTATTCGTAATAATAGAACACGTAATGTTAAAAACTTTTCAACTGCAATTTCATGTTGTAAAATTAAGGTAGTTGGTGATATTATGATATAGTATAGTTAGTAATAATTTAATGATATAAATTTATATTTGTTTCATATGGATATCACTATTGATAAATTAATAATAAATTAAAATTTGGTTTTCTTGTTTTTAATAATATCATTTTTCGTTTATAATCTTCAATATATTTATTATATTTTATCGCAAAATCAAACCATAGACATAACAATTTTATTATTGTGTACATGGATCAAATCAACACTTCTGCATATTATTAATTATGATTTATGAATTATGTGTGCTCGCCATACCGATGACTAGCTACACCTCGCATGCGGTATCTATTATGTTAAATTAAATATTTTGTTAATTATCAACACATTATAATAATAATTCTTTATAATTTAAAATAAACAGTAGTACGTTATTACTAGTAAGTACTAGTAAATAAGTTTAGTCTAGTATAGCTAATTATAATACAAAGCATATAGGTAGGAAGTAGCCTTTTTAGTTGATTGTATATTATTGATCGGACATTGAAGTATGATTTACTTGACGGCTGACACAATGGCAGATTTAGGAATATGGAGACAGTGCGAATGGTCCCATTTTCCATCGCATATATGTATATTTACAAATTTGATTTATATAATATAATTAAAATAATTAATATCCTGTATTAAATCCTGATTACTTTGAAATACAGTTAGGTATTTAATATTTACAAGCTAAATTAATAATATAGTATATGTTTTATAGTAGATACATTATGTACATAAACCTAACTTAAAAAATAACCCATTTTGTGACCTTCTCCCCACCCCGCTATAAATATAGTCCTGTACTCACACACAAGTAGATAATATTATTTTGGACACTGGATGTCACGCGCGACAATAATAATAATCATAATGATAAACAATAATGATTGAGGCGTATACACAAATGCACAATAAAGGCGATAGTAGGTACCTATGACATATATTTTATCACTCGAGTAGGTTTTATTCAGACCGTATAATAAATTATATTATGAATCATGATTATTGCGAATAAACTTTTGACAGTCTAATACCTACGATGCTTTTTCGACGTAGTATACCTACGTTCTTATTCCACGTCATTAAAACAATGATATAAGTTTCAAATTATACATTTATATAATTATATAATATATAACATAATAATCATTGTTTATTTTTTGGCAATTTATTTTAAATTCATACAAATTATTATATTTGTACATAATATACGTACAGTAGGCTATATTTCAGAAGTAAAACGTGATCAAATTTTGATTAGCAAGATTAGTTTTAAAATGAAATTAAAAATTATTGGGAGAAATAATATACCTACCTAGGTAGCTAAATAATATTATTAATTTACAAAAAAAAAATTGTATTTTAATTATTCGGCTATATCAAAATGAAATAATATAATATATATATATGTGTATATTGTATACATATATACATGCAAAGCTGGACAAGTTAACAATTTTTTTTAACTCGTTAAGTTAAGTTATTTTAAAATAATAAAGTTAAGTTAAGTTAAAAGTTACTCATATTTTTTTTCGTTAACTCGTTGAGTTAAACGTTAACTTTGAAAAATAAGTAACTTAATTTAATTTAAAGTTAAAATTTTCTAATTTGCAACATAAAAAATTCCAGACACATAATAATATTTATTACATAGTTTTTCTTTACGCTCAAGAAAATTACTGGAGAAATTTAAAATGATATATCAAAATATTAATTAGCTATCAAAAACACCTACTTTCCTAAAAATATCATTCAAAAATTTGCATTATTCTTTGGACGAAAATTAACTTATTTTAAATATTTTTGAATATAATTAACTTTAAGTTAACACGTTTATATTAAAAAAAAAGTAACTTATTAAGTTAAAAGTTAATTTCAAAAAAAAGTAACTAGTTAATTAGCTTAACGTTTTAACTTAATTTTAACTTTTAATTCGTTAATGCCCAGCCTTGCATAGGTATATGTATATAGGACATAGGTACCTATCATAAAACTTTCATACTTTTATTTTTAATTTTATGAATGATCTACATAGTAGTTTAAATAATACATACTTTGGTAGTGTCAACAAGAAGCATTCACAATGTAATGTATATTACATAAAACCGAATTATCCAATACCGGTGCACATTATATACTATATTACTATATATAATAATGTAATACTAATATATTGTAGAAGTTATGTTATAAGTTTAAATTTGTAATTTCCAATGTGTTTTATAGCTCAGCAGTACGGTAAACGTGCCAATGGGCAGTTCTTTGTTGGCGGCTAACGACGTGATGTGGACATCGCCAAGATTACAATCGCTGTCGGAAAACACTATTTCGGAACTTGGAGAACAAATGGAATCCGGTTAAGTTCACGTTCTGTCAAGTTTGGTAGGTGCGTATAATATGTATTGATACAGGAATTTAATATTTGCTGTTTCTATTCTCTATATACCTACATCGAATTGTAAATACTATGCACTGTGCAGTAGGTACGACTTAAAATCAAAAATTAAATCAATGATTTTTGAGTCTTATTAATATTAGACGACTGACTAGTATTTATATTATTATCTAGCGATTCTATAATATTTTAGTCTTTTTTATAAATTTGTATTTACGATTTATGCAGTGTGTTTGATGACAAAGGAAACACGAAATATTCAAAATGATTAACTCTAAATTTTATTTGGAGTTTTTTTACCGCATTAAGGACTATTAATACTAAAAAAGTTTATTTTTAAAATAAATTCAACGAATGAGTGACATATTTTTTTTTTTATTGCATTTCACATTTTTAAGTTAAAATGTAAATTAGATAACATTTTTAAATAGCTTTTGATTCATTGAGACTTATTTAAGAGTTAAAATGTTGATTTATGCATGATGAATTTATCGTAATTTTTTTTTAACAGTCTAATCTACTATTTTAAATTTTGTGTGATTTCGTATATTTTTTTCACTAAGGCAATGTCGTAATAAATACGAAATCTCATAAGAAACTTTGTAAAATTGTAGAAAAACTGTTATAAAATACGATAAAATAAATGTACAACATGTATAAAATATAAATTGAAACTTCTTCAATAAGTCAACTTTTAAAATAAAAATAAAACTTTAAGTCAAAGTTTTCTAAAAAAATGTATAAGACTCAAACCTGAAGTCATAAAGGGGGGTAAAAATCAATAATTAAATTCAGGGTCATGCATGATCCACTCATGCATTCAAAATTGTTACCTTTATATTATTTAACATGCTGGATATTATTTTGTGTATTATTGTATACCCACTCGCTACTTAATTATGAGTTATGAGTGTTATGAGTTATGACTATTTGCGTATATTGCGGTTTCCTTGCCGTAGTGTTTTAGATATACTGCAGGATATTTATGTATATGTTATATTTTTTTTTCAGATCCCAAATACGTACGCGAACAAAATAATTATCACACAGATATTAAGTTTAAGTATATTTTATACAACACACACTCAAGTACTCAACATTCATTAGACGAGACATCAAGTTTTTATTACTATATTAGACATATTTGTGTTGGTTATTGTTTTTATTTTTTTTTTTATATATAAATATGTTTTTGTTTTAAGTACATTTTAGACTTCACCGACGAGTATATTTGTAATCGAAACAATCCCAAATTTGTGAAATAAATGGTTTTTAATCGTACCTATCAATTTATGACGTTTTAAAGTACCTTGTAAGTCATATAGTTCACTCGGGCATGTGAATCACATACTTAGGTATATTACCTATATTTGATTAGAATATTATATTATTTTTTTAGACATGGGTTTGGGTAACTTAACTACCTACTGTGTAGCGCATTCGATTTGACGAATCATATGGTCAACACCTAGTGAATATTTTCCTATAGGAAATTTGAATTGTGATACACGTACGCATAAATAATACTTAAATTTTAAATTTTAGTGATGGTTTCCGGTGGGAAATTGAATACCCTAAGTGCATTATAGAGGTCCAACGACAAAAATGTCTAGGAGTTTTCAAAAGCATCTGGAAAAATAGACATTTTTACGCAAAACCAATTTTTGACAAAATCGATTTTTTATTTTGTTGTAACTCAAAAACAAATCACTGTAGAAACTTGAAATGTTCACCAAATGTTTAAATTAGTGTTATCTATATATGGTTAAATTTTCAAAATATTCTGGCTTTTTTTGAGATATTTATAGACAACTGAAATTTTTAATTTTTTTTGAAATATCGATAAGAAAATGTTAAAATCTTTAAAATTTAATATAAAGGTTCTTATGAGTTGTTCTTATTGTAGTTAAAAAAAATCAAAAATCGTTAGGTAGTCATAATTTTTTTTATTATCGTTTTAATTTCAAATTGTTATAAAATTTGTCAAAATCGGAAAAATTTACAAATAATTTTTTAGTATTTATATCATTATATCTATAAGGTTAAAAAATTCAACACAATGTTTTCTTTCAAGTAACTATAAAGAAAACTCGAACATCATTATAGGAAAAAATGTTATGGCTTATGAGCATCTAAATTTTAAATTTTTACGAAATCGCAAAACGATAACGATTTTAAATAGGTATTTGTTATTATTCAGAAAGTGTAACTCGTTGATATACTTGAAACTTTCATCGGTTAATTTTAGACTTCCGTTTTCTGTGTATGATTTAATTTTGAAGTTTTCAGGTCATTAAAACAAAAAAACACTTTTTCACCATCAACTGGAAAATATATCCTAGGTTGACAAATAATCTGCGTTCAGAACCGTTTTTCGTATACAATTATGATATATATCATTTTATTAAAATTTAAGACATCTATTATAATGATCTACTCTATGTCTGAGGTCCACTCAATATCTACTGTAAAGCAAATCGTTACCCACTTGACCACCTTTTTTAATTTTTACTGTTTTTGTTTTAAATTAAATTAAATTGTACCTATGCAACTTAAGGTTGGTATAAAAGTACCTACCTATTTACAGTGGCATTCTCAGGACTTTTCAATGGGGAGGAATTTCAAAATTTACTAAAATACAAAAGTGGGGGGCTCTATCCCCCTAATCTTAATGTTTAGTGTAATTAAATATTAGTTATAACAATTATAAATGCCTATAAATAGCATTAAAATAAGCGAAATATTTTGAAAATTAAATCATGTAAAGAAAATGCCAATCTTAATAATTAATGAAATTTTCAAGTATCTACGATTTATACTATTCGGATAATAATAAATATTTAAAATCGTTATCGTTGCACGATTTCGTAAAAATATAAAATTCAAATGTTCATAACATTTTTCCTATAATGATGATTCGAGTTTTCTCTAGTTATTTGAAGGAAACTTATGAAAAACATAGTGTTGAATTTTTTAACCTTAGAAATGAACACGAAAAATTTTATGATTTTTCAACTACAAAATTACTTGCAAATGTTCACAATTATGACATATATCATAACATTTTAAACTATAAGCGCTTATAAAAAAAAATTATGACCAACGATTTTTGATTTTTTTTTATATGATTTACTAGAAATGTAAATACTTATACGGTATACCTAAGACATTTAGAGAACTAGTCAGCAGCCATACTGCACTCGAATAATGGAGAAGAATTATTTAATAAAAGCTATTATAAATAAGCTTCTCGTTATAATATGTGAAGTGATGTGAGTATGTGACCTTAATCATGAACTAAATATACAATTAGTTAATCAATGTCTTAACATAGTCAGAGTTAGTGAGTTTAAAATAGACATAACATATAAAAAAAAATCAATTTGATAATTAATAATATACAATGACTTTATGTTAAGTCAAAATGGTATCATTTTCAATTTTTTAAAAAAAAAAAAAAAAAAAATCATTATAACTATAAAAAAATTAAAATATTTACCAGTTTTTACACAAAACTGAGTATTTCAAAGACATAAGATTCCTTTAAATTTTAGTTTAAGACCAAGTATAATAATCATTGAACATTTTTTAATAAAAACATTTAAATCTACACAAATATTTAAGCGATTTAAACGTTTACGTGTTGAATAAAATAAAGTTTTCTTTTGATAAGTATCCTTCAACCAATGTATTCATACAAAGCAAATTTAAAAACTGTGAGTCAATTCATCGATCAAGATATTTGAAAAAAAATTTAGTTCAACAATTGATCATTATTGGTATATATAGTATAAAACTATATTACAACTAAACTTTTAATAAATAGAAAACAACATGTGTACAAAAATCTACCAATAAACAAAGGATTTTAATTTATCTGCCTTGTGAGAACATATCACTGCCTGTTTGCCTCGCTTTTAGTTTAGCTTGTTCAGGTGTTAATGATTCTTCCTCATTGGGTTCAATGGGGTCAAAGTTTTCTTTCAGCTTATTGTTCTTAAAGTCGTCAACAATCTTTTTGCGATAAACAGCATTGAATAAATCTTTTGCTGTAAATTCAGATTGAGTAATTTCAGGAGCTCTATAGGATACATATGGTTTCAACTGAAATCAAAATCATAACATGTATTATAGTATTATTCTCCATCAACTCTAACCCATGACCATATTCAAATACTTACATTGAAATCATCCAAATCCGGAACAATAATATCTGGAATTTTTTCTTGGATAGTTATAAATTTGCGACCAACTCTGACAGTGGTATCTCGTATTCCATAATCTGATTTTTAGACAACAACATCAGTTACTTAAATTATGGCGAATATAATTCAAACGTATATAAAACAATTAATTTGATTTGATTAAATACCAGTAATTTGAAAATCTTTATTTGGGTTTTCTTCTTGTTGTTTTCTAAACTGATTTGTTCCTCGATTATACAGTATAAAATTTTTGAAATTTCTCTTTCCGTATCGTATATTGCATGTGGAAAATGATCTAAAAAAAGTTTTCGCCGGGAGAGACATTTTGAAAAGTACTTCTGAAAAATGAAAGTTCTATGTTTAATGCCGAATAGTTTTAAATATTTAAGACAATAGTCATAGACAAGAATATTTTAAATATTTTAATTTTTTCTACTTACAACAGTCAAAAATAATAACTAATTGAGTATATTAAAATTTAACACTTACTTAGTTATTATCAATTATCAGTAAACATTATCAGGAACCGGCTTATCTTCATCGGTTTTCAAGGATGTAATATAAATAATATTATATAACCTTTTGTATAGTCCCCGGTAAAAACTAAAAGTACGAATACCGGTAAACCTATGAATTATGATTTACAAATAAATTTTAGATTTTTCCGACTGCAATCTGAGAATGTTTGACATTTTTTAACAATTATGATATATTTTTTCCCTTAACTTCATTCAATAATACACCATATTTTTCAACAATTATGTTAAAAGAGTTTTTCTCACTTTTCGTGCGATATAACACCATTTTAAATAAAGTTCTCAAGTTCTAAAGTGACTTAGTGGTTCATACAGTCTAGAAATGAAAATTACCGTAATAGTGCAGTATACAGAGCGTACCTAATAATTTTAATAATGAAATTCACTACATAACTATAAATAATAATATAAATGTGTGTTTTTAAACTATTAGGTATAGAAGTTAATATTGGGTTGTTCAATGATTTTTTTACCACTCGATTATAAATTTCACGTTTTAATCTCAAAAATGAATATTCAAACCTAAAATCAATTTTTTTTTATTGCTAATTATCCGATTAATCGATTTTTTTTATTATGGATAAATTAATTCGTATGTACTAAAAATAGAATTTCATTCAAACATCCAAAACAACGATTAATCGGCTTGAATACTTGATTATTTGAAAAATTCGATTACTTGATTAATAACTAATAATAATAGAAAATTTGAATATTTCATAAATAAGAAATTCAATTAATATATTAATCGAATTTTATAAAAACTGTAAAATAATTTATGAAAAGTAGGTAATAATAATTGTAATAATCAAACAGTCCTAAGCTAATATACTATAATAATATTTTTTTTTTTGTATACGAGTATGGAGCTGGAGCAAGGGAAAAAATATTACATTATAAATAAAAAATTTCCAATTTTTACCACGCTAGTTATTTATCCTAAGATTTACCAAATTTCGTTTGCAAATGTTTGAGCTACAAAAATTATTTGTGGTTTGATCCAACTATTTTGTGTATCTTAGATTTTACTGGTACCTATTCGTACTTATACCATAACATACATCATAATATACAAATACAATACTAATACAGCCAATATAGGTAACAGATCCGGGATCCCGATAATCCCACATGGCATTGCCCGTGACAAATTAATTAATGTCAGTTGGAGTGTTGAAAACTACACATATTTTTAACAGTCATCTGAGTGGTTTTTACCAAATATAAACTATTATAGAGTATACATTATGCAAAGCTTCAAAAAAGCCTGATCAAGAAATAATATTTTTTTATTTTAATCTCTTTTGAGTTTTGACTATCTTAGGGGTTGAATTAAAAAAAAAATGTTAATAGTGTTCTTTACATTATAAGACGAAACTATTACCTAAATATCATACTTGTAACTTTATAAATATAATTATTAATTATAAAAATTAAAAATGGAAATTACAACTTCAACGGTATGCATACAAAGTTAATAATAAATCATATTAAAATATAATGGTTATTTGTGTTTAAATTTAGTTTAACTTTGCATTTAAAATATATTATCATAATATTATAGTACAATAAATTGTATACCTATTTGAATATTTCTATGCTACTTACTTGAGGTTTTTTTCTTGTTTAATTTGGCATTCTTATATACCAATTACCTTAAAAACTGCAACAAAATAAAAACAATGATTTACCTACATTATCTAGAGAGAGGTGTAAACTATGGCAGTATCTCTAGTTATGTAATTTGATGGACATGATTTTAAAAAATAATTCAGTTAATTATGCATTTGATATTTATTCATTTTAAGGACAAGAGTTTTAACATAAATTTCAGCTTTATATTTATTAAAATATAAATTTATTAATGTTATTCTAAATAGAATAAAATACATAATTGAGTTGTTATGAAACATTAAGCAATTACTTTTGCTTTTATGTATAGTATATCATCATCTACGAGGAGCTTGTTGTATATACTTTAAAAGAATTTCTTTTGTAACAGGTGTTTCAATGCTATGGCAAATAGCTGTAAACAAAATTGGTTAATAATTTTGAGAAATTAATTAATTAATATGTTAATAATTGCATACCTATTGCAGTTTTGAGAGCATTTGGAAACGATTTGTCAGTTCGCTCTCGCATAAATTTCCAATTTCCATTTTCAAATTTGCATTCAATTATTTTACCATCCATGTTTTTAAGTTCTTTATTATATTTTATTCTGGCAAAAGGATCAGATTTACCACCTACATACAAATATCCAACTTTCGATTCTAATATTCTAAAACGTATAAAATCTGTTAGTATATTTTCAATTTATTTTAATATAAATTACAGAAAATATTAATACCCAGTTCCGCCTTCTGTAACAATTTTAAGTTTAAAATCAACAGAATTCAGTTCCAATGGTTTCCATTTCAAAACTTCAGGGCACGTACCAGCTACATAAGGCTGTGTAAAATTAAACATAAGTTATTGGCAATTTATGTATTGCTACCAAATGTGATAAATATAATAGTACGTCAGTTGATGGTTGGAATATGAGACCATCAGGTTCATGAGATAAATTTTTACTAAAATTTCCCAGCAATTTATCAGAAGCATTAATGTCATAGAATTGTTTCAAACGAATACTAAATGGTTCTTGAGTTTTGTCTAAACGACCACACATGATAGCCTGATGTCTAGGTTTAATTATATCAACCTAAAAATAAACAGTATTATTTAATAACTATTTCTTATGAATTAATTCATACTTCTTTAATAATTTTAAAATGGAAGTTGACTAATATTTTATTATACAAAATTGTATAATTATTACTTACTTCAATTAGCATACATCTATTAGGATAAAATGGTTGTTTACCAACGTCAAAACCTTCAAATGCTACTACATCATATACTAAATAGCGAGGTATATTTTGGCCATCAACTTTATCAATAATCATCTCCTAAAACATTAAGATTTTGAGGATATAGATTTAAATCATACAAGTATAATATTAATATTTTGATTAAGATTTATTTACGCCATCTAATAAAGTGTCTTTTAAATGATGATCTAGATTTTTTCGGTGTAAAAATTTCAAGCCCTCCACTTCAAATACACTGTTGTCTCTATCAATAAAATATATCTCATTTTCACCTTGGATAAACATTAAGTACCTATAAAATATAACACATTTCAAACAATTATAAATTATGATACAAGTTATCTTATTTTTTATTATTTAATAAGGTATTAATAAATAAAAAAAAAAAAATTGGATATAATATTACCTAGTACCATCAGCTTTCCATGTAACACGGTAAGGTTTTGTATGTAATAATTTCATATTATGAATATCCATGGACACTGGCTGCGATCCAGGAAATCCAGATCTAAACAATTTTCAAAATAAAACACTGAGTATAACACAACAACATAATTTGATAAAATTACATATATTATAATCAAAAATTTCAATAAAATATAATATTTTATAAATTCAATTATAAAATAAATTGTTGGACATAATATGATTATGCAAGTATTGTGCAAGATATTGGTTAAGTATACATAAACATAAAATAACAGAAATATTTGACATAGTTTTCAATTTCTCAAAAACTCATAAAATAATATTAAAACATGAATTATTTTATTTCAATTATATTTTTTGTTTAAACTTATTAATCACTATACTTGGATTATACAGTACTATTTATTTATGCATAATCAAATATAATAGAAAAATATTCTATTTATATTAAACATTTCTATCTCTTATTAGTATTTAATATTATCATTTGTATGCATTTTTACCTTTTCCATTTACACAAGTCTTGAGTTCTTCTTTGAATGTTGCTTAATCTGGGTTGATCAAAAATAGCAGTAACACCAGATACACCTTCCATAAATACAGGATTACGATTATTCATCTCATTTCTTGACCGTTTACTAGGACTATAAATAAATAAATAAATAAATGAGTATGACTGCTATATATATTAAGATTCTCGAAGCATGTTCACTTTCATCATAACTTCACTAATTTTGTCAAAATCTATGTTTAAAAGCAAAGATGAACAACTTGTATAAGTACAATAAACGATAAAAACAAGATTAATTTAAAATATTCTTTATATTAATGTAGATCATATTTTATTAGGTTATGTTTTTGAAGTCAACATAATTCTCAACAGAAGATTTGTAAAATGATGACTGGCGAAGATAAAGTATGCCTTTATTATATTGCATTGTAATTATTAAAATTATGAATTTTAAAGTATCCTCATTACAGCATGTTTGATAACTCATGAGCAACTAATTATAATTTGTGTTAGAAACAAAGAAGTCTGTATTCTTATAGTATATTTTTTTTTAATTATTAGAAGTATTAAAAGTATGTAAAAATATGATTTTTAAGTAAATTTAAATTTCTAAAAATTAGAATTTGAATGAAGGCAAGTAATTAAAGGGAAAACTGGAGTATGCTTGGTGAATTGTTAATTTTTTATAAATTATTCAAATAAATATTACGGTTCATGTTCTCTTCTATCTTTAGAGTCTTGATCCCTGAATTCACGTTTATTTCGCGAAGATGATTCATGCTTATTTGAATTATAATTATCTTCTTCTGATTCTGAAACAATAAATTATTTCCATAATATATTTACAACTTGAACAAATAAAATTAATAAAGTCAAAATTTTCTATATAATATCAGAAATATGCACCTAAACACCAATCTGGAAGTTCTGGAGCTAGTATAGGTTCTTCATCTGAATATCGTTGAAATAATTCAACTATATAATCTTGTTTGTAAATTCCAGGAGGTCTAAAATAAACATAATTTAAAATTATGAAAAAAAACATTTATGATTATCATCTAACTCTCATTAGGTATTATATTATTTGGGAATAAGAAAAAATTTACTTAAATATAAAATTTTTATATTTAAAAATATAATTATAATATATGTTTAGACTTTATTTTTAAATTATAAAGATGTTTGGTACTATTAAAGGAGTGTCCTGTGGAAATACAAACTTATAATTTCAAATGAGAACCAACCTTTTGATATTATAAAATATTTAGTAGGACATTTTTTTAACAAACAAAAATCTTTATTTGATCAGTTGGTTTTTGAATTATTTATCTTTATATGTATGTATGTTTTTTTTTTATTATTAAGGAAATTTAAAATTTGTAATTAATTACATACAATAAGTAAAATCAATGACAATTCATTATAATATACATAGCATAAAATAATATAAAAAGCACAAGATGAGAGAAGTAATCCAGTAATAGAATCTACCAGAAGTATTTAATTAACAAACCTAATAGAAATTATTGAGTCCAATAATAATCATTAAGTCTAGTATATTAAAAAATGATTGTTACATTTCCAAAAAAAAAATACATAATATATACATTATACGAATAATATTTTTCTATTTCCAGGTATTAATTTTTCTACTGTTCACTATATGTTAATTTAGTAATTTCAGAAATAAGTAGTATAAATTATATTTTACCTAGCTGCTGCAAATTGAGCTAAGGCACTAGTTACATCAAAATCTAATGTTTCTATTAAATAAGTAGCTATCATAAATCCTGTTCGATTAAAACCATGAGTGCAATGAACACCTAAAAATAAATAATGATTATTATAGGTAAAAGAAAAATAATTTAATAAATTACAACTAACCAATGGATAACAATGGATTTTTTGCGATAAATTTTGAACAAATATCTACAAATAATTGTGCTTGCTCTCGTGTAGGTGGTTGTTCATGACCAGCGCATGGAATTTTTACATAAGTACAACCAGAATCTTCAATTTCAGATTTATCATAGAAACGACTAGTTTTTGTCAGATCAATCCATAAACCTATACTCACCTAAAAACAATTTAATAGGTATACTATTATTTATTTATAATACTTATACATAAAATAAGCAATTATAGTAATATAATATATGTTGTAATATTATTGCATTATTGGAAAAATTCAATCATTCTTAAATTCTATATTTTATATTCTTAGCAAATCTAATGGCTATCAATTCAATAGATAATATGTATTATTGTAACATAAAACATAAGAAGGGACAGAAAAGGTTTTTTTAAATTAATATTTAAAAATTAAACAAAAACTTTTCTCCTTTTTAGTATCTCAAAAAATATTTTGAAAAAATTGTACACAAGTTGAGATTTAATCAAAATAGTTTTAGAATTAGAAATTAACTTTTTAATCAATAATAATGATATAATACTTGGTATATTATATTATATTATTAAAAAAATAATAAATAAATTACAGAATCAACTGTTTTTAAATAGTTGAATTACTATTAAAGTTATTACTCATATATAATATACATGGTAATAATAAAATATGTGAGTTAATGAAATAATTCTTATACATATCAATGCTACTTTATAATTTAAGACGTGGTCTGAGTTTCTTATTAATTTTTTTATAAAAATTAAACAATATTAAGCAATACCTTCATATTACTCATTGATGATAACAACATTTCTGTATTGAACCTATTCTGGATGGGTATTTGATCATCATATTTGTTATCCAATGGTGTTTTGAAGGCCACAAATTTATCAGATATAGTTGTGTAAGATTTACGAGGACATTTAAGCCAACGTTCAGGAACAGGGGGACTGTGTGACGAATATGAAGAGCTAGATCCATAACGTTTTGAACCTGCAAATTGTTTGTTTACAATAAATTTGGTTAACAAACAATAATTTTTTGGTGTTAGATATTTTAAGCTATTCTACTAATGTTATATTTTCATATGTATTTACTATATTACCTACCCGACATAATTATTGTTTTTTTCACAAATTCTTAATGGTCAGTTTAATGCAAATTAAATGTGATCCGTCGACATGAATCATAGTATTTGGTTTTATTTAAAATGATAAATTAATAAATAATGCACGAAATCGTTTTATAGTCATTGAGCGTAATAATAACAGAATAGCAATATGATGGTAATTCGTAATAATGATAAAAAACACAAAATAATTTTCACATTTAACAGTAAAGAACGTCAAAGAAGATTCATCACAAAAATGTCGAAAATAGTTGTTTATTCATTGACTCTTAAGAAAGTCTTAAGTCTTTACTCTTTAATCGTTTCGTATATCAAGTATCAATAATGATAAATATTGATAACGTTGGTCGCTGACGTTTGTTTACTTCTTCGAAGATACAAACAGTTTTTTACTGTTCCATGACGTTTCGAGTACCGACTGTTTTTTTCTCATACGGACGTTAATTTTTTCGGTTCTAACTTCTGTACCAACAAACTTGTTAAAATCAAACTTCTTTCCCAATCGGCAAATGGCAATCTACAATTCAGCAAATCGGCTATCCAGTGTCCGGCAACCGGCGTGCGTTTTGACCTGTTAATGATTTATGATTTTTTAACATTTTCTTAGTTTGGAGTGTTTGGACACCGAACTATCAATATGGCCGAGTATCTGGCATCTATATTTGGTACCGAAAAGGATAAGTAAGCAAAACAATACCAACTGGCTTGTTCAGTTGTCGTTACATTTATTGTTGCTATACGATTTAAGAATTAATTTTAAAAATTAGAGCGATTTGTTTTTGTATGCAGTTATTGTGAAATTAAATCATCAAGTTACTCATGGTTATAATTATAACCTTTTTTTCCTTCTAGGGTCAACTGTTCATTTTATTTTAAAATCGGTGCTTGCCGTCATGGTGATCGCTGTTCAAGAATACACAATAAACCTACTTTCAGTCAGGTGAGTTTTCATTTGAATATTTTCTCAACTATATTTAAGATAGAATCTAAATTATTTCAGAATAAAATAAAAGTACTTAGATATTATAATTATCAAGTTCCCATTTAAAAATATAAATATTGCTTTTTAAGTACATAGTTTATACCTAATTGGTATTGAAAATTATTTATTTTATGTGAATTTTATATATTAAAAATTATTTAAACATATTTTTGTTGAAAAATGTTAACCTTGTTGTTATATTAAAAATCCAAATGAAAATTTTCAATTGGATTACATCAACTAAAAGAAGAGTTCCTTCATCAAACATGCCTCTATATGTTTCCATTCATATATTTATCTATTTTATATAATAAGTATGTAAACCTTTGTGTTGACTGCTATGTGTTAAATTAATTCAGCAATATTGTAGATCAGGTCTTTAGTTTTATAAATGCAAATTTAAATCTTAAGCACCTGAAGATGTATTGGTTAGGTCTTTCAAGTAAACATCTTAAAGGGACTTCTAAAAAATTACTTCTAACTCTTAAAAACTAAAATGTTTTAGTGATTTGGTTATAATTATAAGTATCTAACTATTGTTAACATAACTTATGATTTTATTGTTAATACTTTTTAAATGAATATTTGTTTTTTAGACTGTACTATTGCAAAATCTTTACGTTAATCCACAAAATTCTGCAAAGTCTGCTGATGGTTCACATTGTAAGTAATAATTAACTGAAATGCCATAGGTTTATTAAGTGAAATATTAATATATTACTTTTTTAAGTAAATTAATATAGTATAATATTCTTTAAATGATAACATTTTAAAACAATATGTTTTTATAAATTCAGATTGAGTAAATTGATAATATAATTTAGTTATAGTATATATCTTTGAATAATATTAATATATTATCATGTTATTGATTGGTTGTGTTTCAAAAATCAGTTTTGATTTAAAAACATAATTATTTGGGTAGACAAATTAAAAAAAAATTTAAATAGTTTTTCTCTTGAACGAATAATACAAATACATACTTAACTATTAATAATAAGATAATTAACATTTATTTATTTTTAATTTTTAAAAAATATAAAATCAAGTGATGGAAAATGTTTTTGTTATTATTTTAATTATAATTTATAAAGTACCATTATTATAAATAGATAATCCATTTTCAATAAATATTAATTAAATTGTCTAGCTATACTAAATAATTATTAGGTTTAATTTTTTACTTTTATGTTTACAGTCGTTGTCAAATATCTTGAAAGAGTGTACTCTTTGTAGCTTGAAGACTCTGCTCTAGCTTGAAGACTACGACTCGTCAGTGTTTTTAAAATTTAAATTAGTTTTTTAAAAGTCATTTTCGTTCATTATTTATATAAAATAAGAATAGAAAAATTAATGAATTTTACTAAATCAATTCAGGTTGTCTGTTATAGGAGTGAATATGGATGTTTGCATCAATATGGAATTTTGTCCAGTATAAACAAAATATGTTGTTTTACTATTCCTTCAAGATATTTGATAGATGTTATCTTTATTTTTTAAATACCTATGGAGTTATACTATGGTAAATTATTTGTTTCAATTTAGATCTGCCCCAAAATTTGATCACCTTTAACATACCTTAATATTAAAAAAAAAAAAATATATATATTTTTATAATTTTTAAATCTTTTTAATTTTATTACTGAGAATATTAGTTTTTGATAGTTGATCGTTTTATTATATCATTTAACAACTCTTGTTTAATTTTAGATAGTGATTATTAGGGCCCGGATTTATATGTTCTAAAAACTTAAGAAATATGCTCTCAAAAATATGCATTTATGCTCTTATTTTGTAGGAATATGCCCTTTAAAATAAAAAGTATGCAAAAATAAATCGATAAAAAAAGTATTTTATTTACATTATATTTTATATAGGTATTTACATAAAATGATATTTTTTTATATTATATTTTTTGAAGTTTTTTGAACATATTTTAATTTCAATCTGAAAAATTAATATTAAAAATATTTGTATTAAATAAATGATGTGACTAAACATAAATAAATACATACCCAAAGCATTCGCATTACATTGTACTACGAATGTTTTTTTCAGATTTTCGAATGATAAAAGAAAACGACTTCATCAAATTATACAGACTAAAAATATAACTGTAAATCCTACGTTATTTTAACTAAAATTAGCAAAATATTGCATATTATGTATTAAAAACCATATATATGCATTTAAAACCCGTATAAATACAATACAAAATCGTAAGTATGCAATAAAAAATTTTAAAATACAGAAATATGCAGTACATGTTAAAAAATGACGAAATATGCAAAATAAAATTTTACATTTCAGATCTACTGACTTAAATTCAAACTTGTAGCTTACCTAGCAATGTTTTGGACTATTAAAAAAACATGCAAATGCATAAAAATCTGGGCCCTAGTGATTATCCATCACAAATAAAATCTGTTTCATGTATTTTGTAACCATCAACATAAATGATTACAGCCACTGTTTAATTGAGGATTTCTATTAATATAATCATCGAATATCTGGACATTAATAAATGGTAGCTGGTAGGTTTACCATGCGACCAAAATTAAAATGTTTAGAGAATTTAAAATTATCATTACATTTTCAATTTTACTCATCAGTGAGCTTACCAAAGCTTCCTGATTAATAGGGTTAGGTATGAACTTCTGTATCTTGAGCATGATTATTATCCTTCTATAGATTAAAGCAACTTCCATAATTTTTCTTTTTACATAAGTATTTAGTAAAAGTCAATTATATTATCATAATTGTGATAAATGTCTTACCTATACAAATATTAGATTATAATTAAATAAATTCATTTGGCAGCTAAATATTTTATAATGCACTTAAATATTTAAGATGAAGATGGGGTATAATACTTTTAGTATAATTATTAAATTATATTATATTTGCTTTATCAATGAATGAAATACACTATAGTTATAACTTAAATTTAAAAAATAAAATAGATGTTAATATATTAATATTGTCATACTGAATTAATTATCATGTTTTACATGATAATATTAATGATAATTTTGTTTAGAACCGCATTTCTATTTATTCAATTATATGTTTATATTTTTTTAAATCAATTTAAATTAAAAGAAAATTGCCTACAATTAAAAAAGTAATATTTAATTTTATGTTTTCAGCTAATTTATAATAATTTTATAATAAGAGTTTTGAAATTTAAAATGTGTGTAAAATACAGTAGTTACTAGTCGGATATGTAATTTAAATAAGAAAATATCAAAAATCTGGTTTCTTATAACTTGGTGTTTTTACTATAAACCCCTCCTGTAAGCCATATTGAATGTACAATAACATATTTTTAAAATTTTTAAAATATGATTTTATCATGGAAATATTTTGTTTCAATATAATATATTAGTATATAGTTATTGTATATTTATCTATAATAATAATATCTGTTGTAAAAATATTACTATTCACTTAAAATAATACCTATTATTAAAACAATTTTCAATATCTAGTTATGAAGGTTTTATATAAGTAATTTAGTGGGATTTTTAAAGAAATATTTGTTTTGATATTATAAACAAATAAATTATGTAAAAACAATTTAAAATATAGAGAATTGTATATAGATTTCTGCATGCGACATTATATATATTATAACTAGTATTTATTTTTTGTATTTTAGTGGTTTCAAATGTAACTGATGAAGAAATGCAAGAACATTATGATAATTTCTTTGAAGATGTTTTTGTAGAATGTGAAGACAAGGTATAAATATTAGGTTTTAAACTTTTTTAGATTTAAACTCGATATAAGGATAGCTATATCATAGAGTTCAAGTTAAAATTAATATTCTTGTTATTGTTCATATATAGTTTTAGACGTTTTATTTTTTACTTGAAATAACTGTATAATCTCAGACAACGATTTTAAATTATTGTTCCTATTTTATTAATAGGTATGCATTATTATATTAAATTTAATTGTTTGTATATTTAGTATGGTGAAATTGAAGAAATGAATGTTTGTGACAACTTAGGAGATCATCTTGTTGGCAATGTTTATATTAAGGTAAATTATATTTATGTATATACCTATTATACCTATTCATTTTTATTCCTATATCAATTATTTTTTTGATGAAACTATTTTGTTTTTTTTTTTCTAAATTACAAGATTAAACTATGACATAGTTAATAGTTTATCGCATTCATTAATCTTGTATAAAAATATATATATTTTTTTAACAATATTAGTTTCGTCGAGAAGAACATGCAGAAGCAGCTGTTAATGATTTAAATAACCGATGGTTTGGTGGACGTCCGGTTTATGCTGAATTGAGCCCTGTCACAGATTTCAGAGAGGCTTGTTGTCGTCAGTATGAAATGGGGTGAGGATAGATACCATAAATAAAATAGTCTAAGAAGTTCATAATGATAACTGACATTCAAATATAACTTAATACTTTGGAATTCATAAAAACTATTTAGAATTTAATAAAGATAGAGCAGACTTTCAACATTTATTATTTTTAAAAATTAGTTTTAATATTTATTGTACATGTTTGTTTTGTATTAAATTTTAATAAAATATTTTTGATTTTTGATTTCTAGAGAGTGTACACGTAGTGGATTTTGCAATTTCATGCACTTGAAGCCAATATCACGAGAATTGCGTAAATATCTTTATAGTCGTCGGTCACGCAGACATCGTTCACGTAGTCGTTCACGTGATCATGTTGGAACTCGTAGAACCAGATCACCTTCTCCTAGACATGGTCATCATCGTGGAGGTGGAGGTGGTGGTGGTGGTGGTGGTGGTGGTGGAGGAGGCCGTAGAGATCGTAGATATTAATCATTATGTTTTTATTGCAGCAAATTATTTTTTTTTTGACGTTGAATGGTTCACCTTAAAACAATAACTGATATTTTCATATAATTTGTGTTTTAATTTTATAAATAAGGTGAAGTAAAAAATTAAGAACTTAATAACCTAAGTAGTTTATTTTCACCTATTAATTATAATAGCTGATAATAGTGCATTAATTTTTTTCCCTGTTTTTATGTGTTACAATTTAATACAATATATCATACATTATTTATTTTAATTAGTCATAAATGCCTAGTGGTTTATTATTTTTTTTTCTGAAAATAATTAAATGCTATATGAATTGTAATTTTATAATACTGACAATAAGGAAAAATCTATATCATTTCTACATTTTTTAATTACGTTTATATACATGCCAAGTTATTATTTAATATTTGCGTTTAAATAAAAATGCACTTTCAAAATCTTATAATTATGAAAAAAATCATGATTTAAACATTTACGTTTTTGATTTTTTCCTACTTCTCAGTAAGACATGTGGTATTTATGTTAATACAATTTATTCAGCTGTTTTACATATTCTACTTCCTATTATTGGTAATTTAAGTACTAAAAATTAAACTCGGTTTATTTATTTGTAAAAATAATAGTGTTTAATCTATCAACCTACTGTCATATAAATATATGATATAAATCAGTGGTTCTTAACCTTTTGTAGATCACGTACAGACCCCTAATTTTTAGATACCGCGGACCCCCTACCAATTTTTTTCGAATACAAATTACGATGTATTAAGGCTGTCGCGGACCACGGGTTAAGAACTGCTGATATAAACCATTGTTTTGATTATTTAAGTCTTAAATTTTAAAGGATGATATACAGCTTTTAGAATAGCTAGTAAAATATTTGAATTTCAAAGTTTATAATATGATAAACATTCTAGAACATTAACTGTTACCTTCAAAATTATTATACATTTTTAAAGTAGATATTTTTTTTAGTACTTAATCTGACTGCTCTAACCTTTAAGTGTTAGGTCGTTATATTCAATCAGCATTGTGCTGTGAAGTGCAGATTATACTACAACTGTCGTCTAACACCATGTGACGTTATAGGATGGAGATCCATCGTGTTCCAAAAACCTAACGTAATATACTTTTTACTACAGATTATGACCATAGGTTTCGGTACTCAATAAGTCTCGGTAGTTAAAATAAAAAAAGATTATTTTTGACTGACATAAAAAAATTATAATTATGCTAAAATGCAATCTTGATAAGTTTTAGGTATGCATGAGCATACCTTGAAATACTTCAATTGACACCCTACTCTGCTCCAAGTATAATAGGCAATGAATAATAACCTTATTTTTAAGTTATTATCGCGAATTACCCATTATCCTAATTCTTTAGTATACTGTATACACTATACATAAAGTTTAAAAATTATACTCTTTTAATTTTGATTTAGAGATTTTTTTTGAAAAAAATTCGGTCATAACAAAAAAAAATTCCTTTTTGAAATATGATACAATAATAATGTATGTAATATAATACTATTAAAAATGTTCATACTATCATACTTGCTTTATAATATAATTGAAGTATCATAAAAAAGTCAACACTTAATGTTCTTAACTTTAAGTTTTATAATTAGTCAATTCACTGTAATAATAATGCTAGCATAAGATAGATAACATCTTTTTTTTACATATATCATATTGGTACTTGGTAGATATTTGATTATGCCAGGAACTAGAATTTGAATTATATAAAAAGGTGTATAGAATACCTATAGGTAAATAAATCCAACACAATCTTATCATAATCATACATATATATTTTTTTTAACTTAAATAACAATAAAATTTTAATCAACTCTTTTTTTTTCAAATTAATAATATTTATAACAACTTTCCACTTTTTTACCATTTTAGTAGGTATAATTAAATTTTAGGTAAAAAAAAAAAAAAAATATATAGGATGATAACAATTTTATAACCAAATATAGTTATAAGTTTATTTACACAAATAATATTTAGAAATGAAGTATAGGTATTAAATCAATATTACATAGGTACATATTTATTTATAATATTTTTGTGTGAACTGTATACACCTTGAATAAATAAATTATTATTATAAATGAATAGTTTCCTTGAATTTACTGACAAGCATGTCTGTCCGTTCATGTTCTTTCTATTGTATATGTACTATTTAATTGTTATTTTATTTAGTTTCAACCAACTATTTTAATTTTTTATTCACAAAAGAGACAACCAAGATTATTAACATTCAAGTCGACAGCACTTAATGTAAGAAAAAAAAATAAAAAAATGATGAAAAATGTCTCCTAAAGGGCATTTTTAATTGTATTTATATACATATCGAATAATTTTATAAAACTAATGTGAAAATAAAACATACAGTTATAAATAAATAGGTATTAACTTTTTTACCTACCTAAATAACATTAAATTAACTGTATAGATGTTAATAATTTAAGTTTATTCGAACATATTAATTTTCTCAGAACAACTGGAATAAAATAATGTTTTAAATGTATTGTGAATTAAAACGAATTTTGAATATTAAATAGCAATATACATAAATACATAGGGTAAGATTTATACATATTTAATTGAATGTAAATAATATTTACAATGTTTTTACAACCAATTGTGTTCAAAATATTCAATATATTTATAGAATTATAAAAAAAACCTCATGAAAATTTTCAATACGATTATAGTTAAATAGGTATATACCTAATATATAATAATTATGTCGAATCGTTAATATGATTTGTATCATACTCTTATAGTTTATAATATTTTTTGTTTTTTTCAGCGTTTAATATATTATTATACCTAAATGAATATTATGAAATATGGTTATTATTAATGTATTACAATTATAATGACACAATAATACAGGTAGAATATTTATTTTAACATCGAATTATTATAGTGGTAGTGACGGATATTTATTTGATATTTATTAAGTAAACTTTGTTGAAGACAATAAGTATAGATGTCCTTGTTAGAAATTGTTAAATCGTATAAACTATAGAGGATACTGTTACACATTGCAACATATGCTAGATACTTAAGATGGATATTATTAAAAGAGCATTCTGAGTGTATCTAGGTACATCGAACTTAAGTATTTCACCATTAGCCATTAGGATATAATAACGATGGAGTAGATCAATAACAAACATATCAAAATCATGCCCATACTTTCTACCTTTTGATAACTGTTAGCTGCATATTTTTTTGATGTCTATGTAATGATAAAAATATGAGGTAGGAGTGTCATGGTCTTTTCAATTTTGGCCCAAAATGATACGAAAATCGTGAGACAATTATTATTTCGCGGGATGATTTTGTAAGAAATACCGTCAAATATTATTTAATCTTAAAGTTTAGCCGTTGTAAAAGAATAAAAATGTCAAGTACCTACTTGTTTTTTGAGATATAAAAAAGTTTTTAAAATTTTGTTTTCGACCCATACAACTGCAGAGTATGCATTATTTTAATGAAAATAAATATCGATGACAACATTCATGGTAGAAACACCCGAGTTCTATAGTCAAGACTCAAGAATGCTATTTCTTACATGATGATAATCATTAGATGCAAAACAAATTTTAACATCATGTGCTTGAGATTCTTCTAGGAGGTCTACATTCAGGGCCGAATTTAGGACTTCGGGGCCCTAGGATTCATACAAAATAGAGGCCTTTTATTGCAACTTAAGAGTTTTTTAGTTGAATTATGTGCTTGAAAACTTAGATTTTAAAATTATGTTTTACGATGTATATGGTTTTACACTTAAACATAAGTTTTTAAAAATGTATTATTGTACTAACGATAAGCTTGATGGAAGTAACATATCTGCAGGTTTATATAAATCATTGATACAAAAAAGGAAGAAAAAAAATAGATAGCAACAAACAAAATATTGTTTTTAGACACTGGAAAATATTTTTACTGGTAAATAAAAACTATGTTTTTAACGTAGTGACCTAATGATTAAAACAACGCACACTGAATAATACTACTAGTTTTAAAATAAAAAACTATTACGATTTACGACGCATCACCCGACAGTGTTCTCAATCTAATGATTCGTTTACTCACACACTTAAGACGCCACTTGTAAAACTTATAAAAAAATAAAATATATTTTTGGCAAATAATTAGAGAAATTAATAAAAAAAACACAACGAGACCTACTAGTTACTGATAAAGGTATTTTGTGTGGCCTCTTATTAATTGAATCTTTTGGGGTGCCGCGCCTTTTCCCTAAATTAGGCCTTGACTATATACCGTATTATCAGTTACATATATAATATATCGAGTGTATATAGTATATAGCTACGCAAAAACTGAAACTTTGACATATGCGGTGAACTGCACGTGATGAGTAAGTTGTAAGTTGTAAATTTTAGATAAATCGTCGTATTATTACGAATCGAGATAAAATATATCGTTAACGTCGCCTTTTAATGTGTACTATCTAGATAGATGTAGGTAGTACATCAGTAAGTTTTATTATAATGTCGTCGGAAATTTCACGCGTGAAATGTTTTTGGTAACGAGAGAGATTAATATTTTGATAAAACACGATAAGTACTAGATACGACGAATATTATCCTTTAATAATTTATTATTCACATTTTGTAGGTGTCGAAACGTACATCGTTCGATAATTTTATTGGGCCATTGAATATTTTAGTTGTTCAAAGATATTACATTTTGATATCTTTTTTTTTTCGAACACAACACCTACGAACACTCGTTTGGCGTGTAGGTAATCATATTACAGATTATAGAATGACTGCAGGGTTGATATCATGTCATACAAATATAAGTAAAAACAATTGTAATATTATAGTCACCGACGTGTAACGACGTAAAACAAAGTTAATAAATTTACCCCGCAATCCCCCATTTCTATAAGTATATAGTCGTCATCTGATCGCTACATTATTACTCACAAACAGTCATAATATATATATATATATGCAGTACTTATATAATATACCTATCGGCGGGACATTCTTAACATATTATTATTTTTTTTATGTACACAACGATACTAAAATATTTCGAAATTCCGCGTCTTTTAGCGAATTGGCAAAAACGGTCCAGTTGTGCAAGTTGTCAGCATCCCGAACGATTCGTCAAAAAGTCATCATCTATATTATTATGTATTAGGTAATGATGATTGTTGTTCGGCGATCGACGAGCACATTTTTTTATGTACACATATTATCATCATGTTGAGGCGGCGTTGATCGCTTTGCAGTCGTCTTGGACGACGACCCGTCTATTGTACGGTACCGGGGAATCAACTGGACAGCACCAGACAGCAGAGAGTCAGCAGCCACCAGCCGGCTACGCAGCACACCAGAGGACCCGAATTTCCGTCGTGTACAGCCGCCGGTTGTTCACCTGTGAACACGAGAGAAACCGTGAGTAAACGAGTGATTATATATAATATTCATCATTATTGTACATAAGTAATAATATTATTTATTTATGGGCGAGGTCCTTTTTTTATATAATATAATATGATGTGTATTGTGTATATAGGTACACTAAAATTATAAAGGTAATTAAATACACGCATAATCAAATATAATATAATACGACAATTATTAAATAGACGAAAAAACAAATAAAACGTTTTTAAACTAAAAGATTAGGTCTACACTGGCGTTCGCCGTCAACCTTCTCGTCGGTTCGTTAGCTAAATAGTTTGTGGGTGGCACGACCAACGTAAAAAAGAGCGGTAGATCTAGCGAAACCCTGAGGTACCTTAAAGCATATTAGCGAAACGAGATCAGTGGGTTCAACTTTGCCGTTTAACAGACTTTCCATAAATCTAATACCAGCAGTTCGTCTTCGCTCAGCCATCGAGGAAAGCCCAAACAGATTAGTTACTGGTGAGTAGTCATGAGACGGACAGTGAATTTTTAAAACAACTAAAGTACAACGGAACAATTTTATCTGGATTCGTTCGACTTGTCTTACGTCACTAAAGTGGTATGAGGATCCCAAATAATACATCTACACTCAAGAATTTACGTATACATCACTGATCCGCGGGTAACCGTCTATTTATAATGGGTAATATTGCCGTAATATTCCACTGAGAAAGCGGCAGCATCTATGTTATACATAGATAATACGTTAATATTGGAGTTAAAACACTAACATTTGAAGAGAAGAATATATTTTTTGAAATAAAGTCGCATAATATTCTTTTTGTGAAATAATGTTAAGGAAGAACTTATAGTAACGTACTACTTATAATAAAACGTCAAACGCTGTAATTTCTTTGTTAAAAATATTTTATACGAGTTGTAAAAATGTACCTACATTATTTTGAAAATATTTTTTTCTTTAAATTTAGAAATTGGTATGAAACTCTAATATTCTATAATATTATAAATAGACGTTACAATTACGATTTTACGTGGTTTTTATTCCGCTAAATTATTTATTAGATGATTTGATAGACGAACATGGTAAATCGTATAAACACACTGTTCTTTCAAAATAAAATTTAAATAATATTTAAACGCTGCAGCGGCAGATAGATACATATGAAAATATATACGAATACATATTGTTATCAACCACATTCTAGTTGACACAATAAAACAATGTTTATTCTATAAATCACATACGTTATCGGTAGGTACGTGCATGTTTTTTTGAACGGTATAGGTACTTATATTGTCAAAGCTATCTATTTAAAAAAGTTTTGGACTCAAGTCCACACAAAAGTAACTGATGTTATAATAATAAACGACAGTTGCAAATCGGTGTCAACAATAGTAACAAGTTTATGCCAAATAAGTGTCATCATTATTTTTGCTTAATATTAAAATAAGTACATTGTACATATATTGTACTTGAATTTGCCGGTAGATATCTGAATAATCTAAACAAGTAGATGAGTTTATATTTATTATATTAGTATTTAGGTTTATATTTGTATTTATACTTGTATACTTTTTCAGAAAATATAATATTATTAACTGAATTTATCCCAATTAGGGAAATATTAAACGTGTCAGTGT
The DNA here is from genome assembly GCF_020184175.1 of Aphis gossypii. NCBI lineage: Eukaryota > Metazoa > Arthropoda > Insecta > Hemiptera > Aphididae > Aphis > Aphis gossypii. The sequence continues at coordinate 42,107,483 of NC_065530.1, read as the reverse complement.
ATTATATACATATTACTACATGTGCGTGGTTTTTAATTCGAAATCAATGTATTGCTAAAAATTAATTCTACCTTTATCAGACGGATAAAAAAAATTTAATTTTGTTTTCCAATTAATTTTAGAGAAAAAAGGTTTTACACGCTTGTACGATTAATTTTAAAAACCTGTAAAAAAAAAACCATCAGCTTATATTATATTAATTTTGCATGGTTCAAACGATTAAACTTTTTTCGGATATTTAATGTAAAAAATAATAATGAATTACGATGAATTTTTTTTTCATGGAAATACATATATATGTCAAAGTTTTAAATAAAATTTTTACGTTATAAAATATATCTAATTATTATTGAATATTAATTTACTATTATATAATTTAAATTTGATTTATAGAGGGTATAAATACTTGGTTAGAATTTTAAAAAAGTAATTTTAATTCTTTATTGGTTATTCATTAATTTACTATAAGTCTATATTGCTGTTTAATAATTACTGATTTGATTCAAATAATATATGTGTCTGCTATAACTCAACGGTAAAGTTTTTGGTTTTAGGTTTTACTATAATGTGATATCAAAAAAAAAAAAAACCGAATTTTTGAAGGAATAAAAGTATTATTTATTGGAAATTGAACTTAAGTCGTATGGTTTTATTCGATTATTAGTTATAAATTTAAATATGGATAATACTACGAACAGCATTAAGCTCATAAATATAATAACATTTAGATATGTCATGTGCATGATATACCAATTGCTCACATAATACATACAACGCTAAAAATAAATAAATAAATACGTTAAGCCAACAGTAGATAATAAAATCATCGATTTTGTTATTGCCTAATACTGGATGACATGGAATTGAAATTGTCTGGGTGGCTACATATTTTTTTTATCTATAAAGGGATCATATTATATGATAAGCATATTTATGTTAAGGGACATGGTTGAAATTTAACAAATCTGATCATCAAGACTCGATTAAATATTTAATCTTCAAAATAGTTTAAAATTAATTATCTGAACTCTACAAACGACATAGAAATATATAATTATGTTGAAAAATGCTAGGAATGTATATATTAAAATAATTTTATGAAATAAAACAGATTTAGAATTAATAGATAGATACGTGCTGTGTTTTAACTTTTAATCATGCTTCATACATCTAAGGAGTTTATTTGATTACAAAATGAATCACTGAGTCGGAAGTAAATAATTCTCTCGTGTTCATTAAAACATTAAAAAAAAAAAATAATTTTAAAAATATTAGTTTTCAAAATGAATAATTAATTAAAATCATTTACACATTTAATTGTGTAATTAAATAAAACTCAACTCGCAGGAATATTTTTTTATTTAGTGATTTTATTGTGGTTTTTTTTTATAATTTTCAACTGTTCCTAATTTTTTATGTAGGCATTTTTTTAAAATCATGTACAATCTATACGAATATAAATAACATAATAATTACAATTTTATTTCATAGTTTCTTTTAAAGTAAACCTTATTAGGTACATTATTTTTATGACCTCGATGTATTGACTATTAAGACTGAACATTTGAAAATCGATCACATGAATACATAATACCATTTGGGTATTGGATAATAAATGCACGTAACGGTATGTAGGTGATAGATATATTAACTTTCAACTTCCGTGTTTATTTTCAGATATTTCAAGAAAATATAGTGTGAAGAATGAAAGGTGCTGGTTGGCGGTCGATGCGAGATGATAATGTAGGTGTGGGTACATCCTATATTAAGTGCCAGAAGTTTTTCCAAGAACCGTAGCTGTTAGTTCGCTCGCAGAAATCATAAAGTGATACCTAAATTTATTATAGTTAATAATGTAGCATACTAGTTGTTACTCGAGATGACTTTCTACAAACGAACGTACGGAACGTTTGAATTATATTAAGTTAAAAATATCTTACCTACCTATAACTATAGCCTATGGACGTGTGAACAAAATGTCTATGGTTATAACTTCGAATAATGAACTAATTTAAATGATCTACGTACGACATACACGACAGTTGTAGGTATTACATAGGTAATAGTTTTGCTGAATATGATTTATTTATTCCATGAAATTCACTCGGCTTACATATGCAAATATAATTAATTAATAATTAACAGTAATGAAAAACGATTTTTAAAATATTTTCTCTTGTTATTAATTTTGACAAACCTACAATTTTACATATAAAATAATGTAATACAATATAGTCAAAACCGATTATTAACAGCCAAAATGCATTTGAATATTTTATTAGGTGTTATGCTTTTCTTGACTATAAAAGTACGAAGGTACTAAGTAGTAAGGTACTCAGCTTGAAATAAACAAGTGCACAAGTGTGTTTAAAGTAGTATAATACATTGTTACCTAATCAAAAATTGAAAATGTCATAGTTTCAGCCATTTAAAGTGTAATTAAGTTTATAAAATATCTACAACATTTACCTAAATTAAAGTAATTGTTTTGAATTGTTAGGACTTTAGTTTAATGAATGTAGAAATATGTTTTTAATTGTTGTATGTTGCACTAAAATACTTTTAAGACGTAACTGCGTAAGCCAAAGTTTTCCGTGATCAGTAAAGTACGAAAACCATTTAATATTTTAAATAAAATACCACGTTATTTTGTGACAATAACTGTCAGACCAGTAGGTAGTTAACGTGACCGTGTAAGTAATTAACATACAAATAATACATTGGTATAGTATTTTTTTTTAAGATGAAAAAATATTTAAATAGGTATCAAGTATTGTGTAGTGCAGTTAAGTCTTATAGTAGGTCTTGTGCGTAGAATACTCAATAACTCTGAACTCTTAATGGTTTTTTATTGTCAATAATAGTGAAATTATTCGTATTTATTTTTATTTTCTGTATTCATTTTTTTTTAACTTAAAAAAAAACCATTTGAACGACATTTTTTAACTGAAATTACTTGAGACTATTCAAAGGTATTCGGATGACATTTTGCGTACCGAAAATAAAAGTACTGATATAAAATGAATTCTAAGGAAATATTGTGTTCTTTATACAATATTACATTGTTACGAAAAGTAAAATATAACATCTTATTAATTTTACGACAAAATGGAAAAATATGAACGTGTATAATATCGAGGGAAAATAATATGAAAGTTATATATTGTTAATTGGAAAAAATTACGAAAAAATTATTATTATAAATTATAATACCCTTTTATTGTTGTTTTTATTTCGAAACCATTTACATAGTATATAGTTCCGTCATAAGATTCGATTGGAAACGAAACGCATTTTATTAATCAGCAACGTGAAAAGAACGAACCGATATTATAAAGTTATTATTACATAGAAGTATCGAGAGAGAAATTTCAGTGAGGAACTAAAGGTTTTGTTTTTCACTTTGACCTGGTTTGAAAACAATAATTAGTACACCGATCCACCGGGAATCGCGATGTTCGCATATGTTATAATATTATAATATATACATTATAAAAATAAAATCAATCAGTAAAGAGGTTTTGTTTTAATTTGTTGTCAGTTTTATTGTTTTTCATACAGATAAAAATCCCGTCCAGTTATAATATTATCGTCGCCGTCCGAAGACATGGTAAATAAACTGCAGTGTAAACATTTTATTATTATACATTGACATTTCGCATATATTATTGGTTTAGCCGGGACCGACCGATGGGAACGCGGACAAATAATATTATACTGTAGCAGTGCGGCGACAGGCTTCGTTGTTAAAATATGACGCGCAAACCTCTGCAGCTATTGTATATCATATGCGTATTATATATATAGTATAATTGTGAGTCTAAGGGCGAAAAACAAATGCGGAAAATGTGAAAACAGTTGACGTCCACGTGAATATTATTATTTGAAAAAAAAAAATCAATGATCAGAGCACTGCGGTTCGTAAGATATGATATTATTGTACCGTTGCGATTTTGCCACGTTTGACGTTCGGCGGGCAGCTTTTTATAAATTTTATTTTATTTCCGACTGGTCTGCAAAAACGGTACGATAATAATAATAATAATACCATAGCTAAACAGTCCAACGACTTCCCACTTTTCGGAAGTGTAATAAATTTTATTGTATTTCGACGAAGTAGACAGCAATCCATATAAATATATAATAATATAGTTATCATAATAATATATTTAGTTATCGTCTTGTCGGGAGTCTAGACGTCTCCGCGGTGACAAACGATCTGCTCCCCCGATTTTACTGTTCACACGATAACTCCGATCATTCTTTTAACAATAAACACTTCTCATAAGTTCTAAAAGAATTAATACCTACTTTTAAAAATATTTTTCTTTCAATATAAAACAATATTTTGAAGAAAAAAAAACAATCTAAGTTTTACTATTTCTTTTATTAGAAATCTTTTTTAATTGAGTTTGATTTTGTGCGAAGTGATGTATCACAGCTATTCACGGGTTAAATTGGGTTGTATCACGTAAAATGTTTGACCACTTTTCTATCCATCTATAATCTATACTTACTTTAAATATTTGTAAATAATTAATTAGGTATTCGTTTGAAATTCGAATTTTACACAACAATATTCTTAGAAAAATGCTGTGCAAGACATGATACTAAAAAGTTGTCGTTAAAAAAATTAAAACTTAAAAAATCGTAAACAACGGTTTTAATGTTAAGTAGTAATTAAATAATCAACTATAACAATTAATTGTCTAATCGGTCGTAGCGGTCAGTAAATAATACGATTTATGTAGCGGAAAAGTGGTGCGATGGCGGTGTTGGTGATCCTCCTTCGATAAGGAAAACGAAATGTTTGATACGAAACCTGAGTTAAGAACCGCAGCTATTATAATTTATAATTATTGAAACGTAAAAATTAAACCGAAATGTTGTATAATATTATGTAAATTTAGCTTCTTGGCATTTGTAAACATTAATGATATTTATTTATTTATTATCTACCCATATACTTATGCATATTATTATCTGAGATTGTACGCGGTGCGTAGTAATTAATTAATTTTTTGTACTTCTCAATGACTAAATATACTTTTGGAAAACTAAACCGAACAAAACGATACGACTGGGTTTCAGTTGGTATAGTTGTTTCAAGATTATCTCATATTTTATTGCATGTATATCCACGTCGAAATGGCTTCATGCCAAAATTTCTTAGATCAAATACCAAGCATATCTCAGGGATATTATTCCTATAATATAGAGTGGACAATCGTATCAGGTTTATGCGGATGAACTGCAGTGGTTCATCCTGTACAGTGTACGTCGACTGCTACAATAGCAATGACATCCAATTGGTACACTGATATTATTATAGTAAAATATTTACGCATTAGTCGAAAGTGATAATGTTATACTTTTTCATTTGGCAATCGGCAACTTGTTAATAAAAATATTATATAATAATATAATCGTTATTCATTGCTGTTATTGTTGTGTCTGTTGAGTATCGACGGATAATCGTGGATTTCGTTCTAAATTGGTGTAATATTCGACGGTCGCAAATAGTTTTTACTCTTAAATCGCCATCGGAAAATGTCTCGCGTGCAAAAGCCTACTGGTGGCTTTGCGATGCATTTCGTAGATACTTGGAAAAATTCCAGAGATAATAATTTACTACGAGCCTTTTCGACTGAAAGGATGACGGGGCAAGAGGCGATAGATATATTATTTAGGTCATAATAACATTAGTAGGTAATTAAAAATCGAATGTGTGCGCAAATCGATAAATTAATCATCTGTTACTATTTATTATACCATCTGTGTGTTTTGATCTGTTAAAAGTTGTCAATAATTTAAACCTAACCTAACTAAACATAATTTAATATCGTATCGTTTTATTTTAATATTTAATATTTAATATTTAATTATAATTTATAATTATACGTTTAATAACGACCTCGTAGTTCGTTGAAAAGCTGTAGTACAAAATATACGTCATCTAAAATAACAATTAGGTACGCTACGATGTTGTTTTTGTATCAAACTCGTTTTGAAGTGTATATTTTTTAATTAGAAAAACAAAATATTCTCGGTCTTCGAACGTAAAATCGACGATACCTATTGCTTTCCAACGAAACTCGTAATTAGATTTGAGGAACTCAATTTCCATCCGAACTGCATACGTGATGTACATCACGTTTGAACTATTTAAAACCCGAATGCATAGTGAATACGGTTCCCAAAAGTGTGATCATCAAGTATATTAAGCGAGTCTTATCATTAATAGAATTAATGCTTTCTATATAATTAAAAGTTTGTTATTGTGTTGTTCGTACACACATTCATAACAATGCATAACAATGGTATTGCTCATAATACGGTTTATTATAATTGTACCGACCGATTGTTCAAGTGGTAATAATAAACTTACAGTCGTTTTGCCGAAGACTAATTTTTGTTGCAACATTATATTATTATTATTCATACTGGTACTAATCGTGTATATCGTTACTGAAAACCCATTGCCGTTTATAGTGCACCGCGTTAGTTGTATGGTATTGTACAACATTGTTTCACCATACCGATGGTAGTTAAGCGCATACACGTTTTATGTAATACACGTAATTTTATTGTATTTAGTTTACAAGAAGTTAAACTATTTTTGAAATATTGTTTTGAATATTTAATATTACTTTCTTGTAAGTCTTAACTCATAACTATTTACCCATGTGCGGTTCGGTTCCTGAAAAAATCATACGTGTGCGCTTAACCGCAGGTCTCGATTGTCACTCGTCGGTGCGTACGGGATCAACAAAATTTTCACTTTCGAGTTTGAAATTGGTTTCAATTTTTTTTCTAGTTTTTTCTATCGGGTTTTCAAACGCACCGTTTCTAACTCGATTTTAACATTTAGAAGTCTTTAAGTATACCTTTAATTGGTTAGGAGTTCAAAATCGATCGTAGTAGTGTCGTTTTTTCTGCTTACGACTGCACGCGGTGGTCCGATCTGCACTGCGTGATGTTTAACGATTATAATATAATACTATTATACGTTGTAGTATAACGCATACTATTATTGTCTACGGGTGTTTGTCGGTCGATCGGCTGAGGCTATTATTTGTGACAGGTCGTCGTCGTCGACGTCCCTTCCACAATCCCGTCATCTTTCAATAGTATAATAACGTATTTCTGAGTTGGAGTTGGCGTGTCCGATTAATGGCTGACGTGTGCAATAATAATAATAATAATAATAATAATATTTTCAGTAATCGTGGCGTATCAATTTTCTCTGTTGATGCAGTTGACGTGGAGACTGGAGAGGCGTCGCAGTCGCAACGGATCCAATAATCGGAAATGCACTGGCGTTGTACGAATTTACCACGAAATCCATGATGCACTATGGATCCTGTACAGGATATAGGCATTATTATAGTATAAAATATATTATGCACAATATTGTATGTATAGCGTAACATACATACGTCATACGCACGGTTCTTCCATTAATAACAGTATCGATCGTCGTACAGGTTAGGTTTTATAGAATAAAATATAATAAAATATACACCGGCACCTTGTAATCCGAAAGTTGGCCTACAATAATAACGCAACGGTTTCGTCAACGAGTCTGCAGGTCGCGAAAACGGCTTACGCCGTTTTATAATTAATTTCGTTTTTACCTCTGCGGCTATATATCTCTGGGGAAAAACAATAATGTGTGGGTAAGTTTGCCATGAAACGGAAACGTCGTCTTCGTCTTCGTCGAACTGCAAATATTTAGAATATCTACTTATATAATATTATACATTATATAGTATATACTATACGCGGTAGGTATATAATGAAAATTTTGAAACAACCGGAAACACAGTCATACAAACAATCGTCATACTCTCATATGTACATGATAAATAATATAATATACATCGCTGTGATGTATAATACAATATTATATTATGTTTTATTAACGTGATTTGACGCTCGCTCGTTCACGCGTAAACGTACGACGATAAAAATATTTTTCATTTTTTTTTATAACATCACAAACATACTACGCCGAATTATATGCTGCAGCGTCGTACATAAAATATGTAATTATATGTATAATATGTTATTAATAAATAAAAGTATAAGAAAATAAATATATGTACACAACACGCCTAACCACCGCATTTGAATATCTTTTTCGACGTCCCCGCGACGACATACTTATAATATTATCACGATTTCCCTCACATTGCAATCGCTATATTTATTATTATTCGCATATAGTTCGTCAAAAAATCCGATAGAATTTCACAAAATCGGTTCCGCCGACAGAAATAGTTGGGTATCATACTATAATTATATTATATAAGATATCATCATCAGGCTGCAGCCACGGATTCATTATTCGTATTTTTACCTATATACAGCCACCGGTCCAAATTATAATAATTTTATGTATGAATTAAAATAATAGGCTTCGCGATCCTTTTGTCTCCGGTCCATCTCATTTAATCACGCCCGTTCCTCTCGTTCGTCTCGCGTGAATTCCCATCACAACAATGTACGCCTCTGGCGTACGGCGGTCGCGGTATGTATAATAGGTATATAATATATCATATTATATATATGTCTGCACCTTTCCTTCTCGTTTCATTGTGCACTGCGGTGCGTATATATTGGTACGTTTATTTTCCCAAACGCATACATAGATATAATAATAAAATAAAATTGTACATATAATATACCTATATACACACGTAGTGTAAGTCTCGTTCGCACACCCCACGGCTGTATAGTGGTCCAACACAAATATTTGAGTTGCGCAGCTAAGTCATCGCCGCAGCCTCCGCCGATTATATTATAATATATATAATAAGCAGCCTATCGGTGCTCTGCGAGTGTCGACGAGTTTGGAATTTGGATATATAAAATTATTGCGCATATACATTACAAACAACCCCCGTACGGTGGTGGAGGGCACAAGTGTCTCGGGTAGGTACGCCCCTATATACACGTATATACATAGGTATGACAATATAATATATATCTTTTGTACACGCCCATGAATTTAACAGCGGCAGTGTTAGCGGTGCAGCAGCAGAAGATATCTATGTGACCTAACCTAACACGCGAAAACAAATCAAATCGAACCATCGTTTCACACGTATATAATATTATACATAATATATCATACACGCGGATGCGGCGATGAATAATTTGTCGGCAGCAGAGGCCCAGATCGTGTTTTATTCGCGATAACAATAATAATAGTAATAATAATAATAATACCTATTGTCGGGGAGCGTGCGTATTATCCACCCTCGAAACTTTTCGACTGCTGCAGGTCGCCATGGCGCTGTCCTTACGCCTGGACTTCAAACAACGCAAGCCCCCTCGGGTAACACCGGTCCTTGGCCCACAGTCATTACGTTTGTCGGATTTTACATGTCCGGTCGGGGTTGAGGACCACGATAAGGAGGGGGGCGAAGACGACCAGACGTCTCCGAGACGTTCCGGGGTAATATAATATTATGCTATTATATTGTAGACGCCCGCAAAGTTTACCGCCATCGCCGGGGAGTCTCAACTGCAGCGACCGCTCCGAATTACTATCAAACGCCGTTCAACACGCTATATACTCTGGTTTACGGAAATACTGCGATTTCGTTTTTTTTTCGTTTGTTCTGTAAACAACATTATGTTTGCACGCTACGTCGCTATATACCTGTATTGTTATATCAGATTGTTTAAAACACTCGGAGACTAGGTTTTCTCGACAATTCGGAACGAGTACACAATAAAGCAGACCGCGCGTGTCAATAAAGTATTTTGCACCAAGCGGAAGGATAATAATAATTAATTAATTGTCAAAGCGAATATAATAATCGTAAGTTTTGAGCCAAAAAATAAATAAATAAAAACACAGCTAGGACTATACAGCGATTCTGGATAATAACTGTTTCTCTTTCACTGGTAATTTATTACTACACTAGAATTATAGTATCGAAGCTTGGACGAACCAGACGAGTAAACAAAAAAACATCACGATTACTTCTTATGTTAATACCTCAGTAAGGTATATTGTTATGATTGTTTATATTGATATAGCTATTAATGTACCAATAATTATCAAAACTTAATATTTCCATTAAAAATATAAAAGAAACATTAAACTGTTTTGGTATAGATGAAATACTGTTACATTATACAGTAGACAATGTGAAAGTTAGTGCCATTTAATTATACCGAACCACGGGCACTCGATACGTGAGAGTCACTGTATGTCATATTATTTTTTTAATTTTAAAATAATTTTTTTTTCGAACGAATAGAAATGTATTACGCAGCAGCAGATATAGCTATAAACTGTATACGGTACGACATGATATATATGATATAGCTTTAAAAATAAAATCGGTATTTTTAATAAAATTTCCATTTATACAATTTTACTGTTTTTTTCACATTTAAACGTGAGTAGACGTTGCAGACTAGTTGTCTCCTATGACACTCCGTAGACAGACGTAGGGTCGTTTTCGTTGGAATAACGGTTGTTCTACTTTTTATAAGGGATATTACTCGTTTTGTTTAAATAAAAAAAAATCTAAGGACCGAAAATTCAGTGTGTTGCGTTTTCATCCTGATGCGTAATCGGTTTTGTGATTTTTTTTCTTTCCAACGCTGGAAGATTTATTTGCACGATAATCGAATTTTTACAATTTCAACACGGTATATTCTATACTTACAATATTTCCATTCGATTGCATACTATTATTTTATACTCCAATCCTTGAGATAATTTTATACTACATCTAGAAAGGGTTTTAAAAAAACTACAGGAAATAATAAATCGGTGTATATACATATATAGGTACGTCGTAAGCATAACGTTGCAGTGTAAAGCCGAACTGATCTCTCGACCGACCAGATCTGAATCTAAAACTACTTGTAAATATCAAATCAGATTTTTCCATTGCTTTAGACGATATCGCATCTTGATATTATAACACTATATACAAATAACGCTTAAATAATATATAACGCGCCCGGTTTGATAATCCTTTTGAGCATACATTTACCTACGTTCTGTAATATTATAACGCACAGACGAATATTTATCCACACTTGTGTACGGTCTGTGGACGACTAATACACCCAACGCTCCTCGGCGGCGTAAGACATAGTTCGCAAACTACATTATTATTATTTATATTCTCGGTTACCGATTTAAATAATCCTACTTATTAAGTACTTGGGGACACACGCGGCGGAAACTGAAGTACTCAATTTGCGTGCCGCGCGCGTACAACCCTTTACAAACCGTATTTTCAAATTGTTCAACCGGTGCGGTTGACAGTTACATTGTGTACGCACAATAATTAATCCTCAGCATTTGAGTAGTAAAAGTAATTCTCCGACTATTGTTTAAAACATAACGCACGCGTAGCCATATTATGTATATGTATATGAAAAATAAAAATAAAAATAATGATAAGTTCACAATGGAATACATCTGTTATCTGTATGATGTGTATATATATAATTTATATTATGTACATTATAATAAACATTAATAGTTATATACAAGTATATACAATATGTATACGGTTAAAACGGATGTTTAGTCACGTAACAAAACGATTTTACTTTAAACCAATTTTGGCGCTTAGTGGTAATCATACATTTAATATATAAGCATGTTAGATCAGCAAAGAAACGGGAGTTTTGCTTTTATGATGCGATCGTTATACGCATTATGTTACATTAGTGAAAAGCGTAAGTTTTACGTTCAATAACCCGTACGTAACGATCGGATCGGTAGGTAATCCGGGTATATTCAAATAATATTATACATAATATACAGAATGGCTCGCTTAAAATGATCACCCACCAAAATTTCATCTTTTAGTCATGACGTGTTTGCTTAAATTTTAATATTAGTAATTTTGAAGTATACCTACCTCATATTTATATGATTTAAGAAAACACTTTCAAGTACTTTGCATTATAAGAATAATGCTCTGTCGTTGCGTTTTAATTTTTATTTTCAAAGGAGAATCATCATGATTTTTTATTGTTAATCGACGAGCAGATAATTTAAATAATAAAAAAAAAACAACAAAATTTCAAACGATGAGTAGTTTCTGGGTTATAAAAACGTATGTACCTATGCTAAGAATAATATTTCAATACAATAGCAGCAATGTTCATGTTATCATCATTATTATCTATTGGTTTTTTATAATTCATACGTCTATATGTCATATGTCTAAGAAAATACGTGTTAAATTTACCACTTACCATAGACAAAATCATAAAATCCCATCTGTTGAATCAGTGGTGTAGCCAGAAAAATATTTTTATTTAATTTATTTTTTTTGATGGGCGGGGGGAGTATAAATAATTACGTATTTAATTAGGTACCTTAAATTCACGGTTATACGTTATATCTATACTACTCACATGTTGCTGTTATGCTTCTATATTACTAAATCGGGCGACGTGAAACATATATTAATTATAATTATATTATTAAACTGTTGAATTTTCGCCTATTGTTTTCGGTTTATTGGAATCTTCACCGTTTCACGACCGTCAGTCGTTCATTTTGTACTTATTATTTTTCAGCCAGCGATATACGTACCTATATAGATAATAATTTATGTTGTAGCAATGCGTATATATTTTTCAGGAACTTGTACAGCAATACTAGTCTGCAATTACTTTATATTCCATTTCATCAGTGGAATAACTGTTACTCGAGACCAGGTCGCGACGCAGAGTTTCAAAGTCATAAATAGGGCTTATTAGGACATTATTCATGGGCAAATATACGCTATATAATAAATGTAGCTATGTATATTGTATATGTGTTCGTGAGCCGTATGTGCATGTTTTACACGGAGATTATTAATTTGGGTTTCTTTTTCTCCGAGAGTTTTGTCGATTTTCGCTCTCGTCCCGTCGGATTTGGTTGATTTATAGCATCCGAAGCAGTTCTCCAGTATCTACTGAATATAATAATACGAGTACGTATGTACTCTTCACCCTGTTTATATTAACGAATTCGCAGTTCATCGTCGATTCAAGAATCCAAAAAAAAAAAAGGTTTTTTCTACCCACCATTTATAATAGATATGCTGCACCACTAGTTTATTGGTGTTTTGCACGAGTCTATAGTAAATCGGTTTGAATTGAAGAATAGACATCTTTATATTTTATTGAATTCCTTAATAATAACCAAAAAGCTTATTTTTAAACATTATTAAGTATTTATAAAAAAGTGTTATTATATAAACTGATCAAAATCACATTATATTTAACCTTTTAAATTTCCATTTTTTTTTATATTTATATAACCTAAAATATATTATGCAAATGTTGCTCGGCTTTATGTTTGGAATATTATTAGCATTTATAAATGCATTTTCTACGAGTTGGGGTCATAATTTTGTACTATTATTCACGTGAAAAATAAAAAATAATATTTATAACAAAGTTTTTAAAAACCATTTAACCAATTAAAGAACTATTAAAACAATTTATTCAATGGCAAATATATTTAATTCGACGGAATAAATAAAATTAGCTATTTAGTAAATTAAATTAAATTTTTCATGAATTTATGAATTTAGTTTTATATGGAATTTCAAAATGAATACCTATTGGTAATTTATGTTATAAAAAATGAATAATATATAATACATGATATAATATTAATTTATCAAAATTATTATTATTTATTTATTTTTATAATTATTCTAAATTATAAACTAAAATGGATATAAAATATTGAAAACATTCGATTATACAATATACAGTGCTTTTGATTTTTTTGTAATATCAAAAACATTTAATAACTTTTTTTTTCAAATAAGCTTATGTTTAATAAATAAAATCAATTTCTTCCTATGGCAGAAACAACCCTCCCCACATATGTGAATCACATGGAATAGACAATACAATCAAACATAATATGAAGTGAATGTTTCAATTAGAAGAATCAAGAATCAACCACCATAATATATCTCATCCTCTATAGGAGAAGCCCTTCAACCCGATCTCCAATCCAATATCTATATCATCAACTTCTTAAAAGAAATTGAATTATATAACCTAATATAAGCGTACATTTATCCTAACTTAAATTTAAATGTAAATTAATATCAACTTATAATTATAAATATGGCTTAGTAGCTGATGTAATAATGTTCAATAATATATATATATATATATATATATATTTCCTGTTCTTTAAAGGGTCAGAATTCGTTGTACATAAATGTTATAAGCTATACAGTGGCGTAGACAATATTTCTGAAAGGGGGGGAGATCTAAAATAGAAAACGACATAGCTAAATAGGAGAAGGGAAATTAGAAAGTCTTCCATTCCTCAATCTCAAAACTTTTTACTTAAGTAGTAAAATATTTAACAAGAAGAAATAATAAATATAATTTTAATTGATTCAAAATTCACATCAAATAGGTACAATAAGATAAAATATAAATTATAATAAAGTATAGTTATAATAATCATTGTTGTCATCGACCATTTCGACTAAATAAACATTACTTTGCAATAAATAAACCAAAATAAAATTATAATGGTATTCAGTTTTGACAAAATTGTTAAAATTCAATAGCTCAATTGATCACAATCCATAATATAACAAAATATTACATTATAGTTCATTGCGCATACTAATTATTCTAAGCAAAAATAAAAAATAAAAATGTCAATGAGGGGGGATCTGATTCCCACTTCCCCCTTCTATACGCCACTGAAGCTATATCATAATTTAAAATGACTAAACCGTGCAAATGACATTAGCAATAGTGATAAGAGAATTCGATAATATTATCCTCATACATATTAGATAAAACCATTTGACACGTGAAATATGTTAACAATTCTGTGTGCGATGCCAGACTACATGATCAACTGATGTGTTAAAGAGAAACGGAAAAAACCTCGAAACAAAGTTGTTGTCCTTCTGTTATTACAAAAACTCACTATTCAAATAATGGAAAACGAAGTTCATACTAGTACTGCATGCACTGTACTCGTAGGCCATTTTGATATAATATTTACAGAAATTTTACCTAATCTAACCGTATAGGCAATGGAAAATTCCAAGCTATTAATATGTACAAAATAGAGATCAAAAAAAAAAATACTTATAGATTCCCCAGCAACGAAGACGTATACTACAACAATGTTCAATATAATTGGAAAGTATTTTATATTGAGTTTATATGCATTCGTACGGAAGAATTGCCTTTGAAGTTTGCCGATTTATTCGATTGAATCAAACTGTTTTGGCTAATGCGTTGAAGCAACTGATCCGAATTCTGAAACGGACCGTACCGACGCACTACAGTATACTCGTACCACTTTTATACAGGACGCATAGATGAACTTGTGTCACCGAAATTTAATTTTACTAGTACGTTAATAAGTTTTTCATTGCGACACACTAGCGCTGGTAGTTTTTGTGTAGGTAATCATCGAAAAATAGAATAGAAGCTAAAATGAAATCTCGCAGATAATTAACTTCATCAAAAACCATAAATGAACATAATTATTATTTCAAGATAGAGTTATTATACAGAACATCTACACTTCACCGAGTCTAAAATATTTAAGTGTAATATACCAATATCAAAAATCTGCCAAACATGTTTACCTATTACTATTATACCTATAAACATAATTAATAAATAGTTATGTAAACATATATTATGATATATTGTAATCCAGATGGTTTGAATAATTAATTAAAACAATTTAAAAACTATAATCCGTATTTTTCAATTTTTGTAACTTTATTTTATTTCTTCAACAATATTAATATAGCTGTAGTATCTGTGCTATCTGTACTTCAATATATTACACTTACACGTGAACTTAATATAAATTATACTTCTATATTTAGACTTAAAGTAAGCGAGTATAGTCTTTAAAACCAAAATATTATTCTTTTTCAAAGTTTAAAGCAATATTTTTTTTTAATTTAATTATAATATCGCAAGTAAAAAACTATAATGCATTTATATAGTGTAACGAAAATGGTTTCAAATTAGAGGATTATAATAATAATAATAATAATAATAAATATAATGTCTACCGAAACATTAACATAAAATAAAATAAACGTTTTTGAACTTAAACAACGCGGATGGGTGTACAAATTTGAGTGCAAACACTTTACCGTATTAATTGAGCGCTAAGGTTGGAATGTTATTTGAACGTGGGCAATTTAAGTAAGTACGTATAATTTGAATACGAGTGAAATGAAACGTGATAAAATAATTTTCATCTCTTACATTTATTCTTAATAACTATTTTTTTAACGTTCACCTAATAACTGTGCCATATTATTATTATTTATTCGTTTTAAATAAAGCAATGATCAATGATAATACCATTAACATTGCCGTTTTTAATATCAAAAGCTATTTCTCTATTGAATAACCTTATGATATATAGTTGAATATTTGTTAATGATTAATTTTATTTTTATTTTTATTACGCGTCGGTCAATAAGTACATCTTTAAATGGTACAACTGCAGTAATAATTGCAGTACATATAGAATACAGCTAAAATTTTAATTATTATTTAATCAGTAGAATACGAATAGAAAATTTTCTATTCTTTCAATAAAACTTGAAATTTGAATGTATTTACTACATAGATATATTGGATTATGATATTACAAAGTCTTATAAATTATAATACCTATCATAAAATTAAAATTTAATGTGTTTTTCATTGGCTTGTGGAAATAATAATTTGAACCGAAATTCACGAGCTCGGAGGAAACTAAATAGTGAATAATGTAATAGTAAGTTGGGGGATAAAATGTATCTTGAATAATTCATTGCCGGTATTAACGACTGGACGTCACCACGTGAGAAGGACACCAAATGACGTTTCCAAAGATAGAGGTAAATATTAAAGACTATCTATAAGCTATAGCGGAAAACCGTAATTAAGTGTTAAGTACAAAAGCAGAACTTACATAGTATTTGATATGTTAGATTGGACGGGAACGAAAAAAAAATTACCCAATAATTTAAGTAATTATAAATAATGGATAATTTAAATACATAATTTTAAAACATCAATACTTTGTTGCATTAGAGATAGAAACTGAATGGAAATATTAAAAATGATGTTGTTTTTAAATTATTTTTATTGTTTACGAATTTAATCAAACGTATATTATATACTAGTTATCTATCGAGTGCTCCGCCCCATGAATAGATTTTGAAAATTGTGAGGCTATTTTAAATCTTGTCTAGTCATCTGATAGTTATTTCGAACATCAAATGATTTAAGGTGTTTATAAATTCTCATAAACATGCTTATAAATAATAAAAAAAAATTTTCTAACATTAATATCGATTTTTACACCTGATAAATACATTATATTATAATGAATAATAATAGGTAATAATGATTATTAAGCAACAACATATTGGGCATGGCATTCTGTGGGTTTTCACATCACACAGCCAATCAGCAGGCTACTGACTACTATAATACTACTTTTCTATTGGTTATTGAATGCGTTTTAACCTATCTTAACTACTCAAGTCTCAAGATTAAGTACGCCAGTCGTAGTTAGAACGCAGTGATCTATACTTCAAACCCTGCAGGACTGTTCAAAGCACCGAGTCATTGTCACATCTCATATACCTACGTCGACAATAATAATTGATTCGTTGTCGATTCTATACACATATTCTGAGATAAATCGTGGACGATTGCTTAAGTATACGCTTTAAACAATTATTTGTATGTATTATAAATTATAATGTATAATACATATACATGTACGCCCAAATTCAAACTGTACAGGAGTGACACAAAACTTATTTTGTGTAACTTATTATGTTCCCTTTTCGAAATAAATGAAATAAAGATACACATACTGTTAGTATAGAAAAACGTAGATATGTTTCTTTTTCACACCAAATAGTGTGTTTAGATACAAATAACATATTTTTGTAAAAATCTGAAAATGTCAAAATATTGGATATGTTCCTTAACAAAAGTGGTACTAAAACCTCCAGAAAACTGTCAGGTATAACAGTAAAAAATTGGTAACGATATATGTGAATTTGTATATGTAACTAAAAATTGGGACTTATTTTTATAGTATAGATTGTATGTTTAATAATATTTATAATAAACAGTCATCCAATATGAAATCTGTTATAATTCATTAAAATGTTTGAACATCTCTGAATTTTAATACAACATTTTTTTCAAAATATAATTAGCTTTTTTATACATTTTGTAAACATTTGTTTTAGAAGTGGAAATATAGACATTTTTCTTTTAATTTTACGGATTTATTAGGTAAATATACGAGTGTTATAAAATACGCAAAAAAATTTAGTTATATTAAAATTTTACCACAGTAGATTTAAAAAATGAAAACAACTGAGCTTACGTGTACCTATAAGAATACGTGTAGCGCACACGCAATATGTTAGAAGTCTATAAATTAGATTGTTGTTCAAAAATAAAACTTTGATCTGAGCGTACTGGATTGGAAAAATAACGTGGTCTCGACAACGTAGACAGTACCAAACCTGCAAACTAATTGAAACGAACCGAAAAACGCTTTTAAGGCACTACAAAGAAAATAGCACTAGAAACTTTTTGTAAAAACGTCCAACAATATAATGTATTTTGCCGTATCGCATTTTGTACATGTGTATATAATAATTAGCCAGACGGAAAGACCGCTTCCGGTGTTAATCGTACCGAGAACATTTAATTAAGAATTTTTTACCCCCTGGCGAGGAGTTTATATCTATATACTTTTTTTTCTCCATTTCTGCGTAAAAGAAGTGGCAACAGCGGTTGATTAATAATGCATTATTAATAAACCGCATGCATATTGTATATTATACAGCATGGTAATTTAACATATTCACCATTATTTGTTTAATCTAGCCAAATTTTGTCTTTTTTTAGAACTTGAAGTATTAAATTAAAATATGCTTTAGAAAAAAATAAATTGTTTTCCCTTTAAGACTTTAATAGTTGGAATAGTTTTTAAACCAACTGAATTAGTTGTTATACGTATTTAAACAAATTATAAAATTAAGGTTAAGGTGCGTATTTTTATTTTATTAGAGTAACACTATTTTATCTTATTTTTAAAATTATTTATTTTAATGCTTATTAAATATAAAAAAAGGGTAGACAAGTGGGTAACGTTCTGCTGTAGAGTAGATATCGAGTGCACCTTGGACATAGAATATAGGTTACTATCATGGATGTGCTAAATTTGAATGGAATGGTAGGTATCTTTGTATACGAAAAACGATTCTGAACGAAGATGATTTGTCAGCCTAGGATATATTTTCCGGTGGGTGGTGAAAAAGATGGTTTTTGTTTTAATGACCTGAATATCCCAAATTTAAATTATATACAGAAAATACCAATTTAAATAACTGATGTATGTTTCAAGTTTCTATGATCTAAAATTATTCGATAGTAATAAATGCTTGTTTAAAGCGTGAATTTTTGATTTCATAACAATTTGAACTTTAGATAACATTTTTTTAGTTGGCTAACGCTCAACTTCTTTTAGAATTTCGGTAAACTAAATTTATTGAAAATCTTTTATTCAATTTTAAACTTATAAAATTTTTTTTATTAATTTTTAACTACAAAATAATTTGAAAATATTCATGTTTTTGACGAATTTTGTCAAAAGTTCATAACTTCAAAAGTTAATAAAAAAAATTGTGCCTTTGTATTCTTATAATTTTTGAATCAATATAAGAATAACTAATGGCATAATATTAAATTTTCAAGTATTTTGACTCAGCCAAAAAAAATTGATCGACATTTCTAAAAAACAACTTAACAGAATGAATATTTCAAATCCCTATAAATAGCTTTAAAATATGTTTTTTTTTTTTTAAATTAACTTTAGTAAAGAAAATTCCAATCTTAATAACTGGTGCAATTTTCGAGTATCTACGACTTAAAATTTTGGAATAGTAACAAATATTGAAAATCGTTTGAGGATAAATCGTTATCCGTTGCACGATTTCGTAAATATTTAAAAATCAGATGCTAATACAATTTTTCCTATAATGACGTTTTGAGTTTTTTCTATAGCTATTTGAAGGAGAATTTATGGAAAACTTAGTGTTAAACTTATTAGCCTTAGGTAAAAACACAAACATTTTTGAATTATTGACTACATAATTTTTGCTATTTTGATGTATTTCGTTAGAGTTTGAACTTTAAACGATTATAAAAAAAATTGTGACTAATGATTTTTGATTTTTTTTTTAACTATAATAAGAACTACTTATAACTTTATAAGAACCCTTGTATTAAATTTTAAAGATTTTAAAATTTTTTTATCGACATTTTAAAGAAAAATTGAAAATTTCAGTTGTCTATAAATAGCTCAAAAAAGCCAAAATATTTTAAAAATTAAACCGTATATATATGTATAACTCCAATATAAAAATTTGGTAAAAATTTCAAGTATTTACAGTGATAAGTTTACGAGTTACAACAATATAAAAAAATCAATTTTTTTGAAAACTGTTGGAAAGTTTTTACTTTGGGCCTCTTTAATGCACTATGTATATTCAATTTTCCATCGGAAACCACCCTTGAAATTTTAAATTGAAGCATTATTTCGACAAGTTATGGTGTACATAGACAGACATACAAAAAAAAAAAAAACACATAATTGTAAAATCAATACATTCATCACTTCGTTCAGTATCTAAAATGAAGACATATTTTCAAAAATCCCTATAGGTACTTACTATTATATAATATATAATATTAACTTAAAATTGTACGTATACATATCAATCGTTTTAGTTAATAATATTATGACACATTCATGTGTCATAAAAATATTACCCTATACACGTGCAAAATACCCATATCGCAATAGTGCTTATAGTATAGTTTAAAATAAATATAATGATAGAGATACTTCAATGTTCAATATCTATAATTCTATCGGTGTGTTCACTCATATTTTTATACATGAAAAAATCCCCTGCATTAGTTTTACAACAAATCAGACTTAGTTTGGTTAAGAGAAGGTTCGCGTCTTGTGGGATATTATAATCTATTATAATACTTAGGTATATCTTTTCCACTGTTGGTAAATTCGTTTTGCGATGATGGTGGTTAGTCTGGAGGAAGGGGGAATACACGAGGCTGAGGCTTTTAATTTTTTCAGAGGTTGGTAGGAAATAATTTTGTATATTGTCATATAAAATTACATGTAGATCACGTTTCCAATACGATATCACTATTCGATGGCGCAGTTAAAACAAACCTCTCATTGTTTGTTAAATATAAATTAAAATTACACATCATGATTTTAAAATACGAATTTTATTGTGAAATGTGTTTATCTACCAACTATGTTCCTATAATAGAATGATAAAACTAAAAAAGTATTAATTTTGATTGCATCGGATTATACATTTTTAGATTATTATACTCGTACTATAATATTACATTATATAGGTCATAGATCAATCAAAAGAAACAACATATTATGCATACTACATAGGATAATATAGAAGCTGATGTTAGTTGACTGAATTGAAGAGCCAAAAAAAAAAAAAAAAACACTAAATAAAAAATAGGACCAAACAAAAATTAGAATTTTTTATGCTACCTCAATTTAAACTGAATTATTTAAATTGTATTTTGAAATCGAACTTAACTTTTAAAATTATTCTACAGATTTAATATATATATTATATTATTTAAAAGAAAATCCACTGTCAGTTATTAAAAAATAATAATAATAACAAAATAATTTCTTATCGAATTTCAATAAACTGAGTTAGAATTTCGATTTAATTACTTTGATTTTTGATTTATTAGTATGATATAATATTAATAAAATGTTATACTGTTTTATTATAAAATCAATATTACTTTACAATTTTGGTTTTGAGGTTTTATTTTCAGTTAGCTAATCCTCAGTTTTGCTAAAATCGATAAATTATGTGTTTATTTTAGTTGAAAGTTATTGAAAATAACCAAAATGCTCATTGTAAGAATTGCCAAACATGCGTCTCAAACAATGCATTATCGACCCTCTATTAGTTAGAATCGCTTTTGTGTTTGTGTTTACCGCGTATGTGTATATTATTTTATCGCAGCGACTGTAAATGGAGATGGCGACGACAACATTGCCAAGTGAATAATAATAATAATAATAATAATAATAATAATGTTGTAAATTGTAATAAGCAACAATTCCGACGGAATCGTTGGAATAATTACTGCGTTTTAGTCGCGAAAGCGATTAGTCGCAAAACAACAGGAGTGGAAACTAATATATTATACGACGTAGTTTGAAATAATATTGTGTTGTTTAAAGATTTTTATTTATATATACATTTTTTTCACTAGGTTTTGACTTCTCTTGAGTGGAAAATAAACAAGATTAATCTAGTAAACCGTTTCAAGAGTTTTCGCTTTTGCGATTTTCGTACTTTCATAGTAAAGCAATATGGTCAAAGCGTTCAGGACTATTTTCGTTTATATCCGAACGATATAAATACAAGATACACGGTTTTTCATCATTACAGCAAAATGAAAAACTCAATACATCACAAATTTAATGTGAAGAGTAAATGTACGAGTATAAAGTGAACTATTTCAAACATCAAACACTATTTATGTGTTGATTCAATGAATATGCTCAACTATATTTTTTTTATTTAATAATAAATCTATTCTAATTTCTAATTATTCTGATTTTTAAAATATTTAAATAAACTCAAAGACCGCATTTTTAAATTCTTAAGATATTTGTACTATCTAAGAATCTAGCTTGTATTTTTTTATAAATATTATATAATTGCTATTAATAATAAATTTGATACAAAATATTGAACAAAAAATATTTAATTTGTACTATTAGAGATTTAAATTTCCCGGTCAACGTACACAGTCATAATGCCTGGTATTAGACATCGCCCGTTACATATATTATATATACTCAACTATATAATATATATATTTATGTTTTTGTCGCTACTATACGAAGAATATGTTATAGTCTCTATTATTTATTTTTAGATTTAGTCGTATAATACTATTGCAAAGAATGTAATCAAATTTTATTATCGATGGCTCAACCGAGCGACAGCACGTGATGACTGATGAGCTATATGTAATAATATGTATAGTGTATACATATACACACGCATATACATATTATTATATGCGGATTGTAGGGTGACTCTATCATACGCATTAGAGCCAGAAACCCAAATTTATTTTGTAAAATATTTTTTACTACTGTTTGCGTATACATAATAGGTATATATTATTTGTGTTCGTATATATAGTATTATATTATGTTCAACAATTTACCAGTGAAATGTAAATCGCCACCACGTTAAACAATAGGGAGATATATATTTTCTGGTTTCCGTATATCAGTATTATTTGTTGGGTATGTACGTATCGGTCGATTTCCATACAGTCCTATTTCTATTATTTTTCTCTCGCATTGGTTTAGAAAGTTATGAGTGATTTTCCGTTATTGATTATTTCGTTAAGAAAAATTTAAATCAGACACAGTGGCGGATTTAAAGAGCTAGGGGCAACGTCTCACCCTCAGGTCATTTAACTTCAATTTATTATATAAAATACTAAAATATAGTGGTTTTTAACCTGTTATTAATTATTAGTTGTTATAAATTAAAATAAAACCTTATAAATTAGAATACTCAAAGCTATCGGTAGTATTGTTATTTATTAGTAATTGTTTTAATATTTTTCGAGGCATACTTTTCAACCTATATTTATTATAACGTAGTTTTATTTATTAATATTATGTTAAACAGTATAATGTGTCTTAAAGATAATATTAAGTAATGTAAAATATGTTTAAAATTAAAAATGTTGTTTGTCTATGTCTACGTTTTCAATTACATAATAATATTTTTTTGTCAAGATCCCTATAATATATAAGGCTATAATTCAAATCTAGATCTCTAGATCTGACACCGAACAGAAATAAAGTATTAATAGTGTTCTTTGATATAATTTAAATTTAATCTTACTCAGATACTTGCACGTCTTATTATGTATCATGTGTATACCATAAAAATATAGTTTTTAATTTTTACCTACTATATACCTAATAAATCTTGCACACCAGTTATCAGTATTTTGTATACCGTTAATAGGATACATTATTCGAATTACATAACTGTCAGACATTAAAGTTTACCTAAGTTTATTAGATATTTCGAAATAATGATAATGTTATTTGATTGCCTAGTGGAGGTATAGCAATGTCCATCCAATTATTATGGTTTGATTGGTTTTCGGAAATTTAGTTAATATAATAATAATTCGGTTAATAATTGATTTCAATAATTTCGTTGTAGCTACCAGTGCGCATTCTAAAGTTTCTATAGAAACTTAAATATATTTGTATCAACAAGTTTATCTGTGCGTTATAATATGAATATTACGTTTTGTTCAACTTCTACAGAAGCGATTAATAGAGAGCCTACAATATTATAATATACATAACATGATATAATAATATATTAATATAAACCTATCGATAGTTGAAATTTGAATTGACAGCTTACGACCACCGTATAATAATACTATAGGTAGTTAGTATTATCCATATTGTTATTTTTTGGCTTAAAAAATAGATTTATAGCTGTGATAGATTTTAAGTATTTCATTCTACCTATCTATTATAATGTTATACAAGTATATTATTTTTTGATTTTATTCTATAATATTAACAATTGAATATTCTGTGTGTACAAATCATAAAAATAACATATGTGTCTTGTATTTTAATCGCAAATCGATAAAATAAAATAAAAAAATATTAATAGACAGATAAGTCAGCGTTGATTTTTTTCGTTCTGTTTGACAAATAAATATTATAAAAACATATTTCAAAACAATAGTATTCGTTTTACGTAAGCAATTTAAACCTTTGAAAAACAATACATTATTTTCTCGTAGTTAACATATTATTATTATTATATTATTATGTATGCGATATGCGTACAAGCTTAAAATATAGCTAATAGGTATTTTGGTATGTTCTATATTAAGCTAAAGTAATAATTGTATTAATTAATTAATACAATTGTAGAAGTTGTTAACATACTGAAACATGCTCATGTGAATAATTAAGGTGCGCGTTATAAATATTTACAATAATACAGTTTGTTTCTATGTATTATTAGGTGAATAACATTTCTAAAACTCTGTATATAATTAAACAAAACTTAAATTTTAAAACCAGTAAACAGCTTAATATATTATTTTTAATTCATTACTTTATGTTAGTGTTGACATGGTATTTATCCATATATATATAAATAAATAATATATTCATAATACAGTAACAGTTTAAAAATATCACGTGGTCTGTCGTGTTTGGTGTTTGAACAGCACTTATACCTAAACATTATGAATTATATGCACAAATATCTAAAATATAACACTGAACACTAAAATATGTCACACTTGTAAGACATAAAAAACATTTACTTAATTAAAGGAGACGAATGATAAAATATTACAATATTATCATGTATGGTATGGTTGATGTATTATATAAAATTATCAACTTGACTTAATCTCAGTCTAAAGCTGTAGTGATTAATCTAAAGCTTCTGGCTGTTATCATTCTTTAGAATTTTAAGCTTAACAGATACTGTTCATAATCCATTACACTAAAATACTAAATACGAATATATATTTATAAACGTACGGTTATTATTAAAAAAAAAAAAACAAATTGTAGCATAGAATTTGTATAGATAAAGATCGCCTCATCCAAAATATATCTCCAGAGTCTGTATTGGTACCTATGTAAAAAGTAGTTTTATCCATATTCATTTTTAAACGAAGAAAAATGTAATAGACTGTATACGAAAAAAAAATATATTTTTTTTTATATCCGAACAGGCAACGGTGTCGGAGGTGGTCGGGTTTCCGACGGACTCGGGACTATCGTATAGAAATTGTGCAATGTTGGCTGATCAATTATATCAGAAAGAATGTCATTTAAAGTTTAAGTATAGGTAAACGATTACGCATTTATAAAATTATTCTTTATGAGAATTAATATTTTGTCGTTTATTATATTATCGTGACCACCTTTTTCAATAATTACATATGTGTTGTAGTTTAAGACCTACAAAAATAATAAGGGTGTGTTTGTAATATAAAACTGACTTTGGGGTAGCACATCCTCTAGCAATTATTTGGATCTAAATCGGAAAACGGATACGAAAATGTCACTCACGTACTTATGTATGCTATATCATCATAGCAAATAATTTGATTCCCTGCGTAAAGTAGCAACCGCGTGGCTAAATGGTTCATTTTATTTATAGTATATTAAGGCGCGCTAAATAAACTACAACAATATCCAAAAGGCACACACGATACCTTATACACCGAGCACAGTCGTCATCGTTGTCGTTAATTTGCTATTACCGGCCGGTAATTTTGTTATAAATTGCGTTTTTTGCCTTCGTGGGGTCTCAGGGGGGTGGTTTGAGATAAACGTCGTGTGTATCGCGCGTGTGCGGCAAAATCGTTATACGTAGTGACGGTGGCAGCGGGGGCTATAGTGGCAAACGGGCTAGGGGGATGAAAAATCGTACCGATTTATCAGCCGACTATATGAGCGGTCAAATCGACCGTGCAGATATGGAGCGCGGCAATGGAAGGCCGGAAGTCCGAAAGTCGTTGTTTCGCCGTTTATATCGCATTATATACGGCCGCCGCCGGGCTGAATCGAATGATATAATGACAGTTTTCTATACTATATATATTGGTGTTTATTCGTATATATACATTCCGTGGCGTGTGGATGTGCGTACGCGTCAGTTTATATACGTACTTTTCGCCGCCCCGTACACTATCCCTCGTCCTTGCCGATGACGACTGCTATGTACGTTGTCGGCTACCAAACGTGTTCAGAGTTAAAAAAAAAAATCGAATTCACGCCAATATAACATAAAATTGTGTCAACGCGCATCAAACGGAATAGTATTGCTGTGTACAGTTCAGTTACCTGAACAAATTAATACTATATGGTGTTTGATATTATTATTAATATTGGATTTAGCCCATTCGCATCGTCGAGATCTATGTCGGTTCCGTATACACACGCACACCCATTTTATACCGTTCCCAGAAGTCATTTTAAGGTTATTTCAGACTCAATAAACAATCCTCTGAAAGTATTCTATATATATATATA
Source organism: Aphis gossypii (assembly GCF_020184175.1). Lineage (NCBI taxonomy): Eukaryota > Metazoa > Arthropoda > Insecta > Hemiptera > Aphididae > Aphis > Aphis gossypii. The sequence goes on along the minus strand of NC_065530.1, from coordinate 42,080,239 downwards.
TATATATTATACGACATACGTGTAAGTCTATACACCCACTCAAGTAAACAAATATGTTTTTTTAATGATATTGTTTATGATTTTTTTCCTTATATTTTGCTTATATATATATATATTTATATATATACTGAACAAAAATGCTACGATTTTTCTTTCGCCAAGCGTATATTTTACTAAAGCCATGATTTTTAGAATCTTATTGATCAGTAAGTCTATGCTATAAATACTTAATCACATCGCGAAATGCAATGCAGATATCCTACATTTTTTAAAACATCCGAGTTCAAACAAACAACGATTTTATCTATTTTTTTTCCTTAACCCTATTTTATCTAAAAAAATTGTTCGTAATCCAATAAAGATATAGTGTAGTCCAATCCGTCATCGTTGCGATTTTTCCAAGTATACATCTTTTAAGAAAAAAGAATACATTTTAATTTGAAAGTAATATAGTATAATAAATTATATTAAATTATAATCTGTACAATACGATTAAGGATCACAATGGCAAAAAATTCTGTTAAGTATGAAAAAACGCGTTAAAGATTTTGTGTACTGTTAGTCGTCTACGCGATCGCGTAGTATGTACGTACTATTTTTTGTGTTATTTTATTAATGAATTCGATATAGGTATACTTTTTGATCGTAAATTATGATCAAGTAGTGATATAAAATTTAGTACCTATACCATAAATTAGTAAAAAAATTTGAGTTTTAAAATATCTTGTACGCGACTATAACGTTACTTTACCACTAGTTAAAATGTTCGCTTCAAGGAAACCTACTGTATAGTTATATATAATATTATACACTTATACAGGCAGATTTATTTCTGATCAGAAAATTAACATAAAATTTATCTTCTGTTTGGAAACGATAGAATGGTAGCAATTTCCTCGCATAATACGGGAGACAAAAGAAGTACGCTTACAATTATTATTATTGCATACATAATCCACGCGCCCTCAACCACAGCGCCTAGTTATAATATTATTATTTATTACTATACAATTATTGGATTAAATTATCACCACGCGCTGTCTCGTTAGTTTCTCGACGACAAATGCGACGGTACATAAGACTGGCCAATTAATATTATTATTTTTGTAATTAAATAAAAAAATATACGCTGTAAACTTTTGAGTGTATTTTCAGATATTGTTGTCCACCCGATCTTTGAATCTCTGTACACAACGACGATAATATGAAAAGAAGAAAAGCACTCCAGTGAACGAGGCAATTAAAATTGAATAAAACACGTACTTATTAAAAAAAAAAAAAACAAAATAATATGCTAAATAAAATAATTCAATTTTCACTCGTTAGCGTATAATAATATATAATAACTCATATCATCGAATTATTGAAACTGGTTAAGTGGTTTTTCGTTTCATCTAAATAATTTTTCCACACAACTGTGTGATTGCGTTATATTTTCGAATCGATGATCAAACATACGCATAATTAAATTTAAATATTAATTGATTGTGTATGTAGGAGGTATACACGATATGCATGTTGCATTGTATTATTAGTTATTACGTATCGTTATACAGACTTGATTTCGATGAATTGGTTTATTTTTATTTTCACGAATTTTTAGTTCGCAAAGTAATACATATTTTTCAGTAAAACTATTATTTTATTAGTATTATGATTTCATTTAGTACATGTGTACCTTTCGCGGTAAAATGATTAATTATAATATAATAAAAGTGGATTTGTATTCTTCGTAATTGACGTGTATAAAAATAATATTATGATTATATTATATTGTTTTATAGAAAGTAGTATGCGTCTGCTGTACTGTAAGTTACATGTATTTATTAATATTTTAATAATTCACAATAGTTGAATTTGAAAAAGAAATCAATACATATATACATATTTAAAATGCGATTAAAAGTTATACGCAGGTTTTAGGATTATGTGGTAGAATGTGAAACGCACGACTGCGGGTAGTGAACCAAATAGCCGGACTACAGACCGGTGGTTGTAGCGGAGAGTGTCGAGATGGGGACGAAGGAGACACACACCATATTAAGTTTTTTTCTTTCGTTGTATGTAATATTATGTATATACTATACATATTACATATATTGGTGACTAATAACCATAGCTGTACAACAGATCTCGCTCCTTGTTCCACGTTGACGATACATTTCACGTAAATCTATTTAGGCGGAAGCAACAATAATAATGGTTATTGTTGTAAGTGGAATCAAGAAATTATTACGCTTAACCGGCTGTATAATACGAAATAATAATAACTGTTATATATTTTATACAGTATAAATGTTTGTTAATTTGCGTACAGCATGCGCAGAGTGGCAGCTTTGTAATGCAGGCGTAGGTATATAGGAACTGAACGCGCTGAATAAATTAATCACGATTAATGTTTGAAATTTTAGAAGTAAATTTTAACCTTACGACATATTGTGATCAAGTATCAGTTATTAAACTGTATGTGTTGAAAATTAATCGAAAAACATTAGTGATGGTTAGAAGACATGGGTTTAATATACGAGTATATTGGCGGTGGTTTAAAGTTGATAGCACAACGTGGGAATGCACCGTAAATTTTCCGCCTCAAGAAAAAATCAGGTTTCGCGGTAGGGATTGAGATACAAATTCTAAAATATCTATGCAAATTTTTGCAAACGCAATATTTTAGGTTGAGATGCAATGAAAATTTGATACTTTCTGTATAAAATTGGGTTTTTTTTAGAGAAGTAGAGAGGTATTGAGCATTTTAAAAGTGTTGTTGCAAACTTGCAGTAGAGTTTAAAGTTGAAGTACATTGGAAGTAATGTAAAATCTATATACTTGTACTTTAAAGTGAAGTACGAAATTCATGGCTGTCAAAATAGGAATGTAATTTATGTTTTATTTTAATTTTAATAATATATTATATGTATGTATGCTTTCGATTCGACATTGTAATATGATCGATTACTATAGATTTATTATGTAAGAAAATCGTGTTTGATTTCTTTAACTTAGAAAAATATAAAGTTACCAAATAGTAATTTAATCAATTAATCAATTAAATTAAAATATGATTATAATATTTATAATTGACAACGGTCAACGATACGGGGTTTCATGGAATAAACAAAATTCAGAGATGAAAATAAAATTGAAATTGAATTTAATTTTCATATACCTATTAACGCGAGTAAATGGTTTTTTTTTTTTTTTTAAATAATTTCACAGAATAAATTAAATATAAGTGCAGAAAACCCATTAATGATAAGCTGCAAATCAAAATTGTTAATTTATTAAATCTTTAGAAATAAATAATTAATAAGTACTACTTATTAACTTTTAGTTAGTTAACGTAATTACGAAACGTCAATAAAAACAGAGCAGTTTTGAATTTTGAAATTTAATTTTTATTATATTTAATTATAATACTAGATAAGTCACAATATAATATTACGTCTCAGTTGAATTTTGGTTTTAAAAGTTATAATATCATTTGCTTATCTTAAATATTATGTATTTTAATTTCGAGACGTCAGACGAACGATAGATCATCGTTTCTTGTAATACTTCGCAAGATATTTTTAATTTATTTTTATTAAATAAAGTCATCACCATCGCAGGTAATTAACCTATAGACTATTTAATATATAAAAAAGTAAATAAAAATACAGTTTTTGTAGAGGTTTTTAAAATTTAGGCTATTAGATTTATACCTACTATGTTAGGAATTGTTTATACGATGTATTTTAGTTAAGAATTTGATGATTTTAGTAGCGTTGTTATATAAAGTGAATATTTGATATGCCCGAGTATTTTGCGTGATCTTGAATTATATGTTGAACAGAAAAAGCAGTTTGGTATTATCACATATGGGTGGAGGATTTTTGCTGATGAGAAAAGAGTGAGTTACGAGGAATTTCCGATTCTAGTTCTTGAAATGACTACTTCCTGTCGTCTGCTGCGGTGGTGAGGAAAGAACCATTTTTTTTGTATTTTTCTTAATCGTCTTAAGTTTATTATTGGGAGGAATGCTGTCTCAAAAATGTTAAAATTATTTAATTTTAAAATTTATTTATTTATTATGAATTTATTAAATAAAACAGTTAATGTAATACAATAAGAAAAAAACAGTATAATGTGGAAACGCCACATGAACAGATGGGGTTGACTCTGGACGTCGAACATATTTAAGTATATTTTACATTTTTTTCGACCACGACATATTATTTAACTTGATACATACAAATTAACTGTACATGGTTAATACAACAAAATAATTTATATATATATATATATTAAATAAATGGTTATCCTAATGGAGTTATTGGTTAAGTATCGCGTTTCAATTATTAGGACGTTATGTGAGGCGGAAGTTTAATTCGCGGGAAATGGCCCGGAGTTAAATCCGGACCAAGGTCGACCGGATATGAAAGAAAATCGCGCACACGTCATATACTACAGCAAATACCGTCATATCATCAGCGCTTCAACGAGCTCGCGACGATGTTATCACGAAGAGGCTGTAATCTCCGCTGATAACTTGATAGGATAATATAGTATATACTATACAGGGCGACTGTCTAAGCTTCCAGCTGCTGTAGGTTATTTGTCTTAGTTTTTGTTCACGTATTTTTCCTGTTTTTATTTCGTAGCAGTGATTTTTCATAAAAGCACAATAACTCAAAAGCAAGACGTTTACAGTTAGTGCATCTAATTGATTATCACAATATCGACCATATTTCGTATGTACAAATATTAAATGCATTTACTTTTTTAGAATTACATCAGATTAACGCTTAAAACGAGTGTATTGCTGTGTGTGGTACTAAATAGTTAAAATAAATCATTCGTTCGAATGAGTAGCTATGATATTTTTTCGTCCATAGTATTTAAAAAAAAATAAATATGTTTTCTTTATGTTTTTGTTTTAGACCAGTAGCGACCGTACAACAACGCACATGAGTTATTACGAAAAACAATAGACCATAATATTATACTATAGTAATAACATTGTAAAGCTACAACAGTATTATTATTATTATTTCATATTTTATAGTACCCGGCGATATTGTTATCGCTTCGGTGGCGGTGTGTTTCAGTGTTTGGTAGATGGCTGACAACAAATCGATTCGTGTAGTAAATTTGCCTATGCGTTGGTTGGAAAACTATAAAAATATTACATCGTTCGGAGTTAATATTATATTATTCACCAACCGACAACCACGAAGACTTGTTATCTGACGGTTATGCGCCTGGTGTTAAGTTTATAATAGTAATAATAATACGAAATATTCAAACAAGGTACCTACATGTTAGTATATAAATGCGTAAACGTGTGTCGATTATCGTTTTCATATTATTATATTGATTTTTTTTTAAAAAATTTCAAAGACAGTGTATTCGTTGTGATTGATCCGCCATGTCTCGTGTAACGATATACGCCCATTTTTTTTTATATATGTAATTTCGAGTTCCATCAAAAAAGTCGTTCAACAGGCCTTATATTTAGGACAGACCACGTAAAACATATCAAACGACGAAATGTACAAATTTATTTGAAACATTGCACGTGATACGAATGAAACATTGCAGGATAGGTGTTGTCACTAGGTCTCGTGAATTATTTATTGCCAATTGACGTTTTTCTAAAACTTTGTTCATCTCACAATTTTAGCTTAGCATAAATAAGTTGTAAGAATTTCGAAACTCATATTTATATTCATCAACGTTTATTAAATTTATCAAATATTCGAGATATGATAAGATGTTTAAATCGTTATGTATATGACATCAATAATTGATTTTATTAAACCATGTAGGCTCCATTTTAAATTTTATAGACGATTTTCCTTGTATTTCACGATAAATTTGATGTTTTGATATTAATGGGATTATCGCGGGGGTATTTATCTTAGAATAGTGTAAGAATCAGTACTTAAGATTGAAATTATTAAACTGCTTATTACGCTATACAGCACATTAACCGGTATCTTACTGTGTATATAGTACTTAACATTATGTTTAAAATATTGAAAGCAAAAATAAAACTAAAATACGTTTCTAAGTATATAATGAAATATATTTGAACTATCAATAATTTATTTATGAATACACTTTATTAAAATCTAAAATATATTTAACAGCAATTCTACATAATTATTTCCATTATTATTAAGCTATGCACGTTTGTATTATAAAAACGTTAATTTATCACGAAAGCTTCATTTTTAGTGTAGTATTAATCATATAAATATTGACTAAAATTTTAACCTCATCAATAGCATTATCATATATTATATATATTAACAAATAATAATTATAAGCATATGAGTTTATTGAATCAATCGAAATATTTGGAGACGTTAGCTTATATTACGTCTTTTTTGAAAGTTTACTGTAATATACACTTTCCTTATCTGACAATAACTCGCTTATCTTTATTCTCGTTTTATTATTGTTATACTTCCTGTTCGAAGAAGTTTTTTTTTCATTTTCTTCTCTCAGGTCCCACACCGCACATAAATTTTGGTGGCAAAGTTGGGTCTCTCGCTCGTTCGACTATATGCAGACCAGATAAGTTTTATATTTAAAAGCGTATCCGCTAGTGGTATATAGAAGGGCTCACATTTTTTTTACCACCACTCTTTTTCCTTATAACATTTGGCTATGATCCCAAAAATAAAATACATCAATTTACGTTGTATTCTTCATCTATACACTTTTTAAAACATACCACCGTTACCACTCTATCGTGACATGTCATGTTTTGCACGGTGTTATCATTATAATGTGTATTATTATAATATCGTCGTAGTTATTGCTGTTATTTTGGCGTTTGTATACAAGATATTACATTATTTGGGTTATGATTTATATGGGTATATTATACTATACATAGTTGCAGGACAAAAATATAGGTAAAAAATTACAATATAATTAATATTTCATTAAGTTCTATGTTGTTACAGAATATTTTTGAAAACAGTTTAAAACTTTTGGTAAACAAATTATGATCTAACGAAGGTATTCTTATAATTTTATCTCCTAATTCTATAAATTGATAGTCTGTTGTAAAAAAAATATTATTTTTGAAGTAATTTAATAGTAAAAAATATCATTAATAATCTGTAAATAAGTGGGATCCGATTTGTAAATGTGTATAAATGTATAATATTGTTAATTTGTAAAAATTGATATTAACATTTTTGTTGCATCACAAATAGCATAACAATCACATTTTTAATTAGTTGAATAGTTTACATTTATTTTTGTTTTCAAAATAGATATAAATATTTTTAAGATACTTAGAAGTTGTTGTAAAACAAGATTTTCGAGAAAAAAAATGATAATTTTTCCTTTTTTTTATCGCCGTTATTTTTTAAGTTAAATGGCAGTTCATAGTTTTATTTATATATTTTGAAATAGAATTATAAAATCCTTTTGAAATATTATAAAAATCAAATTTTTGAACCAGTAAATATAAGTTAAGTGGAATTTTATAGTAGACTATTATTTTGTGGGGTACTGGTTAAAGAATTGTACTAATTAATTATTCGTTTGAAATTAATTAATGTAAATATACTTATATTTAAAATTAAAAATACTAAGAAAAATGTAAACACAGTTTAATAATATGCAATTTTAAATTTTAAAAAAGTAAAATGAACAATTTTTTCGAAAAGTATTGTTTTGTAATGGCATCAAATTTTGAAAAATACATATTTTCAATTACAAAATACTTTATTATGTAGGTTTTAATGAAGGCTTGCCATTAAAATGATCAACCCACGTACTTTAGATTAGTTTCAAACTCTTCTGTATGCATTTTGAATTTTTATGTATTAATGTATAGTGAAATATTAGTTTTTATTTTTAATTCAATGTCTAAAGTTTTAAATTTTAATTGGTACTTTCTTTGTCTTTGTCATTATATTATACTAATAAATTAATAAGTCAATAATGCTATTTACAAAATTTTGTAGAATTATTCATTATTTTAATTAGTACTGTACAAATTAATATAAAATATACCACATTGTGGTTGACTTTGAAAATTATTTTAATAAAAATAATATATTCAATTTTTTAAGATCAGAATATCATGTGTTGCATAAACGAGTATACCTATAGCAGAATGCAAAAATGTTTATAAGTAAAAATGACAGGTATTTAAGTTAAGTATATATTATATTAAAGAAATAATCCTAATCTATTTTATTAAAAATTAACATTATTTCAAGGTGGTAATTAAAAAATGCTAATTTTTTTTTTTTTAAAAATGATGAAAAACATATTTTAAGATTTAATAACATTTTTTTTTAATTTGATGTCTTCTATTAAATATTTAAAATGTTTATTTATTTTTGTTGATCGTTGGTATTGTTAAAAACCCAAAATAAATTATGATTCAATAACTTATGAGATATCGAATTCTTCAATTATTATTTTGAGATTAAACATACATACTTTTATTTCATGCAAAACAAAAATAATAATAATAATAACAAAAAAAATACATTTCTGAAGGTTGGGAATTAGTTTTAATTTAATTTTAAAGTAATATCATATTAAATTTGGAACCATCGTATACATTTTGTTTTGTTTGAACTATAAGTACAAATAGAATTTCTTTTGCGATCTAAACTTGATATACATAATAATAATATATCAAAAATATAAAATCTGAAAACCAATTTATACAAAGTGTTTTATGTTTTTTAAAGAACTTATTTTCGTGGTTTACAGTGGTAAGATTTCTAAAAGTATAGTATTTACCTTGTTAATCGTTATTGACTGCACAAATTTTAAATTGAATATGTGTAGAAAAAAAAACATTTTTGCTTATTTTGTTTTAGTATTACACATATTAAAAACAGGTTATTAAATGTTATTATATTTATTTTAAAACTTGAAATTGTCCGTAGCTATAGATTATATAATGTAGAGTATTGTATTATTAAGCATATTTAATTGAAAATTTAATACATTTATACCTAATATTATTAATACTGTAAAATAAGTACTTAATAGAAAACAATGGTTAAAATGCGTATTGTAATTATTTAATTTTAATAATTTTTGTATAATCTGTATTCATTACATTAAAAACAGAGTTACATAATATGTATTATAATCTGGAGATAGGTTTAAGCTATAAAAAGTGTATCACAATGATTTAATACCTACATGTTATTAAAAATTTAGGTAATCAAATTGTCAAATCTTTCTGACAAACCTTGCTTAAAATTATTATAATTTATTATAATGTGTAGTTAAATATTAGTGCCAAATTTTCAATACAATTTTATATAGTGTATAAAATATGACTAATGAATGGACAACAGTGGAAATTTATTTATTTAAACACCTATAAAATGACTTACCGTTAAGTATATGAATATTCACAGCCGCCGACGCTGACGGCGATCCAACCAAGCACGTGTAGTTTCCCGAATGCGTTTTCTGTACATGTTTGATTTTCAGAATGGACACGATTGTCGTATAACTAGAATCATTGCTGGTCCTACGTGGCACATGAAACAAATAAAACATTATACAGGTGTACAATGAAATTGTAAAAAAACAACGCAAAATTAATTTGCTTGTAATAGAATATATATTTTCAAATTGCTTAATACGTGAGCATAATATTAGTATCGTGACCGGATATAATCATATTTATTCTGAATGATAGTGGTTTCTGTATATTATTTAAATAACAAATTACAAATAAAACAGTACCTATATTATGTTTTATTTTTAAGAGGACGTCAAAGCACTGATTGTTTCTCTCCCTCACCTATGCGAAATATAGACAAAACGCATTTATGCAGAATCATTATTTTTATGTTTTTGAGTAATCTTAGAGTAAAATAACCTATAATAAAAATGTTAAAAAATAATATGTTTGAGGGTATGATATGATATCGATTTATTTAAATATTGTCTTTTAAACATCATTTAAATAAAATTTTTTTTTTTGAAAATCGAATCAAAAATTAAATAACAATAAAATATAAAACCAATATGTTTACCCTCAAAAATATTATTCTCTATAGTTCTTTTAATAGAAAATTTTATTCTAAGATTACCTAAAAGCATAAAAAATGTTTTTTGGTGAAAGAGTTTTATCTATGTTGCACGTGGATTTGAGAGAAAAAACAAATATTGGGCTGACATCCTTTTAAGTTATCGGTATTATTTTTAGATATTGTTTTTATAATCTTCAGTTAATCGTTAAGAGTAAGATGTTCTTAAAGCGGATTGTACATAGGAATTTTTTGAAAATTATTATGTTAAAAAATAACAATAATTTTTCAAGATTAAAAAAATTATTCTTTAAGGTGTAGTTGATGTTATTATAAAACAATTTTCAATTTTTATCGTAATGTTATTTTATTATGCAAGTACGCTGAAAACCACATGGACTTTAATAGTAATACATATGTGAATTTTAGCAAACTTGTCTACGATGTATTATGTATTCAGGTATATTAAAGGTTAAAACAAAAGTCAACTGCTTATAGTACTCAATATAGAACATAAGAATATAAAGAGGTGGTACCAAAGAAGAAATAGTCCATTTAGAAAATTGGATTTGCCGGAAGTGGATGGTTTTCTTGTATTATCTTAGTCGTATTATTTTTTTCATTTACATTGCACACAGAGCGAGATAAAGAGTATGTATGTATTATAGAAAAACCGGAAATAACCGTGAGATCTCATACGGGCGTTTTACCGGAAGTCAGCCGTTTGCACAGACTCTTGTCATCCGTAGTAAGCGTTCTTAAAGTATTTGATTAACGCCGTTCCGGCAGTCAACGAGTTTTAGCTTTGTTTTTACTACCACCTAGGACGCCAATTTAAACTCAATAGTTTAGGACTACCACTTAATTAAAGGAACTTTTTTTCTTTTTTTTTTAAATAAGATAGGTAATTATTTATAACTACAAACAATAATTTTAAAGCAATTACGAGTATATGATATAACGATATAACGATATATTTTTAATTTTTAATTATTTGTAAGTGTTGCCAAACCTGTCACAAAGAATTAACACATATTGTATTATATTCCCAACGTCTGCTTCGTATAACAGTTTATAAATTTATTAGTAAATCGTTTATATATTATATATAACTTAATAATTATTTGTTTTTACTAAACACATTTTAGTTTATTTATGTTTATTTTGCTCTTGCTTCGCATAAACAAACAATTTTATTCGGTATAATTAATTGATTTCAAGTCATTCTAAATTATAATTGTTACGTAAATTAATAAAATGTATAGAAAGCGTGTTTATAAGATTGTATAGTGCGCCTGTTAAAGTTTTATAATGTGCGTTTAACCTTATAAATAACTTTGATCACAATTTGAGTGAATCGTTGAATGTGTTATTTATTATGTGAAAATTTCGTAACTCGGATAAATGTCTACGTTTATTATGATTAAATATATTTTATACCACAATACAAATAATGAATTAAAATTCAATTTTGTAAAGATTAATGCTGACTGCTTTTTAACTGCTATTACTTAGGTGTGTACTATACAGTAATAATTTAAATATAAAAATTAATTTTTTGTAAATATACAATACTTAAAACTTTAAAATGTATGCATGTTTTATGTAAATAACAAAAAGTTAAACTTAAAGAATAAAATAAATATATTTATATAAACTTCACAAAGCGGTGGTATAATAAATGTAACTATGCACAAAAATATGAAAAATATAAAATAGTAAAACCTTTAATATCGGTTGTATCAAATAGTATTTTCAAAATATATTTTTTATTATATTTTATTTTACTTTAAGTTCTTATAAGTAAACTTCAATTACACATTAATACCTTAATCAATACCTAACTATCCATGAACACACGAACAGACTACTCGATAACCCACGATGTAAACTAATAAGAAAGTGATGTAAGGGCCTTCTGCTTTAGCATCTCTCTTCAACAATAACCATAGGTACGTGCTTAGTGTTGGCACTGGGTAATTTCCCATTCATATTATTCACCATTTATACTGTATTTACTGCTTTTTAAACCTGATTATTGTACAAAAATGTTGTATAGATTTAATTTAGTTATAATGATGATAATAATAATAATAAAAGTCCAATGAAAATTAGGAATATTTAATTTTAATTATAATAAATATGTTTACCTAATAAGTATAATAAAATGTATATATTGCCTAGTAATAAAAATATCGAATAACTAATACGGAACGGATTTACCTTTCAGTTATACCGGTCAAAATCGTTTGAGGTCCCCTGTACCATGACACTTTGGACCCGTTGTTGCTACCAGCATGAACAACTTTGCACACTATTTCTAGAGTGCTGCCGGTCTTGTAGAAAACGTCAATACCGCCTCTTGTCACATCACCGGTACCAGTTACAGACATACGTACCGTGGGCACTGTGAACAAATATAATAATATTAATGATACAGATAGGTAGATATGATGTATACTGTATAGTCGATAAGGATTTGTAATATTGTTATCAATGGAACTTTCGTAGTGGAATAGTGTGGAAGAGACGCTGAAGTTAGTTGCTAAGACGACAGATGCAATGCGATTCGTTGAAGAATTACCCGTATACAACTTCCGAAATCACAGTTTTTCTTTTTTATACTATTAATATAACCTGTGCGAGGACTCAATCGAGTCGTCAAGCCATTGCAAGTAACCGAGGATAAACTCTATAGTGATACGTATCCTGGTAACTGGAAAATCGTGTTTGCCGAAACGCTTTAAGCGCGTACAGCATATGTTAACCAAAAAGGGTACATATCGGTCCGACAGTATGCATATGTATATACGTATATGGTTTGTAGAGAATAAGCCTTTATTGGATCTCGGTGGAGGCGGCGGCTGACGCCGTTTCCAAACGACTGGTTTGGGAATATCCTAGGAGGTCACTCGTTTCCCGCACAAACGAGACCCTGGGGGAAACGAAAGGACCAAATTTAATACGCGCCTCTGGAATTATGTGTATACATATTATGTACATATATATATTATATTGTTTCAATTGGCGGCACCATAACCTTTTGTCATAACCTTGAAATATGCGACCATCGTTTTAACTATTCCGAGTTTAAAGAAATACGTTTTAATTAAAAAAAAAAGTGAAAACAAATCGTACTTCTTTATGAGGTTTTGAGCTGGTAAATAAAGTACAGTACACCTGCTTATTATAATATTTTATAGAATTCAGCCCTAGTATTTCTGTTAATTTTTTTTTATAATGAATGGATTAATATTTATGACAAAAACGTATTATAATAACGTTTAAACAATTTTTTTCCAATTTTAGGAACTTTTTTTCTATAATCGAAAATATTATTAAATAATAGATTTTGAAATTTAATAAAAATTATATACTATATTTTTCTATATACTTTGGAGTAAAAATATGAATCGTAAAAATTAATTTTGCTAATTATTTTATGATTTTTCTTTAGACAGTTAAAGTTTGGACCGGTAGAGTATGTTAAAAATTATGTTTAATTTACCGTTGAAAAATACTGTTGAATTGAACGTTCTTACTATCACTAAATATTATTTTGAATAAATTCCTTATGTTATTCATTAATAAGGAAATCTCAATTATTCTAAGTATTTTGTATATAAACAATTCTTGATAGTTAAAAGTTAAGGATAGCAGAAAAAATTTCTATTTGTGTGACATGAAGTAAGAAAATAAATCTAGTTTAGAAAGTTAAAACATGTTATTGACATATAAAGACTTAAAATAGTTTAGTCCATTACTCCTTATTTAAAGAAAAAAAATAAATATCAATTAGAATCTCGTGAGTAAAGGGTAATAAAAGATCAAATATATTCATGTTGAAATATTTTCAAAATTATTTGACGTACAAGATTTTAGTTTTTAAAAAAACAATTTTATTTTTAATATGATCAAAAGATATGATAGTTTATATTTAGTTTTATGAATAATTCGTATTATATTAAGTAACCAGCTATATATTATATATCTATATCTGAAGTTTTCAAGATTTAGTAAACGGTAAAAATAATAATAATTTTCTTCATCAGTTAAACTCAGCAGCCACACCTCTTGTATTAATATTTAAACGGTAGCAGCTCGTGAACCACTGGTTTAATAATACGATTTGATATTCAAAAAGTTTTGTATAAAAATATATAATGGTTATTTTTTATCAATAAATAAAATAATTAATTTAAGAAAAAAAAGATCTTTTTCGTAATAATATTTTCTCTTTCCTTATCATAACTTTAAAAGAAAATTAAATATGTTAATATAATTTATAAATAATTTCATGTATATAATATATTGCATTTAATATTAAGTGCTTGACTTTTTTTTGTGCATCACTTTACTATATGAATGTAAGCAGGAAATTAAATATGGTTAAAATACTAACCACGTTGTCGTTTTTAATAATGAAAACCTTAGTCATACTATCCTACAATATTACGCGTTTTTAATTGGTTTTACTTTTATGTATGGAAAATGGTTTTAATTTATTATTATTATGATTTTTTTTTTTTTTGATATTGTTTATTATTAAGTTTATAAAGTTTTTATTCGTTATATAAACGAAACTAAAATACAGTACCATATTTGATAGACTTAAAGGAGAACGAAATCATGAAGTTCGGTATAATAATGCAATTTAGTCAATCAGAGAGTAAAGGCTAAAGTATATATACAGAGTGGTGCAATATGAATAATTCATCATTGAACATTTTGAACAAAATTATAGAAGTTAAATAATACTTGATAAGAAACATTCCATGCAATTTATTTACAGTAAGTTGATTTCTTCCTTTTATCAAGAAATATATTACTGTAGAAGAATTTATTTATTAGTGTAAATAGACCTATCTAAATTTTTGATTTTTGAAGATTATTTATTCCATATTTTTAATGACTTGCTAGTATTTAACGTTTATGAAACAAACAGAAACACTTAACTGTTACAATTATTAAAGGATTAGAATTATTGAAAAATCGAATTATTTATTTTGAAAACATTATTAAACTTGAATATTTGATAAACATTTATTAAGAACTCTTACAAGGATCTTACATAAATTATATAAACACATAATATAGACCACTTCAATGGATATAAAAACAAAATTGTATAAGCATGAATTAAATCATAACTCATAATATACAAACGTGATCATTTATTAAAATATTAATTTCTATATTTAAATTTAGTTTGACATGTACTCACTAGAATCTGATTGTACTATTTGTAGAGACCATTGATTTTGAACTTTTATTAAATGACAATCTCTCAAATTATATATCTACTCAGTTTCTGATAACACTTAAAATTAATGATTTTTAAGTTAACATGCAAAGCTAATTTTATGTATTAGCGACCTTCAACAATTGGTTGTTAGTTTCCTAGGTTGAGAGTTGCTAATATAGATAGAAAAAGTTGGGTCTATAATAAAAGGTAACATATCTACATTTACAATAATATTATAGATATTAATAAACAAAATGTATACAATAATTATTGATAAATACTAATTTATATATTTGCAAATACAACACGATATTTATATAAATCGCTTGCATAGGGTTTTCATATACACATTATTACTGAGAACGACCCACAGTCAAGTAAAAACAGAGTAAAATCGATAAGACGAAATAATACGTCAACATGACAATAGTAGGTAGGTAATACTAATAATCATAACGATAATAAATGCGCAATTGCTAACGTCAAAGAAACAATGAATATAATATGATGGGTCTCGAGTTCCCCTGCACTCTGCCTTGCCTTTGCGTTCATTAGCTTTGTAAATAAACGTCCTGTGAAGAAGAGTACTTTGCAGTGGCAGTGATCGGTAAAGCTGGGTACCGGACACACTACAATATTGTCTGGAGTCTAGACTTCTTTTGTGCGCATACTGGATCAATTATGTAATCCAGTGAAATCAATTTTTTTTCGAGAAAGAGATCAATGAAAGTATAATATAAAATAATAACAAAAATAATATATATAGGTATATTGATTTAGTTAATTTTCAACCTGTAAAATATTTATTACTGCAATGTTCAGGAATTTGTCAATATAATATAGTGACATGAATAATTAAGTACGTCCCAAACAACAAATCACTTAGTAGTAATGACATGTTTTTAGTTTACTAATTTTGTCTTTAGGTATGTTTAAGTTTTAAATCTTCCGTGCACAAGAAAAAAGGTCAATGAAAATGTTTGAATATAGTATAAAAAAAAAAAAAAATAAAAAAATAAATTTTTTTAAAAAACATTTATATTTTCAATTGTCGTTATTTTAATTGTCTTGAATTATGTATAAATTATAACGAAATAAGAAACAGAAGAGCAGTAATACATATTGCTAGTGATTAAAATAATAATAAAATAATGATTATAATAATTGGTTCCTTTTAAACAGTACATAATACATATTGAAATATTAAGTGTGAGAAAGATGGGAAAAATGATTATTTCGCAGAGACTTGTGTGTTACACGCGTAAAAAATATCCACACTTACAACTTATTGTGCATTTATAATAATAATACGTGTTATGATATTGACGTTAGGTGTGTAAAACATTTAGCCGGCGCTCACCAAATGGACTTGCCCACCACATTAATTATCTGAGCGCATATCTTATGCATTGATTGTGCTTTCAAAGGTGTCATTAAAATCTGTGTCTTACGAAGACGACGACGGCGTTACTAAGATTAAAAACCGTTTTCCGGCGGAGTGAAGGACGTTTTGTTTATGGCTGCTAGCAGTGGTCTAGTACGTACGAGAGTTCACATTAATTGTTTTATTGTGGTTTTCGGTCCCCTCGTACTTCGCGATATTATATATATATATATATTATACTAGCTATTACGCCGTCACCGGGACCATATTGAAAAACACGATGCTGCGCGCTTTCGAGTCTACCGAATATACATTTTATATTCCGAAACGATGCGATGGTCGGTTTTTATATCATAGTATTTTATATTTTTATCACATAAACTGAATTCGGAAACGGACGCGTGACCGCTAATAATATTAACACGTAGGTACTTATCATAATATTTAATATAATATTATAATAATATAATAGTATTATCGACGAGACAGGTCGAATCACATCATAACTACAATGAGTCCTATTCAAACGATCTCGAAACGCTATAAATATAAAATATATTTTATAGCTGATAACCGCGTGGCGTTATAATAAATAATAATACGTTTTTATGGTTTATTGTTCTCGTTTTTAGATACATTTAATAACGGTCTGATAATAAAATACGTTTCGACGTTTCGATTTGCCACTGTTGGTATTTTTAATATTAATGAACAAATCGAGTATTAGTTTACGAATTTACGATCAACTTGCTTCCTATTCCTATATATTTATGAACTGTACTATATTATGTCTATGCGTATGGGTGAATTGGAAAATGTTATAAAAACTTAAGAATTATTTTCAAATATAAATAATAACTACATTATAAATAACAACTAAAAATTTAAATCAAGAAAAAAATATTATATTAGTTAGTATACTATCGTTATTTTGTTAGCAGATAAATAAATATTATTATTCTTTAAAACGTGAAATAAATAGAGTTATGAGAATGTGTGTTTTTTAGACAAGGTCATAGATAATAAAGTTCCATAACAATAAGCCAGTTTGTGATTCGGAAATAAAGTAAAATACAATATTTTCCATCTACAATTTTTATATTTAATTATTGTTCTATTATCAAATTTGTATTTACATTATTTTTTAAGATTTTTGTACGAACAATAATCCTAGAAAATAAGTGCTATTATATATAAATATTTTCTTTGTAAAAATGAATAAATATTTAATACAAGGTAAAATTCGTGTATGATAAATTATAATTGACATCCTATTCAATACCAAAATTAATAAAGTAACATAATAGATTATGGCTATTTCTTGGACTGCATTCAAGATGAAATTTTATCAAACTCGTACATGAGTACGCGCTTGGAATTGGGATAAATAATTGCGGAACACAGACTCTGACCTGGAACGATTGAACGCTTTGCACGGACACACTAATGGAAAAATAATATTGGAAATATTTGATTGCTGTCGATAAACTATAGGTACGTACTATGTAAGGTACATGACGGTAATATTTTTTACGATAACTTCGGTGCCGTTATAAAAACCCGTTTCCATGTAATTATTTAACCCGATTGCGTGGTTAAAGGTCAAAAACATTATATAATAATTATATTTCTATTAAAATAAAATAAATATTGTAATAACTATTAATTCATTAGCTCATAGTTTGTATGCAATACAAAACTATCGATGCTTTTGAATACTATTAAATGTGTAAGCACCAATAGTTGTTAGTGAACTCATAATATAAAAATATATTTACCTAACCTACAAACTTATTACTGACTCTCAATACCAACACGAAATCACAAAATTAATAAGTAATGGGAAATTCTCAAAGACTAAATATTTGTTTTCCTTCAAATAAAATATAGATAACCAATCATTTAGTTAAAACAAACACTATACTACATATTTCTAAGCAAACGGTTATCTTTAGTATGATAAAAAAAAAACTTTGCATTCCGAGATAACTTTGAAATATTGTATACTATTTGTATTGAAACATAAAACATGGAAAGATCATTTGTTGTAGATATGCAAAGATTATTAGATTAGATATGTCTAATAGGTGTCATGGTTTTCGTAATATTGAAGTTGATAGTACAATAAAATATTACCCGGAACTTACGGTAGACGATGATTATAATGATTGCGGACTTGGTGAAATCAAGTTTGGGGTTAATTAAGTACGGAGATAATCTATAAAATATATAAAATAATCCTTAAGTAGTAGATAAATCTAAAGTTTTAAAATATGAAAATGAAGTATATAAATTCTAAGACACTAAACTAAAATTCATAATATAACTTTCTACTACGATAAAATAAACGGGGGTTTTTTTTTTTTGAAGCGAGAATGTAAATGACAAAGAAATGTTGTTTAAACAAAAGAATAGTACCTATAGCATAATTTTATTTCCAGTAAAAAGATGTATATATATACATAAACAGATGTCTATATAATTTCTTGTTGGTACACTTGAACGTTATTTTTTTATGAAATGCGCATCACGTTTGACATAATAATAACTGTCAATATAATGTGTCATGCTCGTCGATATGGATTTGCTATGTTTCATTTATAATAATATACTTTATGTATTTGGATATTATGCAATTTACTTATTATTTTTTTTTTTTTTGACAATATTTTTCAATTGTTTATTTGGTATTGTTCACCGAAAATAGTTCACGCGATAATTATTTGCAGAAAAATTATTTGAACACTACCTACAAAAATTGTTAACTCATAAACTGTTCGTAAAAAAATTTTAATTTGAAAATATTAAAATAATAAGACTTTTGATTATTACGATGTATGTAATATACTTTGTAATCTATATTTTGTCTATGTTTTATACGTCAGTGATGATATTATGTGGCTTATTGCAAACACGTTTTAAAATCTTATCAATAACTTATCGTTATCGAACTTGATATGAATTTTCTAATAGACACAAAAATCGCATTTTTAATGGGTTATGTAATAGTATTAATTATAATACTAACATTAGCCTATTACAAAAATTAAAAAAATATATATGTACAGATTTTAATAACAGTATAATATTTGATTATCTTTGTGATCTTGTATATAGTTTTTATTTGACAATTTAAAAACTATGTACCTTCTTATTGACTTATATGACATCCACAAATGTTCTTCATAAAAAGTATACGTGTATAAATATTAATAAAAAAACTAATTTATTAATATTTGAAATTATTTTTAGCTATATTATGTAAACCTATTCACAATTAATATATATTAGGAAATAAAATTATTTTAATGTCATGTGAACCTATTTTGAGCTAATAATATATCGAACTCTAGAATAATTTATGCACGAATAATTGTCGTATTCGAACAATTTTCACGTGTAGGTTAAACGCGTGAATTATTTTTGGCGAATAATTGACGCATATCTGTTTATTTTTGGGTCTTCTACTAAGAAATGTATTTTTTTTTTTTATAAGAAATCGCTTATTTATTACTTTTATAATGAAATAATGTATTGACGATTTTTTACTGTGAAATTGCTCGAACGTATTTTAATTGTATATAATATAGGTAATACTAATATGTATATTATACTTAATAGGTACTTATACTTAAAGAGAATTCAAATTTGAACGCTTAATTGAAAAAAAAATTACTATGAAATACATTTTAATATAATATAAATTATTTCATGAATATAATTTTTAAAGTTTTTATGTATTACATTTTATATTTCAAATATTGTTTCAAAAATATAACATATGTTGTAATAAGGACTGAATTCGAATAGATTATTCAATATGCAGTTAAGTGGACTAAATAAATATTTTATTTAAGTTGTACTACATTTTAATAACCATTAAATTAATTTAAAATATAATATTTGCTATAATATTGATTTTTATTATACTGTTAATATAATTATATTACACGTAGAAGAATCAAACTTAATTTTTTTTTTATGGTCAAAAAATATTTAGTTTTTAGAAATAAATTATCCTTCAATCACGAACTTTGTTTTGATAATATAACATTATTTAAGAAAGGCGATTTAGTTTGAACTCGTTAAATATCCTATAAAAAGATATTAATTTTTTTTATAGGTATTAAAAGAAATAATTATTTAAAAATATGACATTTGAAAGAAAGATAAATATTTTTATCAATTTTATCAAAATAATGTTTAGTCTTAATAGATAATTGTATAAAAAATTAAAATGCCAAGTAATAATATTTATTATGTTTGTTATAACTTATTTCCTTGAAGTTCTAGGTTATGATTAAAATCATTTAAAACAATTAGTTTAATTTGTATTTATATAGTACTGATGTTTATTGTGTACAGTTTTTAGATTTATTTTTCTATCATAATGGATAATAATCATACTCATTTTCGAGATAAAAATTAAAAAATATAAAGTTTTATATATTTTCACCTATATGATGAGTTTAAATTATATAAAATAATAAGTTATTAAGTATAAAAAAATAATTTTTAATTTTGTATAGCAATAAATCACATAAAATAATGATTAGATCAACCCTATTTTAGATAACTTAACAAAGGTGTTTTGATTAACTAAACTATAGCATTTGATAGTGTATCTTGTGAAGTATAATTTTAAAAACGAACATGTTGATATACATTTTTTGGATTTTATTTTAAAAATTATTTTAACAGGAATCTACATTTATATATTAAAATTTAAAAATGACATAAATGCTCTAGTGGAGCTATATCGATAACTTTTTTTGCGTTCCTGTGAAACGCTAATACTTCCGACGGTATTTAATAACGTTTATAAGGCATACGTCGAATAAAAGAGTAAATTGCTTAGGGGAAATAATATGATGAACAATTTGGAAAGACACTTATATTAAATAATACTGTAATGTCTAAAAGTTCTTGGATTTCTTACCAACTTATTTATTGCATATTCCTTAAATTATTTTAATTGTACATTTTTTTCATGATGTAAAAAAATATTTAAAAACTAATTAATTTATTTTATTATAATGTACATACCATCGACTCTAAGGTACGTTTTCATAGTGGTCGGCGGGTGTGTTGATACTTGACACTCGTACACTCCATCGTCTCTGTCTGTTATATAAACGATTTTAAGTCTCCAATTATTAGGATATCTGAAGCTCAACGATATCCTCTGGTCTGAACTATGCACCTGACGGCCCACGGTGAGCAGTTGTATATCGTCTGATTTCCGATGGACCCATGTCACCTATATAAACGCGTAATCAATAACATGAACAAAATTGTAGGATGTATTTTTTTAATAAGAAAAAAATTATACATGGTTGTAAAATCTAAAAAAGTACGTAATTTGTTTCTAATGAAGTTTGAATTTATTTATACTTATACTAAAAAGTTGATGAATTTGGTTTTTTCTTAATACTTGCTAAAGTTACGTATCATAGGTTATTAGATCAAAATACATTTATATTTAATTATATGAATGATTTATATTAAAAATCTAATATTAAATATATTAAGTAGATTCTTGTTATTTAAATGGTTAAATCGAACCTATTCGAAATATTGAAATAAAAATAATAAATAGGGAAAGTTGGTAATCATACTATGCTATTTAGTAGTAATCGATGTATCTCGTAATTAAC
Organism: Aphis gossypii; assembly: GCF_020184175.1. Lineage (NCBI taxonomy): Eukaryota > Metazoa > Arthropoda > Insecta > Hemiptera > Aphididae > Aphis > Aphis gossypii. Next base: position 42,057,937 of record NC_065530.1, on the reverse strand, counting down.
TAAGTCACTGTAATGTATGTGTTGAATATGATAATGATATAAATTATAAATTGGCAACGCCTCAAAAGTAATCTAATATGATGTATAGAAAATGTTAATATTTAAAAAGAATAAAAATCTTTTTTTAGAAAAAATTGTTTTAATCTGATTTAAATATAACGAATTTGTGCTATACGTTATTCATACGAACTTATAATTAATACTTATAGTAAATGCAAAATTTTATAGTGATAAAAAAATATAAAATAAACTAATATTGATATTTAATTATCATAATATTAATGTTAAGTAAAATTATATTTCTATTAAATTTGATAAATATAAAAAGTTATATTTAGATATATTAGTTAGATAGTTAGTTTTTGTTATGTAATAATTAATCTAAAATTAAATTCTAGAAATATATAATAGTTTATTGAATTAGGTATGTAAATAATTTTACCTCTTAAGTAGCCATTATGTTTCTATACGTATGATTAGTGCTAGGTAATTTTTATTATTTATCTTCTAAATATACACATAAAAAATAATGAACAATTTTCAAAATATTGAATTACCCTTTTAATTATTCTTTTTGGTATATTTCAATTATTTGATATTTTATTTTATTTGTTTTTATAATAATTAATTATTAATTCTTTTTATAAAATTTCAAAATAACACAGTATACTATATAAAAACCACCTACACGCCAATGTACCAAAATTGCCTACACATTGCGCCGGCCAATTGATAAAAAATAGTCAAAGAAGTATAGAATAATATTATAAATACTAACAAATAAAATATTTTCATAACGGTTGCAACTTAATATACTATTAATTTACATAATTGTGTATTGTAGTGCAAATAAGCAACTTTTTTATCTTTCTAGCTTACAATATAAATTAAAATGATTCATTTTATGAAATTATTAGATGTTTGAACTAGTTGAGTTGACATACATAATTTTTTTTCGCAGAATACATAATATTAATTTATTAAAAATATAGATAATATTAGGATTGAATTTTGAATGTTTACTACTAGGTACTAATAAAGTAACCAATAGAATGCAACAATTCATCTAGTTTATATTTTTTATTTATTTTACATAACTCAATTTTTGCTTGTATCCTCAATAACGAATATGATTTAATTTATAACAAACGTTTTTAAGAAAATCAATTAAATCTCTTTTAAATGTATATCAGAAAGTTTTTTACCACTGGTCATTTTTAACGTTTTCAATGTCTCCTATGGGCTTAATTTATCTAATTTTACTTTTTTTTTAGTATCCGGGTTACATCTGACTAAACCGGAATATAAGAAAATTTATCATTTCACAGTTTTTCTGGTTAAGCCATAGACCATAGTTATTATTTTTTCCAGCTTGACATAAAACTGTAATTCTTTGCAATAGTATTCTCAAAATATTTAATTATTTAAAAAAACCTGCACTTAGAATATAGAAAAAAACTTTCAACGGTGCAATATAATGTATAGCAGCGTATACGTTATTGTAAATTTAACAGCAGTAAGGAATTTTCGCACTAGAAAAATGGCAAGACTAAGTATTCCTATGATATTTGTTAAATTTTAATTTGTTTGCAGAATGAATTAATGGACGAGTGTTTAAAAATTTATAAATTCATGTTTTTAAATAATTAAAAGGTATCTACATCCATAATATTATATAAATTCAAAAATTATAACATTTTTATTCACGTGATCATATCATCATAAACACAAATTCATAGTAATAATAAGTATAAAACTATTTATTGAATTTCAATAATTAATTGTAAACACGTATAATCATGATCATAAATGGTTGTTATATGATCTTCATTATATTTCACCAGTATTGAGTAATTAAGAGATAATACAAATTTAACATTAGATAGTGGATATGGTATTGCTTGAAATATATATATATATATATTTGGGCTTTACATGGTGTGAAATCAATAACCTTTAATAATGTAGAGAAGCATAATTACAAAGGTCGTAAATAAAAGCTGCTTGTCTGTAAGGTCGGTCTGTATTTTTGTAACGCTAAAATCTATGTATTACTGTTGACGTTTTAAATATAGGATGATATAAATTACACGAAAAACAGATGTCGAAATAGTTTCGAACACATTTTAGTAAAAATGTACTACACAGATGGTACTATTTATGAGAATAATGATATAATACTATTATAATAGTAATATTAACGGTTTCAGAATTTTAAGGTCATCTGACGTCAAACAAAAATCTTTAATTCATGAAAAATAATTAAGTTTCGTTTTTATAATAGTTTAACTATAATACTGGTATATACTTCTATATCAGCTTTAGTGTAATATAATGATCAGCATTAAGTCAACTACACAACAAGTTTAAGTGTATGCGTAGTGCGTACTACGTACAATGTGCATAATATTTTATATTATAAGGAAGTACATATTTTAGAAACTATATGTCCGTGTCCATGTAAAATAAACTATGTACATTTGATTAACCCTTTCCTAAAATTTTGTTGATATTTTAGTGAAACAGTGTTCGATATATTCTTAGTGAATTTCTGTACAGATAGGTGGTCTGACAAAATATATTCACGGACGGCCAGTCAAAGAGTTAATGGTCGTGATAATATAACACTATCTATTACAGTAAGTTAGATCGAATGATGATCATCAATGGTTCAAGGGGTCGACTTATCGTGAACGACGCAATAAGCGTGCGACGGATTTGAGAACATTTTCGTGGGCGTTGTATCGTTATGGTGGAATTATGGGGGGGGGGGGGGCGAGAATAGTGAATGGCGTAGAAGGAAAATTGAATAAGGCGTGACTCCACGTTTACGGATGAATTTCTCAAATCCATCCCGTTAAGGTGGTTGCAATATTCATAGTATTATAGTAATAGCCTAAAACAATACTAAAATAACCCGAAAAAGGTAGAACGCGTTATCGGCGATGGTTGGAGGTCACGCGGTGGCGAAGTCGTCTCGTCGACAGTGGTCGGTGGTGGCATGCCGGAATCAATGATGAGCGGAGATTGCGGGGAAAGATTGATTTTGGCGTCGTCGTGACGGTTCTCGACAACACTCCCCCGCCGATGACCTTCTCACACACATACACATACTAAAACCCACCGCCCAACACATATTCGATGAATGACTTTTGTGCAGCTTGTGTACGAGAAAGTTTATGTGATTACGGCAGAACTGATCACAACAAATACACGTCAAAATAAAAATAATAATAATATGTAACCTACCTAACCTACAGCAGGATTTCGATACTGACACGCAACGTTTTAGGACATCGGTTTTTGACGTCTACGAAAATCCAGTAAAAATTATATTTTCCTCGCAAGAGTACTCCGATGCGTCATAAATACGTAACCAATAACATAATATATATTTGTTTTTGAAACCGCAAAATTTGACTCTGAAAACGAGTGTCATCCTTACTATATATTATAACAATATATGATACATACATAAATAAAATACAACGCTGTTGCAGCCTCGGCACACGCTGAGCTGTCGGATTGATGAATTGCACTGCCTCGTCAAAACGCCACCGGAGGGAGGGCACACGCACACTGTCTTTGGATGTGGTGTGATGGGGGGGGGAGGGGGGCACCGTTCGCCGATGAATTGATGGCGTTTTCGGAAAATAATCCACGTGACGCACACACATATAATAATATACATAATATGTATATACACATCTGAACGCCTCGCGGCCATGCAACGAGCGAGTGATGTATGCGCGAATCGGCCATAAATCGCGGCGACCGACCGACCGACCCGGCTCACCAATTTTCCAGATTTCGGCCGTTTTTACGGGTAACGCCCCCTCTCTCCCCCTAACATTATCCCGTCACACTGCCGAATGTCGACTGTGAGTGTGTAGGTACTGTGTGAGCGAGGAAGGTTTTCGGACGGCGATTGTAAAAAAAAAAAAAACAAAAAATCGTGTGCTACAAATAATGTGGCATGCACGCACGCGTATCGCGTAAAAGAGAAAAGGACGATTCGTATAATTAAAATAGTAAAAAATAAATGATATCACCAAAAAACGAAAAAATACCATATACGTTGAACACAAAACGGGCGGATGAGACTGCAAGAGGTTTTTAATAGCGTTTTTTTTTTTCATACAATCTCGTATATATTGTATTAATATTGCATGTCATTGTTTCGTTTATCATCTAGAAAATACGTGTATCAATCGACCGAATACCGCGGTGGTCATTATATATTAATATTATACTAATGTATGTATATTATACAATTAGGTACATATAATAAGGCCGCCGACGCGTGACGTTGAGGGTCGGATTGTTCCGGTAAAACCAAATCAAACTTCCCGAAGTTGTCATAGATTTAATATTACCTGCGGACGTACTTCGGGAACTGAATAATTTCAATATTATAGTTATTGTATAAATAATAGTATTTCAACCCACGTGCAGTTTGGAGTTTCGCCGTTTTATTGTTAACGACCATAAACAGTATTATTTTCAATTTTTTTTTTTAACTTATTTTGTTTACATTTTTAAATAGTTTAAATATAATTTTATATCATTTGATAAATTTGATAAACATTTTCAGAACTTGAGGTATCAAGCAAAAGTCTATGGTAATTGACAGATCAATGCTACATTGCTACGACCATAGGAAAATAATATAAAAACTTATTAAATATTATACTTTATGTTATGAAATTAAGAATTTTTTTTCATCAATAATTATAATTTTGTATTATATATAAAAAAAAAACCAAACCACCATATTTTATATTAGGTATGAGATTTTTATATCTTATTTCTACTGCGCAAAATATAAGGAATTTTCATGATAGCAAAAGCAATAGCATTTTTTTTTTTAAATATACTAGTGCGATGTTTGAATATAAAAAAATTGAAATACAACGACAGTATAAAATTTCATCAAACAGTTTTTAAAGGAATACGATTTTCTTATAAAAATTTATACCTGTTTGTATAATATAATAATAAAAAATAATATTAAAATATTAATGTAATCGTACTGAAGTTGTTCAATTAATATTATTTTTATTGGTTTGATTTATGATTCAAAATACTGGGAACAATAATATTGTTCTTATTTATTTATTTTTATTTTCTTAAAAAAAGGAAAGTTGTATCCAAGTTATACGATTTCATAATAATAATATGCTTAATAAGATTGTTCAGAAACAAAATAATTTTATTTTCATATTAGTTTTAGTGTGTCATAAAAATAATTCTTATTTTATAATTTTTAATTTAGCTCTTGGGCATTATTAACTTTAAAATTAAAAAATAAGCAATTCGTAGAAATAATTAGATATTTAATAGATATTTAAAAGACAATTTAAAATATGGACTCAAATATTACAATATAATATTTTTCAATAATAATTAAACTATAAGGAAATACCTAGCTGAATGGTATATTCCAATTTTTTCAAATTATAACGTGTTTATTGTTTATTTCGATATATTTTCTCGTTTGATATATTATATTTTTATTCAAAATTGCAATAACTGTATTGCGTCTTATGTAGATATTTTTAAGTTAATATTCATGAGAGCATATAGTAAAATGTCATGGAAACTTAAATAGAATCGATTAAATTAAATAGAAAATAAAATTTACTGAATTTTCCAAAGCTCAAATTCGCACGATGTTAAGAAAAAAACGATTTAATTCATTTTTATAGTAATCGAAATCATAATTTAATATAAAACTATACGCGTGTACCTATAATTATTATATTTGGGCAATTTACGAACATGGTTTTTCGATAATGTTTACTACGTATAATGAATAAGCTTTTAAAAAATACAATAAATGGTTATTATTCACACATTGTATACGTTAGTACGTACGTTGAAAATGTGGAATGCATTTTTTCGAAAACGTTTGTCTTCTTCCGGCAATCATCATTTAACATATTACACGCATTGTGCAGTTACAACACTTTGAGATGAGCTAACGCGTCTAAGATTTTGGAAATAGTGTTTTTTTTTAATTTTAGTGACGTTTGTACTGGGTGACTAAGTTAGCGTCGTCAATATTATATAGCGCTTTCGCGTAGGTCAGATAGACAACCAGTTGCTTCTAGTCTCGTTGCTCAGTAATTAAGAGAGATTATGTCTCTATCATCGTGCTTAATTTTTCGGTAAGAAATGGTCACCACATTGATGGTTTCGGGGTAATGTATTTGACTCTGAGCACGTCCGTTCGTCAGTATTCTACATCATCCTTCAGAAAGTTTATTGTTGTATAGAAGTGGTGTATTAGTATTAATATTTCTGAAAGGTTCAATGGATGTACCAGTCTTACAGTGTTGTGTTTTGTTTTTAAAATTATTTTTTTGCTCTTAGGAGCCATAATTCAATACGCGTCGGATGTGAACATTTTTGTGACGTTATGCGAATAGTCCGTTTATCAACGAATTAGTATTTAATTTCTGATCTTAATAAAAACTTTCACTAACTATATACGTTATGTACACCGTTGTTGATTATATTATACTATTATTTCCGAGTTTCCGGTGTTCATTTTACAATATTGACAGACGCGTGCGTCATACAGACCGTAAGAGATAGTTGTATAGGTTATGTGTTATTAATGCGTTTACAATTATTATTACGAGCAATAAAACGTTGATATAGTTACTTGTAGTTCAACAGAACTAAATACAATGAAATGCTTCTATAGAAATGCAGTTAGGAACACGATAGTAAACAATAGGGCCATCAGGAAACCGAAAAACCCCACGGGCGTGTTTTTCAAGTAATTTCGAATCGAAAACATTGTTTGTCACTCTCCTCCTCAGTATAGAAAGTGTCCCCTTTGGGTCGTCAAACACTAACGCCGCTCTTTGATCGTAATATTATTAATACCGTATCTAAGATCAAGGATATTCGTAATATTTGTTAAACACACCTTCCACCCACATACCATTAATTAACATTTAACAAGAATCGTGACTGTTTCAGAAAAAAAATGTAATTTTCATTTGACAAAAAAAAATAAAATGTTAAATTATAAAGTGTACCCTTGTCAAAAATAAATAAATACTATTTTCACGCAAAATCAAATAACTAAAACCAATATTATGAATTGACAAAATAATATGATGCTGCGTATATAATGCTCATAATATTATATACTACTTGTTTAGTAAAGTGTTGTTATAACTATAATAATATTCATCAGTTGTAATTTTCTTTTTAACTATTTGAAACCCTTGTAATATTTTTAAGCACAAATTTAATTGATACTATGTCATATTAATTATCAATTGCAAAATGCATAGTAATACTTAATTATTATTTAAATTACATAACAAACTTTGCTTTATTTAAAATTTATTTGTTTTATTTTAATAAGATAATATGCAAAATAAGAAGATTTAACTAATAATATGAAAAAAAATATTAAATGTACGTTGGCGTCAACAATTGATTAAGTTAATGACGAAAAAAATTTGAACGATGAAAGTAAACACACTGAAAACTGAAACAATAGTTACGAAAAATAGTTTCTCAATAATATTTTTTTAAATAATTTTGAACGAAGACTTAAAAACTATATAGATTTGTCAGCCATTAATGTGTTCTTATTTTCTATACAGTTTTAATACTTTTATAAAAGTTAAGGAATAAAAAAAAAAAATAATAATACTTTAAATAAAGAATTATGAAATTATTCAAACAGTAATTTTTAGCCTATGATAGCCTTGCTTCACTTATACTAGCATGAATTTTTTGTATTTTATTGTTTTTAATTTAAATATGTCAATATATTTGAAAATAGCCAAGATATAATCAAAAATAGGCACTTTCTTTAAATTTTATTTGTACAGTTTTTATGATTATATTTTTTGCAATATTCTTCAAAACTACTTTTAAATTCGAAAATATATCTCTTTATGTAAAACTTTGTTACAGTTACTTTCTGATAAAATGCTGCATAACACTTACTGTAATAGTTTTATCCGAAAAATGTCTCGTAAAAAAGCACATTTTTTGTTACATTGGCCGTTAAACCAATAACCGTTTATTAGTTTACTAGAGTAAAAGTAAATTAGTTTATTAGAGCAATACTAAATTAGTTTATGCATGCAAATATACGATTTTATAACGGTTAAAAGCAACCCTATACTTACCAGGTTTTTTTTTATAAGCAAATAATATTCTACCACGAGCAGATAATCATTACTTGAATTAATTAAGTGGGCACAATATCCTATTCCCCTACGTTGTGGACTCTGACTTTTAAATATATACCATAGTGATGTAGCATTTAGTATAACCAATTGTAGGTTTTAGCTTAAATATTTAAGTAAATTAACCTATCATCAAAGTTAAAGGTTATGGCATTATAATAATATGTAAGTACACTAGTTTTTAATGGTGTATCAATTTTTGATTGAGCTATGATCATTTTTATACTATGATTATGTAAGTACATACATACTTTTAACTCATTAAAAATTAAAAATTCATAAAAATCAACTCAAAAATACAAATAAAATATCCTTAACTTTCATTTTGGTTATAATATGTTGATTCACTCTAATAACTAAAAACTCAGTAAAAATTTCTGATAAATTTAAATTTGTAATGTTGCAACATTTTTAAGGGGGAAATAACACATGCAGGTGTCGTGTATTACTTTCACTGATCGATAAAAATATTCTAAGTATGCATTCTGCCTCATATTATTACTGTTAGCTGATTATATTATTGATATATTTATTTATATTTTTTTTATTTATTAGAAATTGTTAATATGTAAAGTATAAAAGTAAATAGAATTCATATGCGTAAGCCGTATAGAAAGTTAAAGATATAGTAGGTAGATATTGCTTCTTTTAAATTGTTATAGTGTAAGAACTTTTAAATCCAAGTGAAGTATATAGTTTAAGACATAAAATGGTTCATTTGAAATCATGCATATTGTAAAGTTTGTATTTTACGTACAATTGGTTAATATTAGATTTCTTTGCAGTATCCACAATCGAAGGTCTAAGATAATATTATTATCTTCATATTGGCTTTATACGAAGAGTTACGTATAGGCAGCAATATGTTATTTTAGTATAAGTTTGGAGAGCTTTCCAAAATTTTGGTAAAAGGACTTACTAAAGAATCATTTTTTGTTAATGTTTTTCATTGCAGTTAGATGTTTATTTAATGTCAAACCTAAGTGTAAAAATTCTTGAGGTTCATTATTATAATTTCGTCACTTAGAGTAATCGGAGAACTATGAATAACACGAACTGATCCAAATACAAAAATACATTTTGTTTCATGACTTTATAAAACGAAAACCTATGTTATATAAATAAATTACCACTTATATTATTTTTATTAATATTATTTTTTGTCAAAATTGCTAATATTGTTTATCCTAGCACATATTAACGTGCTTACTTTGTTTTCAGATGAAGTGAAACCATCTGACAGAATCAAATCATTAAGTGATTGTGGTCATTTCCAAAACGATTGAACAGATTTGTCAATTGGGGTCAAAAACTCGTTATAGCTGCAATTAATATATCTAAATGTCACTCAATGTCATTTACTATAGAGGTCACGTTTCTCTATTCTTTCTTATTCTGTTATATATTTCTTATTTACGCTGATCACAATTTCGACTATTTAATTCCCTTCAATCGAATTTCCTATCGAAGTCAATCTCATAATATATTATTTAATATCGCTAATATTCTTATTAAGTTGTTATGAAGTTAATCAATTAATTACTATTCAAGTATATTTCGACTATACTTTAATTTATTACAACCAATGAGAAGCAATAACCAACTTTGAATATTGGTCAATTTATGTCAATGTTAAGACAATACAACCACTAATGACCTAAACTAAAATATTATAAAAAAAATTAACAAAATGAGTATTATTTTGTACCAACACTGTATTTCAATATTTAAGTCTTACATTCACAAATATTTTGTTGTTGTTTATTATTATAGTTCTATTCATTCATATAAATATTTGAATGTGAAAATAAAATAATAGCTTACTTGCAATATTTAACATACGCAGCTGATTTTAAATAATCTTACGAATACCATTTATTTATACATTTCCTGGAGGGCTAACACAATAAAATATATAATGATGAAGATTTCTAATCTCGTAAACTGTCGAGCACATAGTAGTTAGTCATCAGAAGAATTATCATCGTATTCAATCAATTATGGTAAAAAACTAATGAATTAATAACCAAAGTAACTGGGATTTTTCGAAAGAAAAATCATTCACAATACGATACTTCATATTCATATAAACGTATACACACATCATATTATAATATAGATACACCAAACACATTACGCCGACTGTGTAAATTACATGCGTTTATTTTCTCATAAGTATGTCCATTAACTATATTGCGTTTGCGTTATCGAATTAAATTATCTACAAAATAATATCAGTGGAACGTTTTCCGATAGTTTTCGAACATTTAATCGCAAATGTCACACATGTTAATGTGACGTTTCACGCCCTTTCGTTAATGAAAAATACATTTTATGAATAGGAAGATAATTAATATTTAGTAGTTTTTGACTTTTTTTTTTTACTTTTATCCACACTGGCATTGCAGGGAATCGTAAGAATTATTTTGTTAAATCGTATCAAATTTGAAGTTATTCATGGGCGATCTTCGTAATAAACGGTTTATGCAGATTAAACCGATTGACTAGAAACAATATTAAAGTATTTGGATTTAAATGGAAAACAGTATCACATCTTAAAATGTGTCTAATAATAATCGAATAAAATAATAAAGTTTTTAATAATATTTCTAAATTATTTAACTGAGTATTTTATAGGATTTCAATGACCTGATAAGCTCACTTCATATTATGGCTATATTTTCTTTTCATACTATATAAAGTTTATATTAATGTGATTATTCGTTGAATAAAATTTTTTTCGTAGAACAGTAAAAATGGTTTATTAAACAATTAACATAAAAGATGGACAATTTTACTTAGGATTTTCCCAAATAACGTTCGTTCAGTTTATTAAGAATTTAATATTTTCTCTGCTCTACCCATTTTTACGACATAATGTAAATTATTGTGTATGGTAAAAAATAAAATTTTGTTAAATAAAGTACTATATTAAATGTAAAATGTATTTTATTAATAAAATTTTTAGTAATACATTTGAAATGTTTTAGTAACAATATATCACATGTAAGTTAAACCGAAGTTCGAAAACAAACCACAAAAGTTTTCAAATTAATGAAACTTAGATCGAATATTTCATCATGAGATCATATATTTTAGTTTGCGTGCAAAACGAAAAAATGATGAAAAATAATATTTAAAGATTCAAATTTTCTCAATCCACAGGTATAAACAGTTTTTTGTTTTTATTTACTTCACGTGTTATGATTTATATATTAATATATGTATACTTTCAATATCATTTTAAAATAATATGTAAATGATCAGAAGATAATTTTATAAATTTTTCTTCAATATAAATGGTAAATTCACTTAAGATTTTTAACAGTATTACATCTAAATACAACATAATTGTTTATCAATTGATTCTTTAAAATTGTACTTTCATAATTTCGAAAAGTATATCAACTTAATTTTATAAATAATCTAAAAAATGTGAATAATGAAAAAACACATAAATTGTATAATTTGAGAAATTACTTTTGCTGCATAATATACTCGTATGATACCTTTTTAGTGTACCTATATCACCAGTTATCATTATCAGTATGTATTAAATTTGAATAATTAGTATAATCGGAATTAAAAACAATATGATTGTATGTAAAAAAAAAAAAAATTAATATTTTATGTTGATGAAACGGGTGAATCTAATCTTATTTTAAATGTTAACAATATAATATTAAGAATTTAAAAAAAATATCAAAAAACAAAAATTTCTAAAAGACTTATCGCTATTTAAAATTACAATAAATACAATTTGTCTAAAAAATCTTTTAAAAAATACATATTTACAAATATCTAAACTGCAGACAAATCATTATAACAAACATATAACGAAGATATATTGTGACATTTTCAGGCTTGCTGTAGTAAGTAGAATGGGTAATCATTCTAATACTCCAATAGCTTTTAAACTAACTATCGTGGTTTATGATGTCTATGTATGAAAACTATTCTTAAACTACTAAATTACGTGGAATGTGAAATTATGCATACATTGATATTTATGCACAATGCGGTGCATCGAAAGACATAAATTTTGGTCAGTCTAGTGTGATGAATAGCATGGGAAATTATGTTCGACCTGTGGTTGTGTACCATCAATTGGGCGGGCTAGAAAGTGTCTATGCGTCAATTTAAGTTGAACGACGTGAACCTTAAATATTAGTACATTAATTGTGGAGGAATATTATGCATTATAGATGATAATTTAGAAAAAAAAAATGCTGGGGTCCTTGAAAATTGAAAACAAATGTTTGTTAAGGTAATTCAAATTTAATTAATCTTGAAGTTTCGAATTTAACCTACCTAATGAAACCTTTTTCTAGATGATAATATGACGTATTGTGTTTAAACGTTTTGTAATTTTTAATTTAATAATATTTTCAAATACTCATTTAAGTAACAACTGTATTTAAACTATACAGTACATAAACTACACATATTATTACTTTAAAGAATCAAACATGTATAAAAATAGGGAAATTCCTTTATAATTACTGAGATTTCAATAGATATACTATTTGATTCGAATATATTTTTCAGAATAGGATATAAATGTAGGTTTTTCTAATAAGAGATGAAATTAACTTTGAATTCATTGATAAGTGGGTACTCTATTTTGAACGATGCAAAAGCTAATTTGTTTTCAGGAAGGCCTAATGATAATTTGGCGCACCGTCTCTATTATATTTATTATTGTAAATAATAGAATATTGCTGAACGAACATTCATTATTTTTGTTAATTCAAGAATGTAGAGATAATGTGGTGTATTTAGTACCCAATTTGCTTGGGTTATTAATGTTTCTTCGTCCGTTTTATGCATTTATGGTAATTATTTTAAACATTTCAAATTTCTACGATAAAATTGTGAGTTAAAATTTATTTTGGATAGTTACAAATATGTTATTTACTTAAAATATTATATTCAATTTTTAAATACAACTCGAATATTTAATGTAGTTTTTTGGTTATTTTCAAATATGATAGTAATTAAAACAAATTATAAAGTTTTTAAATAGAGTTTGAGCAAAATTTAACCTGTGATTTAAAATAAATAATAACAATAAAAAAAAACACTGTGCTAAGCTTAATTGCATGTATTTTTAAATATTTTTTAGAAAAATGCACGAAAGGTACTAACCTTTTTAAAATTAAAAGTAATTTATTATTAGTAGATTATACAAATAATGAAACTAAGAACGTTTATTAAGTAGAACGATTTCAAAACAAAATAGTCGTTAGTCGAAATATTTATGTTTTTATAGATTCATTACAATTATGGACTGACCATATAATTGTATTGTTATTTGTTAGCCAATAACATAACAACTAAAAGAAGAACAAGTAGATTATTAATATCGTCTCTTTTTTGATTCTAATACTGCACACATATTAAAACCGTAACAAGTTCACAAAACAATGATGTTTATGTCTTACAATAATATAAATATAATACAACTTATCCACTGTGTGTATTTTATCTATAATATTGAATTGCAAACGATCAATAGTATAAAGTACTAATAATGTTTTTAAAAGTTTGTTTTATCGAATGGATTTATTTTTTGAATTCTTCTTAAGCTTCGATGCGTTCATATAGCAGTGTATTATATAAAATACGATTTATTACCAGTAATACGTTGTTTGAATCAAACATTTTAAATATGAATGTTTTATTATTTTTGATTTCGTTATGTATAGTTTTTTGAGAATATCACAAATATTGTGAAATTATGAATAGTGGTTATTTTATAATACATTTTTATATTATGTATCAGGCTAATAAAACTTTTACTATTGGATAGTAAATGAGAATATTATCGTCATAAACCGGGATATAATCGTTCGTAAAATATGATTTGTTTACAAATAATTTCTTTCTTATAAAATGTAAATACTGAAATTTTTAAAATCAGTGTAATATTATTATTTTAGTTATTATCGCATTAAGTTGATCATTTAAATTTTAAATAATAAATAATACAATAAGAGCATACTTGTTTTTAAATTTTTTGAAAAACATTAAAACACTATTACCAGAAATTTTTAGGAATAACAAATACTTTATTAAGAGCATGGAAATACTTTTCTGTATATTTTTTATACAGTAGTATTTTAATATAAATAAAATTATCACGCATAATTAATAAAACAAAAAAAAAAAAAAAAATCATGACAATTTAAAAACGCTTTAATAAAAATTACAATTGTTATTACTATGGGCATTTTGATGTAATTCAAAGAAAATAATAATATGGCTATTGCTATAATATTACAATGACGTGAGAAACTGTAAATAAATTACATACATTTACAGTAGCAATTGAATAACTATCGGTGCTTGGATTGTTAGACAGAATTACCGGAAGGTTTGACTAACCAATAGCTTTTATGAGCAAACCGCCGAACGAGTATAATTGACATCTGAGAGAATACCGGCAAAGTGGTTTACGTTACAATGAATGGTGAGTCGGCGTTCATTAAAGGTCACTAATGAGAGAACCACTGAATCGGGGTCGGTAACCAATTTTGACGTTCAAACACCGCACAAGAGTGTCATTTATTTCGTTTGGCGAACTAACCTCCCCAACACCGTTTGCGAGTCAAGTGTATTCAAATCTAAACCGCTATAATATAATTATACTGTCAAACTTCCGAAATGATGTTTGTCTAATAACGAAAGATGAATTATTTACAACTGTGTTGTTAAAACAAAAAAAAAAATACCATATCGTTATAATTTCGACTGTATATTTAATAAATTAAAAAAAATACTTACAAAATGAATAAATAATTATTGGGTTAAGACGATAAAAATAATTTTCAATCATTATTTTCATCGTTTTAAATAAATATTATGTTTATTAATTTTACGGAATTAATTTATTCATAAATTAATGGTTTACCAATAATTATAGAAAAAAAATTCTCATACTAAACGATTAAATACATTTGAAACACTTATAAGCACTATGGCCAATTTTATTACTTAAAGATATGTTTATGAGTGTTTTTAAAGTAGGTACAAAATGTGTTTATTTATCAATGATAATAACTTATCTCAAGGTATTAAATAATAAAGTAAAAAAAATATATATGTATTATTGAAACTATAGGCTATTTCTGTAAGCATCTTATTTGTTAATTTATTTTACTTTCAGTTTAATTATTTGTATCCGATACATAATAATATCAGCATAGATAGAAAAACATTGATGATTAATCTAATTAATCCTCTATAACAGCAAAATATGTTACACGTGTATCAAACATCGATATTCAAATGATTTTAATTTTTAAATTACTAATTATTGGAAATAATTTTATAGATGAATTGTAAATTATGCCAATATCTAATGAAAATTCAATATTTGACATAACTTCCTGATTATATATTAACATAATCAAATATCATACAATAGTAGCCTTTTCTGGGTCGAGGTTAAGTTAAACTTATCTTCAAAAAATAATGAAATTGATGTTCTTTCCTTGAGCAATTCTATTGTTCTGAGCTTCACATTTAGTAGCAACCTTGAGTAACTACTAATTCGCATATAAATACAATATGCATTAAAAATCACTAAAAATGTTGTGTTTTATCAAAAAGACGGTCGTTGAATTACATATATCTTCTTTTATCAAGCTATTATAACTCATAACTTATATTGCTCTCTTGTCCTTTTTTTTCTAGAATACAGCACAATTGTTTGAGGTCCATATACTGTGACCTAAAGTACTAAAGTTTT
Source organism: Aphis gossypii (assembly GCF_020184175.1). Classification (NCBI taxonomy): domain Eukaryota; kingdom Metazoa; phylum Arthropoda; class Insecta; order Hemiptera; family Aphididae; genus Aphis; species Aphis gossypii. Next base: position 42,041,959 of record NC_065530.1, on the reverse strand, counting down.
TAGTCCATAAAGTTTCTTAGTTTCGATTAATTTATTCTGATCCTCGCTCAGTCTTTGATCATTTTGTTTCCTAGTTGTCGATCGATCGTAAGAAACAGAGAATTCTGCATTTCCTAAACAATTTAATCAGTGATTCTATAATGACTCACTACTCACTAGCTATACATTTTGAAATAAATATTTATGTCCCATCACGATCAACTAGTTACAATGTCCCTTTTTACAATCCTAAATTCACTATTAACCATATTTGTTACGTTTCTCCTCACCCTTACTACATAATTATGCTATTCGTCAATAAGAAACCATCATATTTTGTATAATTATTATATTATTGAATAGTTTTTACTTTTATTCTAATTGTTTTATGTTTACTATACTATTGAGAATAATTATATTAATTTTATAATATGCATGTTTTTATCATTTTTGGATTAAACTGTGATTAATTAAACAAATAAAATATAATAAGCAACATTTTATGTGTAATTGAGTGAAATAATAGACTAACTATATTATTATTATTTATTAGAATACAACAAGTATCAAAAAATAAAATGCAACTTTTTTACAATTCTTGTGTTATTAGTAATAATAATATGTAATCCACTTACTTTCAAACTTTAGTTTTTTACAAATATTTATTCATGAGCTTTTCATTGATTGATGTTGATTTCAAAAAGTTCAAGAAAAAATTCTGTTATGGTATAAAAGAATAATTATTGCTTAATATAAGAAATAAGGATAATATTGTTAGTATGAGCATCCATAACCAAAAATGTTACGTAAACTTTGATAATGACCATTATTAAAATTTTTAATAATACAAATTGTAAAATGACTTCTAAGTTCTAAGTTTAAATAAATTTTCTTCAACAATATATAAAGTTTATTAGGTTTTCATAATTATTTAATTGAGTTGTTAAATAACTATTTTAGAATTATTAAATGAAAGTATAAAATATGAATAAAAATATACAAATATAAACTCAAAAGTACTTTTGAGTCGATTTTCCTGTTATTAATTAGTTGAAAGTTGCATACTGATAAATTAAAACCTGATACTTAAACGGGTTCTGAATATAATTTAATAAGTTACGTATCTAAAAATAAGCGTATGTAACATTATATTACTGGGAACATTATTTAATTTGAAATTTATTTTAACATTTATGTATTACCAAGAAAAAACAACTTGGTTATAGTTGTTATTCAAATATCTAGTGTAATTCACGTGGATTGGTATTATGGCAGTTTCAGGAAACTGAGATCGTTTGGAAATATAAATTTGTGAGATTTTAATAAGATTTACTCGTCACGTTGCTTTATGACTTTTTTTTGTGATATGAATTTCTCAGGCCGAGCTGAATTAATTTCAAGTATAACAGTAATATTAAACAAAGCTATAATAAAATATTAATAATAATTTTAAATCGTAAAAAATAAAATACATTTTATGGGTCAAAACTGCGTAGATTTATTTTTATGATTTTTACTACCAATGGGCCGCTTATCATAATAAGGTATTATTATCTGCATTTGTTTTACCAGCCAACATATTATTAAACCGTACATAATAATATTAAACACACTATTATGTTTGTATTATACTTTGGTGTTCGGATAACCTAAAATTACACCATAAAAATGTGTGTCATTTTAACGATACCAACAATGTTTTATTTTATCCGAGACGATTTAATATTACGAAAGATGGGCATGTGCTGCAGCTTGTATCAAATACCTAACGTGAATTCGATTAGTTTATATTGTTATCAGGCGTGAACGTTCCCGGGCCGGAAACGGTGAAAGTCACGACTGGCCCCTGCACCGTTATCGCAATCGCCTGACAAATTTTGCGAATTAAAAAGTTTACACAGTTTGTAATTTCACGCAGAAAACCACAATCGACACGTGTATTTGACGTGTATGACTCAGTGGTACAACAAAACGCAAAAGGTTCGATGTTATTTTGTATATGTAGTATTGCGTATTTTGTTATTGTATAGTCAGAGTTTGAAAAGCAAAAAAAAAAAAAAAGAAAAAAAGTAGTAAACTAAAACGAAAAACGTTTACGTGTACCATCGATTCGATTATAATATCATTGTGTATAATAATCTCGTGTGCGCAGATTAAACCGCTCACGCTCGGAGCATACAAAGAAGGCAAGGAAAGTTTCGGCTTAACTTCGAAAGTAGGTATCTATGTGTTTTCGTCCTTCAAGTGGGTTAGGCTGGGTAGAATTGCTATGCAGTACTGATTAAATTGCACTAGGGACCGAAGAGGCGCGTGGGTTCGGCGAATTCCGAGGAATTGCTCAGGACTTTTAAGACAAACTGAACGGTGAGTGTAGTGTCCATAGGATGATTTTTTTTTCACTTATCGGGAAGTTTTTAAGTAAATTAATGTTTTTTTCTTTTGCATAATTGACGATGGTAGGTCTCAGATGAGGAAAGCGAGACACATAGCTTTACATTTATATTATAGAGGAAAGGAAAGAAAAACATACATTTTTAAATTTATTATATTTATCATTTTATAATATATCTATTTTATTTCTTAATTGGATTCACCGAAATTATTGAATCAATGATTGTTACAAAGCGGCAATAATTCTTAATATAATTCTGGTTATGCGTAATTTAGATTTGATTCAGTAGACCCAATCGGCCTGCCTTTTGCCGCACATTTATGATCACCTCACGTATCGTTACTGCGACTAGATAGGAATTTGTTTTCAAACGATTATTTATTCGTCGCGAATCGCTGACTAGGTTTTTAGCTTACCGGACGTGTTTTATTATCGCTCTTTTGAAATTGTGAACAACAAAATGGAAGGTCGAACGGAAACTCATTGTATTTACACATGTTCATTGTTCACATATCCAAGCAAATTCTTATGGTTAATAGATCACTGCACACTTCCACACTCGTATATCACACAAGCAAAAGACCCGACTCACGATTTATCGTCGAGCTCCAAGTCTAGGTCATGCATTTTTATTATGATTTGAATTCTCTTTAATATTGACTCAGTTGTTCATTCAATATAGTGATAATGTTGGAATGATTGAATAACAATCAAAAATAAAATAAAACAAATAACAACAACAACAGTTTATGTATTTAATAATAAAGCGAGTATTGTTATGGTTTTCAATGGTTTGAGTATATTATGATATGTTTAGTGGTGTATTTTTTTCACATTCGATTAGAAGTAAAATTCGATTAAAATTAATAAAATAAATTGAAAACAATATCACAAATAAATAATAATATATTATATTTTAGAATTAGTTCAAACGTTCCAAAAAACAACACCGATTATGATCGCTATTCTGTACTAACCGTGACAATAGGAAAATCAAGGCAAATGAATTTTCGAACCACAAATTTTAAAAAGATAAAATCAATCTTAAAAATGAAAGTAAAACTAGGACTTTAATATTTTTTGGTTCCAACATAGATTATTAAATATTTTGTGTAGTAAAATTAATTATACTGATTTAGATTCCTTTAACAATTACTATTGCTCTTTTGATTAATTCACAAGATCAAGATAAGAATTCTTTTAAAATGTTTTGAAACATATTACTTAACGTTGAAAATTAAATAAAATAACAGATAAGTACATTTGTTATTGTTTACTACAAAATTTACTCCTATATTAGATAATTTAATTAATAATTATTTTGAAAAACTAACTAATTAAATATAATGAAAAGTCGGCAATCCGATCACTTCCAGCATTTAATTTAAAAAAAAAAAAAATTAATTAAAAAGTTTTATTATTCATATTATTTGATTTAAAAATAAATAAACTAATAATTGCATTTGATAATTATAAAGCTTGTTTGAATATATTTAATATTAATGTAATATCGCATGTGTATTATTATGCGTTTTAAATTTATCAAAATCGAATTCCAGAGTCCATATTATAACAATGTAAATATTTAATTTAACAACTGTTATTTATATACTTCTAAAACATAGATAACAGTACAATAAAATAGGAACTTGTCATATATTTATAAAATATTGAGTATAAAACGAAATAAATAATAATTGATTAATTTTTTTAACAAAAACTATATAACTAACTACTTATAACTTGAATTCTCAAACATTTTTATAATTAAGATTTTATTTTATGATAATAGTCAATTATGATAAATTGAAAAATATAAAATTAGTATTGATAACTCCAATGTTATTAGTACTTATTATATTATTAGTTAAATACATTTATCAGAAACGTATGTTACATTCTGTATTTAAGTACATATTTTATTCGCATTATATATACATTAGATTAGTATAAAATTGAAAACGAAAACGGTTGTTTTGCCATTCAAATCGGTATTTACCTTAGAATTCCCCATAGTTTGATTACATTTTCTATTCGTATGCATACCATTATTTATGAATTGACATTGAAGAAATTATAATCCATTTATATATTATATATATACAGGGAAATTCCTTTATCAGATAAAATTGATTATTTCAAAATCTATAAATGTCTATAAATGGTTTAACATAATTTCCAGTAAAAATAAAATAATATTTTATAATTATTTTAAATTTTTTTACTTTGCTGAATAACAACAAACATTTTTTTTTAATTTTATAATTTTAAACAGAATATTTTTCTGAGTATTTAAAGTTTAGGTAAACGGAGTAGTAGATAAACATTTTGCGGGGTATTCCCGTACCTCACCACTCTTATAATAATTTTAAATACTTATAACTCAAAACTTATTTTTCTTAATTTTTATTTTTATTTTTATTAATCGAAATACTTTAAAAAATATTCTGCTTGTAAAAAATAAACGGTAAAAAATGTTTTTTTTTATTTTACTGGAAATTTTGTAAAAAAATACTTTAAAAAAACATTCAAATTGATTTTGAATTAATGAGTGATATTCGATAAATCAATCATCTATTATAGTAAAAGAATATTTTAAGACTTTTACTATCGGAAACTAACTGATAATTAACATTATATAGTAATATGATATCCTATAAATAGATATTAAACATCCTTAATGTAATTCCTGTTTAAATTAATATACTCGCATGTTATCATGTTATCGATCAACAGTAATATATTATAATACATAATATCGTATATCAGCTATGTCTGGTAATATGCATAACGTTAAACACTCATTGTATGAATTATAACCTAACAATATCACGTTGACAAACTCTATAATATCGTCTTATTTAAATATTCAATCGCTAATTTTTTTTCACTTAAAAAACCGAAAAAAATACTTACAACAACAATAAGTCATACGAAAAGCACGATAGAATAACACTGCGTGAGCTATAAAAAGTTATCCTCGTCTAACATTCCAAAGGTGATTATCGGGTCACGCGTAATTTGATACGAGCTTTTATCGTCTGGTGTACGAGGGTCGGGAGAAAAAAATTGGTTCACCAACGAAAATGGTTGAGGCGTGACGTTAAAATAAAAAAATAATGATAATGAAATATATATATATATATATATAAAAAAACGAGGGTAGAGTGCGGAGCGAAAAAAACAACAATTATTCGTCCGGGATGCTTTGTACGGAAACAATAAAGGAAATAAAAGTTAAAAGTTCTAACAGAAAGTTTCTGGCACACTTTCTTTTGTATAATGCTCGAACCAACGGGTAAGAATAGAAGTGGGAATGTTTGGGTGTGCGAAAAAAGTTTTTTTTTTTTAATTTCATCGCGGTCGTTATCACAACCGGGTTGTGTCACCTCAACGGAATCGTTAAGAACCCTTATTCGTCTCTCTTCTCGATATGGCTTGTTTAACAATATCTTATGATATTTATGATATTAATACCGACCATTTTCCATGCCGTAATTGTAAAAATTTTGTCTAAATACAGTTGTAGCTACTAATAATAACTGTATAATAGATACTTATATAATATATATATATATAATTTTTATTTTTAATAAAAAACCTCGGTGACATAGGCCATTTGTTTTTTGAGTTTGATTTGTGGTATCACGTTTTGTTACATTGCTAGTTGAACTTCTGCAGATAAAGGGTAAGCTATTGCATATTTTGCTGTTTTATCAGCCACCTATTTTTTTTTTTATATTATAACGATCTGGTGTTCAATATAACTGAATAATGTTTCATGTTTTTTCTTCTATATTGTAATATATTTTGCACCTGTATGTTTATCCCGTTAGTGTTTTACGGATTTTTGATGATTTTATCAAACTAAAAAAATCTGCGAAGATTATTGCTTTCGAAATATTTGAATTTATAACTTATTATGTACCTTTAGGATTACGTATGATTATGCAGTAAAAATTGAACTTGTAATTGGTAGCTTGTATAAGAGTTTTATATTATTATAGATTATTGAAGGTCCGACTCCCGCTTGGATTTTTGACGCATTACTGTACATTTTTTCTCCAGATAAACTGTATACAATTTAAATATAGAGTAGTTTATAGGTTTTACTGTTAGTGGAATCTTTTTTTAATTAATAGATTCATTATGGTGACTATTGAGTTGATCCAAGAGGGAGTTGTTGGGAAACAAGAAGTGCTGATAACAGTGATCTTCACATTGTAATGATTCAATAGAGAAACTAATTTTTGTAAATTAAGAGTGTAATTTAACATTGGACGTATGATTAGGTATATGACGGTATAATATAACGTAGTAGTGCTTCTAAATCTTTTTATTGAATAGTAACTTATATTATTACATACATTTATAAATTGTTGACCCTCGACATAACTAATAATATTATTTTTAAAAAAACATCGGATAATTCGTTAAAAATAGTTATTTGTGTAGACAAAGTTTATCTGTATTAGAACTTAAATATAACATAAAATACGAGTATATCATAAATATCATATTTATTTATTTTCGTTATATTTATATAAAAGTATTTGTTTTAAATACATGATGTAAAATTCGACGTTAGTCTAGAAATAAATCAACTACATTTCGTGAATGTTACTTTAAAACACAGTTTAATAAATATTGGTACACTATTTTAGTAAATAGTGCAAGGGTCATAGAGAACTACTATATTATACTGATTGAAAAAAATAAACTCCAAACGCTATGTTAGAGTTTCACCGACGATATCCGGATTTGTCGTATTTTTATAACTCGTATGGTATTACCTGTTTGCACGTGTGTATGTATAAGAGTATATTATATATACTATTTCGTACACAGATTACACGGAATTGTAAAAGGAAAATTGTTGATAATGACCAAGAGACATCTGCTGGGTTGTTTAAAATAGAAAGCGGCACGCATGCAGTCTAATAGTGAAACAGTAGAACAAATAAAACCAAATTGATTTCGTAAGAAGAACAAAACGGAACGGCGGCCAAATGGAAATAACCTGTGTGAAACAGTGCAAGTAGGTTTAAACAAATAGAATAAAATAAAAACTAAAAAAAGAGTCATTCACATAATAGTGTATTATGCATATAATATACATATATATGGAGAGATTAAACAAATGAAAATAAAAATTGCTTACTGTTATTATTGTGATCATCACTTTAAGTGCTAAATGAGGTGATATAATATAGTCACACTGAAAATATGCAGTGCAATGAGCGTTTGCCAAGTATAGGTAGTATATGTAGTTAACGAATAATGAAATGATAGCCTTAAAGTTCTAGCCACCAACATTGTGATTGATAAAGTTTTGGTCTTTAGAAAACTTTACTGTTTTTATTTAACTTCAACAACGCTGAGGAAAAACCCTATAGCAACAGCTCGCTATATGTCCAAATCAAACGTCAAGTAGTTTTGCAATAGCATAGCAAAATATTTAATGAGAGTGGGAAAAAAAATATTGAAGTGGTTAAACTGTAGTTTCAACAGTAAAATAAACGTTTATTATTGTAAAATATATGTTTATGAGTTGTTTTTTTTATACATTCCCATGCCAGTACTTTGTTTAATTTCACTAACTTACTGCTTATAAATTACTATCTGGTTATAGAATTTAATTTTGTCATGTTATATTCATACAGTTTTTATATTTCATGCCAATGAAAAACATATAAATGTGGTATCTACCGATTTTGTTATACATTAAACCCTATGCATTTAACAATATTTAATGTATTTCCATTTGTACAATTATCTTATATAATATACAATATATTGTTTACAGTGATTTAGATATTGGTTTTTAGCTATTCATTGAATTGCAAAAAAAAAAAAAATAATTTTACTAAAAAAAAACATCGTAGTTAACCGAGTAAATTAAAAATTTGTATTTTAATTAAAAGTTACATTGTATACACCAATTTAGTAACACTTGAAGTTATGTAAAATCAATTGAGTTAAAAATCCATGCCACCCAAATATGATATACGACTCGAAATGATTTAATAGTTTAAGAGCTTATGCACGATTTTACTATGGGTGTTAAGTGATTTATGCATGGGATTTACATACCGTTTTGTCGTAAAGTAGTTGGATTTTACAGTTTAATTCCACTGTAGACCCGATACGAGCGGTGACGTTGATAGGTCCTGGACCATCCTCAAACAACGGTGACCATTTCGATCCAGCTTCGTGTTGATGATGATTTTCATCGATAAAATTTACGTCTATCGTAGTTTCTGTTGTCGTAATGTTTTCTGCAATTATTCGTGAAAGAAAAATGTTAATTTTTTAGTTTAAAACTATTAACGTGAATACACATACATACAGAATACAACACTAGACTTCTAAAATCATTAATTTTAGCTATTTTATTACAACCATAATGTTATAACTTTTAATATTATGATCTAGGTCAGGATATTCGTTAGTAAAAGCGAATCATATCAGTAAACATTTATTATAACGCATTCACCACGATGAAGTACGTAATAATATTATAACACACCGTATATTATACATGTTATATTTATATTACATTTATAAGTGTCTACTGTGGTTTTGCTCTCCGTTCGCATGGGTGAATGTTGAGTGTTTATGCACGCGTTTCTACAACGGTGCACAGTGATAAACAAAATTCTGAACAATAAAAATGAAAAAAAAAATCCCTAGCTCATAGTAGCATAACAAAAACTAAAAATTAATCGACATATAGCGGGTAAGCATAGACACAAAAAGGGACAGTGTCTAAGATAAACAATTTATAGTCTAACTTCCCTCCCACCTCAAATACACCAAACCACAAGGTGGCTCTATGTATTAGGTACCTACTCTATGTCATAAATTCTGTCAATCATTGTAATATTATAATGATTTATAAAGTATTTTTTTTTTTATTTGTTATGAAATGCATTACAATATTAAATTATTTTAACTAGATAATTTAAGGATATTAAGACATTTGAAATTTTCAGGAACACAACAGGTTTGTAGTAGGTATTATCTATAGTTTTATTTAATTACATTTTTATTTTTTTGAATGTATAGGTGTATAAATATTTTGTAAGAGATGATTATTGTAGTAGTAATAAAGTCATTTTGGCATTTGTTGCAACCGTCTCTACTATAACACGTTCGTGAATTCAACAACGAAGCAACGTCTTTAAAACCTCTACTATTCCTGTTATTTTAAATTATGGAATGGATATTATTATATTTTAGTTTTGGCGTATGTTATTTGCAGTTTCAGTTTCATGTGTGAGAGATTTTGGTTAGACGGATTTGAGTTTTGGAACCACCCGGGAATATAAATATTTACTTTTCCACTACCAGGCTAGTATTTTAGGTAAATAATCCTATACGGGGTGATCTTTTCAATGTAACATGCTCATTATTTCAAAAAATTAATATTTTTGAAAATATCTCTTTTATATAACTTTAAGTCGTTACAAATAGATTATTAACCCTTAAATACATTTGGCGTGTATGGATTTTTTGTTCTAATTATTATTTAGAATACAGATTTTTCTTTATAATATGCTATAAACTAAAATTATGAGAATTTTTACTGACCAAAATAAATAAGTAAAGAATCTTACTGACAGTTTTCTTGATTGGAACTAAAAATATTTGAGATAAATAAACAATACTCAATTATATTACATAAATAAAAATAACGACATATTATGACGTTTTATTTTTATGTCTATTGTTCAATGAAAAAAAAAATCAGTTCTTTTTACCTCAATATGTATCAAAATATTATATGAAATAGTATTACGGACGAATCGTAGAAATTAGTTATAACACTATATACATTCAGTGATTTACACAAATATAAAATGTATAGCCACCACTGTCATGATGTACATTGTACCTAGTATGCAATAATTTTCATTTAGAGTGATTATCAATATTGATTTAGTTAGTTACGTATATTTGGCTTAACAATGGAATTGCAGTTTTAAACAAATATTATGCAGATCTATACGCACAAGCTGTTCACTGGGTAGTTATTCTCTTTAAATAATTATAAGATCGATATGAATCAATAATAAGATACATATCCACGATGATGGAATGTATAATTACAAGTCAACTATTCGATCAAAATTGTGTAAATAATGCAATATAATATTCATGGAAAGTATAAATATTTTAGTATACTTAGAACTTTTTACGGGGGGTGGGGGAGGGGTACGTGGTGATTTTGGTACGAATAGGTAACATGAGTTAAACATTATACGGGCACGCTCAAAAACACAAGGGAAGTCAGTTTGCTGTATTATTGGTAGGTATCAAGTCCACATCGTCATTGAGTAGTTCACTGTAATGGATGTGTTAAATTTAAATTTAACGATAAATTTTCACATTTGAAAAATGATTCCCGAATGGAGACGGTTTCTGCTTGGGCTATATTATTACAAAGTATATTATATTATTAAATATTTATATTGTTGATACTTGACATATTTATTATATATTGTTACTATAAAATATATGTGTTACAGTAAATTTATCATATTTTTATCACCATTGTAATATTATATATTAATTATAATATCATACTATATAATTATTATTGTTATTAACTTTTAAATCACTACAGCTGCTAATTTTTGATTTACAAATAAAAATACATTATTATAATATACAACTAGTTATTCGTAGAAAGTTCCCATTTCTCTATTCTTCTTCTCCCATAATTATTTTCAGAAATTATTAATTGAGTCCCATATAATACCAACTAGATTGATTTGCTTCCAAGACCACCTTTTAAGTTAAGGACCAAAACTTTTTTTTTACCATAAAAAGTATCCATAAGCAAAAAAAAAATACATACGTCTCTCTTTCTCTCTCTCACACACTCACACCGATAAATTTATCGTTTTCTTCAGAATGACAACACCAATAACGTCGGTAAGAAAATAAAATTTAAAATTAAACAATATTATCATAATAATATTATATTATACTTGGTACCATAACGATATTTACATGACATTTATTGATCGTTGAATATATGAATGGCAGGTAGGTTTCGAATAAAATTCGATTGTGCAGGTACGCGTCGTGGCTTTAGAATCGAATCGACGAAAAACTAAATACATTCGCTGCTAGTAAATTATTTTCAGCTGTCAAGTGCACAATTTATAAAAATGTACAATTTTTATATTCCGACCTTCGTGTACCAACTTACAATGTTTCCCAAACGGTGTCATTGATTTATTATATATTTTACTAATTTTTGTCTCGACGACCAAAATCTTATGGAAATGTGTAGAGGGCAATTTGACATATAATTTTATCAGATGTAGTCAAATGACAATAAGATGTATTTTTTGTGGTCGCATAATTCTTAGTGATGGTTTTTATAATCTGAGCACAGCACATTATAGACATTACTATGGATTGGTTAAAGTCAAGGACGATTAAATAGTGTAAATTTCGTATCGGCTTTCAATTTATGAGTATATAATATAATACTTTTCTAATCAAAAATATATTTTAATTATTGTCATATTATAATGTTCACTTTTAATGATTCGTGCTCGGTCGAGTGATATAATTCTTTTAAATATGTGGTCAGTTAAAACAATTTTGATTCTCTGTACAGTTTTAATAACACTAGTCAGCGTACTGGTGACTGCGTTCGGAAAATATATTGTTATGTGTATTCCATGCTATTTTGTCTGTGGATGTCCACCCAATCATAATAAATTATTTGACAGATAAAAAAGAGGTTTAAAACCGAACAATTTGTTGCTTGAATTATACTATAGCTAGTAATTACATTAAAAATCGTACGCGGGAGACGTTCTCTCACCGATATTTCCCGGCGAAACGGTCGATGCTAGTGAATAAACTAAATTACAAGATAAAGTTTAGTTTTCACACACAAACACACGCATCTATCATTAACGCCAAGATAATACGATCCTTTGTACTAGTTTGGTCGGATATTGAATTAAAACCGTTCTCATTCAACGACGACGGTAATGAAAGTGGCGACGAGCTTCACAGCTTAATATATATATATTAATATATTATACTAACCAAAGCTCAGTGTCTCTTTAACTACCGATATTGTAAATTAGTTATCCGTGAGAAAGAAAAAAAAATGATTGATTTTCCATTACAAGGACATGGATAGATTATAGACGAATATTAGCTTACACGTTCCTGACGATCATTCGACTATAAGCTATCACATTGGCCAAATAAAATCCGCAACCACGCGATTAAAATCTAACTGTCAACGATTACACACCAAATTACGTTTAATGTAATGATAATATAATCTCTAGTCAACAAGACTAAGCAAATTATTATCGAACATTTAAGATTACGAATATGATATCTTGTAAATTTAAATTTTTTTTTATCATGTATATATGAAAAAAAATCAAATGTTTAAGAAACTTATAACATAATCATTTCATACTTCGATGCATTGAGAATGACAATAAAAAGACCATTGTGGCCATCATTCACGTAGCGTCTGCTGTACACTGAATCACTTATTTCAACTATACTAAATTGCATTATATTCCTGCAGTGGTTAATTTTTGTTCTATATCGAATCCTTTACTCTGCTATAGTTAGAAGAAAACATCGATTTTAAACAAAACAAAACAAAATCAAATTATTTTTATATTTTTATTAAATTATTATTATTATTATTATTATTATTATGTATTGACCATTTCGCGAGTTATAATAATTTAGGTTCTAAAAAAAAAAAATAAATACCATTTTCTATTGTTCAACTGCAATTACTACTCGTCTTGAACTCAAGTCCTTTTCAAGAGGATTTTGTTATAAATGTATAACATACGTTCAAAAACTTCAAAAATATCTACGTCTTTACTTTTGACTTTCTGACAACTTAATCTCGAAAAAAACAGTTTTTAATAAAAATATTTTTTTATCGACATTTCTAACCGACATAAAAAACCATAATTAAGACAGTACAATACGTTTTGACAAAACTCACCATTATTATAAGTATTGTTTTCTTATTTTTTCGTTACTACAAGTATTATACCATAATGTAGGCTTACAAATATAATTAATAGTGGCTGTTTTATTTAAATTATCCACAAAAAATATGATAAGTTTATTTGTGATGTACGTAAATTACATAATAGTTATTTTGCTAACTGTGAAACTCGACTTGAAATAAAAAACAACGTTTTTCGGCAAAGTTTCGCCGTGGAATTATAATACTTTATAGTATAGTAATTGCCTTAAGGCCCGTGTGCAGGAGACACCTTCATTTGCCGCCCCTACTGTTATTTCGCCACTCGGCTGTGAAAACAAGATTACACGACAAATTTCCGTTGTCTCAGATACACACACACGTGCATTTGTCATCAACACGGAGATAATAAGAGCCTTTAGTAAGTTGGCAATCGAATTAAAAACGGCCTCTGTCGTCTTCTGACAATACGAGACAGTCGGCAATGGATGCAACAACGATAGAGCAGTGTATCCCAACTTTTTTATTCTATATAATAGAGAATGTATTACTTATTACTCTCCTTAAAGTTGTAATTATTTTTACGTAATTAACCTATTGCAAGTATACTTCGTGGTGGTTCATAGACACGTTTTTTTGATCAGCTGTGAATATCATAGTCATGGATTGTATGTTATTACGCATAATAGTGTGATGTTTAATAATCAAAACAGGCAATGTTAAAATCGATTATACAAACGCATTTTATACTTAAAGGTTTTTTTCTTTTTTTGATGTTGATTGGTAATTTTTTTTTTTTTTTGATCAAGTAAAGGTATAATTAATAAAACGCCGTAAGTATTGGTTCTATAATGAGCTTTCTTTTAAATTTTTTTCTAATACATTTTTTTAAACTATATGCATAATTAAAATATTTTTAAGTAAAAAATATAAACATACCTAGTCTAACTTCTATCTAACAAAGTCTCACGGGCAACAAAAAAATAATTTAAATATAAAGAAAATTGTTAAACAAAATATTAAAATTACATATTTTAGATTCTGAACGAAGTGATGAATGTATTGATTTTACAATGATGCGTGTGTGTTTTTTTTTTTAATTATAACGTAAATATATAGGTACGTATAGATGAAAGAACTGTAAAATTTGAAATAGTATCTATATGATGACGACTTGGAGCTTCAGCCCCAAAGCCTCTACCGGTCCTTCCCATCATACTCGCCCGTGAGTAGACGTATAATATGCAACTATAACGACAATAATATTATTAATAATATTATACGTGGTGTACATCCTGTTGATATCGGTAAATTATATCAATATTATAATATCATCGTTGTAGCAAGGACATTTCTATGTACTCAAAATGTACACGATACATATTGCTCACATACTATATAGGAGTTGTGAGAAGTATACGACTTTTGTAGTTTCGCACACAATTGTCAGAAGAAATGATTACGTGTTGTGGGAACGTGGTACGGCGAATATCAAATATGCGCTGGCCTGTGATCTATCCGTATAAGACATTTAAACAAGCTCCAATAATAATATAATATTATATTGTGCAAAAACGTGTAAAATAAAAATAGAACTTTTTTCATCGGGATAATATTATTCCATTTGGACGTAGCAAAAAAAGCATTCTGTTGCATACAAATTTTAGCCCCACGGTGATGACGGGAACACTGAATTATAATTATTTTAGTGCATATACTCGAATGTTACCAGCGTTTATAGAATAAAAGATACCGTAGATTATCTATAAAACTTTAGTTTGTTCTTTACTTCAAACCGGATACCTACACAGTCTATGCCTTAAACCAATGGTTCTCAACCGCCAGTCCGCGGACCGGAATCGGTCCGCGAAAAAACAGTACCGGTCCGTATAATATAATTATATTATATTTTCAGTACAGTAGTTAAACGAACCAAAACCTTAAGTGGTCCGTAGTCCTACTTAAATGTAGATTTTAGATTCTAGGTGGTTCGCGAAACCAAAAAGATTAAGAACCACTGCCTTGTACATCATTCTAAACTACCTAATAATACTTTTTGCTTATTATTTTTAGATTTGTGTTTCTATTGACTATACTACTATAGATAATAACGGCAAGCAAATTTAACGAATTCCATACATAATATAGTCAACGATAAACAGACTATGTCGGCATCAAGCTCTGCGGTAAAAGTTTCAGAACTTTGTGATTTTTTGGGCTCGCTGACAAAACGTTTGTATTCTTCTGCTCCCGATATTATGATGACAACAACATCTAACGACAATACAATCGCGGACCGGGAGAAAATATAGATCCAGATGCCATCTGTGTTAACTGATGATTAGATTTTTGGAGAAAACAACCCTTTTTAGCCGGTCGGCCGTGGCGTTCGATGCCCAACTTGTCAAATTATTACGTCGCGATGAAATTAAACGATGTGCCAAGAATAGAGTGCATCGCCACTCCGACGCAAGTTCCGTACGACTTGTCGGGGATAATGCCCGCTAAACGTCGGTCATTATGGAAACGGACGAAGAGATTCGTCCGTCGAATGTTTTGTTGTGGTTTGTAATATGATCAGATTCTGTTTTTTAGAGATAATATTATACTATTATAGTAGTTTACAATTTCCGTGACTGCTTTCGAAATATATTTAATTAATAATATAAGTAAGTACCTGATTTTTTCTTTTTCTCTAAATTTAGTTTAATTTGTGCAGTTGCAACGACGAGTGCTTATACTTGGACAGATACCGAAAATCGTATTTGTTTGCATAAAATATTTTTCATGTTTTTGTTATGTTATTTAATAAATTGGTTTTTGGTTATGATATATTATATTTATTAATGAACGGCAACACGTAATAATCGTACAATTAATCCGTGTGCGGCTTGTGAAAATTGTGACTTTATTGTATATAGATACTTCCGTTTTACGAATTAATTGTGTCAATATAAAGGTTAGGGAGAAATTAATTTTGCTATAATATACAGAACAGAATAATGAGGACGTAGTATGACCATGACGTATGTTTGGCCACAGCAACTGATTAGTACTATTGTTATGCAGTCAGTCGTTGCTATAGTTCTCAAATGGCCACTGACTTATACTTAGAATAGCCCGTAAAATGATGTGCGGCATAAAACTGGACTAACCAGGTATCCAGTTGTACAGGTTGGGACCTTAAATTCGGATTCAATAAAGTATCTTTGGAGCTCTAAAGTATTTTAAAGAGAGCGCTTAAAAAATGATTTTTATACGACGTGAAGGACGAGAAAGTATTTTAAACATATTATACGACATAGGGCGTATTCGCAATAAGACACGTCATCATGTTCTATTGATTTAGGTCCAGAAATAATTGCATACACTTTTAATTCATTCAAGTAGGTATAATTTATTTTGTCTAGTAAATTATATAAAATAAAAAAATAATAAAACGTAAAATTATACAAATTATAATTATCTCATAAAGATTGCTTACATATTATTGTTATATTTTAATAGTATTACTTACGATCGTATAAACGAAAACGACGATGACGTTTTTTTATTATATACATTTCTCTTCAATTGTATACTCTATACCTTTTAATCGGGTTAATATTAACGTATATATAGTGTTTACGAACCAAATAGCGAATATATATTTTATATTATATTATGACCATATAACTATAAAAATATTAAATTATTTTCCGTATGCTGTGTACGTGTACGTTAATGCGTAATAATTTAATGATATTGTATTACATTTTGAGCAACATCGATCAAAGACAGCAAAAATAATTTTTTACAGGTAATACCTGCGTATATAAAAATGTTAATATTTACCCAAATTAACATAGGTATATAAGTACCAGCTTTTTATTTATCCGTTTTCGTTTTTATTTTAAGCTATAATACAATAAGTAATATTATAAAATAATTATATAATATATTATAATTGATTAAATATGATCATAATTGTATTATAACTTCATTAATTACTCAATGCATATTACAATAGTGAACCAGAAAATCGTCATTTTAACCTAGTCAAACACCACTGT
This sequence comes from Aphis gossypii, assembly GCF_020184175.1. Taxonomy (NCBI): domain Eukaryota; kingdom Metazoa; phylum Arthropoda; class Insecta; order Hemiptera; family Aphididae; genus Aphis; species Aphis gossypii. Next base: position 42,024,534 of record NC_065530.1, on the reverse strand, counting down.
CTTACAATATATTTCGTGTTTTTATTATTGTTATTTTTTTTTTTCTATATTAACATAATATACAATTTTATATTTAACCGTAAAAATTAGTGTTTGCAGTCTAGGCGAATACTAACGCTTATTCTTAAGCAAATCTCTAATATGCATGTGTGTTACAATATTATACTTACATAGTTATTGATTATTAAATAAAAATACATTAAATACATTTAATTTCCATGTATTACAGTCCTTTTCTGGAACATTAGCACTCTTGCCACAAATAACTTTAAACGTCATGTTATGTCTTAATTTCAATTTATATAAATACCTACACAAAAATATACAAAATCAAGTTTCTGAGCAAAATAAACTGCTATTTTTTTTATAAACGTATCTGATATTGACAGATTATTATTTTGTATACAAGTTATCCATTTTAAGAACAGCACTTTGTCAACTTTTTCATAAATACACACTTTTATTCGTTTTCTTTCGAATATTTACTTCAATGTGTTTTCACGATTTTTCAATATGGCTGAAGGAAATTATTCAAAAATATCTTTTTTTTTAACACCTTTATTGATTAAATTTAAAATTTAAAATGTATCGACAATTGATAAACATTTACTTACGTTTTGATAATTTTGTACATATAGAAAAAAAGACAAAAACAATTGAGAGTACAAGTATGTTTACTTCAATATTGAAACTACAGCACATAGCACTGCAGTAAAAAAATAACCAGCTTGCCTACCAATATCTTATTTTAATCGGTTAAAATAAAATTAAAATTATTTTAGAACTATATTTTATATTTATTTTGTTAGCGACAACACATACAAAAACAGTTTTGCTATCAAATAGTTTATTAGTTATAGAAATAATAAATTCGTCATACAAGAGATAAATTTATGCAGATTAACAATGAAATTCATGGTTCTCAAAAATAATACGTTAAACAGAAAATGTCGTTAATGGAAGTTTTACTGTACATCGTCAAGTCTAGTAAGAATAAATCATGATCAACCAGAGTGTTATTGGTTTATGTTTATAATATAATACTACATGTCCTCATGATAGCATATGATGAGAAATTATCTTTTTAATCACTGATTTTTGTATTACATTTTATTTAAGATTTTATCTTCATATTCTGTACACTTTTATAATTCTTTTTGGCTTCAAGAAAATTATTAAACTATCATAATATCTGAAAATGTTGTCAATAATACATTAGTATATACATTTTAAATCGAAATAATTGACCTTAATTTATATTCAAAAACAAGTACTCAACTTTGGTTGCTATTTGGAAAATTATTATGGTAACTAACTTTTGAAAAGTCTCCAAATGAGTCCATTAAAGATTCTCATGAACGCAACTTTTATCAAGATTTATGTTAAATATCTCAACGATTTATTATTTCTCATAAATTTCCAATGATATATACTTTGATTGTATTCGATAGTGTTACAGTTCTTGTTGCAAAAATAATACTATCAACGATTTATTTTTAATTTATAATATTTTGAAATATTATAAAAATGTATTAAAGATTAGCCAACAAGTAAATTTATCTCATTATAGAAGTTTTAAAAAAAATTAACGTTAAAACGCATACTTAATGTACTGGACCAAAACTATCTGTATTATATATTTTTATCACGCCGTTTATATCAAATATGATTATACATTAATATGTTAAATCATGAACTTAAGTTTATTTATCACAATAAATTACGAGACAGATATTTTAAAAAAATATTGAGGAAAAATAAATTTTGTTTATGCTATTTTAATTTTATTATAGATACGATTATAAAAAATACAATAATCCATACGATTAAATATTATATTGTTGATTTAAAACATATAATTATAATACTGAGATTTCAAAATGATAGATTTACCTATCATAAAGATTGATGAAATTAGAATATTCAAATATTTGTTCATTCAGTAGATACTTTGCCATAAATTATCTAATATTTTAGTTGTAATTCGTAAGACGCGTTCATATACGAAAATAGTATAATATAATAAATCATCCAAATAATCAAAAAATGGTTTAGCAATTGTATGTTAACGTTAGTATTATAATACGTATTCATTCAAATAGATAATTAAAAACAGAATAATACCATAGTATATGGCACAACATATCACGTGAAACATACACACTCCACTTATAAACGTATCGGATGATAGTTTAACCGAATATCACTAATATGGGCGTATATTGTGGCGTATGAAGCAAAACCGACGACGACAAACACCACTAAAGTTTGCACACCAGCTAATTTATAATTTGTGTTGATTGTTCCGAACTTGTTGAGCACACAACAGCTAAACCTTGGCCATTTACGATAAAGTCTATGCCAGTTATTTCCACATGCAATGAGAGTCACGGGCTTCGTCTGACCTTTTTATATGTATTACACCTATTATAACTACAACTATACCTGTGTCACTGCATAATACTAATCGGAAATTTATGATATAAATATAGTAACTCACCCGTCGACAAATTTAAACACCTGATATAAAGCTCAGTTTGAGCAGGGTCTCCATATTTTTTTATTATTTATAAAATATAAAAAATGGATTAACCCTGAAAAAAACTCTGAAAGTTATTTAATAATTTTTATACTTAAATAACATTTTTGAAATGTCCTGTAATCTAGACAAAGTATATTTTTGGAATAGATAATAGCTGATACGGGCTCATAATTAAATTATGCGTCTTTTGCTTATTACTGACAAATTATTGTTCGTAGCATTTAATAACGAAAACTGTTGTTTTTATAAATATGATTTTAGTATAAAACTGTAAAAATGTATTGTTTAGTTAGTTTCGTGTATTGTTTTTTTTTACTTTTGCGCACACATAATAATAGTAATAGCAATAATACAAGATCGATTTATAAAAATCATATAAATAGCATCCAATTAGAAGCATGCCGAGGAAGTGGGACAAGAGACAATTTCGTTTTAAACAAGACGTATGGTCACCCTAAGTTAAAGGGTATTGGAAGGAGTTCTTACTTTTCTTCCTTAGTTTTGACATGTAAGTATAGATGTATTCCCTAGAGTCACCAAATCGTTTTTCATAAAAATGTATATACAAGACACGGATACATATCGATGTTGATTTTATAAAATATGAGACAATTACTTTTGCTTTGTTGAAAAGTTTTAACATTTAGTATAATCATCATTTTTAATGTTTTTACTGTTGAGAACAACAGGATACATTTTTAATTTCTTATTTTGAAGTAAAACATTTATCTATTTACAAATTTCAATTTATAAATTTAAAAAATAGATTTTCAAATTAGTGGTTAATTAAATAATATAGTAGAATATTTAAATTTTTTGAATTTTAGTTTCAACGAATAGAATAACATTTTCTTGGCTACTTTTTATGTCATTTCACTCATTTAAATTTTAATAACTTGTATCAAATTAACTATTAGATAGAAATAAGATTTTTATCTATTAGGTATAATTGTTTGATATATAATCTATTTAGAAATATTTTATTATAAATTTACAATAATTACAATAATTACTATAAGGAAACATTATTTTTTCAAAAATTGTATTTTTTAGTAATTTCAAACTATCAAATAAAAAAATATTTCCATAACCGTTAAGCCTCTCCTTAGAGTAAATATATATAAGTGGTTGCTTCTACAAGAATAATCTTTTATAACAATGTTTAACGATTAACAATATTATATAAGTAATATGAGATTTTAGTTTATATCATCGGTTCAACAATATCCAATAATGATAACGTAAATAAAAGTTACATAGAGGTTAAAAATATTAATAAATTAAAATTTATTTAATAGTGTAATAATCAGTACACTCAATATAAAGTTTGTCATGGTGATTTGAGGTTGTTAATAATGTTTAAAAAAATAAAAAATATTGTTGTTTGCTTCATTTAATGTAGAACAATTTTCATTTAAGATAACACTTATGTTTTGGAAAATATTTCTGTTTCATAATTTTCAAAAAAACAAAATTTTTTTTGAAAAAAAATATATTTCTCCTATTTAAAAAAAAATATTTTACTCATTTTTTACACAACGAACATTTTTAATTATATATTCTAATGCAATATATTATTTGGAGGACTTTGATTTATACAAATCAAATTTCATAAGAGTAGTTTATTTAACAATTATAAGTACCTATTTAAAGTTTAGATGAGCAGAATAATCGTTCGACATTTTGAGTGGTACGTCTGTCCCATCTACTTCTCTCATCTTATACTTATAACTCGGGAACTACTTGTCCAACATTAAATTTTTATATAACGAAGTGCTCCATAAAATATTCTACTTGGGAACAAGGATTTAAATGTTGTCATTAAAAAAAATATATAACAATACAAATAGTTAAATACATATTATATATATATATATATATATATCTTGTTACAACTTCAAACTATGTAAAAAAAATATTTTTAAAAATGATAATAGTTTTGAAATAATAAGCACCTTATGTCAAATGGATCATTTAGTATATAGTATCATTTATTATACACAATGAATATATAATTTTTTATTAGTAGTTATGTATACCAGTGTTGGTTAAAAATATTTTATGAATATCCAATGATTATATTTTATAAATATAATGTCTATAACTTATAATTTTTATGTAAGTATTCATAAATTATATATATGATATATGTTATATATTTATTATTTATATTCACTAAAAGATTAAAACTTATATAAAACTAGCGTATTATTAATGTTAAAAAAAATAATAACATTTTATCATAAATACAATTGTAATTTAAATTTACGAATTTAAAATCATAATACTATATTCATTGTCTATCGATTATTCGAAGTTAATTTTTCCCGGTAAACTTCAAGATGGTATACAAACATAATATATTATCTCACAGTCTCGCAGAAATTCAACGTTATCGATTTGTGTTTTAAAATAAACTTTTCGGAATAAATAATATATTAATATAATAATTATATTAAAATGTCGATATGGTTTTAAATCTTTGTCTGTTGAATGTAATATATTTTTATTCGACAAAACACATTGCGGTAAATTATTATTTCTAATTGACGTGTACTTGTTATATTGTCAAAGTCTCGTTTTAAAAATATACCAGATTACGGTCTGTCCATTTCGATGACTGTGCTTCTAACTATCAACTTTATTACCGTGTTTATTTAAAACAAAGTGATAAATTTGACTTGTCGCAGTGTTATCTGTCGGTGGATGAAAGGTTTAGATGGGAGAAGGTCGAAAAGACAAGTGTCTCATCCCTCTCAAGATCTCATAAATCTAAAGAGTGTCTTGAGATTTTAGTGGCTTACTATAAAAATGATATACTGCAGTCATTATTATTATTATATACGTGGGCGATTTTTGTGAGTCCGTTATGACGTCATTTCGGGAAAACGGACCGAAATCTCGATTTTGCATTCATGCGTGTTAGTGATTTTTTTTTTGTTTTCTTGGCGATTCAAAACGTATTTTTTCTCTGTTAACTGACAAAAATAAAGTGATGTGTTAATAAAAACATGTTAATAAAAGCAATGCGAACTACTTCATTATCATAATTTATATTAACAAAGTAAACGTCTAGTATTCATTTTTCTTTTTAAAGTGTTATGTTTATAAAGTATACATTACCTATATAGATTTAGTGGAATGTTCATTAGATATTCTGTGATTTTTGATTTTGAATGTGTCACGAATCACCGAAATATATCAAACTTTAAACTGCATTGCGTTCTTACGCATTATTATTGCCCCCAAGAGTTCTATTTGTACAAACCGTGTTAAATATTCCCCGCGAGATCTGAGAAGAAATTTCTGAATATTTTTCATTTTTTTTCCATCTCAAGATATTTTAATTCTCACGTATACTCCAAATAATAAAAATATATGTCAAAGTACTCGTATCGTGTTCGTAAACCGTTTTTGAATCACGTCCGAGTCGTTTGTACACGCACTGTGTACGCACTTTGGTCGCAGTCATCCGGGAAAGTTTTCACTCGACGACGTCGGATTATTCGCGCAATGGTGAATATATTTCAATACGTCGAAGATGTAATTCTTTTAAAAAGCACAGACTCACATTTTCTAAATTTCAGAGACGATAAAAATGGAATTTTTTTTGATTTCACGTGGTTTCTCATATAATATTATACAGTTGCGTACATTACCATTTGGTGTATTTCTGGCGAATACTGAGTTTTATTTTTATCGATGACATGAAATCATAGAAATCGTTATATAAAGATAATGACACTCAATAGGAAAAAAAGCATTCGATATGGAAGAAAAATTAACTCTCCCTATTGATGCGTTACAGTTGATATTGGTTTTTAGTTGTACTATGCATATAAGACGATGCATTTGTTTGATGGAATGTATTAGATAACAAAGTAATTTAGTGTAATTTGCAAATTTGTGCCATGTAAAGTTAAGAGTTAAACTTAAGAGTTCTTTTTACATTATGACGATCAAAAAGTAAAATAAAATGTAAGCTAAATTTGCTTTTTGTTCTTTAATATTTAGATATCAAACAACAGTAATGTTGTGGTAGTAGGTAATCGTTTTACGACTCGGAATATATTCAATAAAGATAAAACAAACTCTCCATATGAAAAACTATTTAAAGTATTCATCAAGCACTTAAATATAAGTAATGAAGTTCTCTTGTCAATATAAACATTATTAAACTGTTCAATATCAATTAACTTTCCTATGTGATAAACAAAAACGAATACATAACTAGTAAAACGAAAATTAGTTCCAACCAAAAAGATAAAACGTTCAATCTGCGCCTTCGTTGTCTTCATAAAAAGGTCATTTTGTGCTTGAAATATAAGTAAAAAATAAAACAAGCTAACAAATAAACAAATAAAACACAGCACGAACGTGGTAGTTTTAACTCGTTCTTTTCTTCGAACACCGTCTGTTATGATTAGAATATTAAATCGTAGACAACCGTCTTTTTACCGTTTAATTAACATAACACGTTGTTCCACACATCACGTATAAAATGGTTTTCTACCCGAAACGATGACGATAAAGATTATTATTATCGTCGTCAGCATAATTATTATCGTTATTATTGTATCTGTTGTGCAACGACGCGTGCGGTCATCAAACGAACGGAATATCAACCCTAAAGGAGAGTTACCAGAAAGCTATCGCGTATGTAGTAATAATACATTCTACAGATCCTTTGACTTTTTCAAACGTTTGAGTCGTAGGCACTTGACTATTCAAACAAGTCTTTCACCGCCCCTAAGAACATCGAACGGAATGCGTTCGTAGACTACCTACGAAAACGTTAAACCGAATTGCGCATACATTGTTATCTTTATGTTATACGTTTCGAATTTGATGATGTTATCAAAATTATCTGTTAGTTGATCTTACTACTGAGTAATGACGCACTTGTTTTAAGCAATTACATTACGATCAAAGCTAGAGGGTTAAAAAAAGTATATTTTTTTTATATATTCATAAGCACTTATATATATATATTTTTTTTTTTTTTGAGGGGAGAGTCTAATATTTCTGTTATTAATTACGTATTTAAATATGTGATATATTATATGTTTACAATATATGTATATATATATATACAAAACATTAGTGAAATAAGTCTGTTAAATTAAATTTTATGATAACCAAACAAAGTAAATGTATTTTAAAAATGTATTAAAACCTAGAAGAACAGTACGCTTGGTTAATGGACTTTTTTTACACTGTTTTTTTGTTGCTTATATTAACATATTATTACACTATTTTTATTACACAAATTATGTTTTTTTATCGTTTTTATGTTTATGTTAGGAATAAATATTTAGCTCTAATATATGTACAGGCAAGTCATTAAAATAATGCCAAATGATTGATTCCCCCGAAATATTTTTATTTTTGTTCTGTTTGTGCGTAAGTTAGCACAGGGAAATAATTAATATATCATACAATTAAATACAAGCTAAAGGTTAAATTAATTCAAATACTACACTCTACAATATTCTAGGTACTCACGATGTGAATAGACATAAAAATTTAACCGTATACCGACAACAAAAACAACAAAGGAAAATCGTGAATAGTTAATATGTTAAGAGAGAAAGGGAGAGGAGCGTGCTTTGAAAATGAAATTTCGAGTACCTATCTATGTATATTATTATAACAAATAATTTATTTATTTTATAAAATTATAATCAAATAATTTATTGGTTTTTAAAAATATTAATTTATGCGACATTTAATTGATAAATCACCATTATTTATGAATATAAAAACGATTTTAGTGTTTTACTCGTACAATAATAATATAGTATTTACGAGCTTCAGTTATTTGTACCTGAATCAGGTTAATATAGATTAATATTCATACGTATCTCGTACTTAATATAATATATGGAAAAAGTATGAGGGATCAAAAGTAAAAAGTTTATGATTTGTTCAAGTTATAAATCATCAGCAGATAAAGTATAAAATTAATTCAATCATTGTAATTAAAAATGTTAACATTATATTTTGTAAAATTATTCTTAAACTATAGTTAGGATTGTAGTTATATTTCATTTTATAAGCATTAACTGTTTATAATACCTTAAGTCTTATTGAATTTGATTATGAACAAACGTGTTTTATAATAAAACCATAGTGTTGTACCTTGTTATTTCAAATTCCAATATAAAAATAAAATTTAGACGTTCCATTAAGTTGTTTTTTGAGTGAGTTTTATATTTATTCTCCAAACTTTCTTGGATATGAATACCTTTACTGTTTCCAACCAAATCGAGTATAGTATGAACATTGAACATTAGTCAAGTTTAATCACCAAAAGGCATAATACCTACTCTACAATATCCACTAAATAATTTCGATAGTAATTATACACATTTAACGACATTAATTATATAAATTTACGCATAACATACGTAACATGTTTACATTATAGATGTTTCCGAGGGTTATTGAATTGTGTGTAATATATCAAATTCATTGTCATTGTCCATTGTATCCTTTCACGGTTATTGGCCGATAACTGTGCCAACAGAGGATCCTCCGTCCGTTTAAAAGGATTAGGAATACAGGATACATGAACCGATATTAAATTTCGATGTATTATTCGTGGAATCTACAGTATAAACATATCGATACATCATATACATTTAAATTTACTGTTTTAAATTCCGTACAGTCAATGTGTTTTTTTTTTCAGTTTTAGTGTAGGTATAGTAAACGGTAATGCATTGAAAACCTCTAAATGCATTTTATTTTATTATTATTATTATTATTATTTTTTTTTTTTTTGATACCAAATATTTCAATGGAAAATTATCAGTTAACAAAAACAATAAAACAATTAAGAACTAAGTTGTCTTGACAATACTATGCGATCCCTCACTTTTAACAAACTTATAAGTGTTACGGAATAATATGTGTACCTACATATAAATTTATAATGTGCGAGTATATTATTTGTAAATACTTAAATTCAAAACTGTTATTGTTGTGTGATTCTACTGGGTCGAGTCCAAATATCTAAAACTTTTTGATTGTGATCGGTGTATCGAGTACTTGAATTTGGATTGGTTTTTGGTTTTATTAGAAACGTAAAGATGTGGTACGTGAAAACTTCTTTGGTGGTGGGCCAAATTGAACATTTTTAACTTTGTTGTACACCGGGAATCGGTTGAAAGGAAGACAATTAAAACGATTACGGCTCTAAGTATATTATATTACTTTGCCTTAAACATTTGATCTTTGAATAAGAACAAAAAGCCCGCCAGCGTTCTACTTACGGATACATATTAGATTAATATAATATTTATGTATTCATATACTGATAAATATAATAAATAAGTCATATATTATTATTTAATTAATTTTTAATTTTTTTTTAATACTATTATCAAAATTATAGGTTTAATGATATAACGTTATATGGTTTGTTAATATTATGAATAAAAATATAATGAAGTTATCCTGAATATTATTTTATTTATCTTATTTGAATTACAATTAAATAATAAAATATGCGTATTGTATCGTTTAACTGTTCGTTGATATATTTTTGGTACTTTTAATAACTAAAACCATAAATTACTCATTTAGACGTGTAAATTATTTAGTTAATACTATGGTAATGTACTTTTTAAACTTTATTTTCTAGACATTGTTTGAGATAAATCTTCGCCGTGATCGTATACCTCCTTATAAAAGCTATCCATAAATTATTATCATTCATTATATTAGCTAAGTTTCTATAGTTTATATCGATATTTTACATCCGATTATTTGTATGTATAGCACAATAAAATACAAAAAATACAATAAAATAGTGGTTTTTCGTGTATGATGAGAATATCGATTAAATTTAGGATCGACAAAACAGTGTATTATATGATATTATAACAATTTAATTCATATATTATATTCAAAGTTAATAATTATTGTCCTATCAAAAAGATTTGAAAAGTCAAGTAAAAACTTGAAGATACAGAAATAAAAATTATTGATAATTAATTATTAATTTTTCTAATGATGATTTTTTTTACATAATGTGTTGGTTATATTAATTGTAAAAAAGTTAAACATATAGGTAGTTACAATATATAATAGTAAATTAAGGCATTTATTTGTGTCATAAAATATCAACATTATAATATGTATATCATGTCTTTTAAATATAAATCGCGATATTTTTAACTATCATAGGTAATTTAAACGATTTCAATTATTAAAAACTTTTCATACATCATATGTATTTACATAATTATAGATTACAAAATAGGTATTTTGAAGTTATTATTATTTAATTTAATTTTCTTAGAATATTTCAACATATTTTATTATATGTACATAAAATATGTACAATGTATACATATTTATTTTATAATATATTATGAACTTAATGCATAAAATTGCATTTGAAATAATATATTTTTAAGGATCTTAATAGGAATAGAAAAGAGAAAATAATTAAAATTTCTGTTATTTAAAAATAAGAAAAATATTTAGGATGTATTTTTTCATTATTTACGTAGAACAAAGGTGTTTAAGTAAAGTGAAATTTCAATTCACTTTCAGTACCTATAGAGTTGACGCTCAGATTTTCTACGAAGAAGGATTGGATTTCCAATTTCAAAGGAAACTTTAGTTTAATTAGATTTTGTTTTCTTCGGTAGTTTACTACCTACTCATTTACCGTACTATAGAAGTGAGCAGTTTATATGTGTTATAGGTCAAATATAATATATAATTATCCAGATGGCCTCTCTCCCAAAAAAAATAATGTATTTGGTTCAAAGTGTTAATATATTAATATAAAATGTGTAACAGCATGTTTATGATGTGAGTTTTAAAATTTTTAATTGTTGATCTATTTGTGACTGAAGCAACAATGGTAAATCTATGTTGTTTGTAGATAAAATGTTTTGCATCAGGCTGAAATTCAATAATATTGATTGTTATTTAAAAACAGTATGTTTTCAGCTATTTCACCACAAATAAATGGATAAAAAGAACGATATAAATGTAAAAATTTAGGACAACACGTATATTAAATTTTCCGAATAGAAAAATTTCGAATGATGTAAACGCTAGATGTTAAAAAGATCAATCGATTTAACACAAATATATGGTGGTTTTATTGGACAAACGGGGACGTATGTACACTACTTTTAGGTGGTAATCTCTGTCGTAAATCTGTAGTGGACACCGGAAGGATGTGAAATTACTTGGTCAGTGGGGAATGCACGTCCGGACAGGAACACAATCGCGTTCTCGTGACTACGCTATTCGAACAGCCACCGCTTACACCACCTCCGGCAACGACAATATTTGAGTACACCTACTCGCAGCTCTCTCTCACTTAACATCACGAAGCCACTATAGTCTATTGAACATCCCATAAAAAGTCATAACAACAATAATAATACCTAGTGATCCTGGTTGTTAAGATATATTAAAAATTCAAATATATTTATATATAATAAATAAGACGAATACCTGGAGATAGACTTCATCACAGAGACGATTCAATCACCAGAATTCCTGGATGTTAAGGTCCATAATCTTATCTGCGTGATTCGTACAGTATAACGCTATAATACCACTGTTGATGAGTGTGTTTTATACGGTAACGTTCAACCGAAAAACAACATTTCAATTTAAAGAATATTATCTTTGTCTGTTAACCATGTTATTACATAAATAATAATATGTATTTACCTAATTATGCATACTTTTTATTTTATTTTTATCAAGACAAACGAACACTACTTGTTTATATAAATCTAGACAACGGTTTTACAATATTAACGAACGTATCGGCAGGCTACGGGAGAGCAGCGTGTTGCCAGGTGCGTGTTTCCCGTTGTATCTCTGAACATTAGAATCTAATCACTTAAATTAGAAACAACATATACTGTGCGTGGAAAACATTCAAAGCCTACAACAGTTCTAAGCCATCGAACGTTTTCTCCGGTGAGATACAGCTACTCAGTGTTTAAAGTTTATGAAGATCGTGACAATATTCTCGTGCGACCGAACGCGAACGTGTTGATGTAGTGTTTAATACAAAATAAATGTGCAGTACCCGAGAAGATACATGATATAAGACTCGGTGTCATAATAATACGCTTTTCGGTTCATCGGGCAAATAAACATTGTGCTTGATGTGTAGGTAGGTACTCATAATCGAAAATAGTTTTGCAGTTAACTCATGCGCAAAAATGCATCGTCGCGGTCGATGGATTTAAGTATAAATAAATTTCGATGCGACGTTTGAAAAATAAGTATTTTATCTGACTGTGACGATTCTGTTGAAATTTTGGTGGATAGGTGTCATTTTATTGGCTTGAGTATTTTATACACTTCTTAACCACAGAATAATAATTATAATTTGTAAATGTTCTTGAACTCGCTGAATTTCATCAACATTTTAATATAAAACACTTGAAAAAAAATCATGTGTTTAAAGTTTTTTTTTAAATAGCTATATTCTTCATCGAAAATACATATTATAAAATTTTATATGAACCCTTTTTTTTTGAGGCTAAAAATTTGAAAAAAAAAAAAAACTTGAAAAAAGTTCAAAATTTCAAATCTTTATAAGTATTTTTTATTGAGTACAAATATTTTGAAAATTTCATTGAGCATAGATAATAATGATTTAAAAAATAGTAGTATGACTCTAATTTATATGATTTATAATTTTTGAATTAATCGAGAATCTAATATTATATAAAACTAAAATATTTTACTCTTGAATATTTAATTTTGTTAAAATTTAATTTCATACGCTTATATAAAATATTTTTGAAGTAAATTACATATATGAATAATTGATTACAATAACAACTACTTAAGGGAAATTTCGTATCATATTTTCAAGCATAGTGAATATAATTATATCAACATAAAAAAAAATGTGAATGATCATAAAAAATTCAAAAAAATGTTAAGATATTTAAAAAAAATAAGCTATAATATGTTATGATGCATGATGTATATAAAATTTAAATATGCTACTATAAACACTCGATGAAAATATTTCAATAATAATAATTTTTGAATTACAGCAAAATAAGAAAATCGATATTGTTCAAAACTCGTTCAAAATGCTTGTTTTTCTCCAGTTTTTTTTCTTATTTTTAACCTTGCCAAACACCAAGTACATTAATTTTTGTCCAGAAAAGATATTTAACTTGGAAATTAAAGTCTTATTTCTTTTATAAAAAGTGTTTCTAGACACACACACACACCACCATAAAATCAATACATGCATCGTTCTGATCAAAATATTTAAATTGTGGAAAACCTCTATTATAGAAAAGGGTAAATTATGGGTCTCTACAGTACAAAACGATTAACAAATGTATAAAAAAAAAGGTAATGGCAAAATGAAGAATTTGCATTTTGACCATTATAAAATATTACCTATGTTATATAAGTGGTCGATAGGAATCGAAATATAAGAGTGTAAGTGACTATTTGATAACTAGACGTAGGAGAAAAAATGATGAAATAATTTAAAACATAAATAATGTAAACGAAATTTGATTTAATGTCAAAAAAATATTGGACATATTAATATTATTTCATTAACGATGCACTTGCAAAACTAATACCTGTGAATAGCTTTATAAAGTATGAATAGTATGATTATAAATTTATAAATAGGTAATATTATATTCAACTCTAGTTCATAGTAGGTAGGGATCATGTATAATTACGATACCGGAGAACTAAGTACATTTTATTCCAATGGTTATTAACAACGTATTAAATTATATTAATTGGTTTACAAGTATTGCTTGATGATAAAAAAAAAAAAAAATAAATAAATATATATAACAGCTGAAAATATTATATTAGACTAAAATAAACTGAATAATAGTAACTTGTTCTTTATACACAAACGAAAAAACCAGAAAAATACCGTTTAAAGTTTATCACAATTAGTTATATTTGGATAAACTCGAAATTATGCATTTTCAAATAAATTTCAAAAAAAAAAAAAAAAATTGTATGTACAGTCGAGGTATTTACCTTATTATAGCATTATGCTTGTATGGATGTAAACATAAAGCATAATATTAGAATGATATTATTTCCAATTCAATTACTGGTTGGGATTTGGATCAGCTGATCAGAGTACTAGGTATCTACGGAATTTGAATTTAACGTCAAAATCACTGATATGTTGCAACCAGGTCATTAAATAACCTCAAACAATTTATAGATATTAATACATATTATTATAAAAACTAAGCATAGCAAGAACTGTAATAATAATTTATAATTCACAGTATATTATTCCAGTATGTTTTAAATTATTCATTCCCTTATTCAACCATAGATTTTCACTATACAGGTTCAAATATTTATTGTTCTGTTGAATTTTAGAAAAGAAAAACTGTAATCTTCAATTGATTTAAAACACTAACTATAAGAGATCAAATGAGTTATCATAATAATTTAACCTAACCTGATTATAGCTACTATTAAAGTGTATGTTTTTAATGCATTTTTTTCATTAAAAATAAAAATAAAACATAAATCTAAAAGAAACATCATATGGGACGTTCTACACTTCTAATGATTGATGAGTTTTGAAACTCACACTTTAAATTTATGTTTACTGAGAAATATTTTTGGTACGTAATTTATTAAACGAGAAGTTTGGAAACCATTTTCGCTCAAGTCTAATTGATTGGTTTGATTAATCAGATAGGTATAAACACTTTGAACGATATTTAACATGATGATGCATTTCTCTCGATAATTATTTAAATATATCGTAAGGTATGATTATCAAAAAATATGGTATTTATGTACTCAATCAATCAATATAATTACGATTGCAAATGGAAAATTGAATATTTAGAGTAGGACTTACTAGTTGAATAGCATTAAAAGTAGCCACATTTACCATTAACCTCTTTTTCTCCCATCTTAACTTCGAAAATATCCCATGTATTTCTCCAAGGAAGCTAAATAAATAGTCAACGTATAAAAGAAAAAAACATGTCAATTTTTACATTTTTACTGTATTACTTTTATTTTACGAACCCTATGATATATATTATATATATATAATTATATAAATAAAATGATATAACACAAACATATCAAATGGTGTGACAACACGTTTTTATCAGATAATTAATAATACAGGCATTTTACTGGACGAACAGCGTGAACATAGTATTATTTTAATTTAACTATTAAAGTATAGTCACGTGCGTCCCTTCTTGGAAAAGTCGAAAGTCGATGTCCCACGGATAAGGATACGAGTCGACAAGCATACTAAATCCCGTCACGAGACCCTTTGTGATAGTAGAATCGCCACCACTATGACCAATACTCTTTATGATTTGATATATAAGAGAGACCGATGTTAGAGCTCGGTAGGCGGTTAGGGATATTTGAGTCATTCGGAGGTAGGTCTAACATCAGCACACCTTTCACGGTCTTGTTTATCATTATTAAAAGTCAAGTTGTAATACCGCTCATCATCTTATATCTTATATATTATTATATTTTTTTAATCTAAGTTAACGTTAAATAAAAGGTTTTTTACGCTCAATAAGTAACAGTTAGATAAACCTTTATTACTTTAAATTCATCAAAATTAACTTATATTTGAATACAAAATATACATACCTAATGTTAAAATGATGTGCGGTCAAAATATTATGTTTAGAGTTAGGTATATTTAAAACTTGAGTCATACTGTAAAAAAATAATGGAATATGGAAATAACTAATGACTGTAACGAATAATAAAAAAAGGTGAAGTTCAGAGTATATGCATAGTAGCAGTAGGTACAGTGACTCACAACAATACGAGCGTTATTTACTCACTAAAATCCACTAATATAATATCAAAAAAAAAAAAACAAACAATAATTATAAACAATTTAACTACATTTAATATACAAATTTGAATAAAATCATCTTCATATTAAGTGATTTAAATACTTTGTAAAGGTATATTCCTGACAAAAAAGATGAAAAATTATAGGTAAATATGAGAACCACTGCAGACGTTGATCTTAATATAACGACAATTATAATATTTTTACTATAAAGTACTACTTCAGGGTTGTTCTATAACGCGTTATGATAATAATATGTGTTCGGTTACTCATACACCGACCCTGCTTTAAAAAATGATCGAGGTTAGCACTACAAATTCTAAGTAATCCAAACAATGTACTAAACATGGATATAACTTAAGTCATGAAACGGCCTCATACGACTATTACAACTATGGTTTTTTTTGTGATATAAATACCATTTAGGTAAAATTTTTAAATAAAAACTCAAACTATCGAGGCGTTAATTGTACTGGGCAGCGTCCCTCCACCAAATCACGTTTATTAAACATTGAATACTAAGATTTTGTAATTATTTTAATTATTAACCACAATCGCTGTGTGTGGCTTTAGATAATTATTATTTATTAAATTATATTAAACCTAGTATCTATATCATATTATTTACTACCTTAAATAGTGATATTAACATATTAATATGTTATCATATTTTATACTATGTAATCTTAACTTATACGAACTTGTTAAGTGGGGCCCATTATCTTCTTGAAGGATAAATAAAAAAAATTAAAAACTCCTATTATTTATTGGCATCACATATTTTCAACACATATTTGTTATTCACAGATTATGCATTTTAAATTAACTTTCGAACTTAAAAAAATATATTATCAATTATACATATGATTTATTGAATTTATATATGTATATAATAAAGTAAAAATTGTTGAATAAGATAATTTATAATTTATAAAAGCCATAAGGCCCCTTTTTTTATCACAGACATTGACCCCCCCCCCCTCTCAGAATTTGTAAATCAGGCTCTGGATGCATACCACTTATGTTTTCAACCTCTTAAAAAGTTGATTTATATTCGTAACAACTGACACATAAATAATATTAATCGTGAGCATAGAGTTTCCGAAAAACAGACATTTATGTTGATTAAACCTAATAATATTTTAATTATCGGTTTGGTGTATTATAAGTTAAGTTCACACACGTCAACTACGTAAACACTTTAACATTATGAATATTTTGGACATAATAAAAATATAAGTACGACATAAATTGTACACGAGAATGACGTTAATAGTTTTAGAGGATTATAGTACCTATGTTCACTTATTTATTTTAAGACTTAATCTGGTAAATTTAAGGCACAAAAGCACCACGTGTATAAAAATTGCAATAACTTTATCGAAACACGTGAGAGCTGTCAGACGCAAAATTTTTAAACAATATATATGTGGTTTTTTTATTTTACATTTTCGAGAAACTGTCCGTGGACGTTTCCATATCGCTACAC
Source organism: Aphis gossypii (assembly GCF_020184175.1). Taxonomy (NCBI): domain Eukaryota; kingdom Metazoa; phylum Arthropoda; class Insecta; order Hemiptera; family Aphididae; genus Aphis; species Aphis gossypii. Next base: position 42,006,642 of record NC_065530.1, on the reverse strand, counting down.
GATAGAGAAGTGTATTATACAGCCTGTATACTTTCGTGTAAACTTCTGAGAAGTCCTAAAACTTTTTTTTTATTCGCAATTGGGACACTGCTCGCATAATGGGGGTCTAATGAGTTTTGAATTATTCGTTTATTATGAAAATGATTTTCCCTAAACTATCCTTTTGAACTCGTTTTGTTTGCACATGAAAAATTACGAATTTATAATAGATTATTGTACATAATCCACTATAAAAATATATATTATATAATATATGCGTAACTACTACAAAAGTCTTCCCGCATGAGATGATTGACGAAAAAATAAAGTCAGTTCAAAGCAGCGTGAAGAATTAAAAACGTGTTCCGGAACGAAGCGTTTTAAAATTATTATTATAATAATATTGTAAAATAATTTTTTGTTCTAAAGAACATCATAGGTAGCTAAAGATCATACACGACTTTAAATTGATGAAAACGTATGCATATTACATTATTACGTGAGGTTTTTTAATAATAACAATGTATATAATATCATAATTTATTAAACATATAAAATAAATCGTTAACCAATTTCTTCGTATACTCGTTATCCACTCATATCTGTAAGTCACCATTTGACCAAGTATGATTTAATAAATATAAAGCTTTTCTTATTTGAACAATTTATGGAATAGATTAAAATTGATTTTTGTAGTACATTTTCCAGTATTCTAATCAAAACAACAAATCAAAACGTTTCACAGTGAAATGATAACGGCTCACAAAATAAAACAGATTGCATCAATAAATTACTATACTTAAAAAATACTTATGAACACATTAAAATAAAATGCAATCTTCTGGACCACATATTTTTAGCTCTAAACTGTTACAAAATTCAATTAATTTCATCATCACCTCTAAACTCAGACGGACATTAAACAGCTAGCTGTAGTGTGCCTATAACATGCAATCGTATTATTTTATTTATCAATCAACTTAACTGTTTACTTTTATTAATTAATTAACTAATTATTATAAACACTACTATAATAGAACACTTGTTGATATATTTTTTTATTTTATTTTATTGTTTCGCATAATATTACCGCGCCAATTACAATGCATGGCGTAATTAATTCGAAACTTGTGACATTTTCTAACAAACCGATCCCTTTGACGGGCACTACACTTTTGTGCAAATACCCACCCTATACTTAAATGGTATTGGTACTACACAATACAAAATCATTTCGTTATTAATTAATTAAATACTGGAACGAGGCGTATTATAATGTAATCCGTTGCCGTCGTTGTACTTAATATGTCTTGATATTGTACAGGGTGATTTACTAAGAATACTTATATATAATTACTCTTTAATATTATCTATGCATTTATTTAATATACTGTTTTTTTTTTTTAAATCGTAATTATATATTTATAAAGACCATATTTTATATTTTTTTTAATATGTTTAAGCTGCTTAAGGAGTATAGTATGTATTATAAAATCTTGTTTTTCGAACGATAAAAAGTATCAATTTTATTTTAGATAATATAATATATTTTATATATATGTATATATAATATAATAATTAATTGTTAATTATTATATACTTTGCATATATAAATTCAAACAAAAAAGAGAGATATTGAACACAATTTTTAACGATAATTGGTTTAAAAAATATTGGCAGCTATGATGATTTGAACTTTTGAAGACAATTATTATCAGATATCACTAATTAATAATATGTAATTGTGTTTGGTTTTTTGCTAGTATAATAGCAACTACCATTGAAGGTTTTTTTTTTTTTTTAATATTTTGTTATTATCTCATATTATCATAGATTGTAGCCACTACGTCTTCTAAACTTATTAGCATGTACTATTATTTCTAGTTCATTATATATAATAACTAAAAACATTATTGTTAAAAATTAAATTTAAATACATTAATAACTTCAAAGAAATCATAATTTAATGAAGAGGTAGATATAATATTATCTTTCATAGATATAATATTCATGAGTTTGAAAATGTGGTTTTTTAAGAATAAAAAAAAAAAAAATGGTGATCATAGTTGATGAATCGCTCTGTATAATGAATACGACTTTGTAGAACCAGGCTCGCATATTACAGCGAGAGTCATTTTCATGGATATATATAATAATAGTAATAATTCGTTTGAGTGGAAAATATGTTTACCCTTGTTGTATATACTTTATCTACACCGATAGCGTATTATAATAAGCCGTTAATAGTGCCTATTATATAGTCCATAATCTTTTTTACGCAAAACTTTCAAAACTCGTTTAATTTTTTCACGTTTTACCAATTAACTAAAAAGTTTTTATTTTAATAAAGAGGTAATCTTCATCAACTTAAAAAAAGACTTGAAACTTAGCCACAGGTACAAACAAATACAATTTATATGTACGCAAATATGTATCGTTTGATTATTATTAATAATAATGGTTTAATAACTAAAAATTATTCTTGCAAAACAAAAAAAAAAAAAAAAATAAGAAAAGTTTCAGTTAATTAATAGTTAAAAAATTTGTTTGACTTTGCAATGATATTTAACGATATAATATTTATAGTAGTTAAAAATAAAAGCATCACGTGCTTGACATAAATCATAAGTTATGTATATTTTGAGGGTTTTTCCATATCACACTATCACAGGATTAAAAGTGAATAGCAATCTAATTAAAATGTTATCCTTCATTACTATGGCTCTAAACGTTAAAAGAAAATTACTATACACAAATACGCATTATTTTCTTCGTATAATTGGTGAAAAAAATTGTAGTGTATATAGTGTCAGATATTGTCTTTATGTTAATTTATATTTATCTTAATATTGATAATTTATTTTATTATTGTTATTTTTTTATTTCAATAAAAATATCTTTAAAAATGCATCTTAATTTATAATTTGCAAGTATTAGGTGTTTAAATTGGAAATTTTATGAATTTTCAACTACAAAATAATTTGCTAAGTTCTACGATTTAAAATACCTACCTATTAAAAAATAAAAGGACATTTTTTTAGATTTCTTATGACACAACTAGAATAGTGTTAGAGAATTGATAGAGAATTGATTAGATCTTTGTTTTTGCATTTTAAGCTATTGGCTCAATTATTCTTTTTTCTTGTTCTTCATTCAATAATCGTATCAATTTTCCGATCATGGTGAACAAAACAACAATAATATATAGGTACGTAATGTAATCTCGATAATGACAATTATTACGGTCGAAACAAATCGAGCGTAAAACGTTTAACTACCATCGAAAAGGATTTTTCATTTTTTATCCTTAAACTATATAGAATATCGATATCACGAGCACGATAATAGTATATCTACCGATTTTTGGAAATCATTCTCACATCGGTCAGGCGAATAATGACAACAAGCCGGCTAACACGTCGTTGGCATGGATTCAGATAAGTGTCGGACAAACGATTTTTCAACAGCGGACTTTGCAGTGCCGCTTATTCTTTCCATTAGCTATATGAGGCTGCAGTAGCACTCTGGTCATTAATTTATTACGCCGGGCCTTGCTCCCTTTATCGGTCAACTCGGACGCTCTTAGATATTATATACGTAGCTTCTTCCCGGCCACAGCTTCTGTGTACATGTCGGGATAGCTTTTCTTGTCCGTTACCACAATTAGTCCCCGAAACGTCTGCGTGGGAATATAATAGATCATTCAGGGTAATAGAACACTGCCTTAGAGGTACCTATGGCGTTTTTGGCAAACCGCACACACCCATTGGGCACTTCTTATCTTCGAGTCCTCGAAAAGGTCGACCGGAGGTATAATATAATATTATCATTATTGTACATAATACTTACACGCTGACCGTAAGTCACCGTTGTATGCATTTCGAGACAGATTGATACTAATATTACCAAGATAGGAAATGTGAATGTCGATCGACTTGAAATTTCGACACCAAAATATTATTATTTAACAGGCTCATTTCATCATACGTTTAGGACCTAACCAATTTAATAACACATTTATAATGTTATTAAGTATACAATGATGTTTTGTGTACACAATATAATCGTTTGCCAGATTACTTTGAAATCTAAGGTGATGTTAAATATTAGCTCAACGAAAAAAAAGGCCATGAATATAAAGAAGACAAGTTGAATGCTTGTAGGTACAATAAATAAAGAGTTTGGAGATATTACAGTACACATAATATATTAATATTCTTTATTACCTATTAATTTTAATTATTACTGTCAATATATTTTTATGTACTGTATAAATCGAAAATAAACAATATACCTATAGTATACACATATATATATATATAATGTAGTTACAATAGAAGTAATGATTAAAAATATTTTGTTTTTATTTGAACTTCAATTATAATGTGTATCAATACAGTTTTAAGGCTTATTATAGTGGACACAAACTATATACATTTTGCGAAATAAAATCAATTAATTAACACTAATTGTGAATTTTTTTTTTTTTAATTTACACCACCAAGAATTGTTTTTTAAAATTTAAACCACCCGAAAGATTTTTTTCGTGATAATCAATGATCTTTAATAATACTTCACTAAGATTTAATTGATATTATTACAGTAAATTAGTCGCTGTTTGAAAGTCTCCATTAGTTTAAAATATTGCTGTGTTATAAAAAAAAACGTGGCTTTCATTGAATAGTTGTTATTGGTTGGAATATCAGCTGTGTAGAGTAAGTATACAAAGTAGGTTTAAGGACAGTACTTAATGGCATTTCAGCTGATAAGTTTTTCCTGAGCTTTAAATCCAACAGGTAGGGTTTAAAAAGTATACACCAAGTGTGCATATCGGTCTGTATAAAGTTAATTTTTCGGGTGGTTAACCTAACTTAAACTTCACGATAACTTGAGCTCATTGCCATTGTTTTGGAATGTATTCTGTACTTAGTATAGCATTATAGGTTTGAGTTAGATGAATCATAACCTTTTAGGTAATTCTTACAATATTTTTTGATTAATTTGATCTGAGCCTACATATGCTTTTCTTTTTGGTTTATGTTCGTATCGATTGCTTTTGCAATTTTATTTGGAATAAAGTATATACTTTTTTTGTGTATTTCATTTAATGGTTGACACAGTACTATATCAAGTTCAAAAGCTTGTTGTTGATGCTGGTCGGCTAGAAAACAAGTTCCAGATGACATATATACGTTTTAGCTTAATCCTGGTTACAGCACACCCATAATACATTTTCCTCATGAATTGGTGAGGCGCATGGAATCTAGGCCTTTTCATTCGTCTCATAGGCTTCTATAACGAATGATCGGTGTCATTTGTTGCAGAAAGACCCTTCAAATAAAACCGCCTAGATAAGGTAACATTTTGTGAAGTGGCCATCGGGAATGAACGTAATATTTCCATTATTTTTATTTATTCAATGCGTACTGTATTACATAGTTACATCTTAATATTAGCAAAACATTTTATTTTACACACGCAGAAGATGCTAAAAATTAAATAGATTTAAATTGTATTGAAAATTTAAATTACACTATGTGAGTTTAATGCGTGTGCTTATTAATAATAATAATAAAATATTGCTCAGGTGAGTTATTTTGTTTTTAAACTTAGACTTTTCAGCCATTTTTAAATTTTATATTACATTTATATTATTCTATATACATATACGAGTATATGATGTATTTCGAGAAAAAAAAATGCGAAATAAATTTTAATAAAACAGTTTAATAACTGTAATGATATGCTCGATTCTACATATCATGATTTTTGTAAAGTCGTTATTTTCATTTAATAAAATATATAACGGTCGAGTTGTCGCACGCATGTAATAAAATCTAAAATAACCCCAATAAATCAAGTCACTGGTGATTGGAACGATTCCTATTATCTAGTCTCGTACAGGACACTGTACGGGATTATAACGGTACAGCGCAACACATGCAACTTCTTTCATGTGCCGCCGGAGACGGGGGATGGTCCGGTCAGGGTCGCTTTCACCAGGGAAAAAGACAATTTTCTTTGGGGACACCGACACCTTTGATCGGGCCGCCGATGACTCTGGCGGACCTGGCCTAAATCGTCTCCTCTCATCAGTGCATGAGCACCCTCCATAGCGAGAAGTGCATGAGCACCACCCAGACAGACAAGTGCAGGAGCACAGCTGAATTTCTCACAACCACTCAAAGGACATTGCCTGCGATAACTTTGCTGTTTCTTTTTCATATAACGAAATTTGTCAAAGTGTTAATTATTTCTTTCTTGAGTGATAAAAAAATTAATAAACTACATCCTTGTCACGTCGACTACAATCAGAGACAGCTGCGGACAAGGTAAGGTGCATGCGCACCCACATTTAAATAATAATAGCATTGTAGAGTTTACTTGATCGTTCTCGAAGCTCGACCTCGAGAACCCTCCGACCATCAGGAGGAAGGTAATTCCACAAATTTAGAGTAATAAAATATAGGCTAAAATAATCAATAGACTTCTAACAACTTACAAATATATTTGAGGCAATCATTCAAGGCTTGTGTCCCTTGTGGTTGCCGATACAATTTATTCTAATTACTTCAATTAAAACAAAACTATTACTTTCATAAAAATAAAAATATTAATTAACATATTAATATTTTTACTTTTACTAATATAAGTATTTTTAATTACTATATTTTTAGTTACTTTATTTTTGCGTTATTACAAAGTGGCGCCCAACAGAAGTTCAGTTCATTTTTTCAAATAAACTGAGAATTGATCAAGTACACTTTACTAAAATACTTAGTTATCTTATATATCATATTACTAACATAAGTAAAAAAAAAAAAAAAAGTATATATAAATATATAACTAATTAAAAACGGGATATAATCAAATTAAATTTTAAGAAAATCTTATTTCTTTTTATTTTAACCCGTAAATATCATAACAAAAAAAAATAATATATATACTTGTAAATCTTAGAGAATTTACAAGCATTTAATACAAAAAAAAACAGCTATATTTATATATACTTGTGTGCATGAGCGCATGTTATAATTATAATATATATTTGAATGATCATTATATATTATAAGATTAATAGACAATATTTCTAGTATTTAAGTAAAACATTTTATGTTAACCCGTAAATATCATAACAAAAAAAAAATAATATATATACTTGTAAGTCTTAGAGAATTTACAAGCATTTAATACAAAAAAAAAACCGCTTTATTTATATATACTTGTGTGCTTGAGCGCATCTTATAATTATAATATATATTTGAATGGTCATTATATATTATAAAATTAACAGACAATATTTCTAGTATTTATGTAAAACATTTTAATTTAACTATTCTGTTTGCTTTTAATACTTATGAATAATATATTATATATATATATATTTACACAATAAGTTATTTATGCTTATTGTATAATAAATAAACTATACAATCTTAAATGCTTTATAAAAACATTATACTAACACAATAATTAACAACATAAAAATATAAATCAAATATAAAATTAGAAATGGGTGACAATAGAAAACCTTTCTTTAACCTGGAAAATTTTCAGGCAATATATCTGAAAGCATTGATTCTTTCTTAAAAAATTATAAAAGAGCAGCAATAATTAACGATTGGTCGGAAAACGAAAAATTTCAATATATTTCTATATTTTTAGAAGGCACTGCTCTCACGTTCTATGACAATATTTTGGATACTTTTGAAAATATTCAATGGTCTGATTTTGAAAAAAAGTTTAGATTAGAATTTGAACCTATTTTCCAAATTGATATGCTTAGATTAATACTCGAAAAACGTAAACAACTTCCTGATGAACAAAGCGTCTCTTACATTAATGAAGTAGAATCACTGTGTAGGCGAATCGACAAACATATGTCACAGGGAGAAATAGTAAGAAATATTTTTAAAGGTTTAAAGCCCGATATATTAAGATGTATAGGAATATTAGAAAATAAAACACTAGATGAATTAAAAAGAAATATTCGTAAATATGAACTCATAGAATTCATGACCATAGGAAGAATAAATAAAAGCCCATTTGAAATTGAATCAGAAATAATACAAAATAAAACACAAAAAATAAATACAATTGACATAATAAAAGATAATGAAATCAACAAATTACGTGACGAAATCGAAAATTTAAAAACAACTGTAGAGAATTAATCTCATATCAGATAAACAATAACAAACAACAAGAAATTTTTTTTAATAATATACATGAATTCACAAAAAATAATTCAACCCTTAGATATAATAATGATAACGATACCAACAATGATTATAACATTAACTATAAAAATAATAATTCAGCACATATAACATGTCAATTATGCAACAAATTTGGACATTCTGCAATAAATTGTCGCTCAACTAATAATGAGTATAAAACACCAAATGCAGAATTAAATACAACTGATAATTATTCCCCGTTAATTACAACGTCTCAAAAACAAATAATAAATAAAATCAACTTTATACCCAATGCTCCTAACACTAAAACTCGATTTCATTACCAACCTTATAATTACAGTAACTTCATAACCCAAAAAAGGCAATGTTCAATTTGCTTAAAAAACAATCATTCTGAAGATAAATGTTATTTCAAAGATAAACCACGCCTTGTATGCCAAATTTGTAATAAATTCGGACATTTGGCTAATAATTGTAGTTTATACGTAAATAAAACAAAAAAAGTAAAAGATCAGTTAAATCCAGTTGTTAGTATTAAAAACTTTACGGCAGGAGACATAATTCAAAAAGCAAATAAAATAGATAGTATATCAAATACATTGCACATAAATGCCATATTTAATGATAAATTAACACCAATAACAATTGACACGGGAGCAAACATATGCTGTATTAGACAAGAATTACTAACAAACGAATATACAATAATGCCTAGTGCAATGCAGCTATTAGGAGCGGATAATAAACCAATAAGCGCGATCGGTATAACCAAAATAAAAATCAATATTAACAATAAAAACTTCGATGTAGATATCCATGTAGTAAAAAATTTATCCAGTTTAATTATACTTGGAAATGATTTCTTGATCAAAAACAATGCTTTAATTGATTTCAAAAACAATAATATTATCTTAAATAATAATATAAATACTCAATTGAAAATTAATAACACTAATACATTATATTGCACAAATAATACCAATAATATCAAAGAATTAAAAGGTAGCATATTTAACTGCCCAGATAACTTTGCGATAGCTCACTGTATATCTGCAGACCTTAAAATGAATAAGGGAATAACAAATTTAATATGCAAAGTATATGGTGATACTAGTCCACAACTTGCATTACAAGAATTAAATGTAGGAAACACCATACCCATAAACAATAATAATAAAACTATATTTCATTTAATAACAAAAAAATTATATTATCACAAGCCTAAATATGAAGATCTAAAAACTTCAGTTCATAACTTAAAACTTGAAGCTATAAGACTAAATATTTTAAAAATAGCAATACCCACCCTAATTTCAGGACCACACGAATTTAGCTGGTCCATAATAAAACAATTAATATATTCAGAATTTGAAAATACTAACATTGAAATATATATATATATCACAAAGATGAAGAAAATATAACACAAAATTGGAAATCAAAAGAACACACTGAAATAATTAATAACATTCATACTTTTTTTAAAAATAGTAATAATAAAAATAAAATAAAAACAAACGACATGCAGCCTAAAAATAAAGTTTATAACATATTTTCTATGCATAAAACAAAAAAATTTTCTCAGTGATGGAAACTGTCTAACAAATAACTTAAATACCAAAGATACGAAAAACAATGGTAATATTATAAATAATATCAAACCAAAACCATATATAAAAAAAAAATAATAATAATAAAAAATTGACAGAATCCGCTAATACATTATTATATACAAAAAATCACCAGATTCCATTAATTAAATTAGTTTAAGTTATTATAGTTATATAATAAATATTTACAAAAAAAAAACATAATAGCATAGTTCAAAACTAGTATAAGTAAAATTAAAATTAGTAAGTCACAATTGTTTGTACATCAATACAAACAATTGTAAAAAAAAAAAAATAACTTAAGTTAAGTTAAAACATTAAGTCATAATTGTTTGTACCCACATCAAAAAAACAAAAATGTAAAAAAATGTAACATTAACTATTTATAAGTATAAGCTAAACCATGAGTGTTATTGCAATATATAAAAAAAAAAAAAAATGTAAAAAAAAAATATAACATAATCTAAGTTAGTAAAAGAATTAAGTTGATTGTTGTTACATTATTAAAAAAAAAAAAAAAATGTAAAAAATTTTTAACCCCAACTAATCAGTAGTTTAAGTTAAACCACATTTGTTTATACCCAAATCAAGAAAAAAAAAAATGTAAAAAAACATTAACCCTAACTAACCAATAGTATAAGTTAAACCACAATTGTCATTGCAATTAATAAAAAAAAATGTAAAGAACAAACAACCTAATATCAGTTATAAACTAACCTTAGTTAAGTTAATATAAGTATAGAAAGACCATTCCTAAAACAGATATAAATAATACTAAAACAGAAATAAAAATAAATAAACAACAAAGAAACTATAATAAAATACAAAAATTCAAATTAGACAAATTATTATTAAGACACAATCAAGATTTATCATATAAAAAATAAACTTAGATAGAATATAGATAAAAAATAAATATAGGGCCATTTACCATCATTAGACATAAGCTCTAGTTAATAAGTTAAAATACAAAATTAGAAATTAAGCAATAACAAGATAATGTACAATTTTTAATATCATGTCAAACTACAATAAAATTGTAAAGCAATCATTATAATCCACCAGTTAGGAAATTCAAATTCAGAAATAAAAAAATTTTTTTTTCTTCTTTAAAATAAACACAATTAGAGCAATATTGGAATAGGAGTGGAAGAAAACTCAAGCCTAAAAATTGCACTCACACTATTCCGATATTACATGTACAAGCTCTAATCATATCATCATTAACCCTTTAATTTTGTATAAAACAAAAACATGACCCGTTTGCTTTATATTCCAACTTTTAAACTTTTAACTTTTGAATTTTAATTTTTTCTCTTTCTCTAAAAACTCAATTATTGTATCACGCTGACACTCTACTACGAGTGGTGTTGTGAGGGCACAACACAAAAAAGCGTAGGGTGGATGTAATGATATGCTCGATTCTACATATCATGATTTTTGTAAAGTCGTTATTTTCATTTAATAAAATATATAACGGTCGAGTTGTCGCACGCATGTAATAAAATCTAAAATAACCCCAATAAATCAAGTCACTGGTGATTGGAACGATTCCTATTATCTAGTCTCGTACAGGACACTGTACGGGATTATAACGGTACAGCGCAACACATGCAACTTCTTTCATGTGCCGCCGGAGACGGGGGATGGTCCGGTCAGGGTCGCTTTCACCAGGGAAAAAGACAATTTTCTTTGGGGACACCGACACCTTTGATCGGGCCGCCGATGACTCTGGCGGACCTGGCCTAAATCGTCTCCTCTCATCAGTGCATGAGCACCCTCCATAGCGAGAAGTGCATGAGCACCACCCAGACAGACAAGTGCAGGAGCACAGCTGAATTTCTCACAACCACTCAAAGGACATTGCCTGCGATAACTTTGCTGTTTCTTTTTCATATAACGAAATTTGTCAAAGTGTTAAATTATTTCTTTCTTGAGTGATAAAAAAATTAATAAACTACATCCTTGTCACGTCGACTACAATCAGAGACAGCTGCGGACAAGGTAAGGTGCATGCGCACCCACATTTAAATAATAATAGCATTGTAGAGTTTACTTGATCGTTCTCGAAGCTCGACCTCGAGAACCCTCCGACCATCAGGAGGAAGGTAATTCCACAAATTTAGAGTAATAAAATATAGGCTAAAATAATCAATAGACTTCTAACAACTTACAAATATATTTGAGGCAATCATTCAAGGCTTGTGTCCCTTGTGGTTGCCGATACAATTTATTCTAATTACTTCAATTAAAACAAAACTATTACTTTCATAAAAATAAAAATATTAATTAACATATTAATATTTTTACTTTTACTAATATAAGTATTTTTAATTACTATATTTTTAGTTACTTTATTTTTGCGTTATTACATAACTTTTATGTTGTATTGCTTCAACCGTGCAGTAAACGCTCGTAATTGATAGCTTCATATAATATGTTGACAATTCGAGTTAATAATAAATAATAATATATGAACAATTTTTTAAATTCTACAAAATCATATATTGTTGCTATATTTAGAATAGAATATTATTAAAAAATAATATATGTAGGTGCGCAGTATGCATGTCAAAACTTTCAATAATTTTTAAAATGTCTTATTTAAACTATTATGTCGTCATTTAGCTTTGGCACAATGTGATTCCATCATAACTCTATAGTCTATATTAAATAATTTTATAAGAAATACGATGAATGTGATGTTGGTTTCGCGTGTAAAATAGAAATTGAGTAAGTTTTCACACAATTATGTGTGAAATGATAAAGACGCAATATTATTAACTACCGTGTCAGGATAATAATTCATGTATTTTTTGAGTAGGTACATACAGTAATGGATATAAAGTATGGCAAACGATAAGATCTTTATGATAAGTAATTACTATAAAATCGATATTATTAATGAGTTGTATCAATCCCTAAGTATAAAAGAATATGTTTTCTTTTCTTTTGTCTAATAACAATATTTGATAATTTCCTGATGGCATGTGTTGATGAAATATTAATATTTAAAAATAGAATGGATTATTAAAAATTCAATTTCTTCATGACACTTTTTTTTTCATATTTCAAAAATATGAAAATTTAAAATACTGTTCATTATGTACTCATATTTTATTTAATAATAACTACGTAAATTATAAAAATGTGTTTTAAAACGAAAAATTCGAAATTATAGATCTACAAAAAATATATTTATTACTATTTAATGAATAGATTTTTATGCGTGAACCAGGTGGGTATTGTCCATTTTGAAAGTTAATTTCGTTTCTAGTGGGTCATATTTTATTTTAAAGAAATTACATTTTTAGAATCCAACGTAATAAAAATCTTGAAATCTATAGCCTACTATTATAAGACGTTTCTATAATATTTTAGTCAATAATCTTCTTAATAACTTTATGCAATATATAAATATTAGGTATATGTATACACTATAAATAATATGATTCGAGTTTTAATAATAAATACACATGTACATTTTTTTACGTAGGTACATAAAGATTATACCTGTTTGAGTTTATTTTTTTGCATAAGTTTAAACTTGCGCTGAATATGCATTATTGATAATTTCAATGTGTTTAAGTTTTTATTAATTGAGCGAAGAGATTGTTAAAAACAAAATGTATTATAATCAATAAAAATAATATAATATTGTATAATACAGAGGTTCTCAAACTTTTCAGGCCAGGCCCCCCCTTTTAGTTAACCCCAGACCTGAGCCCCCCCCCCCCTCATAAAAATAATTTTAATAGTCATGTTTAGAGTAAAAAAATGTTAAAAACAAACAACAAATATTTATATTAATATTAATATTACAAATTTATTTTAAAATAAAATGTATTTTTTATAAAATATTTTAATTAATAGGCCAATTTTAATGTGATGGGTGGGCTTGTTTTTTTTCATCACAAAGTTTGGTGAAACGAGGATTTTTGGGTCTTGCGCCCCCCCTATAAAGCTTTTGTGCCCCCTTGGAGGGTCGCGCCCCACACTTTGAGAACCTCTGGTATAATATATTAGATTTCCTAACACTTTATTTTAATATAAGTGCTTAGATGTCTATTTTTTAAACGTCTTAAATAGACGTTCAATAAATTATTACAGTTAAAAAATGTTATATTTTTTTAACTTAAAATTTTAAATAATACTCCTATTGAATTATTTACTTACATCTAAAACCATTGTACAAAATTTTCAAAATATCACCGAAACCCATAAATTGAATGCATTATTCATAATTCAATATAAAATCTGATTGGTTTTCTGTTGGTCAATTTATAATAATTCGACATATCAATGTTGCTGGATTACAAGCGTGTAGATCGAAATTCATAGTATTAAATGAAAATAACTAATACTAATAATTTGTTTTAAACAAACATTTCAATAAAATACAACATAAAAGTAAATGCTTAAAAAATAAACAAAATAAAGAGCTTTGTCATTACGAATTGTTTTTAGTAACAACTTGGACATAATAATTAATAAAAAGAAAAAAAAATAATAATAAATAAATACCCATTAAACGTTAAAAATTAAATCTCGTTAGTGATATAATTAAAAACAAATACATGTTTAAAAAGCACCTTCAATTGATTTTAAATGAATGAATTTGATTCAATTGATTCAATTTGCTTTGCTAATAGAATAATAATGAACGTATCTATACCTAATAACTATACCAGTATAATGCGTTTGATAATTTTTGTTATGATTTAATTTGGTAATACTTTTATATACTTATAACGTTCAGCTAAAATTGAATAGCTTATATTGAATACTCATATTATAATAATATATAATATAATTCAATTTTATACTTAAATTTAATATCTTTTTTTCATACAATTAATTATTTACAAAATTATGATGTTAAATGGGAAGTAAAAATAGTTATCAGTTGTAAATGAACAACACCAATATAGTATTATGATACATTGAGCGTAAAATATATAGGTCATATATTTATTTTGAAAATGTTTTAACCAAGTGGGCAAAACCTTTTAATATAATAATCTTCTAAATAAGCTGTACCACGTGATGTTATTTAGTTTTGGTTACAGTTTTATGTAAAATAGATATTTACTATTCAGTGAACTCATTGAAGTTTTGTGAAGACGTTGATAGTATTCTGGTTACGACCACTCTTTAGAAAGTTTGTCGGATTGTGCATCGCATGGATTGTTGTTGAGACACGTCATATTTATTCAGAACATGTCTTAGCTGAGTACGGTTTAAACGAAATTAGGTATTACCGGAACTCAAATTTAAAACTTAAAAAGGCGGAAACAAATATTATTTATTTTTTCCAACGTATAGGTGACGTTGACGTACTTCCGAGTTGAGATGATGTTTTTATTTTTTTTTCACACTAATCAGTAGTTATTGATTAATGGTATTTCGATTTTCTTGCAATCGTCAAAAATAAATTATTTCGATTTAAGATGGCCCTATGCATTGTTAATAGACATCGGCACATTTTCTATACCTAATAATAATTGTACACATATAAATAGTAATAGTAGTTGAGTATAACATACGACATTTCGATAATAAATCATTACTGCGTTATTTATGATTAATTGCGTACATGTGTTTTTAGTCAAATTTAATATATTCATACGTTTTACTTACATACAGTATCATATTATGTATAGAACATAATGTAAAATCGTATGGTTTCTGCTAACAACATCGCTGTCAAGACTTACGTTGATAGTCTATTTGATAAATTATTTATATCTCGAGGGTATAGAAAACTGAATGGTAACAAAAAAAAAAGGCAAACGTGTTAATCAAAATACTTAAATTATTTAGTAAAAATATTCAGAAAGCGTTTTAATATTAATTTAAAATATGTATTATGTATATTTACAATATTTTAGCACATACAATTGAATACTAATACAACTGTATAACGTAATATAATTTTTTAGATAATTTAATGTAAGAATATATTTTATATAGTTCTTAGTCAAAACTAAGGATTTGATGTCGACCTTATTTAAAGGGTTTAATGTTAACAGTTATCCATAGTGTATGTGTGTGTTTTTCTTTAATAATGTAAAAGAGTTTGTAGACTACAACCGCATGCGTATGCATCATAAATTTGTAGTTAAAGAGTGATGTTTTTCTCTAAAATTCATGTACAACTTGTACAACAACCATGTCACCGTAAAGTGACTAAACTATAGTAATTCGATAAGCAATCTGAAAATATATTTAAATTTTCTTTAAATCTTACTTTAAAAGTTTAAACAGTTCATCAAAATGTTTTATTTTTTTTTTAATTCTGGTTAGTTATGTACTGTTTTAAACTTTAAAATTTAAGTTTTAGAAGATAATTTTGGTCTCAAATTGAAATAAAAGAATGATATTTTCGAGTACATTGTATAAATTAACGAATCCAAACGTGTTTTCAGATCTTTATTTATAGATATAATATTATATTATTATAATATATTATATTGTTTTATTGGTACAATGGACAAAATATGAATTCGTTTTCGTCAATAATGTGGTAAGCATCGATGTGAATAATGCAACGATTAAGTATAAAAACGTTTTGTTTGAATATTGATTATTGATGTACACTGTTCCTGCACCGAATGTAGGTAAGCGTATTGTATCGGTCGTATAGAACATAATGTTTTAAAATCTGCGACGCGTAGACTGTGATGGAACATGGATTTCATTTTAAGACACAGGAAAATAATAAATTATTATTATAAAATTTAATATCATAAATAATTTCTTATGCAAAATATTATGAATTATTACTCTATATTAATATTCTATGTTAAACTTTTTACAAATGCATTAATAGATTTAAGATTAGAATCTTATTTTTAACACGTTCTTTATCAGATTTTTTTCTCTGAAATATTATATTATTTTTACTTAAAACATATTTTGAATAAAATATTTAATTTTATACTTCTAAAAATGACAACGAATATCACAGTAATACGTTATTATACAATCATATAGGTACATTTTTCTTTATCAAATGTACGTACATTTCATTTAAATAAATTTTCTATATAACTATATAGATAAACTAAATCTATACGGAACCTTAAATTCATAGAATTAAAATATTTAAAAAAATATTTTATGTCTAGAAAGCTCTATTATGAATATTCAAATGAAATGTCAAGTGTCTACTGTTATTCATTTAAAATTACAGCGAAAAACAAAATACATTTTTCCAAAACCCGTGTTACATTTATAGCTATCATTATTATCTATTTACTTAGAGTGGCTCTCATGTGTATTTTAGGATTATAATTAAAGTTCTTGTATGCATATATACCTATATATATTATATATTTATGTTCATAAAATCCCCCTACATTATATTTGAATATGTACTTGAATGTGCAGTATCCGAGTAGAATATTATTTAAATAGGAATGTATATCGAGACAATTATATTATAAATAAAATATTATTCAGATAATGCTCTTCTCCAGATACAATACAGTAAGTATATTGATGTTATTTTTATTCAAAAAAATATAATAATATACAGTTGTTATAACAAATACCTAGCTTGTTTTCCTTTATTCTTTTGTCATGTATATAATATGAACATATTAACATAAATATTATCTAAACATTTTTGGTTTTCAGATCCGGTAAGGATGAATGCGCGATGTCTTCATACTATTGTATTATCTGCTTGTAAGGGAAATCAATATATATTTTCATGCTGCTAAATTTATCTTTTATTAATAATTTATTGAAAAATATGTTTGTAATAATAAAATGTTCACAGAATATAAATAATATGAATTTTACAAATATTTTTTATTTCGTGCGCACCAGGTTTGTGTTTGTTTTCAGGTTTGGTTGTCTGACGATTCAGATTTTTTTTTTGTCATAACATTTTTTTTTTGTATAGTGGAAAAAGTACATACAGTAACACACATACTTAAGCATGATCAATATACTTTAAAATAAGTAATTACTAATTAAACTGCATAATACGTCAATATTCACCTCTAAATTCAATACATTAAACTCAAGATTTTTGAACAAAAATTTGGTTTTAGATACTTTGTTTTATACCTATGTGTAT
This sequence comes from Aphis gossypii, assembly GCF_020184175.1. Taxonomy (NCBI): domain Eukaryota; kingdom Metazoa; phylum Arthropoda; class Insecta; order Hemiptera; family Aphididae; genus Aphis; species Aphis gossypii. Next base: position 41,988,763 of record NC_065530.1, on the reverse strand, counting down.
TTGTTTTAGAATAAATCAATTTAAACAATAATTTAACGTAATTAAAATTGTTAAAATATAAGTTACTTCAATAGTATCTCATTGGCTAGGTATTATAGTTATATAACTAATAAGTCTACAATGAGACAAATGACGATGATAAATCGATGTCAAAAATCTAAATAGGATTATATATACACCATTGTCTGCGTTCAACGATAATATGGTTTTTTATTTTATATTTTAGTTAAAAATTCGAATATAATTCACAATTATATTATACTCTAAAGCCTAAATTATGATCTTATTAAACTTCTTGATGTTTATCAATACGATTAATTTTATGATTCCTTCTATCAGAAATGAAATAAATTTTAACATGTTTGAATAAATTATTAATGTTGTTTGTTAAGTAAAAATAAATGTATCTTAGTTTTGTACATTCATTATGGTTTCTTGACACAAACAAAAATAATATACAACTATTCAAGATGCTATCATTGATTATTGATTTTATTACTATAAATAGTATTATATTATGACTATATTATATACATAACATCATATATTTTTTTTTTCATTACTTTATATAACCAGTGGTGATGTGTACAATATTAATGTATTTAAATTAAATATCTAAAATGTATTTATGATACTGTTCATCCTATATGCAGTTTTTATACATAGTTAATATCAAATTACCAATATTGTTTCAATGTAAATAACAATAAACCACGACGTGAATTATCAAAAAAATTAAAAAAAAACGTGTGAAACGAGTTTGGTATAAAATCATTTTTTGAATTATGTCATTAAATGAACACAATATAATAAAACATAAATATTGAAAACAGACTTATGCCTCTTCTCTTTTCAATGCTAAATTTAAAACTAGACAACAACCACTTATAAATTCAACGAATACAATTTAAATATAAATAACATATAATTCAATAGTTCAAAATATACATTTGAAAAAAACAAATTGTATAAACCCAAAAACTTTAATAGTTTATTGAAAATGTCATGATTATAATAAAATTTGTTAATTTGGTATTGACAGTTTATCATATAAAGACGGAACTAAATGAAAGTAAATTTCCTTAGAAATGTTAAATATCTCAGTATGGTGAAGTTGGTGAAATGAACTTATGCTTAATGTATTTTTATATATTATATAAATGATTACTTATACGAGTATATTACTCCCTAACACATAATTATATTTGTTTTTGTTTGCTATAACATATCGTAGAGTTACGATAACTGATGGTCTTCTGTTTCGCACGGTTAAGATAGTAAGATCGATTATTATCATAACGAGTCTCAGAGAGACTGAACGGAAAAGTTAAGTAATTTGTTACTATTTTAGATGGTATACAATACGTGGTTTGACTTTTCAAGGTATCGATAAAGCCTTATTGTACCTACGTTTTTCAACAGAGGATAATAATTAACATATCATTATATAAAAAAAAAGTTATAATTTTAGAGTTTCAATGAAGAAATAATTATATTTCTAGTAAAATCCTCTGGAAATAATAACTTTAAAAAAAAAACTTATTTATTTATAAAATATAATAATTATATAGTTTAATATTTTGCTCTTGAAATTTAAGAATTAGGTAAATAAAAAAATTAAAGAACATTTTTAAATTAAAGTATTTGATAATGATCAACGATTTTGTTATGATCGATCTGATTTTGTTATATTATATTTATAGGTACACGATTTAAATCATCTGTTTTCCAGAGTTAAAGTTTGTTACACAAAACACGGATGTTTTTGCCATTACGGAACTTTTAAAAAACGAAAACCTAATTAATATTATTTTTAGAAACACAAGTTATGGCTGTAAAAAAAAATTAAAAAAAAAACGGTGAAAAAAAATACAATTAAAATATTTTTTCTTCGTCTTGGTCATAAAACATTTTAAATTTTAGAATGCATAATTAGATTTAGGCTTTTATATTTTATTTTTGTAAAACGTGAATTTTGTGACTATATTTATTACAGGGAAATTAAAATAAAAGTGTTAAAATACAACGAATAAATAATATGAATGATATTTTCTATTATTAAAACTTTGTTTGAGAAAAAACTAAGAATACGTCATGTTTTGTATAATATGTTTACATGAATAAAATGTATGTAAAAATAAAGTTTGTTAAGTACAATTATATGAAACATATAAATTAATTAATTTTAATAAAATTATAAATAAAATGAAAGATTTAATAGTAGATTTATTAAAAAAAAAATGTTCCATATTTTTTAATTATTTAAAAATTAAAAGTTGAATGAAAATAGTCCAATTGTTTTATAGAGATTTTCTGTAATCTGGAATTCATTTCTGGTGTAGCTATTATTAGGAGAGTGGACAAAAATGTGCTCAATTGTATTTTATAATTTGTTTGTTAACACAATGGAAGCTTAGTCTTGGTCGTCATTCAATGGATATCCATGTACCACGTAAGATCCTCGTGTGCCTAATTCTGAGCTTATATTTTTTTTTGTGAGAACCAAAAAGTGTTTTATTTATCATAATTTGTTTACCATAACCTTATGTCATATGTGTTCATTTACATTTCTGTAATGTCAACAAATGATAAAAAAAAAATGGCAGTTAATTGGATAACTCTCTGCTGTACAGTTGTTGGTATGAGTGGACCTAAGATATAGAGTACCTCACTATAATAAGTGTGTTAAATTTGAATGCAATGATAGGTCTCATTGACCATTGTATACGAAAAACGATTCTGAATGGAGACGATTTGCTAGCCTAGTATATATTTTCCACTGGATGGTGAAAAAAGTGGTGTATAGTTCAATGACTGGAATACCTCAAAATTAAATCTTGTACAGAAAATGGAAATTTAAACAATTGGCGTATGTTTCAAGTTTCTACGACTAGTGATAGTTTTTAACTATAACAAAATTCTAAAATTATTTAACTGTAAGTAATCGTTGTTTTACACGTGAATATTTGATATCGTAAAAATTTAAAATTAGTAACATTTGTTTCTATAATGACGCTTCGTGTTTTCTCTATAGCTATTCGAAGGAAAATTTATAGTAAAATTGGTGTTGAATTTTTTAGGTTTAAATGTATTTACAAACAGTTTTATGAATTGTAAAATTACAAAATTACTTGCAAATGTTCGTGACTTTGACATATTTCGTAAAAATGTGATTATTAAAATCTTATAAAAAAAAAAACTGTGACTATTTTTAACTACAAAAAGAAAACAACTTAAAAAAACCTTGTACCTATTCAATTTTCAAGTTTTTTTTGGGTACAACATTTTTATATCAACATTTAAAAAGTTACTTTGTTACTTTGAAATATTAAAAAATTTAGTTGTCTGTAAATAACCAAAAAAAAACCATAGCTACTATTTTGAAAATTTAATTGTGAATTAAAAATAACACTTATACAAAAGTATGGTAAAAAATATAAAGTATTTACTGTAATTCATTTTTGAGTTACAACTGTAAAAAAAATCAATTTTGTCAAAAACTAGTTTTGCGCAAAATTTCCCATTTTCCGTTACTTTTTTTTTGTGGTTTTTCCTGACTAATTAAATTAAATTAAAATTTTAAACTACTGCAAACTTTTTACTTTTTACCTTTATAATGTACCAAGGATATTTACTTTGCCATCTGAAACCACCTCTAAAATTTTAAATTGAAGCATTATTTCGATAAGTTATGGTGTATACAGAAAAAAAATAGGTACACATCATTGTAAAATCAATACATTCATCACTTCGTTCAGAATCTAAAAGATAATATTCACTATTTGTGTTGTTTATTTGGTTATTGAGCTGTTTTGTCAGGCGTATCGTTACATTTTATATTGCAATAAGTAATAACAAAGGTTCATATAAAACTACATCAATATAGGATTTATAGATAAGGTCTTTGTGGTGTGGTGTGACCAGTGGTTAGGTTAAAAATCAAAGGATCTGTTTATATATTATTCTTAAAATCAGATATGGCACTATAAGTGAGTTGAAACATGCATATTTTTGTTTTATCTATCTTAAGGGATCTTGTAATTATTTTAACGAACAAGATGCTATTGCCTCTGAATATTTCATTAAAACTAGTTGAATCTTCTCATTACTTAAAAATAATTAATTTCTATAACTAAAGAAAATTAATCAAACCAAATCTCTTTTAGGTATTATGAACAGCATTTTTTTTTTTTGATAATATTACAATTCTTGTTCTCACTTTTATTATAATAGTTGTTTTGGTGTCATCATATAGTACACAGTGAAAATCAATCATTGATAGTAAATATATTATATATATGCATAATTATTAAAATATTTATAAAATATATTTTAAATAGAATTTATACTTTACTAGGAATATATGAAATAGATGCAATTAATTAATACATTTAAACAATATGTCAAATACTTATTAATAAGTACTTGTCTAAGATAACTTAGATAACTATATTAAATAATAATTAATTAATTTATAAAATTAAAAAAATTCATTTAAAATGTATAAAATTAATATATAGTATTTATAACATATAATTAAAATAAATATATGAGTGTGATATAAACTAGAAAAATAATAAAACGAGGATATAACAGATATGAAATAACTAGCAATAGAATTCATAAATAATAATACTACGACAAATTTAAATTTAAGGTAAAAATTTCGCGAGTGTGACGAATTAAAATTAAAATAATAATCAAATGCTAGTTCGTATATTCCATTACTTAAATTATTATCTATAATATATTATGCTTAAATCTCGATATCATATTATTATCTTATCATTGTAAAGTGGACGTGATTGTATTATGGTATATATGTTTTTACTGCAAGTTGAGAAATATTGCACCGTACTCTTAAAAATATTTGGAAGTAACTTAATTTGTGGATTGAATATTGTTTAAAAATATGTATGATCCATGAATAGCGATGTAATTTAACTTTAGTTCATATTATTACCGTATATATTTGATAAAAATATATACATACACGTCGTACGTACATTGTATTATACGAATGTGAAAATTCATCAAACGTGAAAAAGATGTGATTTATTATTTCATTGATGGAAATTTAGCATAGATACATCAACAGATTCCAAAATCGATAGTTTTATTTATATCGATAAAAAATCATAAAATATTAACTAGGTATGAAATATAAAACTATATCGAAATCAAACATTTTTATGATAATATTCAACATTCATTTTGAAATTTAAAACAATTTAAATCAATAATTTATATCAAACCAATAAAGATTGTATTATTCTTAATATAAAAATTGAATAAAAAAAAAAAAATGATAAATTGAAACTTAGAATTCAATACTATTGCTTATCGATCTTAACCTAACCTAGCTGCACTTAACTTATATCTACGTATATATAGAACTCGCCAACGATAAACGATCATTGTAAATATGTAGCTCGTAAGATAGACTTCAAACTTATAATTATAAAAATGTAAAAATTAATTAATTGAACTGAAAAAAAATCTAATTGTAAATCAGAAAATGATAAAATTGATAAAATGGAACTATAAAATTATCGCAACATTTAAAAACCAATAAACATTATTTCAAACTGATATCGATTATCGAAATAGAAATTAAAATAGACAATATTTCATTCCGATTTCAAGTCCTGATTTACGGGTTTGGATGTAAAATAAAAATGATAAAGACGTACCTGCAACGAACGACAAACTGCAAACGACGTGGAAACACAAGATCCATAGCGCCTGACGGTGCACCGTGCAGTGCGCTCTTTCCATCCCTCAATTTCAGTTTTGTTTCGGCACCGTCATTGTTCTGAAACAAAACAATTCACCCCGTCAAACAAATCGTAGAATGATTGCATTGTATTGCATTATAGTTGGCGCCGTCGCCACGGTGGTCGTAGAAAAACAACATCATTGTTGTGGATAAAATGTTATATTACTATTTGTGTGAGTGTCACGTGTTGTGTATACTTAACTGTCGTTTTATTGTATAAATTTTAGCGCTAACAAAGGTACCGATGGCTAAGCATACACACATTATAAGAGTCAAAAATATTAAATTATAATTACGAAAAACACCAAAAAAGGTTTTTCTTTGATTTTATAAATTCAATAGGTTTCTTATTGTATCAATCGAAATTTGGACACATCAAATTTGATTTAGTTAGAAAATCAATTACGTGCACAATGAATCATCGATAAATCATTGATATTATAATATTAAAATAATTAAAAACTGACTCCATTATACTATGATGATAAACAGTATTTTGTTTTATATATAACAAAAAAAGTATCGTAATATAAGTATAGTATTTTAAATTATATACATAAAACAATTTTAAATAAATTGGAAAAAAAAACATATCATCGTTACACTGCTATAATGCTTGTATAATATTAGATTAAATATTATATAGAGTACTGTGTCAGTAAAAATGATACAATGTTTACCATGATGTGAAAATATTAGTATTGAGCTCTTTTTGATTGTTAAATTTTAATAATACTCAAGTCTGCTCAAAAACCGAACGAAATTGTTATGTGGTACATATTTCAGCGGATTTCGATCGTAAACAGAAATGCTTTAAAACGCGATAGGGAAAAATGAACAACATTTTGAAATAAAAATAAAAAATTTTATGTTTATCATTTTTTTTTTCAGAGTAAGTGACTGTTTTCATTTTTTAGTGTATCATAATTTTTTGTTTAAAATTATCGCACTTTCATTTTTGTTATCAATTTATGTACGGACACGATTTCCTGGGTTTTTATATTTTCAACAAATCGATAACATATATTTTTTCAGAGCATGACACATAGTATTTAATATCTAAATTTTTTAGATAATATAATATAATAGTAACATTATTTTATTTGTTTGACTTCGCAACAAAAGAAATATGAGAAGAATACGATCCCAACGCATATCGTACGATATGACATGTCAGATCTGCCGATTCAGTTATGATGATTACATCTATGTATTACATTACACAGATGTGTTCATCGCCATCAACAAAATAGTATAAATTGTTATTTGTTTTTAAACTGCACTAAATAAAATAAACGGTAGTCATATCTAACCCGAGTAACACGACACACTGTGAAATAAGTAAAATCATAATTGTTTGTATCGAAAACATAGTTTATCATTAATAGAACTCAAAACTCATTCATCTTGGAAACATAGTTTTTTGCCATAAAATTTAAATATGAATTGAAAATAAAGAAGTTGCTTAGCTTTTTTATGCAGTAATTTATTTATATATATTATTTTTATAAATTATAATCACATATATTATAAACCATTAGAAAAATAAATATTTCGAATAAAGCTACGCTTTATTTTATTAGAAGATGTCAAGATTATTTTGTGAAAAATATGGCGTTCCTACGAACAAAGTAACCCGAGTATCTACTTTTGGAAGAAGAAAGCATAATTTTACGGTTGGATTTTAGATATTGTAACGGCCTCTTAAAGATCATTAAAACGAAAAAAAATACTTGTGTAATCAAAAACTCACTTTTAGTACTTGTAGGTATACTTTTTGTTATGAACTCATGGTCCATTCTGTAATTATAATAGTTATTATTGTACAGCAGTGGCTAAATAAACACGATTCTCTAGTTTCAAACGTGATCGCGGTTTATTATAAAGGAACGCTAATTTGATTTGTAAAAATACGATAATTGCAGAACACGCGAATTTAAATTAGGTAACTTTAATATAATTAAAACTATATACCACGAAACATTACACCAGTGGTGTGTGTTTGAGAATCACGATTTTAGCTATCAATATGTTAGTAACACCTGGAAAAAGGTTTATCCAGAAATTCAATAACTTGAAATCGCCAGAAATTCAGGACGAACGGTTTGACCACGTACTCACAATGATACAATAATATTAATTATTATACTTTATGATTCTTTCAATTGAAGGCTATCAATTTTAAACTTAATCAAATAGTTTTTGAAATAATTTTGTAGTTAAACCTAAATTCAAAAAAAAATAGTTATGACTTGTGAGTCATTATACTTTACAATCAATAATTATAATAATAGTTTTCAACTAAAATAATCTAAGTATATGCACATTGAACATGAAAATAAATATGTACAAAAATAGTATGTACACTCATAAAAATTTCACAAAATTAAAATTTTAATGAATTAATTTTATTATTAAAGATAAAAAGTAGAGTTGAGTATGTTTGTTAAACTAACCTGTAGAACGTAGATCAAAAGTCGTAACATTATCGAAACTTTGTACTGATCTATATACAAAGGCAAGGTTCACAACCTATGTTGTAACATTTTTAAAAAAATTTATAAATCGATTTTAAAGATTTCAAAACTAAAAAAACTTAAAATATATTAATTCTATAACCCACATTACTATATTTGAATACCAGTATGTATAATAATCATGATGAAGTCTTGTGATCATGTTATCAAGTTATGCATATATTGGATTAACCACCGTTGTTTGGCGTAGTTATTTACCCAATAGGTATTATTAAAAGATATTAAAATTTTTATGTGTTTGTGTATTTATATTGTTTTACTAAAATTATTATAACAGGATCGACAAATATATTTCGTTATTACAACAAAAAGTTCAGATCCATATGCAATATTTATGTGATATTATAATTTATAAATACGTATTATTTAAATAGTTTAATATTTGTTTTCAATTCTAAACCTTCGAATAAGACTAATTTTAATAATACCCGTAATTTATTGTTTCAAGATTTTAATATCGTAACCTAATACGGGTTGAATCTAAATACAACCACAATCGCATACGTAAAATGTTTCGAGAAGTTTATACCCAAAAGTTGAGCACTAAAAGTAGTCTTGCGAGTAGAGAAATGTAAACCGATTAAAACTGGTAGGTATAAGTACTTACAAATTTTACCTCTGTCAGTTTATGATAAAATTGGAAATTGGAATTTGACTTCAATATCAAAGGCTATTAAACAAATTAAAAAAAATGTTTTTTTAATATGCTTTATTTTTTGTAACAAGAAGTCTTTAATAGAAATGTGCACTCAAATGAATTAAAAGTCTCTTATATTAACATAATATATTCTGTGTAAAACCTAAGATATTTTGTAACCATTTTTAATAGTCATATTTCAATAACAATGATTTACAACTAATAACGTAAGGCAAAATGTTGAAAAAAAATGAAACTATAATCCAAGTTATGTTTAAGCTATTATAATACATAAACAAAATGTATAAAAACTAAATTATTCAAGAAATACTTATATGAATAATAATTGGATACACACATTTTTACACATTAAACAAATATTATTATTATTTTATAACAGCAAAAATTTAACATTTTTAAGTACAACGGAAATCGTGATTTTAATTTTAAAAAAATCTAGGAATTTCCTTTACAGTGAACGTTATTTTTATATCATCATTAATAAGTAATTGTAATGGATGTGTATTATATATTATTGCAATTCAATAATAAATCATTGCATACCTATAGCTTATACATTTTTTCCACTAAACAATGTTGTCAAAATGAAAATATAATTGCTTGTGTCAAAACAAATTGTGATTACGAATTTCCAACACAAATTTTTATAAGAACAATTTATTTGGGAAGATCTTGTATTAAAGTTTCTAGGTCAATAATTACAGTTCTAAAAATTATTTACTAAACATTTTTGGATGTGGAATAAACAAAAATGTAATAATATTATAGTTTTAAAGATATATTTTAAATTTGAAATAGGTATGACATAATCAAATTTAAAGTTAGGAGGAGTTATGTTATCGTATATAATAAGAGAGGAGGTTATAGCAGAGAAGGGAATTCATCAATTTTTTGGAGCTTAGAATTTAGAATTTTCTATTTTATGTTAGTGTTTTAAATTGTTTTTAAACTTTGAAACATAAATTTATTTTTAAGTCCAGCTGCTTCAGATTTGAGAATTACTAAAATAACACCATATTAGTGCTTGTTAAACAAACAATGTATTAGGTACAATAATATGTACAGCAAATATAAGGAAATATATTATTATCCATATTATTACGACAGTATGTAATTAATTTTCAGATGTTAGGTAGGTATACGTAATGTCGTACTCCACTAACTTACGCTTTCACTACATTATTTATCAGTCCTTTGATTGTAGTTGTGTCACAACAACTGTATAGGTTTGTAAAGATACATGGTGATTTTGAACCATTTTCGAATACACATAAATTACCAGGAAATATTGGAGAAAATTTATATGAATCTCAGACGAAGAGTTTAAGGTTCCACATGAGCTCTCGGGAAAAACACGATAAAGCCAATCGTCAGTGCTTTATGGAATCAACATAAAAACTTATCTCCTGCTATCAAAAAATATACATTTATGTCAATTCCACTATAAAACCTAAAAAATATATTTTTTATCACATAAAATATAATTTTTTTTATAAATAAATATTTATACGGTTTCGTTTTAACACATTTTTGGTTGAATCTTGTGTAAATATAATCTAGTTATTGGAAGATCCAAATAGTTATAAACATTTTTGAAAAGTACTTTTAAGCTTCAAACGTCTTACCTATGTTTTATTAAAATATAATTCTAGGTAAAAATTAACTTATTTGTTTTATGTACATAATTTATCAGTTTATTCGTCTTAATTTATTGTAATTATTTTTTGTTTTAAACGTTTTAAATGTTATAAAATAGATTTCGGCTCTATTTAATATTATAGACCAAGCTTTAAACTTATATAAATATATATATATATATATATATATTGGGATCCACCTTCAGATTATAGCCGACAACACAGTAAGCTCGAGTATATTGAATCATTCGAATACTAGTCAGTTTTTCACATCATCGTAATCGATATGGATGTAAGGTTATATCATATATGTTTATAGAATGGTATTTTTAATACAAAAGTGTCATCAAAAGATTCACAAAAGATTATAAATCCAATCACTCACCTCAAAATCAGGCATATTATACCAGATCATTTTCAACTCGACTTATTCCTAATTATTCAAAACTTCTTCTACGATAATTTGTCACAGGCAGTCTATCCCATTTACCACTCGTCATAATATAAATATAGGCCTGTACACAAACAATGGTATGCACATCTTACGGAACCATCGCTTTTGCCCGTGTTAACCTTGTGTTGGATAATGAACCATTGTGATAAACAATGGTTTTTGTTAGAAGTTTCGACTGTAAATAAAACGACAATTATCATCTCATTCCCGGGTAGGTATATTGATAAACTTTCAATCGGTAGGAACATCAAAACGATACATTGCTTATGTACCATGACAAGAAATCAATTATTTAGTTTATACCGGGTGATCTTTTTACAGTAAGACACATATTATTAAAAAAAAAAAAAAACTAAAATTGTTGAATACGAGTATATTAAATTGGTTTAAACAATTTTAAATCGGTCAAAAAGCAATTGTTTATAAAAATTAAAAACATAAATATATTTTTAACTTTTTAAATTAATTTTAATTCAATATTTTAAATCAGAATATTATTTGAGGTATGTATACAAAAATCAAACTTAGGACGAGTTGTTGATGGTAATAGTTAATAACTTATAATTAGTTATAAGTATTTAAATTTTGTATAATTTATTTATCACGATTTAAAATATGTATAAGTAATAATAAACTAATTTTCTGAAATTTGTTTTTTTTTTCAAATTAAAATACATCGAATTATATACAAAAGTGAAAAGAATAAAAACTTAAAAACTTAAACCCATATATTTTTTTCAAAAACATTGTTTATTAACGACTAATATGTTGTAAAAGAAGTATTTTCAAAAATGTCAATTGTTTTAGAAATAATATGTGTCTTACGTTAAATGAATCACCCCATATAAACGTTATTAGATTACATTTCTAGACCACGCGAGCACCGACAATCAAAATTAATTTAATTGTTACGTCAAACAAAAGATAAATTACAAATGTTTCTATTGTTATACGTTATTTTTCTCTGAAACTGGGTTATCGTAAAAGAATCTCGAATTTTTTTAAAAAAAAACTATATCGACTGTTAATTAGTATCACAATTCATTTAGACATATCAATCATTAAATCTATGAATTTATTCTTTGTCGAACAACTAAGCGATTCATCTTAAACATAAAAAAATATACATACATAATATGTAGGTACATTATATAGGTACATTTTATTCTTCTGCACAATTAATATTTTGCATAATTTTTTTAAACAAATAATCTAATTTCATCTCCCTTAACTAAAGTTTTTAAACGCCTTGCAATCTGTAGGGCCACCTGTTTTCCGTTGGCTTTTTAACGTAACCTCGTATTTACGTAATCATTGCGAACAGCATTCTTTTTTTAAGTCAATTACAATGTAGATAGGATGTGAATTTAGGATTCGCTCAAAATTTGTATACACGAGTTTTAATATTATACGTACAGTCAAACGTTTAATAATAACTTAACCAATAGGTATATATTATTACACAAAGATATTTATGATGTCCTTATGTGAAGACTAACATTTAAACAACGGGATAAACATCACGGGAGACATCTGCTGGGCGTGAGTGGCGTAGAGGTGGTTTTTAGTTGTAGAGGGTTAAGTATGAAGTCGTGTTTTGTGTCTACTGCAGTAAACCACCCAAACGGAAATTGAAAAATAAAATAAAATAATACACGCCCACAAACATTAAATCGCGACGACGATTCAATACATTTACGTGAAATATATAAACGTGCGTACGACAATAATGTACTGGTCTATTATTGGTAGGTTATGTGGTGAGGCGTGATTCATCTAATTTTTTTTCTTAATAGTTTTGTTGATTAATCGTGTGCGTCTCTTGAATCGTGGTAGTACGTTTATGAGCTGAAACGTTCTACGAATCGACATAATTGGTTTTGGAATGGCCGTCACGATAATTGTTTTTCAAAATCGATTGTAATAATTGAAAACGTTACCTGGATTTAGCTATATCACTACAAATTGCGTTTTTAATGGGTATAAAAGATGCATGAATTGTTCTTACGTCCTTTCGGTTTTTTTGTTGTCGATAATTTAGTTAGAATAGAAAAAAATGTGAAGGACCCAGGCGAAACTGCGACAACGATGTATTGTCTTTGTAACGATGGCCGAGGACTTTTCTTAAACCACAACGACAATGCGCGACATCTTCAATATTATTGTAATAACATTATTGCAGTGCATACCTACTGCCTAAACAAATGCTAGTGTTAAATCGTTTTTCCCAAAAGAGACGTTCCACCATTGCGTCAGTGATCGACGACGATATTGTTGACGGGTCCGATTGTTGAGTCTCTTATGGTTTTCGGTCACTGCTATAGTGAGTGTACGTAAAATATCTTAAGGCTATATATATTCCTTACAGTGAAAGCTATTTTTTAAGATGTATTGTAATCATGCTACCGAAAATCAATAAAAAACTTGAACATCGCGTGAATTCGTGAAAATATAGTAAATGAAAAATACTATTTTTTTTATTTTTTTTTTGTTCAATAACTTTATAATAATGGATTGATAACACAAACGGTAACCACCTTCACCAGGAAGTAATCCCAACAACAAATATGTAATATCTAATAACAACAAATTAATCAAAAACATTTTTTGTCAAATTAATTTACATTACAAATAAAAATATATTTTGCACTCAATTATGAATACTTTTGTTTTTTAATTGCACCAAAATTAAATTAAATTTATACAGTCATAAAAAAATAGATATTTACTTTAAAATCATAGACGTTAAGAATGTTTTCATACAAGTATAGAGAGCTATTTTTTTTTATCAAATGACTCTCGTTATTTTGAAATATATTAAAAATATATAATATATAATTATAATACATGATTTTCAATCAAAATTATAATTTTTAATTTTTTACTTTTTCGGATGACAACATACATTTTTAATTTCATATTCTGAAGCAGAATAGTTTTTGGAGTATTTAAAAACGTATAAATCGAAATATGTACGAGTAGTTAATGAGTTATAAGTATTTGAAGTCTAGGGGAACAGGGAATAACAATCGTATCCTACTATTCTATTATACATAATGATAAAAAATATTAAAACATATTAATATATATATTTTATGTTTTTTATTTTACCAGACTACGCCTACTCAGAAGCCCTACAGAATATGAAACGTATTAATATGAATATTACATAACACGCCGGACTTGAAAAAATATAATATATGATATTATCATAACAACACCAGCGCCGGCACACTCGCGAACTGTGACACACGCACAAGCGCTTCAGAAACATGACACAAGTGTGATGAATATCAGGTTACAAATCAAGATGATTAAAGTGTGAATACACATTTAAAATATTTGCGACAAAGGTTCGTAAAACGAGAGCGGAGACCAAAATGCGGTGAAGATCATGTATTAGACATTCAAAAGTTGTGGCCAGAGCAGAAAACTCTGAAAAAGTAACCTGCGGCGAAACAGCTGCAACGGCCGGGGGAAAGAAAACGATAGATAAGTCTGCAAGGCCATATCCCCGTTTTGTTATAGTGATGACCGGTCGTTAACTTGGAAAGCGTAAAACAGTGTTCGTGTTCGAATAACATAATATATAATGTGGACACTAGATTTGGAATTTCATAACAAATAAAAAGTAAGAATTATTTTTCTACCAACAGTGTTTTTTACGATTTATGGATTGAATCCAATCGATTTCATCAATATATTTTTTTGAGAATTGTATTTTTTGACAAAATTTCCGGATATCAGCTGGCATAGATGACATGTAATGTAATGTTATTTAAATAAATGATCATTATTATATTTTTGAGTAAACATAGACATTAGATCACTTATCGTATTTTAATCTTGTTTTAGGAGTTGAGAGGTTTCCAGATTTTAAGCAGAAACCATACTAATTTGACGAGAGATTCTAGAATTAATTCTTCCGTCCATTAATCGTAAACAAATGGTACACCAGTAAACGAACGTCTTGCTCCATGGACAGAGTAGAGAGACTAATAAGACTACACAAGCTAAACTATATACGACAGAAAGATAAGACCCCGTTAATCGTAGTCGTTTTATAGCGTAACTTTAATTCGTAATACGAGTTTGAAGTTTTCCGATTTTAAAATTTACCACGACCGTGACAGATTCCAAACCAATGAGCAGGGTGTCAAAATTGAACGAAAAAAAGAGTGCAATATATAGCATCACCAGACAAGTCTTATCAAATTGTGAGATCACTGATGGTTTCCATCCAAGTATAGAATTTACTATATTTATGAACTCAAAATACAGGATCTAAAGTTTAGACATTTAAATATTAATACATATAAATGCATATGTCTTGTATACATTTTGTAATGATAGATTTCTAAACTGGATAATCGTTAAGGTTATGTATAATATATTCTATCTTCTATAGTTATTCTTGATATCGTGAAAGCAAAAAATGTGTTGACTTGAACACTATACAATGAATTCAATGTGAGATCGAGTTGTAAAAAGTTAAAAGTTATAACTAAAACATAATATTTTATATCTTAATTAGGAATCACAAGTTTCATAATTTTATTTATTACTCTGTTCAAACAAAAAAAAAAATAATGTTGAATTTTCGAAAAGTAAAATAATAGTCGAATCTTTGAGTTGGTTATGACGTATATTACTTAAATCTCAAAACCCATACGTATTTTTGTTATTATAAAATTGTACCTCACTTATCATCTAAAATTTTAATTTTTGAAATCATAGACACAATGATATTATATTCGTATACAAATCAAAACTTATGTAAATTATAAAGAATATTTTAACTAACGAATTTTTAATTTTTTAACAAACACTTAATTATTTATCACAAACAATTTGAAGTTCACTGGAGATAAGTGAGCTGGAATAAACATTTTCACTTTGGTTTATAACCTTAAACTTTGAAATGGTTATGAATAATAAGTTTCCGTTTGAATGATATTATATTTTGTGTATGTACCACAAAGTATTTTAAATTTGAATATAATATATACCAGTGGCTGCATCTACTATATTATATATTTTTTCTTTAAAAATCTAAAATCAATATCTATACAATTTTGGTGTACACAAGTGGAAATACATTTTGGAATATCTATCAAAAGAAGGTAGATATATTAATATTTATTGATAAGCAATAACGGAGAAACTTATTATGTTTTGAAATAACTTGTTCATTGATGTTTTGTGCATTCAGACAACCTGGTATGTCAACATGAATACGAAGAAAAGTTGATTTCATTACAATAAAATCTATTTTAATTATATTGTTTTAAATTAAATAACTTTAATTTTGTAGTTGCAATTTTAATATATTGACGGGATCTTATAATTAAAATCAATTTTCTTCGTCCCGTTCTGATTTTAATCAACAATATTATGATTTACCGATGGAATATTTTTAAAAATGTAAGTATTTTTACATTTTGTGCTATTTAATTTTCTGCATTAAAAGTTAAATACAATAAGAAAAATAAAATATAGGTATAGGTAAAATAAGTAGTTGATGTAAATAATAATTAAATTGAAATATTCATAAAGATTTTTAATTTTTTTTACTATTAATACTGAGAAATTGTAGTTATTTTTAAGCAATTAAGTTTACATATTAATTTAAAAATAGTAAATATTATATGTATAACAAAACAAATTGGAATATTTATTATTATTATTTTTTTTTAATTAGGAAAAACAAACATTTTATCAATATTAAATCTAAGCATTATATTATGTAGATGCAAAAAAGATGAAAGGTGAATTTTTTAATTTTTTTTTATATAATTAATAATAAAAAATTTAATTAATATTAATTTTAAATAATTATAAATATTAGTTGTAAAATACATTTTAAAATTAATATTACAACTAAGTATCATTTTTTTTTTTCATTGAATTCTAAAGAAAGTTCAAATATTACTAATTTTTTTATTAGTGTTTATTAGTATTTTTATTTTTTGACCATAGTAAAATATAAACATATATATTGTATGGGATCATGAATTTATGATAATACTAATATTATTATAACTATTTGACAAATAAAAGTATATCAAATTCACAATAGTTTTGATTTAACAGAAATCAGCATTTATATAATATTATCCAAAATATTTACATGATTTTTAATGTATTCTATTATTATTATATTACTCGTGGACATTATTATAATAAGGCTGAGTATATAATTTGACAATATTATATCATAATATATTACTGTAGTATACAGTGATTTATTTAAATAATTAAACACTTATTTTATCAAAAACTAAAAATGATTATTTGGTTTTTTTTTTGGATAATTTGAAGTCATAGCAAAATCAATCTTTTTCTAATTTTTATTTTGTCCTTTATATCATTTATTTGAAAACATTTTGTTTCATAATAACATCAAATTATTCAATTAAAATATATTCCTAAAAACATAAATAGCTTTCTAGAAAATGTTTAAATACTTAGAAATTAATTTTATACGTTATATTACACTGTGCGGACTGCAGGGAAGGATTTTTTTTAGTAGTTTGCAATTTTCGTTCTAAGAACGAATTGTACAACTACGGTTTATTGTCTCGTCGTGTTTCTTTAGCCCCAGAATTCGTTTCCGGAGGCGTTTCGAGTTTGAGTACATATATATATATATTATATATATTTATTTTTTTCACCAGAAGACGGTTTGCGTGGGCCAAGCTGGTTTTATTGCAGGCCAACGTTTCCTGTCCTGATAGTTCGGATCGTCAGGAATTATGGGGTTCGCGTGTGGCACTGCCGTTTGCGAGTTACTTAATTTTTTGCAGTCTTCTTCCATCGTATACTTCCGTACAACTAAACAATTTCTTATAAAATCCAAAAAAACTATTCGATTTTGGAGTTCACTCCTCTTCCTCTTCCTCCCATAAACCATTGTCAATCGTTGACTCCCCTCGATCGCCGCGTTCAATCGACTTAATCCAAATTGAATAATTATGCTGAACGTCTCACGAAAGTATGTACATTGAAGTTATTATATATTATATTATATCGTTATTATTCACTACTATTATGCTAGCATATTATTATTCACACTTTTTTCCGTATACCGTATGTATCTCATTGAAATACACTTTTACAACGTTTCGTTGTATAGACTAAAACGTATGTAATATTAAAAAATACTACATGTGTTTTTCGCATCGTCGAACATCGTATTTATCGGTGTACAGTCGTAACGTTGCAGTGCAGAAACTACTGTAAAGTTTTTCAAGGATTATAAGCAGTGCATAAACTCTGTTGTATAGTTAAAAAAAAAAAAAAATGGCAATGTGTTGTAAATTTTAAATTAAATTTCCTACCGGTTGCTTAATGCAATTATGCTGCGTATAATAATATTAAAATGCAATTAGTTTTTCGATAGACACGGTCGCGATAAAACTTAAACGCGATTACCGTCGATTGATCAGCGTATAGGATAGCTGCCACGCGCCGTTTTCGGAAGAAATTTAGACTGCACAAATACTTAAAGATATTATGATATAATATATCAACTGGGATTTCGACGGGAATCCGCAGAAGACTTAGTTGTGGTTCGTCTTGATTTTCAGACGTACAAATTACCATATCGTTTTATCGAAACGTCGACGGTTAGTTCAATTTAATATAATGTAGGTATTTTAATAATCTGTTAAAATCATACCCAATTCAATATATCGCACAGGCCTGCTTGTAAACTCTACCTTTAAAGTTTTATAAGTTTTAAAACATCATTACGATTAGCAGCTTCAACTTTAGTGATGTCACACCCATGGTACGTGCATGATATATATTATATACCTCAAACCGCTTGTTTCCTCGTCGATGATGTTGTTTCCATGAAATATTTTTCTTACGCAGTTTTGAGATACGCGTAGACGTATACAGCCTTGGACAGAATTTTCCATTACCCGCTCAATCCTCGTAGAAAAATAAATAAATCCGTTTGCGCGCGCCCATAGTAAACATTAGTCTCTCGAAGCCAGCCACCGCGCCGCCAATTCTCGGTTTCTGGCGCCACGGACGCTGCGGAACTACACATAAACGGAAAATCTACGACGGCCAGGCAGTATTTATTTACTCGTTAAGATTAAATTTTAGTACCGAACGTATAGTAGTAACATTACACAGTGTTGTTATTACATCACTATATCGTGAAATACGTGTATTATAATATTATATACTTAATCGCGAGCTCCACAATATATCCCAAGAATATACAATATGTGATTTTCGCGACACACGAATGTGTTTTGATAAAAATAATGATATTATTAATTCAATCAGTGTTTGCTTAATGTTATTTATTTTACAATAATTAAATTACGACCATTAAAATCTTTAAAAAAACAATTGACCAGGCATGCGTTATTATTGTATACCTTTAATAACTATATGAGTATAGTGTCAGAAACGCACGAATTGATATGCAATTTATGTTGAGTCGTTATAAAAATCTAATTATAATGTTTGGATTTCAGTTTTTATAATCCATATTGTTTTGTATATTCATTATTATGTTGTATATAGTTTAAATATTTATTTTATAACCCATTTACTCGTTTTAATAGTACATTGAACATTTATGAATCTCTAGCAGATTACTACCGATTGTAATAAAAACAAGTTATATAATATCATAGGACTAATTTTTTGTTTCAAATTCTATAGTATCCATTAATCATAAACAAGTTCGTTTATTTTTTAAGTACAAAATAAATTATTTTTATAATTTTAAAAGAGAGTAATATACGGAGTAAATTTAAGTACATTGCATGTTATGTGGATACGTATGTTAAAACGAAAATTATTTTGTTTAAATTAAAATATTGTGACATTTATGCCTCGAAAAGACCTCAAATATATATACAGTGCATATATATAAAAAAATAAATGATTTACGACGGATGTTAACGGGTCAAGAGGCATCACGTTTCACAAAAATTATGGCTTCAACATTACCCTGTACATTAGATACAATAACGTTTGTAATTTATGCACGCCAGTAACAAATTTTCAAACGAGTCTAAAACATAATTATTCTGGGTATAATCAATACGAACGTTCAGTCCAAGCCTTTACACAATAGAGGTTTAAAAAAAACATTATGGAATTATTTATTATATTTTATTATGATTATTGTTTACCCATGATGCTCGTATATAAAAAACACACACAACACATGCATATTAAATGCGTGTATATGTTACGAGTTCAACTTCGTCAACAGTTAAGTAGAAAGATGTGTATACTAGTTGGGGAAATGTTATTTTCTACGGGACATTTAATTTCAGTAAAATGTGTAATTGTGCACATACCTTAAATGTATACTTGATTATGTAACTACTAACTGACCATTCAAAGATAATGATTATTGCATATTTTACACACATTTTATGGTTCAATTTATGAACTGTCATTGATTCAGGACAAATTACAATAGTACACTAATGGTATAATAATATTATGTTAATCAATCACATTTGCTGCCAAATTAAACTTAAATCATGGGTTATAAAATATTATCGATGGAATTTTAAAAATGAATTAAAAGGTTTTCTGTGTTTGAATACTAAACTGTATACTCATGTGTATTAATAAAGGAACGTAAGACAATGTTCAATGATAATAATATAGCCATAGTAATGTATTAATGATATAATTCTAATTTAGCGTTTATATTTTACTTGAATTATCATGATTTTTATTATCCTTAAATATATAAATATATAATATGGTGTATATGTTATGAACAATTTTAAAAATAAATTCAAGATACAAAAAGTTTTCACAGATAGAATAGTTAATAGTTATAATAATATTAATAAAAACATTATTGGAAATCCAATGTTTTTTGCCCTCTGATGTTAAAAATAGATATTTATATATTATATACTATATAGATACTATTTTTTTGTAAGACTATTAAAAATAAATATTTTTTTGTATTACCAGTAAAACGGAATTAAAAAAAAAATAATAATATATCATAATTAAGTATTGCCTTGTTCTAATATATACATAACTGTGTCATAATCGTAAAAAAAGATACTTCCCAATTCTTGGAATCAAACAATAAATATTGTCTGTTAGTTATTATACAGATAATTTTCATTTTGAATTCAGGAGTGTAAGTAACTTTAGGGACCACATTACCATTCGAGTTGAGAACTAAAAGTATGAACATAAATCGTATTTGGCATTGTATTACATAAAACCCGCGGTTACTGGTAAAGCTCATTTTATCCAATATACTTAAGACGTCAAATTTCTCATTTATGAGTAGGTATCCGCCAGTAGCCTCAACATATTTTTGAATAGAATCCATTTGATATTTTCCGCGTATAGGATAATATTATAAAACGAATAACATAATAATTGTCGCGTGTCGTTGACTCGAAGAAAGTGAATAGAGACGAAAAAAAAACTCCCGTATGTAAAATGTATTCATACTCTTATTGAACGTGGCGTATGCATAAGTATTATATTAAATAGTATTTCACGACAACGAAATAAAAAATGATATTAACTTGGCGAATATAATAATAATAATAATAATACAGTTAGTATACCTACGTATATATACGAGGCGAGGAAAACCGCCAATAGACGTTAGCGTCGTAAAATAAACATAAACGCGTACACCTATATAGCATAATAAAACCTCGTGAAATTAACATTACGTTTAACGAGTGATTTTACATTATTCTCGTTGTCGTCGATACAGGTATGGAGGTGGCTGTGTGCATGAACAAACTTTGTCTCGCATTGTAATAATAATACGTCGAATGTCGAATAGCATTCGTAATAATAGTAATAGTATATCGTATTATTGGAATTTCCGACACGAACGGTAAACCCAAGCTGCAGTCGCGCAGTCGTATGAACGTAGATAGGTATAATATTATTATTATAGTTATTAATATTTGCGTTGCAGGACGGCGCATCGTGTAGGCAATTTCGCTACGTCAGCGCGTGTAGAGACCGACGTTCATCGCTCGGGATTAAAACACAATCAATTGCGATAATATTATAATATTATTTTGCAGTTAATACTTCGATCGCGACGGCGGCAGTCGCCCAACCACGCACATAATAATAATATAATAACACCGTCGATATATTAATTAAACAACGACTGAAGAGGCGGACGCTTAGGCTCGGGCGTGGGGGACGCGTTGTCGTTTGAATCCGAATGTGCGCGATGTGTGATTTGACGTTTTTCAGCCGTCACGTCCGTAAACTACATTATTATTGTGTTCTTAATTAGCTCTCGTACTCGCGATAACGTTCGAAAATTGATGGGTGGGCTACGGATATTATAACATTTTAGCGATCGTAAACTGCAGACCACAAAACGAAATCATCAGTGGCTGTTGAGTCATGTGTTGATCGCGTACATCTAATATTGTTATTATTATTATAAAACACGAAGTCTGCTTGAAACGTATTTCCAAACGTATTATTTTACAGTAAAACGTAATTTTATTATCAATATCGGTTTACACACACACACACACATATATATATATATTAATAATTTCAATTCGTAAACACATTGTTTTTGTAAAAAATACGTTTTTTTTTAATATTCTTATTTTTATAATTTTATGTTGTTTACGTTTCTGAATGATAGCATACATTTTTTATTTCATTTTATAAAGTGTAATAATACATTTCTCGGATTTTCAATTTATTAAAGCACACAGACAATAACAAGACATATTTACGTGAAGGGTTAATAGATCGTTATTTCGTAATAATGAGTACCTATTTAAAGAAATAAAAACACTGTTTGTATTTTTTTAATTTTAAAGTAGACAACAGACATTATGGTGACAAATACTTGAAGGAATAACGCTGTAAAATCGTAATAAAAAATAACAGTGAAAATTAAATTTACATTTCATTTTTTTTTTTTTTTAATTGTATATTTAGTGTTTATAATAAGTACGCGATAGGGCACAATTATAAATGAATATTGTTTTACTTTTAAATTAAAAAAAAAAAAAAAACAAATTTAGTAACGAAGTATACATTCAAGACGTAATTATATAATTACAGTAGTGATTATTAATGTTTACTTTTTGAATGTCTGACGCATCACGCAACGACGTAATAATTGGTAATGATATTAATTTATGTACCTACACCATGTTTAATTAATAACACGATGTGTGTTTACTATTGGATAAGGGTTGTAATATACCTACGTTAAATAAAATACATACTATGAAATATTTGATTTTTTTTTTTTTTAAATGTAGAAAGCATACGTACCTAGGTCACGCGATACCCTCGGAAAGTGAAGGAAAAAATAAATAAATATCAAATTGCGTTCGTTAAAAAAAAAAAAAATATGTTAATATACTTTTGAAATTGAAGTTTGGACGATACAAGGAGTTTTGAAGTCCTTTTATGGTTTATATATCACGATAACGTTACACTGGGAATTGCTCCACTGGGATAATACATCAAATCAAGATTCGAATTTAAAGTATGAATTCGAGGCAGATATAGCGTAAAAACATAATGGAATTTATAATTTCCGTTTATATAGCTATATTATTATATGCACAACCTATGTGCCGAGCTCAATATTTTTTTTTTTTTAAAACGCATCATGTTGCGAATTCATATACGTATATACATATATATTGTAAATAGGTGTGTATTTGCTTTGGTTGATAAGATATCAGATCGATTTCGGATGCAACGTAGAATCGTGAGTGCCGAAAAGGTTTTGTTTTGATACTCACACGTTGATAATATATTAAAATGAAAATGAATTATGACTTTTAATACTCACACGGTTTGATTAATGCTTCCTCTTATATTATTGTATTTTTCAATTATTACGGTTACGACCCATGTATGTATTAAAACTTTTATTCTGACAATACCACCACGTACGGTTTATACAATTTATTAGAGACGCGGTATAAAATAAAAACAAAAAATACCTAAACGTATATGTAGTTATATTATACGTATATATTATTATTGTATTTTATCGTCTCATCGTTTTCATTTTATGGCGTAGTGGTTTAACATAATATTTCCCCGGTCGTTGGTGTAAATAACATTGGTTGTTTTGGCATTAAAATATTTTCGGAAACTGAATTTTATAAACATTTATGTCCCGGCATTAAATATCGGTCTGTACGAGGTATTTTAAAAATTTAAAATACTTTAGTACCTAAGTAATGGTTTTCAATTAGTTGAGTTAATAACACTTTGATAATATAAGAATACATTTAAATTGTTGTTTTTTTTTTTTATTATTCACTGTGTAGTTAAATTAAGCATTTAAATGAAATTCAGTATACTACATATAGATACCAATTACGATAAGAAAAAATATTTAAATTAACGATAAGTGAATTTTTCTTATACCAGTATAATATGTATAAATGTAAGTACATCTAGATTTTCAATGCAATATCAATCATTTTATTATAAGTTAAACAAGATTTATAAGTATTGCTTAAAACGTGTTTATACGTTTTTGATTAATTAAATACCTTATTTTGTTGGTGTTTTTTTAACGTTCTAAGAAAATAAAACATGTTCAGTTTTCGTTTATTTTATATTTATTGAGTTAAAGCAATTTAAATAAAAAACAACATATACATTATACAGTAAACACTGTTTATTCATTTATATTGTTCTTAACTATATCTTGTAATGATTACAATTTTATAATTAAGTTTTTTGATTTGAATTTATATTCAAATCTATGTTAATTGTTTGAGTTCGACTTCGATATTTATTATACTTTAACACATTTGAAATAAACAGTTTATGACTTATATATTTATAAGATACTCTCCATATACTAGATAATAAGACGATACGTAACTGTAGCATAATTATTAGTTTTCATGTTCTACAACTATCATAGAATATAATGACCAAATTTTAATTATAAAACTTTAATGACACGTTTAATAAATTATAAATTATAATACTTGCATTATTAATTTACAAAAGCAATAATGCTTTCAAATTTATATTTAATTTGAATATTATTTACAGGCAAGAATAGAAAAAAATTAATATTTCCAAGTATCTAGTAAATTTATTTTAACAGTTCTTCAAATATAAAAATAAAACTTAATATGAACCAAACATTTAGCTTTTAATTGTCTTTTACACACCAATTAAAACAAAAATGTATATGTGTTATATATCCGGTTATATTTTAATTATCTACCTTGTATTATTTTTTTTTTTTGAAACCATTACCTACAGTTTTAAAAAAGGCTCATATATTTCATAATTAATAAATATTTTCATTTTATAATATTCATTGTGTAATATAGGTACAATAATAATTTAATATTTATATTACATTTTTGATCATGACTATTTTATGCATGGTTTAAGTTTCTAAAATAAATAAAAAAGGTAAATATTATATGTAATATGTATACTATTATGTATCAATCTATTATTTAATATTGTATTTTTATAGTATATATAAACAATGTTTTATCATGGTAATGCATTACATATTGAAATATTTTGTCATTTGGACATACATATCATTAATTAATAACATTTTACTATAAAAAAAATATATTTAAAATTATGCTGAATAATTATAATACTGATAGTTAATTATTTTTCGTGGTTAGTGTATTATGTTTGAGTATACCAAAATAACATAGTATAAATTATATAAAAAAAATAGTTTACGATTTTAAATAAAATGCATAGTTTATATTATTATGATTTTAAATCTTAATTATATTAGTATTTATTTATTTTTGCTGTTATGTTACTGTCTGTGTTATATGATCAGGAATAATTTTCGAAAATTAATATTATTTTTGTTATGTGTAAATTGTACTAAATTGGTTATTTTATTAATCGTTTATTCGACTATAAAATTATGCATTGTACATTTATTCTTAGTTATTCATTAATAATGTTAAACTTTCTACACTGTGTAAACCTTACATAGAAATAATAACTAACCTAATCTTAATTTTGTTTAAAATTTACTACAAATCTAACTATTTCCAATAACAAAAAATTAAAAGTTGGTCATGCATTCTTGTACAGAGTAATGAGCTTGGGTTCATTGGGACTTGTTAAATATATTTTTAATAAATAAAAACACTCAAGGTCTTGCCAAATATTGTATTACAAATAATACGAACCTAACAAGCTTCGATCAATATACATATATAATAGAAAGCCTCAACTATAATGGCACGTGTACGAACTATGACTATTCACGCTGGTTGACAATAAAAACTTTCAAAGACCGCAACAGCAAGACCGTGGCTGATTTATGGACCTCAGGTATAGGATCGTATGATCAGTGTTGCAACATATAAGGAAGCACTCAGCACAGCATATTCAAATGTGCCAGAGCTGTTGACTACATAGCACCTTACACTTTTGTACACTTTATAAAATCAACTTGTTTTAATTAAATAAACAAACTATTTCCAATTACAATATTGACTAAAACAAACATTTCGAACCCACAAGCTGAAAATACGGGAAGTAGATACGCTACAACAATTCGAAGATAAGAAAACAATCATTATAACATATTAAAAGTAATCTATAAATAGCCAATATGGAGTCAATATTTTATAGAAAAATTAAGAATTTATGAATAAGAACTCTATTTTGAAATAACACGTCACACTACTTAAAATTTCATAAATTTTGATTAGAAATGTATTAAATGTATTCTAACTGAAAGTTATAGGAAATAGCTTTTTCGATATCTATATAATACTTTAATATTAAAACTGTGGACAAAGTAAATAAACCAATTAAAACCAAGTTGCATGCAAAACATTTAAAAGTGAATTGTATTTAAATTTATTATATTATATCTATAAGAATTTTCAAATATACAAATAATAATTTAAATATTATTTTATTTGTATATATTTTGAGTAGTTTTGTTGGACTATATTATATTAAATATAATTATATACTCAATGAAATATTTGTAACTGGAAAAGTACATAAGTCAAATTAATTTTTACCTTTCTTGAAATTTGAATTATCGAAACTCGACTGTAATACAAATTTTGTATTACATACATCTAAGCATACATATTTAAATGTGCGTAAACAATTTATTGTGAACACTATATTATATAATATTATTAAATAAATACGCATTCGTAAATATAAAATTAGTTGTATATTACTAGTATTTAACTAAGCGGTTTACCCGTTTAACCAACTAAACGGAACGACAATATTCATAAAAATAAAAAATTGTATCGTACTAAAATCAGATACATCATAATATAATGCGACGCTGTTATAACATTAAATTATTAAAAATCTCACAGAATTTATAAAATATAATATATTGGATTATAATGGTTCTTAATAATGAATTGGTTTTTATTAATGGTAATAATTATTATTTTTAATCGTTATTTTAAATATTTCCTTAGATATTTAATAAATTGATTAACTGATAAATAAATTTAAACTATTAAAACATTGATTACAATATTTAATTAAATATTATATACATTGTATACTATTAATGAAGGTTGTGTCATTTAGGGTTAAGTGACTTTCCGTTGCTCTCTAATTCTCGTCAAATGTGAAAATTTAAAAATTACTGGGTCATTTAAGACAACACACTGTATACGGAATCGTGTTGGAATCTTTCGACAAAT
Source organism: Aphis gossypii (assembly GCF_020184175.1). Lineage (NCBI taxonomy): Eukaryota > Metazoa > Arthropoda > Insecta > Hemiptera > Aphididae > Aphis > Aphis gossypii. Next base: position 41,961,010 of record NC_065530.1, on the reverse strand, counting down.
AAAATTATCAAATAACAACTATTGATATATTTTTAATTTTTGATGACAAACTTAAATATAATTCAACAATAATAATCAATTTCTTGTAACGTTACACTATTCTTATCTAAATAGAGTTCAATTAGGGAGAAATAACTAACGATTTTTCCTCAAATTTTCAAATGTTTTTACAATCAAGACTTCTAGCCATATCGATTAACACAGATGGTACATAAACAAAATCTAAGTAAAATAACTATGTACAGTGTACTCTAGATTTTCCATAGAACAATTATCCGTAGTCTTTCGAGGAATCATCAACATTATATTTATACATGTACAAAAGTTATAAAATTTAAAATATTTTCATAATATTATATAAATGTCTAAACAAAAATAAAACATACTATAATTTTATTTTTCTTAAATACTATTTAAAATTACATGGTTTAATTTTGCTAATAATACATCTATGTAATTATATAACATTTTCGTTCGAGTTTTAATTTTGCATATTATCCGTGGATTTTAAGCCACCTTATTCCGCGGATAATCGAGAGTAAACTGTAGCTTTATTATAACATATAATATAGGTATATAATAATATGATGATTAACGTCGAGTTTTTTTTTAACTAGTTTACGTAGCAAGGTTTATTATCTTGTTATCATTATTTCTGCAAAAATTAAATGACATTTTGAAAAAAAAACTGGTTTAAAGAATTGTTCAGTTTCCAATATGCACCAAGTTGCCACATAAAAAATAATTTTGAGTAGGTATCTTATTTTAATATTAAAAATTATACATGTATAATACAAAAACACAATACAAAAACACGCTATAATAAATATCAATAACTCATACAATTTTTTAAGTAGCAAATGGAGTCATGTACTTCTTTTCATTTTAAACGATTACCTTACCAGGCTTACTGTACAATTTATTATTCGTTCGATACTTGCTGATCTGTTATAACAAATAAATATTTTAGTTTTATACATTTTATTGCGGCCCTCAACTCGGGAGATTTTTATATTGTTTTATTGTATAATATTATAAATACTCAAAAGAGAGAGTGTAGAAGGGATAGCGATGGTATGCACGAGAGGATAAAAAAAATAACGAATCAAATTCTTGTATCTTTTTTGGAAAATAAGTGGAAAATCATAACATTTATTTTAAGTATCGTATATTTTTTAAATATTTAAGCTATCTAATAATATATAAACCAACTACGAGACACGTTTTTAACAATCTTTTACTAATCAATACACTATACAGTCATATAGATTCATGTATAAATAACTATAAAAAAACTTTTATAAAGCGCATCATGTGAAAAATGTGCAAATAATAATCATTAATGACTTTTCAATACTAACTTATTACATATATTCTAATTAATTACAATGAACCAATGAAATACATAATATCCAAATGACTACAGATACGAGTCAAACACTATGACTATTATATTATTATTATTATTTAGGTATCTTTTTAAAACGTACAAAGACTATAAAAGATAATTACGAAGGTAAAGTATCTTATTAAATAATCGCCATAAAAACACTTATCGTCAGAGATATGTTTAAGATTGTGAAAAGTAATTTTTCTGTTTATTTATTATAGTTCTTTATTGCACCTCTCTAACTCAGCGACAAAATTCCACTTCGACTACAACACTCTACTTTGTTTCTATCTCTCTCTCCATCTCTCTTTTTGATCCCATCACCTTCTCACCACAACGAATCTCCCGTTCGCAACGTAAAGCACAAGCAGAAGCACATTGCAATGACGACGATATGGTGCATATTTTAGTCATGTATAGTACTTATATATATAATACATATAAAGCGAACAGCACATCAGTTGTTTTTGTGTTGGGACTTTTGTATTCCGTTCCTGTACGTTATGTATACACCCTGATATTATATCACGCATGCATATATATACACACACACATATATATATATATATATATGCATGTATAGAGAGAGGGAGAGAGAGAGACATGTTTATATTTTCGACGAATTCCAGTGCAGCGGTCTTTATTTTATTTTCCGAACCATTAAGTCACGGGGCGGTTTTAGCGACGATGACAACGACGACGATGACTATACTGTACTTGCACCCCGCATGTCTCAGCCGTTTTTCGACCAGGCCCCGAAAAAACAAAAGACGGAAAACCGTTTTCCTTCGCATTATGTTTTTGCTGAAAACATCTTGAACCGGCGATAATATTCATAAGCGACTGCCGGGCGCTTTGTCTTTGTGATTTGAATTACGAGCCTTCAACGTTGCTTCCTCCGCCACCTCCGCTCCCGGTGGATAACAACATTTATATTATATATTTTATTATATTTACTATTATTGTTATTATAATAATATGCGTGAGCCGGTGGTTGTTCGTGGACTGACGCAAGATGCGCGCACTGTCTACGCGTATACGCCGTGACCGTCGCTGTAAGACCAAACAATATTTTAATGACACTATGGCAGTACAATAAATAATTTGAGATGTAACAGTGACAGAAAGTACCCACTCTGAGTGGTCGTGTGAAAATATTGTGTATACGATATGAAATACTAAATTTAAAATATGTTATATAGATATAATATAATATTTGACTTGGAAATTTTACAAATAATAGGGGGTTGCTACAAAATGCTCAAAATAAAATTAGAAATTGGAAATTGTTGACAAACAGAATGTTTGCTTTTGAGTATAAATATATACATTATACCACATATAGTTGCGTTCAAGTACCTACTTATTTTTCTAAGAACATTATTCACGCGCAAAGCAAATAAAATGCAAATTTATTGGTCACAGAAAATATAAATAATGTTTTATTTTTTTTGAAACTTCTTCAATTTATAATGGTTGACATCATATATGTAAATAACTTATAAGTACCTTAATAAAAAAATATACAAAATATGTATTATAAAGTGGTATTTAATTTTTTTTCATATGTGAACGAAAAAAAACTTGAATTTAAAATAAATTATAGTAGGAATGCATAATACATAATAACATCGCTCGTGATATAAATTAATATATTATCACCTAAAACATATTATCTTTTATATAATAGTGGTTAGGATCTCAAAAATCTTTACGTGACTAAGCCACAGCCCTAAATATTTACCTTTATACCATGGGGTAGCGATTGCGTGTTTCGTGTGGTCATCTACTTACACAATGGGTTTATTTTTGTTTTTATAACTTAATAATAATATTATTGTATCTATACAGTAATGTTAAGTCATGGTTTGTTAAACATTTTTTATTGTGTTCAACAATACTATATAATTATATATTTTTTTCTTTTACTAATGGTTGTTATAATTTTTAAGAATATTATTCGAATAATATATACATTTCATACTATATTATATTGTAGTAAGTTAACAAAATCATCAAGTCAAAAATGGCCGCTTATTTTATGCATGTGAAAGTTACTTGCTTCACACGATAAATTTATTCTAACACTGTACAATATTATATTGTTTACGTTTTGTAATGTGTATTGCGTAATGTGATTTTAATTTTGTGCTAAAGAAATTAGTCGATTCAACTAGAATTATATTACAGAATTAAGATTTATGTGTAATTTTCATTTATTATATGTTAGCAATAATAATACATCGTGACGCATATTTGACGTCAATTTTTCTCTAAAAAAAAAACTAAAAGTAAAATTAATTAATAAAATATGTGGCTATAAAAAAATAATAACTTCAAAAATGTTTTCATCTGAACTGCAATGCACCTATATCGTTGTTTTCTCAAGTGTGTGAACAGCAGACTTTATCAAAACAACTATATAGATAATTATATATTCTAATAATGAATTCATAGTTAAATTTAAAAGTCAAAAACATCAATATAACATAATTGATTTTAAGTTCTGTTTTTTATAATAGTTAGACCAGCTGCAGTTAAGATTACGAATCATTGCAACACTTCTATGCAGAATCGAAATGCAGATAATATTATATATTTACAATAAATGTATATATATATATGCATCAATATCTCACACTTCAATATTAGTAATTTCAAAATACGTTTTGTCGTTTTAGAGTCTATCAAAATGTATTCAAGCCAACTATAATATTATGCGTACATTACAGTAAGTTATCTTGTAGTTGTCGTGTAGATAATATAGTTTCTTGTCTTAATTTGCATGCATATGAATGACTAATGGATTTTTAATGTTTTATTCAATATGTTAAGACGTTTATTGTCGAAAGAAATGTGTATGATACCGGATGATCGTTTAGCTAGTACCTATAAAGGCGTCGGTTGAACTAATAACTACTAATGATGTCCCACAAAAAAAAAAAAATTATATCTACATATTATGTATATATCGGTTTATCAGTGTCGTACTATTACACAGAAGGCATATAACTATATAACTTTCATAGTTAAATATTTTGTACTTAAGCCACTCGACAGCAAAGTAAAAGACAACTGAATAGGAAGACCCACAAAAAATATAGTTTGTATTGAATCTACTTAAGAATTATTATTTTACTTCTTTAATATACCTACGTATTGTAATTTATCATCGATTATTTGTTTCAATATGTGCTTATTATTAGTTACTTAATTTATGTTTATTAATTACACCGTTAAAAACGACTTCTCTGCTAGCAATATAACCATTATAATAATGAAAATCATACAAAGATTTTGTATAATAGAGCTTAAAAATGATTTGTTATATTCTAAAAACATTAAATACCATGAACTAGGGTTATACAATTATTCTCGGGCGTAAAGAACAGCTTTGAACAGTCACTTGTAAAAACTAAAACTATAACCATTAACAAAAAAAAAAAAAATAATATATTTTTAAATAAACTGTTTGAATTATATAAAACAATAATTTTAAACAGATAAAAAATTACAAGTTTATATTTACTTTCGTAGATTTAGTTGTCATTGTTTTATATCATTAAATAAAAAGAAAGTTATCTTTAATTTTTACGAAAAAAAAGTAAATTAGTACACATTACATTTTATTCATCGCTAAATAATGTTACGACTAACGTATTGTTTCATTATAAATTCATTAACTACATTTTAAAGCTAGAACAAATGTTTTCATCATGATGTACTGAATAAATGTTTAAATGAGCTTATACAAATATTATCATAATTTATTATGTCTGTTACACGTTTTTATTATAACTGTCTTGTGATTATTTTTCTAATTTATCTAACATCATAAATATTTTTTATAAAGATTCTCCATTTTTATAGAGTTATACAAAAATTATATACTTATAAAATAAGCACAATAAGAATATTATATACCACTATCCTTTTAAAGTATTATTGCAAATAGAATAAATATTAGTTATATAAAATAAACATATACATAAGGTAATGTTAGGTTTATTTATTTAATTTTAATTTTATAGTACAACTGTAATAGAAATATTTATTCAACAATTCACTGATGTAGTCCTGTTGAAAAATATACATGTAATTGAAAGTACACCGCACTTTAAGAAGAAAAATAATTAAATCGTAGAAAACATGAAAAATCAAGAACAAAAGATAGTTTTGATATTGATTAGTATAATTTTTCCGTATATTTTCTGCAGTCCTTTAAAATTATTATAAGAGCTTACTTTTACCGCTATATCGTCAGAGGTTCAAAGGCAAATATATACAATACACCTCGATAGAGAAATGACAAATATTTATATATTTAATATAATGAATATGTGAAAGTAATATTAGGTATTTAGTCAAGCGCGTAAGTAAGTGAATGGTTATTTAATAAGGTATGTCAGTATGTCCAACCAGATGGAAACATAAATTAAATTAGAAAATTTGTACCATGCAATGTTACATTGGTTTTTACATATCCTTTGAGATAACTCTTGTTTATAATATTAATTATTTTGTACTTGAATAATTCAAATCAACTGCAGTGATTAGTATAAGTATTAAGTATTTTATTTTTTAACAATCATCTCACAAATATATCATCCAGTAGGTATTTACGGTAAGATTATTGTATGGTTATTTTGATTTATTGTAGTAGGAAGTACCTACTTGTCCTGACTAAAGTCGTTATTATTTTTGTTTATTTGTATTAATATATTTTTAAGTTACTGTTCGAAAACAATCCTCAATGCTATCAGCAAAAAATTACCTAGGTCACACTAACTAAAATCTTTTTTGTTATGATGATAGACACTTTATATTAACAATACGACGTATGATTACAAGACGAATGTCTATATATTGTGGTCAATAATGTTATTTGGTTTTGTTTTTTGTAAGACTTATAAACACGAGTCTTATAAGTCATGTAATATACCACAGATAAATTAAGATGCAATAAATGTTATAATTAAATATTTACTATTATCCTAAATGCATTAGATTTAGTTAAGTTAGATAAAATCAATAGTTGTTTTTGTGTGCATACCATGTTTAGTTTCTAATGACAATAATAGTAACTTTCAAAGTAGGCACATGACTTTTCATTCCATGTTATTTCTAAAAATAGAGAGTATATTCTATTTAATATATATAATGTTTATATATATTTAATTTAAATCGATATACATTTTTAATTCAATGAAGATTTAAAAATTTAAACACAAACACAATTAGATTATAATAGGTGACCAAATTACCAAATATGAAATATTGACTTAAAATGAATAGTAATCACAATGAGCAGAGAGGTTATCGTACTGAGATGACACAATTTTTTTAATTCCTTATTTGGTAAATCAGTAATTCATGTGAAATTAGAATTTTGAAGTTTTCTGCGGTTTTGTATTTGTATTTTATGTTCATATAGAAACCTAAGACCTTATAATTAAATTTAGCTATTTTTTAAATGATAGGTATAATTTGTTTCATTTATGGTAATAGTTATAATATTTGTAAAACAAATACGCATTTTTTTTTTTTTTTTTTGAAATTAATGAATTAAATAATAAAAATATAATTTAGCACGAAAAACCTTTTTAATGTGGCCATAAAATGTTTGTCATAATATACATGTTGTACACACATTATGGAAAATAATATTATATTCTACAGTGTTAGATTAGGTCATGAAGCGCGCGTCAGACTTTGCGTAATTTATATCTTTTCTACTATACACGCTCGTCACATGATATATATATATATAGAATATAGAATATATATTTTAAACCGACCACAGTACAGAGAGTAAAAAAAAAAAATAAAATAAAACACGATATTAATAATATGTACACGTTTTTGGCACAACATTGCGGTATCGTATTCGGTGACAAAAAATATTATTGGACAATGAGTATTAAATAATAATAATTCAATCTTATCTCGACAACCGAGGTTCGAGTTTATATAATGCATTATTACTCTACACGATGCGATCGTAATAATATTTAGGAAAAAATAGCATGACATAAATATTGAGGGTTTATGCGGTCAAAACGTCAGTGCGTGCGAGCGCCGTTACTGTTATTGTTATTTTTGTCTAACGCGCTATCATAATGATACGTTTAACGTATTTCATTTATAATTGGTTTTAAAACGATACTCGAAATGTTCCCGCCTCAGCAACCCTCCGGACAGGGGTGAAATGTAGATTAGAGGCGAACCGCAGTGATTTCAATCGACGTGAATAATGCTCCGGGAAAACCCGCTCGCGCGTCGCCCCCTCCCCAATCCCATTCCCATACCCGTCAACCGTTCGCCGTGTTTCTACTATACGCGGGTCCGGACAGCAGCAACAACAACAACAACAACGCAAAGCGCTGTTTGATTGATAACAAACTCGCGCGCCGCCACTGCCGGTCGATCCCCGCCGCCACTAACGCCACTGCCGACTCCGCCGCCGCCCCTACACCACCGCCGACACCTTCGGGAGTACATCACATGACGTTTTCGGTCAGACGTTATTAATCATCTAGGAGCCGCCAACAACGCCGCGCCGCCGTCAGCTACCTCTCGCACCTCCCGAACCGTCTGCGTTGGTTTATGCTTTTACGGTCTTACAATTACCGCGTGACGGGTCCTTTGACGACGACGACGACGACGACCTCCGCGCAACCATCTGATAATAATATAATGACTCGCGGCAAACGGACTTGCCGCACACGTCACTGTATACGTCACGTATAGTAAACTCGTGAGTGAGTAAATGCTAAGTATATGTGAGGAGCATTTGCGCGAGAAGAAAAAGCCGAGTAACCCGCACGCGAATGACGGGGGAGGGGGCAATATATTTTTTTCGCGAGCAACTACGTCTCTTGGTAGATTTGCGTGGGAACTAACCAAATGTCGCAATGTCCCAGTGCGTTGTATAAACTTTCAGGTTAATTACTGTACGAATTATTATTTCGCAGTGCCATCATCGATTACACAAGACGTGCCGCCGCGCATAAAGTAGGCATTCGCAGCTATGTACCGTAGGTATATCACGGTGTATAGGCACGTGATAAGAGAATATTATATTTAATTGTTTTTTATGGCGATACAATTATTGTTATTGGAAAAAATATTTCTAGATTTCACATACTATTATTAGTAGCTGCTGAATAGTATATTTAGTTAAAAAAAAAATCGTATTTTTCAATCCTTTATTTTCTCAACGTCAAAAAACTACAGTTACAATAAAAAATTATGTTGGTGAAAACCCTTTACATAGTTTTTTCTTTCTTTTTTAAATCGATAAAGCAGTTGAAATTTGATTATTAATATGTTTCATGTAGAATTGCAATTGAAAAACAATACCGGAAATTATATAAAGATCAGGTGTTAGGTTCTTGACTCTCTTTACACAATTCTGCGCATATGCTTATGTTACTGAAATTTATTGTGTTTTGATATTGAATATTTGAATACAACCGTTACGGTCAGCAATAAATCAAATAGCATAAGAAATACGTATTTGATTCGTAACGGTGCTTGGTAGAAATTACAGTTGTTGGCGTTACTTAAAAGTGTTTGTACGGATGTCTGTAGTGTTTCCTTATACTTAAACAGGAAATCAGAATATAAACTGCTCAAAATATGTATAGTATAAGACAACTACTATTCCGATATATCTTGTTGATACGTGTAAATTTTTGTAAACTTTTTAAAGATGAACAATATTATTAATAAAAACATTAAATTTAAACATATTATAGTTGAGTATTATTGTATTGAAAACACTTAGACCTAGTTTATTGTATATTTGTACAAACGTTTATAGTTACTGACCAAATCAAGATACGGATATCAGATTTTCGTAAACAGAATAACTCTATATTTTTATTACTACTCGTATATTGCTCATATTTTAGTCTCAAAAGGCTTGAGAGTTAAGTCTTAGGCCATCTATGGCATAAGAAAAAAAACGATACTCGTTTATTTGTTTTATATTTTAATATGTTGTTTTATATAGTAGAACAATTTTTAAAAATAGTTGATGTATTATGTCACTTATACTAATGTTTGAGTATTTTTTATCTTTCATCTTCAAAACTATCGATAAAAACTTATCCTATCGACCATTATACATACATATATATATAAATTTAAATATATAAACCCAGAAAACACTTAATATTAATAAATTGTTCTATTAAAAAGTCAATAATTTATTATATTTGATACGCTTATAAACAATAAACATAAAATATAGTATTAAATACTACAGATATTTAAATCACATCCGTTACTCAACGATTATATTTGTTATAAAATACAAGTAGTGTATTTACATTACTAATATATATTAAAAATAATTATTTACATACAATAATACTATCCATACGAATTTTTGTTTGTTTAGTAATAAAAAATCTAGATAGAATTATTATTAGATTTTAAATCATTCAATTTTGTGTTAAGTATAATAATATTATTTCAAACAAAAATACAATTAATCTTAAACAATAAAAGTTTTAATTCTTAATAATAATAATAGGCTAATTTAACATATTATATAAATATTCTTAAGTAATTGAAACATTATATTAGAAATAACTAATCGAATATTAAAGTGCGTTATATTCTTGATTACACTTTCCATACATATGATGGTGTTTTGAAAATGCAATTAATATTAATTAGCTACACTATTGTAAATATATATCAAGTTTGAGCTATGTTACATAAATCAAATACAATTTGTGTAATCAACCAGCATTAATAATTGCAGGAAAATGAACATTCACTAATCAGATATGTGTTTAGATATTTGATTTCCTATTACAACGTTTTGATTTATGTAGGTATCAGTAATTTATGTGTTTAAACGTCTCTTATGGTTTACTAGAACATGACTAATTTGATATATTTTATTGAACTAATTCAATTGTTTTTTAAAAACATATTATGTGAACAACGATTTATATAACTAATATAATATATACAGAGCTATAATTTTAGAAACAATATCCCATTAAACTAATGATTAAGGTAAAATCTCAACGAGAGTAATACAAAAAGATTATATAAGCGATTTGTTGGGTTTTCCAGATTTTTTTAAGGGGTTAAATAGTTTTTATTTTCTCAAAATAAAGTTTGATTAATTATATTAAATTTGATTAACGAACATAAAATATTATGGTAGAGGTAGGTGTTCATAACTAGTCATCTATAGAACCTAGTGGTCTGAAGAGTGTCCCTTGATAGGTCAGGTTTGGTCTCTCGGGCATCTACAAGTTGCTTTATTTTTATTCAAATAACCCAAAAGCATTTTTTTTTTAATAATTATAATTATTGATCAATCCCTGAATAAAGTATAAATTGTTGTAATTAAATCTAACTTTTTAATGTAATTATACCTAGCAAATAGAATTTTTTTATTTAAAATGTACATATTAAAATGCAAAAATATAGATGCGCGCATATCCTTTTTCTATTGACTTCAATACATAAATTAATGATTTAAACCTCATTAAAGATGATTTAAAATCAAAATAAATAGTAAATCAAAATTTTCAATCAAAAAATATTATTAATTTTGTATGTACATTAACAATAATAATATCTAAAATGCAATTATTGTTTGATATTATACAAGTATCTTTACCAGTCTGTAATTTCTACATATTCATTATGCCAATAATTACTAAGTTTATTAAAATATTTTAATCAAAATAATTTTTTTATGTAAAAGGAGTTTGTTGATATACTTTATGACTTGAAGGCTCATGTTTTAGAATGGACTAAAAACTCCCGATAGGATAACAAACGTTTGCGTATATTTTAGAAATATTTGCAGAAAATTTGATAAATCAGCTTATGTACGATATGCCACTTGTACGCGTAACTATATGGTTAAATACAACAAATCTTTTGTATGTTTACATAAAAAAGTATTTTTCAAAACATCAGTGGATAATATATTATTTTCAAGACGCATAATATATATATATTTGATTTGTTGATCGTTTCTGAGAATAATATGACAATGGTCAGATCAGCTGCACTGAGAACCAAACGGGTGAGGTATACTATATAGTATACATTTGTACATATTTCAGTAATAATACGAAAGTAACATAATACCTAATCGATAATAATACTTAAGATAGTATTTATTATTTATATGTTATATCCATTATAAAATTAAAAACCAGGATACAGAACGCGTTACTCAAATATATTATCAAAGCTGTTCCTCGCATATTCCAAACCTATACCCGTATTAAAAAATAAAAATACAATAAATTCTAATTTATAAATAAAGGCCGTAAAGGCGTATGAAAGTTTTTATTTATTCAAAGAACTTGTAAATAATATAGTTGACGTTGTGCATCCATTTAACAACTGACAATCCTCTGAAAACATTGGTAACCTATGGTCGAGGATCACTCGACTTTTCGATTACGTCTATCCGTGACTTTTACAATAAGATTCTATACGCCTACAGAGATGTGATTCTTCAGATCTCTGTAAGCTAGCAACCATGGTTCGTTAGTCAACACCAAGTGTTATACGTCAAAGATCGTCGCTGATGTATTTTTTTTCACTTTCCTATCGTAAACTTCCGGTTCGCGACGATTTTCGATCAAAACGATTTCGTATCGATGTCTCGAATGCGTGTCGCAGTTATGAGTAGTGTAAAAAGGTTTCGGTAAAACGATTATAAGCGAGCCTCCACATGACAAGCAGCTAGAATAGCTAGATGAAAAGCTACGTTAATTTAACTATTGTACTGGGTGACACATAAGAACAACATGAATTTATTACTCACCTTTATGATTTATAAGTCACTAGTAGAAGTAGTAAACACTGTATATTTATATATATGTATATATAAAGAAATATTAAAACACGATTCTAATTTAGAATTTATTGTATTTACATGAGTTAATATTGTAGGTTTAGAAAATCTGAATAAAATGGTCATTTAAATATTAAGAACATTTTATTATGTTAGACTTAAAAGTAAGTCTAAAGTTATAACGGAACATGCACGTTGATATTATAGTGATTAGGAAAGTATGCAGATCGATATGCATGTATTATCAATGGTTATTTTCATTAGTAAACATATTATATGATACAATAATATTCAAAGTTTGCGTTTTACATTGATTCATAAAATACAAATAATTATTTTATAAAAATTATAATTTCTCTGCATAAACAATTAGCCCAAACGTGTTACAACTTTGAAGTATGATTTTTTTTCCAACTGGTCCATATTTGCTTTGATCAGATTTTAACATATTGTGTAAAACCATGCAATGATATTTTTAAAATTTATATGTACCAACGAAAGATTTCTTATTTCAGACAAGATAATATCGAATATGTGCACAAATGGTTAACTTATTAGTCAATATGTCATCAATCATTATTATTGGTGTAGGTATATTAAATTAAATTACGCTTTCAACTGTAAATAATTATCTTCGCTATACTATACGCCTTTACATTATATGAAAGTTCAATGAAAATGAATTCCAAGGATATTATTATTATTATATTTTTAAAAATATACTTCATAATAATATGCGTTACAACGTATAACTTATTATTATGGTCCGCTTATTGTACGACATGATATTAAATCAGAGCTAAGCGTTTATTGCACTAAAAAAATAAGAAAGTTGAAAATATGTGAAGTTTAATATAGGTAATAAATAATATACTCGTAAAATCAATTCCATTGTTATGAATTACATTTACTAGTTATAATATTAAATAATATAAGTTATTATCAACTGTATCTTAAGACTTAAAGTGTGATATGGAAATTCTGATATTTTTTTTTGTCACAATTTTTCATTATAATATAAAAATATATTGTTATCACATACGTAAAAAAAATATATATTAGCGAACAAATTGATAATAATTAATTAATTTCTAAAACAAGCCCTGCTTTCTTGCTCTTGCAATTCATATCAATAGTATTATATTGTTATTTCATTTTCAAATATATAGAGTATGTTTCATTTTTTGGATCTTGATCTTTTTTGTATTAAAAGTACAAATAAAATATTACATTGTAGGTATCTAATATATGTATGCCACAACATTTGACCTACCTAGTAATTGGGATTAGCTAAAATTATTATAAATATCGTTATGGAAATATAATTTTACGAAGAAATTATGCAAATTAGTTACAGAGAAACTTCGTAATAATATATAATAGTAATAACCATGTATTATAATATTACTATGAAATAGGAACATATTGTTATATTAAAATATACTATAATGCAAAAATGTATTCATAAAATAGTAAGTTTTAAGTCTATACGTGTACATAAAAAATGAATAGTAACAATATCTTTAAATATCCAACATAATGCATGTAGTAGAATTGTTATATAAATATAAAGTATAATTTAACGTTGGGTGAGGAAACAATAATATACATTTTATCAATAAATTCTTCAAGACTCGGTGAAGGTTTGTAGTTGCGTATTCCAACATGTATATGTCACCATAAGGTGTCTCACACATGAAGTTTTTTTCAGATCACAAAAATCTATTATATATATTGAAGGATTGCCATTGGTTGTAGATAATAGTATTTTTTATATTGTATTATTATTTTTTTTAAATTTTTTTTAGGCTAATATATTATCTATAAAAAATAATAAAAGTAAAGTTGTGTTTTAAATAACAACTATTAACGTATATTAGAGTGAAAATCGATGGTTGAGGTTTGTATAATAAAATAGGTTCCGATTTTACTAAACGATAAAACGACGCATATGTAAACACACCATAGTTCGACCAATTGGCAACAAATTTCGCACGAATTTTATTTAGAAAACGGATGATAAGATTATTAAAATATAAGCAACGGGTAACGGCTATTATATTTATAAGGCAAAGAGTTTAGCTAAAGTTTATTGAATCAAAAATTGTTCGATAGAGTTTGGTTGTTCAAGGTAGGTTTACGCAGATAACTGATTAAACAATAGTTAACTAAGGTTAGCTTATTACCTGTTGGAATATTATTGAAACCATAAACTCGTATTCGTTTATTTCTGCTTAAACAAGTAAGAAAAAAAAGTTACTCATTTATTATTACCATTCATTGTAAGTGGATTTTCATTTTGGTTATCCAATTCCTTTAACCCAGGACAACGCCGGGCAATACAGCTAGTTTATTACAAAAAAAAAAAAAAAAAACGTGACAGACTCTACAGGTATTATACGCCTACCTCGTACGAACTGGACGTTTTAACCACGGGTCACTGACTGGCAGGGAGGGTATGACATATCCTAACGGATGTGTATAGACAGCGGCGCGGCGTAGATGATAGTTTTTATCTGTCTGCGACAGCAGCTCATTACGGATTCGAATGCTTTTCGGTGCGGTGGAGTATAACGTGAAAAAGCAGACGAGAGAGAGGCAAGTATTTCTGGATACGGTGATCACATAATATTATACTTTCGGTTCCGCGTATCGGTCGCTAGCAGAGTGTTTATAATCCCAAAACTTTGGAGATTTCTGTTCCGGAGAGACGACAGCGTGGTATGGGTGAAAGTGTAGGGAAAACCACCGTCTCTTGCCACCACCGTAGGGGAAAGGATTCAAATCGCTAAATACATGTATGCATATAATATATTATTATATAACGATATATGTATTATATATACACATCATAACACTAATAAGTAATAACACATATTATTATACATAATATAATAACGCGTAAAGCGCCGTACGTGTATATTAATCGTATTACCATAACACTAGGTACATAATACTATATTATATTATATGTATATATTTTGAACTCATACACCAATGGAGTGTTACTGATGGGTCATAATATTATTATTATTTTGTACCACTACCGGGGTTACAGTTATCGCGCGGGTCGTTGCAGGACTTGTAATTTGCCGTGCATAATGGCCCGGTCGCATATATCATATATATGTATGTATTTGTGTGTGTGGGTAATTCCGCGGGGCGTCCTTTTCGAAACGCTCGCACGGAATACCAGCCCCGGTCGAACTCACTATACAATATAAGCCTTTATATGTGTACGTAGGTACTTTACCCCTCTGCAAAAGACCCGAATACGGTGGCAGTAGCAACGTAGGTCCAGGCCGCTTATACTTTATAATAATAATATATAAACACACATATACATACCCACACCAATATAATATATGAATTTAGGATCGGCGTTCGCGGGGCCCCGCCAATATTAATTACACACTCGCCGCGACGACAATTATTATTCTATTAATGTAAATATATTATTATTATTATTATTATTATTATTTCTATTATGTGTGCAGCACTCGCGTATTGTTGTCTGGTTAAAGTATTATGGTCCGAGTGTAATTGTTTTTGTTACCATTGCGTTGCAAAACTTATATATACTATATAACTTTCTCATTCTCTCTCTCTCTCTCTCTCTCTCTGTTTCTGTCTCCACAATATTTGCAGCTGGGTCCGAGAGCATTCATTAGGACTCGGAGCATTTCCGTGATGTTCTCTCTCTTGCACACCGACACACTCAGTCTTCTGTATCACTCTCTCTCACTCTATCTCCTTCACACACACACATTTTCTCGACGACATAGACAGCGACGAAAATATCAGTCGAATTGCCAAGTCGACCAACCGTTGTTTTACGCAATGCTCAGAAAGTTCTTTCTTTTGAAAAATCCATTTGTTCACGTTCACGTTCTGTGAGTTTAAAAAGTATATTTTACTGTTCGTGTTCATCACTCGAGGAATATGAAACTATTGTCTATACATATAATGTACGTTTTCTCAACCATTATTATTATGATTATTATTTTTATATTATTATGTTTTTACAAATAAAAACAACTGATTTTTATTTTTTAAATCACAAACGACAAAAATAACATTACAAAATATTTTAGTTTCATTTTTTTTTGTTTTCTTGAACAATATAATTATTTCATCATTACTTTGTTATTATTTCAAAATTGAAAATGTGCTTAGGATAAACTAAAATCTTTTCATTTAAAAGTACAAATGTATCTTAAAATTGTTATGATTAAATAAATGTCAATAAATTTAAAAAAAAACCGTAGGTAATATTAATGCATAAAAATAGATACAATAAATTTGTGCTCATAATATGAATGTTGCAGGAATAACATAACGAATTTATATTTATATAGTTTTTTGACTAAAAATTTTATCAATTTATTCTAAAATAATTTAATTCAATTAAAATAATAAATTTGAAATTTACTAATATAGTACAACGGTACTTTGATAATAATAATTGCTGGTTTACTTTTTTACAAAGATTTTTATCGTATACATTATTTTGGGAATCAACGCGTTCTTTTCTGCAGTTCTCTTGAGACTGCGTCGAAAATATCAGTCGGAACGCCAATTATTCTGCTACTCGATAGTTATTCCGCACATTCATCGCGTAACGTTTTGATAAATCACACGCGTTCGGGATTTTACCACCTGCTGTCACATGGGTAATCTAACGCCGATCACGCAACAGTGATTTTACATGGTTGATTTTATACATATATAAACATAAAGCATATATTTATATTATTTTACGCGGTGGAAACAACTACACTATTCGATTATATTTTTTCGTTGTATTCTTTTCAAAATGTTTAATTGTACTGTTCGACGGTAGGTACAATATTCACTGTGAAGAACACAACGATATAACAATATAGTCATATGCATTTATATAATAGTATAGAACAACCACGTAAATTGGTAAATTGAAAATGTGTGTTAAACGAAGGTAAAATGCGTAAACATTAATCGACTTATTAAATCATCTGCGTGGATCGTTTTAAGTAAACGTACGGCGTACAGGTAGACTGCAGAGTACACAATAGTTATATTTTAAATCCCCCAGACTAGAGAAATTTAATAATATAGTAATATTGTTGTAGCTGGTTAAAATAATAAACTGTATACAGCATCTCGACGTGTACTCGGGGATGTACGTGGTTGTTCGTAGCCAGTTCCCCTTCATCCATGGTCCCGTTTAAAATGTATATATTGTGAAATCGTCTGATATGTTATTTTCTAATCGGATTAATGCAATTTATGGTCGATATTATGTTAGTAAATGCGTAATTGCGTTTTCTCAAAACAAAATTATTCTAATTTGCAACTAATAATATTACGTATTTTGAATTTCGTTTATTCGATTTTATAATGAAGTAATATTCGATAAAAGATGTTTAAAACTTCATGAAAATTTGGTTAAATTAAGTAATCAAAAATAATGATATTATACATAAATATGTATATATATATATATATATATTATATATATACAATATATATATAAAATTTTGTATGATTTAGAATATCGATGCTGTCGATAAGGTTGAGATTATTTGAAACATAGCGATGTTCGTCGTACATTGGTAAGTCCTATAATAAGCACTGCTCTCATTTTAGATTAATCGTAGTTTCCATTTGTGTAAAATTGTCATCTATACAACCTATACACTTACAAATGTCTTGGTAGTGAACTAATAAATATAGAAAGGAAAAAATTATCTTGTATTTAGGCACGTGTAACTCATGTAATTTCAATTATTAAGTTTTAAATATTGTTTTGTTTTATTTTTTACGTGCACGTTTAGTGGTAAGCTTAATTTGTCATTAATAATATCATTATCACGTATTAAGTTAAACTAATGGTTGATCTAATCAAAAATTAGAATGATGTATATTGATTTATATTTGAATACAATAAATCATACAAAAATATAATATAAAATACAATATTATTTTTGCCGTTTGTAAAATATTTCATAATAATATTTCGAAGACACTGGTTATATTGTAACAATACATAATATATAATAATATAAAATTATATTTTATAGTTATATAATAATAAATTTAATTTTAAAGAGAATCAATGCTTCAAAATTACTTAAATTAGTGAACGGATTTACCGTGAATATGATCATATTATAGTTATATTTTCAATAATTATAATGATAATAATAATAACATTTTCCATAGTCCACTGGATAACAACGGTTTTAGTTGGACAGATATTTCATTAAAATGAAAAATTCACGTCAGAAAAGCGAGTTATAAATCTTGCATGTTATGTTCCATGCAATTCTAAATTATGTTATCTTATTCAAAATGTATTGGGTTTGTTATATTAAAAAAAAAAAATTTAAAAAAAACAGGATGAATCACAATAGTTGATTAGGGGAATTTCCATTTTATTGTGGCATATACAATAGCAAATACCACTTCACTTTGTTGTATTATTGTTTAAACAAAATTAATTCGAGTACAACTACTTTACTATCCAGCAAACGGACAAAATGAAACATGATTTGAAAAATGTGAATTATCAAGTATCGTAATCATGTTTATTGTGTGTGTTATATTAAGTGGTTAGCTATATTATTATTTAATTTAAATTTAACCATATATTTCTATTTACTATAAATGTATAATAGGTATTTATTTTTTAGGAGAAAATATTTCACTTTTCTACAGAGACAAATTAGTTACAATATGTTAGAAAACAATGAACATCAAATTGTCCCAATTCCAAATCAATACACGTATAACATAGCAGTGGCGTGACGAACTGGATATTTTCCAGAGATGAAGAAAATATACCAAGGACCAGTTCATCACTATTATAGATGAAAAAAATAGGTTGGAAGGAGGTTAACACAAATTGATAAAATTAATATTTATTAATATAAAAAAAAAAAATAATTATATTTTAGATCAGTATTGATTACCTATTGAGTATAAATACATTTAAAATTTAGAAACCTAATGACTATCACCATTCACCAACTCCATATTACAAAATTTAGAGGTGATTAAATGTTATAATAAATTATTATAGCGTAATATTGTATTAATAAACTTAATTACATCAATATTATTCATGAGCTTTCTTTATATCAATGACGATATAAATACGAAAATATGTATGTCAAATATTAATATTAAAATATATCTATGTCCAAATGTTCAATATTAAAGTAATGTAAATACTATAATCACGTGAGTTTGAATAAAACCAAAAATTATTATGCTTTTTTCATAAAAAATGGGGAGTAGTATAATATATAATATATTATAATATAACAAATAGATTACTATAATTTATAATAATATAAACATTATATGTATTCATAAATTGGATATATATATATTTTAACATATATAGATTAGAAAAATAGATTAAGTAATTGGCTCAGACAAACGCAATGAGACTCTATTGAAATGTATAGGATGTATCAGAAAATGTATTTTCTGCTTTTCAGTACTAGTGGATTACTATTGAGAAATTGGTTGTAGGATTTAGTGGGTATTGCAAGACTCGTTTTTTTATTTTTTTTCTGTTTAGTTGCTCAATAGTATTATTTTTTGTCAAAAGTATTTTTTTTTTCAGAAAAATATCGAATCGTTTTTCAAAAGAAAGTAAAAATTCTTTACAACATAAATCCAGTTAGAGTAAATAATTAAGTTTTCCTTCGATTACTTCGTGTATTTTGATTGAGTCAGAAAAATATAATTTCATGTAAGCAATAGAAAGGTAATATATCATAAACAAAAAATATAATAATAATAAAGTATTCATTTCAGACATCAGGAAAAAAAAAATTGAACTATTGTGTATTGCAGAATTCAGCTCTTAGTCTATAATTTAAAATATTGATAAATAATTTGCTAAATTTTTGAAACTGAACATCGGAAAGTTTTAACAAAATGTTCGATCAATACATTTATTAGCTAAAGAGGGTAGTTATTAGTTTTTAAACACATAATAATCTATATGTATTGTATATACTTATACAAGTATATATAGTATATACATAAAAAGATTACAATTGTATATATTATATTATATTAAATTATTTTAGAGTAAACTAATTTATTTCATATTAATTATCATCATATTCATATGCATACTTAAATTGTGATTGTGATAATTTTCTCAATAGGATTGATAAATAAAAATATAGGTTTTTTCAAATTTGTAAAATTTGTTTGAAACCTTTGATTGGTATTTTTCAAGAATATATTAAAACTTTTTATGTTTATTTATGACCTTTGATCTCTCTGAAATGAATCAAAATCCAATTCAATATATTTCTGTAGTTTATTAAACTTAATAGTAATAATAAAATATAAAAATAATTTTTTAATTTGTTTACATAAATAAATAAGTATATTTTATATTTTATTTATTTTTCTATTGCTTATAATATTGTATGTTGAAAACATGATGTTCCCCAAAAAGACAAACAATATTTACGGTTGTTTATTTACAAAACTGAATACACGCAGAAAAAATATGTGCCGATAAGAGAGCTACTATTTTATTTCCGGAGTATGTTTATGACGGGGATAATAAATATATTTTTTTCCAAAAAAGTGATTTACTCATTTGATAATAATTTATATGCTTCGGAACTAGGAAACAAAATGGAAGCTCAAAGAGAGGCAACATTTCGCTTATATTATACAAACAATACACAATTCATACGTATTCGGTTAATCGGTTTAGTTATATAGGGTATAAATTTAAAAAAAAAAATTCAAATGTTCAATAACAATAAATATAAGATATAGTCGTAACCCATGGGCCCGAGGATTTAAATGAGTATGGAAAAATAACTAGCTTTCAAAATTGGTGATAAAAAGAAGACTGAGCTTACTCATATATTATGAGGAATGGAGTCATAATGCATCGAGTCCGGATTTTCTGCGATCAGAATGGTTATAACAATAAAATTGTCCATTTGATGGACTGGCGAGAGTAGTCAGAAAGACGGTTATATCCTTGGATTGCACGTAATACAAGAATTGACGCTACCTCCTTTACGTAGGATGGCAAAGTAAAGGGTCCCACCGGGCCGATCCGTACTTTGAGACCACATGGACAAAAGGACAGAAGAAGCTTTTTAATGGTTTTCGCAGCTTAAACTCTTGGGATACCCTTTGAACGAAGCAATATATATGGCCCCGAAGGTCTTACAAAAAATCTACCTGATGTGTGACCCTAGACATATCATCGGTATGAGTAAATACAGAAATCACGAACATAATATCACTGCTTTATCGTGGCTGTGGATACATGAAAATGGTTCAAATTATGCGGTTGAAATATGTCATAATACATATACGTCGCAACTATAATATCATCGAGACCAGAAAAATGTTGAGGAAAAGTCAGTTCAGTTTTTGTCTAAAACTGTATTTTAAGAAAAACAATAAAAAAAATTTGTATATAATATATTTTAGTAAATTGTTAACAGTATAATATGGCAGACAAATGAATATCATTGTATATAATTCGAAATATTGGCAAGTGTTATCATGATCTGATGGAATGATGAGTTTTTTTTTAATCAGTGCAAATAAAAATTTGCATATGACGCGAGATTTAAGTATAATAATATGATAATGATAAAATCATTCAATCCTTTCAAAACAATATTTAAGTATTATGTCAGTTGACAAACACGTGGGTTTGGACATGATGGATTTTGATTATTTTGATAATTGAAAGCAATAGTATGTTATGCTTTTACTTATGTAAATTTTCATTATTGTATTTTTGTTTTAAATATAATATAAAAAAAAAAAAAAGTAAACATAGTATTTTTATTCAGATATTTTATTATAATTAACATCCCGAACAGTTTTTGAAGTATTAAAAACTCTTCAATCATAAACTAATGCACACACTAATGAATCAAAGCTCATTGTAATATGTATAATAGTACATGTCTAAAAATGACATTGTTTTATCAGGCAATCAGGTGTATATACTATTTTTCGTTCAATGATGAAAGTGTTGTTTAAATGGGTATCGGTATCAAGGGAATTCGATAACGACTCGTTTTTAAAAAGTTCAGTTCAGGTAATTTTCTAAATTTGTACTTGCATGGAGTAATTACGTGTACGTAGTAAGTCATTATTAATTTGTGTAAGTGTGTAACTATATAGTATAAAAGAGATTGAGAATTGTTCTCTACTCGCAAGCAAACATTACCAATCTATGGTCAACGAATTATATCTGGCATATATATTAGTCTATTGTACAAACAAAAGGAATAATTTAATAAAAAATCAATAACCTATTTAAACTCATAATGATGTAGTTAACTTGAACTGAATCATTCAACTTTTTCTTTGTTTGTTAAATTTCTTATTATCACTTTGTCACTTGAAACAATTGTCAACGTTTACATTTTAAAATAAAATTTAAGATTAAGATGAGAGTCAACATTTGAAAAAACTCAGATAATCGATCTCAAGTAACATTATAAATAGGAATAGGATTTATATAAAAAAAATTAGGATTTTTAATAAACAATTTGAAAAGATGCATTTGGATTTTGGATTATTAAAAACATGCAAAAATATGCAATCCACCAAAAATATGAAATAATTAAAAAAATAAACATGTTTTAAAATTAATAATAGATTATTCTTAACTATTAACACTATTCAAATATATTACACAAAACAATTAAATGCTGTGTTAAATTTTCAAAACTGAACTATCTTCTGTTAAACCTTATTATTTTCTTATATTTGCTAAATTCCGTTCAACATCACTTGATGTACAAACATCTAATAACTTAAACCTTACCTTACGTTTGTATAGTCAAAATATGCAATAATATAGATTTTTTTTCCAAAATATTTAAAATATAAACACCACCATTTACATTATTATGATGTGATTCGTGGATATTACTGTCAAAAACAATAATAAATTAAAGTAGGAAAAAGAAAACGCATTGTTGTATATAGATATTAGCTCTAATTATAACAAAATAAAATAATAGTTCAGATTTTGTTACCTCATAACTATATAATATAGTTGTATCCATTATGTAACGGACAAAAGATTGCTATAATTTCGACAACAATTTGTTTTATCGAATCCCCTAAGTATTATTATAATTGCATCTGTTGTTTTATCATTGTTATGTCATAAAATTACTACACGTTTTTCGAAACGAATATTATAATATTAACACGATCACAGAAAGCACGCCAATCGTATTTTTAGTGATAAATAATATTATTGTTTTGTCGTACTGTATAATATCTATACCCACACAAGTAAATACACACAATTTTGGAGTAATCGTGTGAACACCGCGGTGCAGTTCTTTACAACAAAATATATCGGTAAGACACCGTAAAGTCTCATATTGTTACTATATGTGCATTATAATAATATGGTATATAGTGTTTTTCAGCATACGTTTGATGAACGATGAATGATTGAATTCGCGCTGTCACACATCACGCACGAACCCGGCAGGATGTACTATAACCCGAGGTCGGGTTTACCGCGGGTGGTGTTCGCAGCCGGCCTCGCGTAACAAGCATTTCCACTCACACTTTTACGGATAACAGACCAGGAGGGTCGATCATAGTAAAATAATAGTAATAATAATATAATATGAGGGGGCTGATGGGGCGGTGGTGGTTATAGGTTCGACTCCATTACGCGCGCACCGCCTTGTCCTCCGATCGGCCACGCGAAGAGTATATACGTCTTAAACGAGATTCGTGTGTGGTTATTGTTTACGGTCCATTTGTTTTTCATATAATGTGATCTATTATTTTTCTTTTATTACACGTGAAATTAGGTGAGCTACACGTGAGCTTTCATCGAAAGTGCACTTTTGAATTCTGTGGTTGGAGATACAGTAAGTAGGTAGGTAGTATGGGTTACTGGCATGACGACCACAAACGAACAGATAGTGGGAAAAACGGGGGTCAGGTGCAAGTGGGCAGGGTGTTATACCTTTTAAAAGAAATCGACCGAAGCCGCAAAACTTTAAAGGCGGCAACTCGTCCGCTGTAATGATGGATCTTCAGACGACTCGTTTGTCGGGAATAATATTACCTATACAAAAACGTGATTACCGCAGCAATACGAACTATTGAAACATCCAAAAGCCGCTGTTCGATGTAATATTATATAATCACTGGAAATATTAGTCAGATAATGAATGGCTTTTGTTTTTCACTAAACAGTCAATAAGTAGGTATATTAAAAACGTACTAAATGTGTGTGTACCAGTCTCGTTCGAACTCGATTTCTAAAAGCCTTAGTCCATTCTTGGTCATCGCTGTAAGTCGTTCGCCCGCAATGATAGGAGTGGTTTTTTTCCAACAGTCACAACAGTTGCAATTTTTGTTTTTGTCATCTCGCGTGTGTTAGATGGTCTAAGCTACCGAAGTATAACAACCAACATAGTTATATAATATATGTGTGGTACTATTTTAATAAATAAATGACACATATATATATAATTTATATAATAAATGTGTTTGTATACGTGTATACGAGTGTGGCACATAATAATAATGCTAATTAATTATTTTTTAATCGATCCCCGCGCACCCCCAGCCAAGGATGTCTGGGTCCGGAGTCTCACACTCGAGCCAAAAATGATTTATCATGCATCTCCCGGGTGTAATTAATAAAATAACGCCACCACTGCCGCAGGACCGTGCAGAACATTTTTAACGTCCAACCGCGAGCTTTGCTGAAAATATTGTCAACGAATAATTTATACGTGCACGCCCGTTATTAAACTTTTGGACACGCTGTTCTATTATTATTACTATCATCGTCATCCGGACGAAATATTAATAAGTTATTAAATTAAAAATAAGTATCCTGGACCTACGCGCACAACAGAATACTGCACAATATAACAACGTACTTCACGTGAGAGATAAACCGAAACCGTCAGCTGCGTAGGCGAAACAATGACCGTAGTACAATTTCGCTAAACTGTAGGTACTCTTATAAGAGCCATAATATCCATGGAAATTTACAAATCGTATTTCTCGCTATAATTTTATTTTCATTCATTTATTCAAATTCTAATTTTTGGAATTTTTAACTATAATATAAGTAAACTTGTAAACTTGTGTTTGACTTTATTTTTTCAGATGATAATCACACTTTTACTATAAATTTGGTATTTATTATTTTTAAATTGATTAAAATCTACGTACAAATTCTTTTGAATATTTTTTGAGTTATTTAGCTTTATATAGTAAGGATAATTAGTCAGATATACTAGGTTTAGAACATATAGACAATAGTAATTTGAAAATAATACTGATCAATATAAATCTATCAACATTTTATAATTTTTAAAGATTATCTGAAAAAATAAGTACTTTCCAGTTGACTCAAAAGTCGGGAAAATTATCTTTAATCAAAAATGATTATAAATGAAATATCCCCGATAAAAATTATTTAAAAAAAATCGGAATTGCTTTGCACTATACTGTACATAATATATTATAACATAAAACTATACAATATTATATAAGTTTACATATTAGTTATAATACATTAAATCAGTGACAGAAATAATCTTAAAATGAATTATTTACTGTGGTAGGTGACGTTTGGTTATTAATTGGGTTCTCGTCGGAATTCAATATTTATAGTCTTGTTGACTATGAATATTTTTTTATTCTTATTAAATTTATAAAATAGTAATATTGATAATACAGAACAATAATTGTATTTGTCCTATATTATATTTCGTTATTTGTGCATTAATAGTAACAGTTTTTTTTCTAAGTAACATATTATAATAATTTAATGACTAATGTTATTTATATCATTATATCTAATTTTATTTTAAACTGTCTAAAATATATAAATATTTTTGATAAGATATATATTTTATAATACATATTTTTTTTCCTGGAGGCGCACGAAGGTATTTTTGATAACTAATATTGTTATCCAGAAATATGTTTTCTTGGAATATTTTTACTGAAGTATTTCGACCAAATAAATTGTCTTCAGGGATATTTTTACCTATCAATATTACGCATTATATTTTATTTTGATGTTAACAGTTTGTTTTCACTATGATAATTCTTAGAACAATATTTTATGCATTTTGTTTTTATCATAAACGATGATAACACCCGTAGGACAAATAGTATAGATAATAGAATAGCAAAAATGCACAGTAAAAATAACTTAGTAATAAAATGATTGTATAAATTAAACGGTAATAATATAAGAAAGTTTTAAGTATGTGTATAATATACACACTATATTACTATAGTGTAGATTTAAAAAATCTGAATTAATGTTTATTGTTTACAAAACTTTGAGTCAATAGGTACATAATAATTGTTGACTCTAATAATTTTTCAAATACTTTAGGTACTATGCTTAATCTCAATATTGGCTTATAATTACGGATATTTAATCTAGACCCCAATGAATACACTGAATTAAAATAAATACCTGATGATAATGATAACGAAAATTAAAATTAATTTGGCACCTAAAAAAGTAACAACAGTTCCTAAAAAAATCTCAGGGACTATATCAAGACCAGTTGTAGTATTTACACGTTCCTTCAAAGGCCATCAAAAACTTCAAATCTCTTGAGGGTACACTTACTTAGATCGATATTTTCTGATACTATGTTATTTAAGGACCCATTTGTAGTATTATCAGAAGATAAATAAACTGATCCAAAATATTGACGAAAGATATTTATTATATGTCTATATCATTCATATTACCAGACTGAAAATTATCTAAATATAATATTAAAATATTTATTCCCACTGAAGTTGAAGTACTGTCGCTGGATGACTTCTTCAAAATTCAATCATTAGGTGTCCATCATGTAAAATAATATTAGAGACATGTATTATATAAGTAAAAACGATTTGTGAATACTTATATTTAATTGTTACTGATATAGTGATACTATTGTTTTTTTATCACTATCTTACTTATGCATATTGTATCATACGTACACAGAGTGTATAATTTTAAATATTAAAAAAAATATGTGTATTATATATAGTAGTTAAATAATTTAGCTTTTTACAATTTTTTATAAATTACCAAAAGTATTTAGGATTATATAATATAATATTAGACTATTTTGTACATTTTATAAATAATTAGACTAACAATATTTTGTTAAGGCTTTATACACAAAACTCACGTTTCTGTAAATGTATTTTAAAGAATAAGTGATATTCTTTTAACAAACAATATAGGAATGACGATTTTAGTAAAATAACTATTTAAATATCCTTATCTTATAACTAAATAAATACATTTCATAAACAAGAAACTACTGGTTGGTTCTAATTTTAATTCAAATACATTGATATTTTCAGAAAATAATTCTCTGTTTAATAACTTATAATAAGAAAGAATAGTTTTTGTTTGAATAATGAAGTACTTTTACTGTTCAGAAATATAATGACAGACATACAAATTCAATTAAAACGAAGAAACATAGTTTTAAAATCAATACGTTCGTAGTTCTACTTATAATTTAAAAATTATACACTCAAAACGTATGTAACGTAGGTATAGATTTTTGGAAAGCAATGATGGCAATAGAAGTTTTTTTAAAAAAAAATCTGCTTCCGTATTGTAAAAATATGTTTTTATTTAATGGTTTACGACGATATTATTCCAACACGTATCGATAGATTACATACCTGTTAAATTATATAAATGATTGAGACTAGGAGTTTTTATGATTTACAAAGGTTAGCTAACGTATCTTTTTAACATTTATATGTCAAATTTTACGAGTTAATGCGGTTGAAACTTTTCATATGAAATGTTATAGATATGCAATCGACTGAAAACTGGATGTGCTGTATTAAAAATATAACATATAATAGGTATGTAATATGAATGGCACTTCTGATTCATCAAAGTCGGAACATTCTGGATACGCTTTGAAAAAAACCTCAAAAAAAAAAAAATAATAATAAATGTATGATAAAATTATTATACGGACGAAGTTCATATAATATTTCGATTTCCAATAAAATATTATGTTTTATAAATCAAAAGCTGATCAAAACCTTGAAATGTATGTGGAGAATATTATTATTATTTACATTCACGGAAAGTTTTGCAGGTAATTTTATATTACATTACTTCCTCATAAATATTTTTGTTTTTATTTATGAATAACAAAATATGCTGATAGACTGTCTTTGCTCAGAATCGTTTTTCGTACTCAATGATATATCATTGAATTCAAATTCAACACATACTTTACATCGACTTAATGACTAAGTACAATCGAAACCTACAATACTGCAGAACGGTTATTCCCCGCTTATTATTATTATTTTTTTTAATTGATATTTTCAATCGTTTTCAATGGTTGTCGAATTCAATTTATTTATGCTAAGTATTGATTTTGAGAGCCAGACTTGTAAGCTATAATAACCCTTTTAACATAATAATTTATTCATTAGTTCGTTCATTTTTTTGTGAATAAATTGAATTTAAAATTCTAAGCTACATCTCTACAAACCATAAAAGTATATACTACAAATTAGCTTCATTAATATTTATTCTTAAATTTTAAAAATCTGCTTATTTATGGTTACTTATTGGATAGTATGATGATTGGATTTTGTTAATGTGTATTAAGTGTATAACACTCACTCAAATAAACATTTATGAAATATTATATGTTTGAACAAATTAGCTTATAAATGTTATGTGTATTTTTTGGTAATAGAGAATTAGTAATATAGTTATGTCTTATTTAATATTCATTCTTAATCAGTTAATACAAAATTCGTTAAATAAATTTTCAGTTCCACATCATGATACAGATTTCAACGTATTTTTAACACAGTTAATATTCATCTTTTTTATTTTGTAACATTTACAATATATTATATATAATGGCATTAATATCATAATTATTATTAGATATATTATAATATAAAATGATTTAAAATAATAATATTAGCTACCTTTATTATTTTGATCAGATGTTGAGAAAATATTACAAAGTAACTTGCTATTTTAGAGTTTTCTCGTACGCAAAACAAACGAACGGGTGTGTATATAAGAATTTTTGAATAAATTATAATTTGTTTAGAAAATAAGCTATACAATAATATGTATGTATATTATACATTGTATAGTGCCTTTATAAATGTTTATAAGTGAGGTGCCTTATCTATACGGTTACTTTAAATAGATAATTTTTCGATCTCATCAATATCTATTATTTTATGACACGGGTCATAATATTATTATCATTTTAAATATACAATGGGCATTTAAATCAATATAGTCTACTATTAATACAAAGACATTAGACTTAAATTGTGAGCCAAAATCAGTTCAGAATCTTCTTCTAAGGACAATCGCAAACAAAGAAATTTACTATATTGAATTAAAATATGTATAAAAATATTTACTAATTATTATAATCACCGTATCATACCATTTTAAATCGTGTGCGAAATGTTTTTATATTTACAAATCCAATTTTTGTTGCGTGTAAAATCCAACTATGAAGAGAAAAAAATCTAAAACCATGCGTTAAATTATATTTAAAAATCATATACGCAATGTTTATACAATTTGAAATTGAATTTATTATGTTATAATTTTGTTTATTGTCGACACGTAATAATTAATTTATAAGTTATTTTACAGCCATAATCGCTGTTACTGCATATTTTTTTAGATTTCTAAGCTACACTTTTTCGTTGTATATGATTAAGTAATAATATTAACTCAGTGAATGTTAGTGTAATAAATATTACAACTATATCTTTTAATTTCATTTTTATGATACGATATTCATGATTATTATTAGATTTTATTTAATTTATTTAATTTGGAATTTCTCTCAAAAAATAAATATAAATATTTAAATATTTATATGAATGGGTAGTTACAAAAAAAAAAAAAAATTCAGTAACCAAATTAAGTTGAGTAATATTATTTGTAATATGTGACCTTTTGTGATTTATTTTTAGGATTAATTCTGTTCTGCGTGTATCATTGTAATTATTATATATTTTTGTCGTGAAAAATATTCATAATAATATACCATTGGAAAAAATATGTACATATTAAATATATTATATTAATTATACAGACTATTTTATTTTATCTGAAGAAAGTTTAAAAAGTTTGCCTATCTTTCATGAATCAAGTCTTGCTGTAGAGTATTGTCTCCGTGATTATAACCTACCTTTATTATATCTGAGAGTGTGGGTAATTTAATTTTGTCTTTTAATGTGTGGAAATCTTCTCGTTGAAAATCTCATACACTAATCTCGTTTATAGAGTTTATAATATTTTCATCATGAATTAATGCAATATAATTAATTAATATTACTTTATGTATAGAAAGTTTAAATTATGCAATATATTATATAATAGACATGTGCTCATAACAGTCATAACAATATCGTAATATTATAAATATTTATATAAAGATATCAAGTATTTAAGGTTCACTGTTTAATTTGTGAAGTTAATTAAATAAAGATTATTAAACTATTGATTTAGCAACAAAATTAATTTGAACAACTATTTTATAAATTGCAAACTCTTTAAGAGTTATTATTAGGTAATTTATTTTAAATTGTGTAGAGATAAATAATAAACAGCAATTAAATATCGTGGTATTAGAAATAATATATTCTACACATCAAATAAGGGTGAATTTAGTAATGAAAAAAGTGGATGGGTGGACACAAAGTATGATTCACTTATAAAAGTATTATAAATATAAGTTAAATAATCGTAGCTTTAAAAAGTGATAAGCCATAAACTTAAAATACATTGTTGGTACTTTTAAATACCTACCATAAAGTGTTGAATATTTTTATAAATTAAATTAATATAAACGAGCAAAAATCTTTAAAATAATATTTGAGAAGAGGGATTTAGGCTCCATAGCTTCTCCTTATTGTATCTACCACTGAAACCAACTAACTATAAAAGAGAAATGACTCTAATCAATAATAATATTATGTTCGATTCTTGCAGCATTTTATGATCGCATCCTTTCTGCCTTTCGTTGTATTGTCGTTATAGAGATCACCTAAGAACGTCTCTCAAACTCAATCTCTAACCGTTCTATACATTATTATTCTTATTATGTAATAAAATTAAAATAAATGCAAAAACAAAATAACTGTCTACGATGACCAATAATCGCATTCAAATGGTTATATTGATTGATTTTCTTAAAATTAACACTATTATTGTGTAATTAAGAGTATAAACGTTTTTAAAAATAGTTTAATAATATACTTTAAATTTTTTACAAAAGATAAATATTAAAATAAAAATGACATAACAATTATTGATAACAAAAACTTTTAATTTATGCATAATTCTAAGCAATCTAAATAAAAAACGTCAAAGTTTCGATGAAGAAAAATCTTATTTAAAATTAAGTATATAGGGTAGTGTGGTGCAATAGTCACACAGTTGGCCGTGATATTAGTTCGAAACTCGTTGCAGTGCAAAAAAATTCCACTTTGAAAATCTTACTGTTTTTTAGTTCTACCCTAACGTCTTCAGGTCCACTCCCCTGAGTTTATCACACCTAGTGGAGTCCAAACACGTAAAAATCATCTTCTTAGAGAAAGGAGTAATAGTAAGTCAAACATTTCTAAAAATTTTACCTCTCGTAAGTGATAAGACATTGTTACGTTGATAAAAATCGATGAATTAGTTTAAATAAAAAATAAATTAAGTATTTAAAGTATAAACGAGCAGAAAAATGGAAAAAATATTTGAAGGTACTTTTGATTTGTGATACATTCTTTTTTGTTTATTTAAATTAAAAATACTTATTAAAATATTTATCGTTAAAACAATCATTTTTGTATTGAGATATTCAATATCGATATGATAAATTAAAATTAATCACATTCTTCAATGATATAACGCGTATAGATAATAATACATGAACTTTGTAAAATTACTAGGTCAATTTCACGGATAAAGTACAACGTATATATATCATAACAGGTATTGTTTGTTTCTTACTGTTATTTCGAGTCATTTTAAATGATCCTACTATTGAATTCACGTTTATAAGGAATAAGGATACAGATGTATAATTTTAGCCTATACAACTATTATATGGTACGCAATAAAGGATATTATACACCCAAATTTGACGATTTTTTGAATTTTGAGTACATCAATTAACGAACGCGTTTAAAAGAAAAGTTCCACATATCTAATTACTTGGAGGTGTATATCGCATAATATAGCAGGTAGAATAATATATCATTGTATTGCATACATTGCGTCCAGCTAAAAATCTGGATGAAATATAGTCGCGGAGAAAATAAATTAAAACAACCAAAGTTCGTTGGCCAAAACGAGCGGAAACGATATATTATTATACACGTATACACGACAATTTCGGCACAAACCGTTCGTCGATCCAACGAAACGGAAAATCCCGAGCTCGGGGCCTGGGATGTTTCACTTGTCCTCTAAATGCGCTCACGCAAACACGCACACACACGGGGCGGGCATTTTACTTTCATCGACCGACAAAAAGCTCTCATACACAAGGACGCGCGCATACACACACACACACACAGGCATACAATGTATAACAGATACATTTACACGCACACACTCACGTGTCTTAAATAATAATATGTATTATTACCGCGGTTGCTCACTGGTCACCTAACCGTAACACTCGTGTCTTGTACGGATATTGTAAAATGCTATTCCGATTATTATCGTTTTTATGTGGATTGACGACGATCAAAATCTGATTGACCATAAAATATTATTGTTATTGCGTACGCGTATATTATACAACGGCTTGAAAAGTTTGAAGGTAATAGTATCTTATTAATTTTACATTCTGATAGCATGTGTGTTCGTCTCCGGATTTTTTTTCAGATCGATAAATACTTTTGGTACGGTCGAAAGTTGGGTCGACAATTTTACTGCATTCGTGATTAGATCAATCAATGACTGACATTGCTTAAATCCGTTGAACTGAAAAGTCGGAAACGGCATTCACTGCATTACTGCGAAGACGACTCATTTGTGCAGCAAAAAAACACAACTTGTATTGACTCAGATGATTTGGTACCAAACGTTGCAAGTATGATCATTAGTGTAATGTGAATTGTACAATATGTCACCAAATCTGTGGTCAACGAATAATATAATAACACTCCGTTTCTAAGAAGCGTTATATTATACTGTATCCAACAAAAGCTAGAAATGTCACTACATTTTTTATGATTACTTTATAAAGTTAACTAATGACCAAATAACTCGGTTTAGAAAATAATTTTAAGTAGGTATAAAAGAATTTAAGTAATTGATATACTTAATTTTAGTTTTATTATTGAAATTTAAATTTACTCTTCAATACAAAACTACGAAAAATAAGTAAATTTTCGTTAAAATAATCATTGACATAAAATACCTTTCGTAAAAAATCAAAAAAAATCAGTATACTGTATTATAGAATAAATATTACAGTTATGGTAATTTTAGATAAATAATATTTAAAAATACTAATTTAATTATCATTAGGAAATACAATTTTCATTTAGAGAGATGTGATAAAACATCAAAAGCTTACTCTTAAATAAATAATAAAACAAATAATATAATTTACTTATTTATTTATTTGTAATTTATTCTATTTATTTATTATTTATTTATTTATTGACAAAAGAAACTATTTTACCACTTGTTTATGTCCTACTTCCGGCTAAAAATGGGAAGTGATTAATTTATACTTCAGACACATTTAATAGCTTCTGTGAATTTGAAACGAGTAGTATCTATCTATGGATTTAAAAATTTTCCAATTGGTCACTTTATCAACACGAATGGCTCGCTGAACTTGATGCTTTAGAGCGTAATTCCGATAAAATTCAAAATCCACCAGTATGAAATTTTATATGTATAAATATAAAACCACAAAACTAAAGGATATACGTAGCAATCATATAATACGGGTATATTATACTTATACAGTATACACTTGCTGTTAACGAAAAAATAATTGAATATAACTGTCGCAATAGACTAGCCTTAGTTTACTAAAGTAGGCTATACGTCTTATCCCTTGGTCAACAAAGCTTTTTTTGTGAATCAAAAAAAAAAAAAAAATCAATATAAAAAGTTACACAAATAAAAAAAATATATTTAACTATTATACGACACGGTGTAAAATGATTTTATTAATATTATATCATATTATATAATAATAATAATAAAATCTATTAAGTAAATGTTACTTAAATAAATTATAATATTTTATTATAATATCTTTGTCGTAAATCATACGGTGTGGCGGTTCTAGTGGTAAGCGAGTGAAATGAGACACAATATTTCATATTAAATAGTTATTAATATACTATAAGTCTCTATTTTTAATGGTTAATCATAATATTATTTTATTGTAACATGGGTAAAACATGTGCATACTCATTTATACTCAATTATCATTAAAGAGTAAAACAAATTATATTTATACACAATTTAGCATGAAAAGTTATATACAGAGTCAATAAGCAATAAGTGACTTACAAGACTCATCTGGTGCGGATCGGTGAATTCTGTATTACGGTGACTACTTTTCTACAGTTGTACAGGGATCGATGCGTAAAGTATCAAATCGATATTGGTTCCCTAAGACTGTAGATTAGGTAAGAATACATAATAATATTAATCGGTTGGCGGTAAGCGTTTGATAACGAATGCCTAAAAACCGGAACCACCTTCTCCATAACCTATGTATTTTAATTGTTATATATTGAAACCCAAGAAACTCAACAAAAATTTATTTCAATGTGCGGTTCAAATAAAAAAAAAGGTTTCATACATTTTCAGTAGAGGATATTAAATTGAACACGTGCCCTCGAGCGATCAAAAATA
This sequence comes from Aphis gossypii, assembly GCF_020184175.1. Taxonomy (NCBI): domain Eukaryota; kingdom Metazoa; phylum Arthropoda; class Insecta; order Hemiptera; family Aphididae; genus Aphis; species Aphis gossypii. The sequence goes on along the minus strand of NC_065530.1, from coordinate 41,925,832 downwards.
TTTGTTTGTCGACTTTAATTCAAAAAAAAAATAATAATAATAATGAAATATGTTTTCGTAGGTCCGATTCGAATTCAACGCTAAAATAAAAGTCTTGACCGATTGCGTTCTAGAACCGACTAGTATACGCACCATAATTCAATTAGATGGACGACTTGAAAAATACGTGCGCTGAATAATGAAATCACATGTCGCCCGACTTCAGGTGTTTTTTCGTCGTGTAATAATAAATATTTCGGTAGCGAAAAAAAATGAAATACATAACACGAAAAAATACTTAAAATATATCCACATTCATATAGTTTATACTTCCTAATCACCTGATAAACGCATGCAACGCATAACGAGTACATTATTATTTTACAATACTGAATCATTAATTGTGATATTATACTAATTAAGCTTAGTGGACGTTCTTGCTGAATCACTTATCTGTCCAACGGACAGATGTATTATAAATTATTAGCAATCGATATTATAGTTTAGTGATAGTAGTGCAATACTACTATCACGTACATCGTATGCAGAATGAATCACAAAATCCCTAATAATGCACTATATTAAGTATACAATATACATATATTTAAATTCTAATGTTTTAAGGAATTTTTTAAGTATCTTAACACTAAGATCATATTTTCAAATACCCAAACATGTTATGGAATTCAAAGAATGACATTAAAGGTACAAACGCATTTTTTAAAAAGAAAATCTAACATGCTACTAGGTAGCTTTAAAATGTATTGATATATACATACATTTTGTTTGAACATCACATTCTTACGTGGTGCTCTTTTGGTGGTATAACTCTCTTCGTGTTGGTGAATTTTAATTTTACGTATAAACTCTATTAGTGTACGATCAAAACCCAAATGAAAACACTATAAAATAATATCTTTGGCATTTTGCATAACGTTATTTTTTTAATCCTACTGAAATGTATTAATACAAAATAATATTATTGAGCAAAAAGTTACAAACAACATGAAATATATAACAGCTTTTTCTTGATTCTCGGAAACTAAAACAACGATAAATGCACATTAAATTCCCATCAGAAATTAACAGAGAAAAAATAATTATTTGGTTATTACAAAAAATATGCATTATTATAAAATTTGATTAATTCATACCCAAAAATATAAGAAAACTTTGTTTTGCTTTTAATTATATAATATGATTATTTTATATTTCCTTTTTTTCCTACTGGAAGAATTTCCACAGTTTCAAAGACTCCCTTGGTAAAATGGCATTGCAAATGAGTGATTTACTGTCCCAGTGAAATCGTAATTTGTAATACTTGAAACACTGTGGCCTAAAACCGATTATTGAATGACCAAAATGAATTAACATCAAAGCTATCCTAAATTTATTTTTGGAACTTTTTACTTCAGTTTGTAAAGATATATCGTAAAAACAAAAAAACAGGAAAATAATAATAATATTCTTGTCAAATTCAAAAATCCCAGTAGTGCTTATTATTGTATGCCCATGGGATTCAAAGTTCTGCATTGAAATGTTTCTCCATCTTTCTACAAAATGTTGATGGTTCCCAAATCATGAGTAAAATATATATATATATATATCATTTATAATTTATATATACAAGTAAATTTATTAATTTTTTTTTTAATGATTTAAGAAAGTATAATATAAAGTATCAGACTACAAACGTAGTTATTCTTCCTGGATAAACACGCATGATGCATCTTGAAAAAGGCGATGCTTAGTTTAAATATCTCTTGATGAAGCATCGAGGCCCATTAATATTATTTAATCAATAAAGTGTATTTTATTTTATTATTATGTTTATATTTTTTTATATAAAAAATAGATTTTAAATTATTGTAATGACTATGGGAAAATCAATCATTGTTTTTAAAATACATTTTTTGTGATGAATAAAAAAGTTTTACACAACAATTGAGTTTAATTTTTAGTTTTACTTACAGAATTTTAATAAAAATGGAAATTGTACATTTGACTCGTTGTAAGTTACCGTTGAATTTGCATTTTTGGGTTTCACATCATACACCACAATACTTAAAATATATTTATTTTCTCGGAAATGTACAAACAAATATGTTATACAATTCCATAATATATTACCATTGGATATTAAATGTTATTAGCTATTACATAATAGTATACTTCAAACTATTATAATGTCCAATAATTGTAACTTACGTATATATTTGATATTTTAGATTCTAACCGGAGCAATAAATATATTGATTTTACAATGTAGCGTGCTTTTTTGTGTCTTTCACCGCCTCTCAGAGTATTAAAAATACTATTGATAATGAATATGATTATCAAATGTCTTACAGTAATTATTAAAAAGTCTGAAAAATACTTAGACACAATTTTTTTTTTATAAGCTTTTAAAGTTCAAATATTTAGGATAAAATCACTAAAATATTTAAATAATTTTGAAGTCAAAATAGATCCAGTACATCGTCGTTTGTCGTTTAGTACATACCGTAGTAGTCTAGTGCACGTCCAACCTCTGTAATTTTACCCACTTCGTCATATTATTTGATCTAGTTTTAGCTACACTGGTTTTATTTCACCAAAATGGTTTTTAGATATTTCTGTGGAGATTTCCCATGAGGTTATCTCTGTTTGAGCGTACAAAATACGTCTTATTCGTCCGGCGTGTTTAAGGTTCAGGTTTTCTAAGCCGAAATTCATATTAACACATTCGCTGGACATTAAATATAAAGGTAACACATACTTTAAAAAATAAGCTGTTAAATATATATAATTGGGTTTATTTTTGTATTTTTGTGTAAACATCGAAGGTTTTTAATACTTGTTTTACCTTTTACCTTAGTCATTCACGTGATATTCAAACGATCAAATGAGTAATTTAATATAATAAGACATCTAAAAACAACAACAAAAAAAAAAAAAACACATTGAACTTATTTAGTTTGTCAAAGGTGATTTAAAAATATTTTTAAAGTATGAAACCATATTTTTAAGCATTTATCAGATTTTTTTTTAAATGACATTTAAGTAGTGTTCTGTTTTAAGAATACATTTTTAAATAAGAGAAAATTGTCACTGATACAGCAATAACTCCTATTTCATATTATGAAGGTTTACAGGAACACCAAAATACATGTTTCTAATGATTTATACAAATCAAAAATAAAATCCTTATAATTATTTGAGCCGTTACTTCTTAAAAATGTATATTTTGTACATCTTATTTGTATTAATTACTTTTAAAGGTAATTAAATAAAAAGTATATAATATGAGATATATTTATTTCCAATTTGATATGGATGAGATAGGTGGTTTTGTTAGGTAATTAACATTTCATCGCTGATACATATACAAATATATAATATTATAAATATAATAAAATATTTCCGTACGGTTTTTATTCACCAATATCTACAAAAACCTAATTTTGTCAAATTTTGAGATAGATTGTGTTGCAGTATCAGCGACGAACAATTAGTTTTACTTTATATACTGTTTAAAGATGAATGATTTTGATGTTTATGAGTATAAATTAGAATTCTGTAAAGTCTATATTTGATCCTAAATTTTCAATATATTATATTATTTATTACTGTAACATTTATAATTTAATTTATCTCGTACCTAGTTGTAAAACAAAACGATACTTTTTTACCACTATAATATTATATCATTTTAAAAATGACATTATTCACTTGAAAATATTACTATTTAGCAATAATATATACAAAGTGATACGATGTCTGTACGTCATATATTTTGACAAATATATAAATTGAATTTTCTAAGTAAAAAAAAAAAAATCGTGTTTGACTCATGGAACTTTTTAGTAAATTTTTACCATAGCAAAACACCAAATGTATTGTCAACATAATACAAAATCAAATCTTAAACCGCTACAAACAAAATATATAATAATAGTACCTTATTAGTTATACATTTATATATAACGTTTTGGTGTTTTCAAAAGATACGCAGTAGACGATCAAGACACCATAATCAACCGATAAAATGACTGAACGCAGATGTTGTACACATTGAGGTTAATGACAACGTGGCAAGTCCCTTAGCGCCTTGTCACGTAAAACGGAGGGGAGGATTATGCTCGTTAAGAGTGTAGCACTTGCTTCCAACAATTCGGATAGGATAAACTCTTTAAACCAGAGGACAGTCCACATCCCTACAAACATCCTACATATATAACCTTTGTTGCAATGGTAAGTCCGATAATCACTATGTAAACCACATTCGACAACAAGTAAAATAAAGCAATTGATATACTTAACTAACTAACAATGCATTTAACAAGCTTATGTTAAGCATTTAAAATGGCAGTTCCTACCGCATTGAACAACTAACGTAACCCGTAACGGTTTGATGGGAAGTCCTTTGAGATTTATCGTATTCCATTTATTTTTACTGAAACAATTCACAATGTTTCCAGCAGCTTTAATACTAGGTTATGATATACAACGTAACATTATATTATGTTTTTCCTTATTTTTCTTATCGCGATCCCACTGGATTTCTCGGTTAAATAATATTTTTCATTTGTCATTTTACCTGTGTCAAATAATTTTTGTTATCGTTAAAGGGTACGTTTTTAATAGGATCCTATATAGTATCCTATATATGTTTATTAAGTTGGAAATGTCACGTCCAATCAGTTATTGGTTACAAAAGCTATTAATTTAATATTAAAATGAAATAATAATACATTTTGTATACTTTTGAGAATATATTAAAATCATATTTTATTATTACATTCGAAAAATCTTATTATAATGTTAACTGAAAAATATATATTTTTAATAATATAGATATATACACAGTGTAAATTTATTTACAAGTTGTTCATATTTTTAGGAGCATTAAGGTAAAATATTCATTTTTTATTTAAAAAAATATTTTATTTTTTAGACGACGTGTTTAGTTGTTGTTAATAACCCTCTGAAAAAAAAAGTTTAATAATAATATTTATTTTTTCAGTTAATACAGGATTTCAACGGATAACATTAAATGTATGTACAGACGTGGTAGTACGCAGTTATATTACATGGTCAATAATTAAGTATTAAGTTTGATTAATCTGAAACACAATTTTATGGAACATTTGCTGTTTTGAGGTAGATAATAGTAGTAATAAAATGGGCCTAATTAAAAATACGTGTTATTTTAATTATTACACAACAAAATTATCTTACTAAAAAAGATAATAACAACTATTATTACTGGATACTTAAATAATAACTTAGAAAGAATTATATTTTTAATATATTTGTATATTATAGTTGTTTACTATCGGTTGATCGATAATAATGTGGTAATACAACATATACCATCTTCAAATCAAATCTTTGATTAAAAATAAGCGAGTATTTTAAAATTATAACATATTGAAAAATATATAAAAAAAAAAAAAAACCTTTTATCATATAATGAACAATTTCAAAAATCTAATTATATTTTCTATTATTATTTTTAACAAAGTGAAGTTAGACACATTAGTGCTCAATGCATTATGACTTTATGAGTAATCATAACAATAAATTATAAGGATATAGGACGTAGCTATACGTCGTACGTGCGTTGAAGGGTTTTTATTCACAGTATAGAAACTCTGCTAAAACTAATAATTAATTTAGCACGCGTAGATTTGAGTAGGTATATGTCATATAAAATGATATCATGTAATAATAAAATCTATACTATTATACCACTCAAATAAACTTTAAAATTATATTTGCTGTAAGTTTAATTTCGTTTTTGTTGTTCTTGTTCTTGCATGAGATATTGTATAATATGGCCATATTGTGTTTTGTCAAGACGGCAAAAAACGATTTTCCTATCTCGCTACAGTATGGTTTGCAAAACAATCGTAAAACATAAACAGCGAGCCATTTAAGTATTATAATGCGTACAATATATAATATTGCATAACACCTACATAGGAAATCATCAGAAAGATAATGTTTAATTTGTCACGGACGACGGGTTATCGGTACCTGCGAATAGCACTCAAAGTCCAAAAGTTTCGCGTACTCGCGAGCCACAGCGCGTCCGTATTGTCTACGTTCGTACACGTTTGTTTGATTTTAAACCCGTCCCGCACCCCATGATGAATGCGCAAAGCGTGCCATACAGCGTTATACCTTGGCCGAAATTCAATCCGCTCTTCTAGTCGGCGAGCACGTGTAATAATAATAATAATAATAATATAAAGCAGCAGTCGTTTTTACGACCGTCGTAAATCGCGTCATTTATTGTCTGAAACATCGCGAACTTCACTAAAACGCACACGTGGGCCGGACATATAACTGCGTTGCCACACATACACAGGGCATCATCCCAGTACATTTGTATGCCGGCCGGATACGGATATCCGATATAGGTATTGTACGTCATGTATAATAATATTATGTGGGTATGGGATCGCCCAACGTTACCGGACTTAACCTCCGCACAATAAACGCAGAATTTAGTGAGTTTTTCGTCTAAGATGTAAACAATGTTTACGAAAATCCACCTCGTGCCACCGATATAACGCGGTAAGTTTTTTTGTAGCTTTTCGAATGTTTTTTATGATATAAGTTAACACAACGATAATATAATATAATATTGTATAGGCATAATATATAAATACAGGGTTATTCGCATTAAGAATGATCGCCTTCTTTTTTCTTCAATGATTCAATAATTAAAAAAATCTGATATTTGAAATTTTTAACACGTATGTCTAAAAAGACAATATCTGCAAATTATCTTGTATATAGATCCTTAACACTTATATTTATAATTAATATAATAATAATTAGTTCATACTTGTACGTATCATTTAATAAAATAATAATAATAAGTATATTTGAAAATCATAAAAATTGAATAACTATACTTTGAACAACCGCATCATTTAATAAAAAAAAATAAAAAAATGAGTGAAGCTAACTGGTGAATCGTCCTAAATAACATATATCTCACATAAATACTTTATTCTGCTATTTTTTACCTAGTGAATGAGCTTATGTTTAAATTTTTCTCGCCACCGGTCTACACACGAGCCTGTCGACTCGACTGTCCTCTTTTGCTTTTTTTTTTTAATATTCTAGGCATGTCCTCTCGAAGTATCGTTCGTGCCCTATAACCTCCGTGTGCTGAAGCAGTGGATATATATATATATATATTTAAGAATACGTGTGTGTGTACACGTATATAAAACATATAAAAGCCACAACGTCGAAAAACAAAAATAAAAACAGGAGAGACCGACAACAATTTGTTATGCTGATAAAATATATACACCCCCGTCCCGTGTCGACTGCTATATTATATGATTTGTATAGTTGGCGTTGTGCTCTTATTTGCCATTTTTCCTTTTTACATAATATCATGTACATACACTTACCTATATCTGAGGAAAAGAACAACAAAAACGAACGCGTAACGTTTCCCACATTTATTCGAATTCGGTCGCTCGTGACCTAGATCAAAATGTTGATACTTCACCACTTTCACACGTCATAATGCCGTCAGATGAATAATATGTCTTGGTTATCGCCAAGTCACAAGTTCCGCCGCTCCTTGATTTGCCGGGAATGGAATAAAAGTGCCAAAAATATTGAAAAATCAGTGATACGTTGCGCGACATGACACGTGATAACAGTATTATTACCTATGTAATTTTGATGCATCGCGACGACCCATTGCATCCGTCAGCTGTGGTTAACAATTTTTTTTAGAGATACACAAATAGAATATAATATAACACCGACATACACACATTATTATTTATTTATTTTTCTGTATAATAATAGATGTGGCTTAAGTATTTTCTTCAACAGTTTAAAGTCGCTTATGATAGGTAATACTATAAATGTATTTTAAGTTTCCCAAAACCAACACAAATGCGTGTTTGAAAAATTCCAGATTGATACTAAAACGTTGTTCACAAGAGAACACAACAAGAGTTGAGGATAATATGCATATGGTAGGTAAGTAAATATAAATTATACAAAAAAATGTGTGTCAAAACATTACTATATTAAAATGAATAACAATAAATTAAACACTTAAGTGTTAAAATGTCATAAAATAAAATGCATTGAAATAATAAACAAGAGCGTTTTGCATTTAAAATAAAAACAATTCAATTTATTTGACAGTATTATCAATTGTTTTGATATCTTAACATAAAAATAACAATAAATAATTGCATATATTTTGCGAGTAGACGATAGATTGAATTATTTTTTTATTATTTATTTTTTTTTTTTTTGATAGCTATTTTATTTTTTTTAATATGGAATTAAATTTACCATTAAATATATATAAAGAATAAATAAAAAAAAAATTAAGTTCGGTTAATCAGTTGTTAAAGCCATTAAAATACAAGACTGAGACATTAACTTTTTACCTCGAAGAGTTAATATATTTTTTTGATTTTATAAACTTGACTTAATTATCATGTATATAAATGACTCATAAGTTAAACATTCTAACGACTTGTTTCAAACAAAATATATTGCTAATAAATTTTTTTAAACGTTCGACTTTATTGTGAGCTATATTCATATAGGTACATTATACATGGACTTTCCCAGTATTAATAAACTTCATGACATGGAACGGAAAATGAGGGAGGGAATAAAAATATTCTGCGCTTTGCATTTTATTGATTTTATGGATCTGTGCCAATGAGCCTACGCCCGCCCTGACCACGGACTAATTAAATCACTCAAACCGTAACTTGCCTCGCCACGGTCGTATCTGATTGTAAAATCGTATTAAATCCACCGCTCCCGCAAATGTAACCACAGAGCCCCGGAAACGTAGTTATTTTGATTTACTGCAAGCTTCGTGTTATACAGTGGTGAATACGACTGGTAAGTAGAAGAACTATAAGAAGACTTTTCAAAAACGAAACTCGCGAAAAGATATTGTCACGATTTTTAATGAACAAACTTTGTCTAGAAAGAAAAAAATGTATCATTTGTGTTATGTATTGAACGACTTAAGAATAATATTGTAATAAATTATAAAATTTCTGTGATTAATGAGAGTTTATATCAAATTACGTTGCATTATAACAACACTGCTGCCGATAACTCCAGAAAGTTAACATACTTTTTAAAATACTGCATTTCATAGTTAATATAATACTATAGCGTGTATGATCTGATATGACATTTTCAAATAGCCGATAAACTATTAGGTTTAGGAAGTCGATACTATTATCCAATATTTAAAAATCCCACGTTATCTAGTAATATACAAAACTGACCGTATGACTTATATTGTTATATAATATTATAAAAATTACATTATCTTAGATTTTAAATTTAACAACTTTAGCGTCATAGTGAGTTATTGCTTATTTTTTTCATATTATGAGCTATAACTGTGGATAATGTCCACTGGACATATATATTTGAAATGTATGTATTAATGTATTGAACATCTAAATAATAATTAAGTTAGCAAAAAAAAATGAAGAAAAAAAAGGTTTTAATAATAAATTATAACATTTTTAAATTATTGATATCAATTAACATAACTAACATTTTTAGTTCGATGAATCATGAATGCATGTACCTACAAAAAATTATTAAAGAAAAAATATTTTTAAATTCTAAACGGTTGGAATTTCAATCAGTCGTTATTTGAAATAATGTGAAAAAATTATAATCGAATTGACACTCGCCATTTCGCTTACCTTTAAAATTATACAAGTATTATTCTTAACAAAAATAAAACGTATAATAACGTTAAGGATCGTTTGTTTCTGCTTTGATTTCCCTTGCGTAAATACCAAAAAAAAAAAAAAATAATAATATTACGGTGGTAGAATGATACATTTTATACATAGGTAGTGAAAAACCAAATAAATAAATAGGAACCTTCAAGTTCTTAATACTATTTAAATTAAAAATATTATAATTTTTTAACTATAAAATCTTACGCAATTTTGACGATGTTTTCGAAATTATAATTGTAAATCTTATAAATTAAATATTGATTTACATTACTTTATTAATAAAATATATTAAATCATTTAATAGTTTTACTCAATAATTGTCTTAATTGTTTTTTATTAGAGTATTAAAATCTTAAGAAATATTAAATGTGTATGATGATAAAATATGTTTCGTTAGTAAAATATCTTATATTTTTTTTTAGCACTATGTATTTTATTTTTCGAAATAAAACGATTTTAGAATTTTCATAACTACCTCAATAATATTGTCGAATTGATTTACAGTACAATATTTCAATAGTGGATCGTTAATTTAATCACCACGTTCAGATGTGTAAAGCCATTCTTATTATCAAAGGAAAAATATGGACACAGGAGGTCCTGAACGATGATTTTTGATTGGTGATATTTACGTGAAATCTTTACAAAACACTCATCACCGCAGTAGTTTGTACTTCAGGTATTTTCAAGTAATCATATTTACATTTACCGAATCTGATTAAGTATCACCTAGAATTATAGATAATTAAATATTATTAACTCATTGGGTGATAAGTCTCCACCGGTTGTCCTCTCGAATACTTCTCTACTTATTATTTTGGAAATAATAAGCCTTATAATAATCTAACCTAACCTAACCTAACTTAGTCTAACGCCGAAAAAATCATCATAACATTTTTTTTATAATATTTAAATATTCGATAAAAATGTTACATTTAATTAATCAGCGTGAAAAATCATATAAAAATAAATACAGAAATAATAGTAAAAAATGCGATACCAGATACAAAAATGGGTTGGAAAATAGTTGCTCGACGAAGAGCAAAGAAGGGGTGACTTCATATTATCGTATATATTACAAGAGAATAATATACAATACATATTTTATAGTTACGGGTAGTGCGTTCATAATATATGCATTTCTTTTTAAAGTAAAAAAGTGTGTTACACACCGTACACGCTTGACGACGTCCGACGACAACTGTTTCGAGCTCTATTCGATTATAACTTGACACGGGCGTGGAACGATATACATATGTACTTATTGTACTTATATATAATATAAACCTACGACGTTTTTTTTTTTTTTTGTTGCAAAAAAGCAAAATAGGTAGTATTTTACTTGTAATAATAATGCACATAAAAATGTGTAATAATAATAATAGTAATAATCTTATATTCGTCTTGACTTGCCGTTATATATAAACTTGGTTTGAAAGTACATTTGAATAATAAATTATGATAATATAATATTATTATCGTGTCACCAATGCATAACAATTGGGTCAATTATGTTTTAGGTATATAATATATAAAACCAGCTTTTATTTTTAAAAACAATTTCGTATTGCACACATTTGCTGTAGGTATATATTAGTCAAACACTATAATACTATAGTGTTAGCGAAGGCTAAGTTCTAAAAGCTTTTTTGGAAATTTGAGTTCAACGTTTATAATATAAGCTAAGTACACGCGTTTTTTTTTAAAATTCATAATACATACCAACGTAATAATATAGAGGCTGTTTCCTTTACGAATGATTTATAGCAATATAATGCGTGTTATTTATTATATATAATATATTGTTCGGTGTAAAGCCGATCTAGAAGAGTGGATGGTTTTATCTGATAAGGCTTTTGGTCTTTGCCGGACTAGCAAAACAAACGAAAGGGACTCTGCTTTTGGAACAAAGAACCGTTTTTAATAGGGGATCTGGAGTTCCGGTCGGGAAACGTATACAATAGACAACTACGAGAATATGACATGCAGAGTGCGGGGAAATTCGTAAATAGACCATTCTTTGGAACAAATATAAGAAAAGGCCATCCTCCACACTAAACCAGAATTTTATGTTGACATTTAATTATTATAGTTTTAATGATGCGAATGACTTTCACACAATGACTATACATAATAACTACGTACAAAGGTCATCGGAGAGATCGTGGTAACTTGACTCAACAAGTAAAACAATAACTTTAAGACTCAAAATACAAATTATATTATTATTATCAAAACATATTATACCAGTATGTACCCCATGATGTTCGAAAAATGCTTTTAAGTACGTAAACAATTGTAAATTGTATTTATTTTTTTTTTATTTACACTTTAAGTACGTATATATACTTTAATGTTTTATTAAAAATTATTTTTTGTTTTACCTATATAATGAATTTGAAACTTTTGTAGGTTTCATCTTCCAAGGTTTTAAAGTATGAAAATTTGGCCTTTTAATTTTTTTGTATATCAGAAATATAAGATTCTGAGAAAAACTCTAATGGTGTTTTCTTTTGTTTAAAAAAAAATAAATAAATACTTTTTGAGCATTGGAAGTTATATCCATTGAACATTAAGTTTATATTTATAATTTCCCAGTGGCTTATTGGTAGTATTTATGGGGAGAAAAAATAACTACCGAAAAACAACTACCTTATAATATACACTCTGTGTTAATTTTCTACTGAGGATCAGAATTTTTGATTTTTTTTTTTTTAGACTACGAGTAAGCCATTCTTAAAAATACAAATAGTTATTTTGTTTTTGAAAGAATTAAAAAAAAAAGTGTAGAAAACTAATAAAATTTTTTATAATAATGACATTTCAGATGAAATTAAATCTAGTTATTTCATATTATTATAGTAATTTAGTTACTTATACAATATTTATATTTCAATTTTTCAAATTGATTTGTTTTTTTAGATTTAAGACTAGACTGATGAATAAAATTATGTTTTCAGTGTTCTCACTTTATATTTTCGTTTTGATTAACAAATATGTATGCCTGATTATTGGAATTCATCGATTTGGAATACTCTTCTGCTCTAATCAATCATTAAACAGTTAAATTTTCATCAGAAGCCGGTATACTAATCAAAAAGTCCTCAGCAGTTGTTTAGAAACGATAACGATGAATGGGTCATTATTTTCGGATTGGAGGTACCCATAGTACGGTTCAAATAGGAATTTCCAAAGGCATAAAATAACTGCGGAAAATTAATATTACGTTGTAATGCAATTACAATTATTCGCCATAAACGAACCATAAACATACGTAAATGGTCGATTTCACTTCCATGAAAATAAATTAAATCAATAATAGAATATATCCATTATCCATATCCTCCCATTAATGTAGTTCGGTTGGTAGTGGTCGATAACTGTTATTTGAGTGAGGGTGAAATCCATTACGACTGGACATTTATATTATTATTAACATAATAATATAATATTTAAAATACAATTATGATAAAAATAGATTAATATTATGTGAAACTTAATTACGTTAAAATTATGATAAATATATGTCCATTTTAAATGAATTTCGTCCTAAAGACATATTTGCAACTAGCATATTATGAAATATATCAGAAAATCAAATATGATTCCAAAACTTATACATTGTGATATTTCTCAAAAGTCAAAATTACATTATTTAAAGAAGTGACAAAAATCCTAATAAGGGCTGAAGCAGTAGGAATACCGTAAATTATCAAAACTTGATATTTCTAAATTTAGTTATATAATAGTTACCTACGAACAGTAAATTACGAAGAAATGGTTTTCAAACCGAACAAAATTCAAATACAATTAAAATAACCTAAAATTTAAGTTAACACCAAAATGTTTTTCTCTAGAAACACATTTGAATTTAAAATAATTCAAAATACCGATACTTTCCTGCACTAAAGTTAGGTTGAAGAAAAGTGTCAAATAAATGTGGTTAAAGGCTATTTTTATTTTACGTTTTTATATTTTATGAGCATATTATGAAATTAAATATTTAAAACAATCGTAAGAATAATATAAACATTTTATATATATATAAAGTCTTAGTCAAATATTTAAAAAGCCACTACATTTAAAGGGACTTATATATAATAATTAAAAATTATTTTCGGAATGAGTAGTACATATTATAATTATATGTGATTATAATGACAAAATAAGAAAAATTCAAAAATTCAAAATTGAATATAACTTTTTCTTATATATCCAATAAATATTTACTAAAAAATTAATTGCAAAGAAAAATCTGATCTTCGTGAAGATTATGTTTAAAATAGTCCATAGCCAGATGTCATAAGAGTTTGATGTGTTATGTAATTTACAAAACCATGAATATTATAAAGATCTGATAAATAATCGAGAATATCTATAACTATATCTATAACTTTTATATAAAATATTATGTTATAATAATATTATATAGTTTTTTAGTGATACTAAATAGTATAAGTCATTAGCGAATTTGCATCAAATGATAGTATAGTAACAATTATTCAAACAATTAATTAAACATGGACTTTTTTTTTTGGATGATGATTTTTAGAGACATTGTTCCCAACCATTATATCTTATCCGTCTTTATTTTTATTTTGCGTTTGCCATATACTAACACACACAGATACGTTATTATATATATATTATGATATGGCAGCACTACTAAACAAAGATTACGTTGACGGAAAGGAAGGTAAGTCTGGTTACTAAAAATCCCATGCGATCGTCTACCCAAAATGAAGCAACATTTGGCGAGGATTTACTTGTCAGTGGTGAAGTAGAATAAGTTGACCACATTGCTATGTTTTTTTTTTCTAAGTATACAACTGAGAGAATTCCAAAGGTCTCTTAGGACAAAAATACTTTAAAAACTGCATTCAAAAAGCCCGGAAAATATTTTCGAAAGCTTTAAAGGTAGTTTTAATAGAAAGTATTCAGTCCCGTATAACTCCTTAAGTCTCTAGTGCTTATAGATGATATTTTGATCACTTTTGCTTATATGTTTAATTAAATATAAAATTAATTTAATTAAAAAATGAATACATACATTTTCAGTACACACTTTTCTTATAATTTTTAATCATCATTATAATATCAATATAAGTAGTGAGTATTTACTATTTACTATTTAATTATGTCAATTTAGGTATTAAGGTACCATAAATTTATATCAGTAAAGTGAATTTTTTGAAAAATAATTTTTCATATTGAAATATACTTTGCAAATATGATTTTCTTAATCTTTGGTTTTATTATTAATAATTATATTAGCCAATCTTGGAATATGATTTCAAAAATAATAAAATCATCACGCTTATGAATAATCTGTGATATCTGCTAATAATTGAGATTTTCTAAAATAATTAGGAATCATTAATACAGTGATTAAGGTCGTCTTTATATTATACCTAAGTATTGTCCGTTGTTAGTCAATCCAACAAACATTGATATAGATTATTTTTTTCAAACTATCTAGATATATAACCTAAATTTTTACCAATACCATTTATTTTCATTATTTTTGCAAAAAAAGTCACCCTGATTAGTAAGTAAATAATGTATTTTTGTCATATTTTGTATACATTTATTTCCATTATGTATAAAATATATAATTTTAATTCGTAAAATGTACAAACGTTAATGAATTTAATATTTTAAAATTGTTTTGATTGCAGTTATTTTTGTTTATTGCTTACAGCTTACAATACGTTTAATATGTTCACACATTTATAAATTACACAAAAAATAATCTTTTGAAAATGAAAACTCTATTTTAAAATTCAACGAAAGAAAAAAAAAAGTCTTGGGAGGTGATGAATTTATCCACGAAATAGGAAAATATTTTGTTGTTCTTAAACCATTTGTCATCGTCACTTTTGAATGTTATAGTACCGACTGAAATTAAATTTAACTAAAAAATAAAGAACGAATACGAAACATCTTAAACTGGTGATAGAATGACGTATACGAAATTAGTAATGACTATGAACCAACAACCCAACAAATCTTTTCTAAGGAATAATAATAATTATTAAGCCAAAATAAAACGACAAATTTAAATTAGTCATTTTCAATTGTTGTCAAACTCATGCATGAATATAGGAACGTGTTTTCATTGAAACGTACTGATTAAACCAGCAAATTGATCAGAATTAAAAAAAAAAAAACTAATAGAAAATGACTTTTCAATTTTTTTGATTTTATCTTTCTTAAAAATAAAAATATTTGAATTCATAAATAAGAAATTGGACATTCCCAAAAGTGCCATATTTCAATTTTTAGAAAGGAAAAATCAAAAATTTGAGGTAATTTATCCAAAACATAATTTGTAAAGCGTTTTAATTAGTTTTCAGAATTTTTACTACTCTACTAAATCAATGTATTCAAATGTTGGAATGAAAACACATATAAATTCCTATATAACGGGTGGGTTAAATAAATACGACAAACTAACAAACACATCTTTTTCATTTAATTTTGTCTGTATTATTATTATTTTTAAATTATCCATATGCATTTCAGTTCTTAAATGTCCGAAAAAATCGTTTTTATTTTAAAATACAAAGTATATTTATATAATATATTTATATGCTTGGAAGCCAGTACACAAATTAGCATATTATCTCTATTTTATGTTTTAAAATTGTACGTAAATAAAATGATTTAAATATTAATCATGTTATTCTGTTTCTATGATTGAATTTTGTTTAATATCATTTATATCTACGTTATTAATAGTTTAACTTTCAAATACTATAATATTATTACTAATATTCTACATATTTTCGAGTGACAACTGATATTAAAAAAAAAAAATGAATTGGTAATCGCAACGAAATCTGAGTGTAAAATATTGATGGAATAAATGTTAAAAATAAACTATAAATTACAACGACTGCATAAAGTTATTTATAAAAATAAAATTAAACATTTTATGTCACTCGGCAAAACTTAATATTATTTTTGTAAATAAGAATTTAAATTAACTTTTTGAATTTTTGGAGAATAGTTTGAAAAAAAGAGAAGATTTTCAGAAGAATTACTATTTTAACAAAGTTATTGGTCATAAATTATGTTGCAGAAATATGTGTCAAATTAATACACGAGAAAAAAATAATGGTACTAACGAAAAGGGAAATTTAAATACTATTTTTATTATGAGATGTGAAGGATTATAAAACAAATTATCCAAATAGCTGTAAGGTAAGTTATCAATCAATTAATAAAATACAATTTATTGCTTTTATTTATTTGAATTACTAAATTTGTATAATAAGATACTTAGTAAAATATAACAATATTGTAATAGGTAGTTAATATAATATTATTTATTATTAAAATAATATTACAACTAAAAATATGCGTGAGTTAACTTAAATTTAAAATTGGATTTATTTTTTTTTTTGTATACCTAGTTAAATAGTTACGTTTAAATCTGAATAAGTAAATAGTTCTCGCAAATTATTTTTATTTATTTGTTAATTGTTACAATATTATATTATTTCATATAATAGAATCCAAAATAATAACCAAATTTATTTTACACAAAATACCGAATGACATACTATTATATGAGATTTTCATTAATCTTTTTTAACAGAAAAATGCTATTCTAACGATGTTCTATTTCAGTGTTAGTGTTGTAAAATATTCACGTTTAATACATTTGAAATATCTATTATAATTTATAGAACATTATGTATTTTTATTTTAAAAACTAGATTTTTTCTATAGTTTATTTAAGAAGTACCAACAGCAATTTACCATTCAATATTTTAAATTGATATACATACATAATATATATTATTATACAAGCACTAATGTAACTTTTAGGAGTAAATAAAATCAAAATAATTGACAATCAGCAAATTATACATATGTAAATGTATTTTTCAAATGGCAACGCTCAAATACACAATACATAAGTAAAATAATATGTAATTTAAAGTTTGAGCTTTGTAAATGTATTATAAAAAAAAATATAAATGCAACGTTGATTTGATATTTTATTATAATTTACTTAAAACAATTATCAGTATTGTAAAATAACTGTATAATAAATACATATTATATCATACTATATCAATGTGCAAATAATCTGAATTGTAATATAAATCAAATTTAAAGTAAAATGATTTAACTAATTTGTATCAACAAATAAATATAAATAGATCATTACTGAAAAATATGATTTATTTTCAATAAGTAAATACCTACTTGCAGAAATGATTGTTTTTTTTTTATAATATTTAAAATCATAATATAATAATAAAAGTAGAAGATTTAAAGTATTTAAATTGATTTTTTGAATATAAAAACTAAGTAGATACATTTTCAATTGCTATAATTCAGAGGCAGATTAAATTATATTTTTATTTAATTCAAATTATAATATTGTACATTTGTACAATGAATTAAATGTTTAAACACTTTAAACCATACAATTTATTATAAATTTATAAAATTCAGAATAAATTTGTATAAATACAGCGTATTAATATTCATAAAAAACATTCTAATAAATTATAAAAATGATCAAAAAAAAAAAAAAAATTCTTGAGAAAATGTTTACGTTTTACGGTTTATTTTTATAATACACTATTCATAATGATTTAAGTATACTATCATTCATTTGGATTAAAATTAGATCATCTTTTTTTTTAAAAAAAAAAGATTTTTATACAATGGTATTTAGAATCTTATGTCAAAATAGCAAATATAACAGCATTACTTATTATTATACCTTATCTCAAACTATTTGATAGTAAATGGCATGGAAGTTTTCAATTGTTTTCCATCAATATCTACACTCCTCAGTATATTTTCATAACTGTATTTCGTTTAACAAGAATTTGAAAAAAATCATATTTAAAAAAATATTATATTAACATTGGAACCCCATTTTTTCACAAATTTGATGTATTTCTCGGAGCGTATTGATGACATATTATAATCGAGCCATTGATTATATTAAGAATAATTTAATATATTTTTAAAGGCTGGATGTATTTTATTTTTATAAGTTAATTTATTATTTCATTCCTTTTAATAATTGTAGCAATTCATCCAACTTTTACTGGCATAGTTAATAAATTAATAAATGACTGAATTAAATTAAATTTATTACAATATTTAAATACATTGAAAATATTTTTAGACGGTAAATTTTGGATAATAGTTCTAGACAAGATACTTACATAATATTATACATCACATGAAAGTTATCTCAATCATAACTCTCTAAAATTATTATAGCATTCATCGTATAAACATATTTTGACATAACGTAAAAATGGATTCTCAGTGTTTAAAAATGTTTTGTTTTACAATAAATTCACAAATACAACTAATAAAATAAAAACTGAATGACGTATATAACATTATCTTTGTATTGTACAAAGTGAACTGAATTAGTATCTGTATAGCTACTATTGTGTAGTTTTCGACTGACAGAAATAAAAAAAATATTGTTTCTACTCTAAAACGGATGCAATTTTATTCAATTGATAATATTTTTTTGGAGTCTGTTTATGTATTAACAATTAAATTATGGTTCGTGTATTGTAATTTAGAAATGGGAATATATCAACATTTTTATTTGAAACAAGAACTTATGTTACAAAAGTGCATACAATTGAATTTTAATTCAGAAAATATAAACAATTAAAATTAAAATAAAATAAACATATACAAATCAAAATCATTTTATTTAGACGGATACCAATAAATAAATTATTGTAATGAATTAATTATAACTTAAAACCATGAAATCTTGAAAAAAAAAATGAAACGATTGATTTTACGAATTCAACTAATAGAATTACTAAAAATAAATTAATTATTAAGTAAAAATATTTTTAATTTAGAGATGATTTTTTAACGAGCATCATTTCTACTCTCCAATGATTTTAAAATGTTTCAATTTTATTTGATTCATAATTAATAAGAAACCTAAAATCAGTGATGTTGAAATAAACTAAAACCATCATAGTATAGAGGATTGTATTATAAACATAATATGCATGATATAATATAATGTGAATTTTACATAAGGAAAAAAAATAGATTAAAATATTTTTTTATACCAAGTGTATTATGAAAATATCCCTAACCGTACTATTAAAAAAATATAAAATAAAAACAATACTTAAACAATGTAGGTAGATAGGAAGGTAGGTAGTTAGGTATACTTAATAAATGTTTAATATTTTTATTACGGTATTTTAGTCGGTTATCTGAAAACATATTAACGAGCATATACGTTATAATTACATTCATAAATCCTTAAAATAACCCAATTTTTCTGTTCGGTCAATTAATCATATTATTTATATACAAAAAAAAAAATAATAATAATAAAACATAAAAAACCAATTAGTTCCTTCAAAACTATGTTGATTTTTGTGATTCTAATTCCTATAGATATGTTGTAGTTTAATGTTTTTTGCTGTTGATTTATTAGCTAGAGTAATATTTAAAAGACTATTAAAGAAGACTTTACACTTTTATTTAGTCTTTTTCTTACAAATAGATAAAATAGTAAATTTTTGTTCAGCATTTATAATTATAATAACTAAGTTGTTAGCATTAGTCATTTAACCAAAAATTAAATATGAATGAAAAAAACATTATGTGTATAACTTCGTCAGCATTTTTAAAATCTTTTAATTTTCAATTATGTTATGAAGATATTTAAACTGAAATATTTTACATACATACTTTTTACTTGCTTAAAAAATAAAATATTTTAAAACCCCTATG
Organism: Aphis gossypii; assembly: GCF_020184175.1. Lineage (NCBI taxonomy): Eukaryota > Metazoa > Arthropoda > Insecta > Hemiptera > Aphididae > Aphis > Aphis gossypii. The sequence goes on along the minus strand of NC_065530.1, from coordinate 41,905,322 downwards.
AGAGAAAATGGATTTGTTATTCTTACCTTAAAGTTTCATAACAAGTCAATACACTCTGATGCTAAAACTAACAACACTATATTGGGATTGCTATACAAGTATTTTGATACGTTATACATACGTTAGGACATAGACTACACATATAGGTATGATATTATTATCCTTTTCTAAATATATACCTAACCTACCATAGTATACCATCCTAACGGATGTAGATGTGAATTTATTGGTATAAATCACGAGAAAGTACATATTATGATTAAAATAAACGAATTTTAAATAATTTCAAAATAATATCTATGTCATTTTAAGTCTCATCGACGAAAAACAACTATTATAACAATAAATAAAACGTTTATTAATAATTAAGTTTCTAAAATTATAATTTAATAAAATAAAATTATTATAATAAGTTTGATTATCTTTCGTAAATTGTAAAAACGTATATCATATAATAATACATTCAAACCAATATATCTCCTAACACGTTTAGCAATATACAGTATAAAATTTAGAGCTGTTAAGTTATATAAATAAGTAAAAAGTTATGATGTGTCTAACTGTCGAAGTAGGTACTTAAATATTTTACCGAAATAGGTTTTGATATAAGCTAAAAGCATAAAGGAGAGATGACGAGTATTGTGTATTGTATTCTGTAGTGCATTCCTAAACGTAATTTTAATGTAAAAATCCAAAGTGTACCAACCATATAATCATAAATAGAAGAAAACTCTTATTGTTTTTATAATGTGAATACTTAACCATGATAGTATTATATATTATTAAAATATGTCTTTAAACTTTAAACAACGAATATGTTGATTTCTTATATTTTCTTCTGAATGCATAAGTACAATTATATAAGTAAAAATCGATACAAGCAAATTAGAAAAAAATAAAATACTCCTATAAAATGAATAGCTTTCTTACACAAAATTAGCATTAAAAATATATTGTACAATTTAAATAGTAATCGACGATTTGATAGTTTGAGTAAATTAGTTTTTTTAAATAATATGTATTATTTTAAGTACAATATATTTTAATTGTTCATAAAATATTGTTAAAATTGTATTGTAAAACTTTTTAAAAATTGTATTCATGAAGGAGAGAATTGGTTAAGCAAATGATTTTTAAAAATAATTTAACTAAATGTTGCTTTTATGAAACGTATTTGACTTTTATGGCTTACCTTTTTATTTTTTTCTTATAGCAGTATGACTCACTCAGTACTAAATGGGATTACCTATAGAAACAACTTCTTTCTAAGGCTTTTTAGGCTTTAATTGGACAAAATCCATTTGCTATTTTATCGAATAACCAAATTTAATTTAAAAAAATAGAATTTCCTCCAAGTATACCAGAGCATATAGCGTAGATAGTTATAGTTTTATAAGAAAACATACACTAGTTTTAAGACGACATTTAAGCTTGTGTCACATGTGACATATACCTATAAGAGCATAACTGAGAGCTTTTAACCCCTCCCCTCTCCGCTATCTGGTGGAAATTATGTCAAGGGCCCATCTGTTAAATATTGCCATTTTGGGTAGGTACATTAATAATAGTTATTAACATTAAGTCGTATCCGAGAACGAGTATTAATATTATGTAAGCATAATAAGCATTTCGAGGTAGCACCGTCAAACGCCAAACGATCTTCTTTTTTACCTTTTTAGTGATACAAATTGTAAACGATATTCTATTATAAATATGACTAATTTTTTAACCATTAGATATAGGTAAACATATACGTTTTAAGTTACCTTTACTATAATGCGTCTGTATTGTTCAAATTACTTTTGTATTTTTAGATATTTTCCAGTAGCACCCTTATTATTAATATTATTAATTATTAAATGACTCACTTTTATTAACTTTTAATATTTTACCCTATAAAATATAATCAGGCGGATATTATCAAAACAAAAAAAAAAAAAAACAAATATAACATAAATCGAATACCATTTTAATATTAGGATTATTAAATAACTAATTAAGCAACCATTGAAAAAAGTCTTTAGGTGCAAGAAAAAACAGCTTAGTTCATCAAATATTTTGTAATATAGGTAATTTTTTAATTTTATTATTATATTATAACAGCATTGTGTACAGTATACGATCATCGATTCACGACAAAATCCGTTTTCCATAATATTATGTGTTTACAAAATTACATTTAAAAAAAATAATAAATAATAATAATAATTTGCTCAAGGGTATGCAATAGCGTCAGTTTCTAAGGAATTAACTAAATGCAATTTCCTAAAAGCGAACGAAAGTTTCATATAAATGTGTGCGTAGTAAGTGAACCTTAGTGCATGTGACTGTAGTTGTAGTGTAAAAAGAGATAGAGTAGAATTCCCGTGCGCGCACGGTCATGTCAGCAATTTGTACATAGCCAACAAGATATGTTTTCAGTTTTTTTATCACACTACTAAGTACTAGTTACGTTAAACGTACTACATTTACTTTTTTTAAAAAAAAAAGTTATCTTAAAGGTCATAATATACGAAACCGCGAATTTTTGAAACCACGACCACGACAAGGAAAGTAATCAGTACGGTTTTAAGTGCGCTCCTGGATCAGCGACGTGTTTCTATTAGTGTGTAATTAAAAAAAAAAAAAACATGAGGTGTAGTTTTAACGATAATACGTATTATATCACAAAAGTTCAAACTCTGAGACGATGGGCCAAACCCATCTGTTAATGCGTGTCCAACGTCCGTGCACATTAATTATCGTTAAACCGTTGTCGAGGACGGATCGCTTAAATTTACGATAACACCGAACTGAGAGATGAATGAACGATGAGAATGGCTAAATAAAAAATCACTTCACCTCGGGAAAGTCAAAAATTTCGAAGAAATTCCCAGAATGCAACAATGAGACTACGCCTCCGCGATCGTACATAATAACTCTTAAACGGATGTTTATCATTTATACAATAAACAAATAAATAAATAAACACCATTTTTGAAACTGCAAATGTATTTTTACGACGTTTGGAGCTGTGAAGAAATTATGAATATATTATTTTTTACTTTTGACGCACTTTAAAAAATAAACAACAAAACTACAATTTCAGGTGAGATTACAAACACATTCATAATATTTTTCATATTTACGCAGTGAACCAACAAATATTAGCTTCATATTATATTATGCTTTGCAAGTGCAATTTACCTACAAACTATTGGTAATTAATCGAATCAAAACAGTTTTTGTTGTTATTTCAAAAATATTTTTACTAACTTAAACTAGTATTTATAAATATTAGTAAAAAATATAAGTGTTTAATGTTTTTACTATTAAAACAATCTGGTAGATGTTTTAAAATATATATATGTAATATGTATTAATGTTTAGATGAATAGCTTAAATATTACATAATTTAATGGAAAAACTATTAAATTTCAAAAGTGAAATTACTTCATTAATTAGTATCTATATTAGTTATTAAGCATTCATTAGGAATACTTTATAGACGATACATATTATACGAGTATTATGGCATACAAGATTTTTGATTATTTGAAATCTGATTATTAATAGTTTTGACTTTTGTCTCATTGGACATTTGTGTTTGTAATTTATTATTTCCGTAGGTCTTGTAGGATATAATATTATTTCCAAACATGTTTGTAGTTTTGTTTGTTGAGATAGAATATCTGATTTTCTAGTATTCTAGTGTTCTAGACATATCTACATAAATAAACTCGTCTTCTATTATTGTAATTGTTACAATATAATATTAAAGAAAAAAAAATTAATTAAAAGTTGTAGGTATCTTTAATAAAAATAACTCTGTTTCAGTTGTCGATGTCTTACTTAACACATTGTAACACATTCAAACATAGACACATAATGTATGTTCAAAATTACATCAAAAATTATGTTGAAAAATACTACGTCCTCGAATTTCAGCGAAAAAACATTTGTAAATTTATTGTAATCATAAATTGTTCAATGATTAGTGAAATGTTTCCAAAAAAAAACAACACGTTGACTAGTAGCAGAGAATTTTAGATGTCAAGTATTTATTCCACCAATCCTTCTACGAAATAATTGTACGGGTAATGTAATATTATAAATTTATATAATGTATAATGTACAATATATATATAATATCTGTCGAGGGTTTTTGTTTGTTTCTGAATACAAAAATGAATTATTATAACAAATGAGTTAAAGCGAGGTATTTTATGTAATCTAGTTTTGGACCTTAATGTTCGCAAATGTGCTAATGTGTACAGTGACTTCGTATTTTTTCCTGCTAAATGTTTCAACAAATCAACAAAATAAAATACAGACATAAAGTACACGACTATTTTGAAATAACCATATTTCACAAACAATTTTCGTTTTCTTTTGTTTTGTTTTTAAACAAACGTGAGTATGATACTTCATTAAACACTCGAAAAAATAACAAATTCGTGACGATATTTTTAAATTAGATTATTATTTTTTTTTTTTTTGGAACTTGTCTCAAATAATTGGATTTTCCCCTTTAAATGGTCGTATTTTTTCTACTTCGTCAAACGATACGTGCTTGAATTTAAAATCGTTTATGAAATAAAAAGTATTGGTTTTTACTCTTGTCATAAATCATAATATATGAATGATCACAAAACAAATGGCTAACTTGCCGGATCATAATTTTATGCATTAATTTAATACAAATGTGTTTCTATATCGTGCAGTATATTTCATAAATTTAGTTAGTTCACAGAGTTGGGAAAAATGGATAATTGCACATTTTAAACATATACTTATAACATTTTGTGTTTTGTATTATTTGTGTATTTTGAAATGATGTTTCTTATTTAAATTAATAATCTACTATAATTAATTGAGAATATTCAGTAGTAGAACATTTAAAATTTTATAATTTATAGTTATTTATAGAACTTTATTTACTTTTTAAATATTCAATACTGATATGAACTATAATAAATAGCCAATATAGTAACATTGAATATTAAATTATTAACTATTATAATTATTATTAATTTTAATTATTTATATATTTTAGATTATATATTTATGTAAGACTTACTTTTTTTATATCTATAAATAAAATACTGATCAAAATCACTGATAAGAAAAGAAACCTTAGTATTATATTTCAATGAAATAAATGGGTAATATAAACAATTTTAATAATAATTTCTAAATCAATATTAGGTACCTACCAATAAATTTTTAGATTATTTTACGACAATATAGTATATCTTGTTAATAGATTTGTAGGTAAACGGTACATGGATTTTTCAAGCACAGAAAATACTGGTTTTTAAAGAAAAAATTCTATTGCCAGCTGCACCTTACATAACAATTTAATATTTACCTGCTTAGTATTTTCTTTTGATGAATGAATATTTTAAAACATCTTACCTGAAAAAAAAAACAGTACAATCAATTATTTAAATTTTATTAAAATATTTCAACTTTTATTAAGTTTGTATACACAAATATTTGAAGTTAATTGTGTATGAAATAATCTACAAAACATTGTGTTATGTCATGTCATTGATGTTTATGTATAATATAACAAATTTTAAATTGTTATCGGATGTATAGTGTATCTATATTCTATATACATATATAAGTAATAGCTTTATCAAATGTATAAGAACTTTCTATATTTCAATAATACATCGATTAATATTCAATACTAAATCAATCTCATTATTTTGCATATTTTAAATGACAACGTACCAATGATACATTTAAAATACAATATTATAATCATCGTATAATTATTAATTATATTTTTTCCCAAGTTATAAAACAATCACAGAGTATTAAATTATTTCATTTTAATTTGTGTAAATTAATTATTTACAAATAACTAAACTATACGAGTTTCACATTGTATATCGTAACTTAGATTTAAAATAATATTTTTATTAAATGTATTAATTCAGAATTTTTAAAGCAACTATAGTGCAATAAAATAAATATAAGATTATCTGTAGTTTTACAAATCCATCGTCATACATTTATGATGAATAAAAAAACTAATTAAAAATATATACATATACATATAAAACTGCATAAAATTCTTCTTCTTTTTAAAACAAACCAGGTAATGTGTTAATAGACAATATTGTCTTGCTTTACTATATAAAAATTTAATTATTTAATGACTTGAACAAATGTTATAGATTAATTATTGGACCATTGCCTCACTATTGATTCATTAAAATATATAAGTGATTGTTTATGCAACTGGAAATTAATTTAGTATGATAAAATAAACTATTTTTTTTCTTGTTTGTTGGGAATGATTTATACTAGCAAATACTTTAACGATTAATATTATTTTTTCTCTAAATTCTGAATAAATTATATTATGAAAAATGTTTCATTTTATTTGAGATCCTTCGAAATGATTACAAAATAAAACAATATTAGATTTAATAATATTTATGTCTTTATAGTAATCAATATTCAGCACTTTTGTGATATTCTCCTACTTTCTTCTTCTTTTTTTTACCTTCAAGGTTAATTCTTCTTTAACCCCTATGTAATATGTGTTTCCCATGAGTATAAAAAAATCTAAGTGTTAATCTACATAGAGGGTATAAAAAGTTTCGGGATTGATCGCTCAAAAAAAAAAGTAATTGGTTATGGGTCGAAACTTTCTCTCAACGTATCGTTCAACATTATATCCCTGCATAGTGACCTATCACGATTTTTTCAACTATTTTATTTTGAAAAAAACCGGTCATATTTTTTTTTACCATAATACTGTAACGTTTTAACGAATTGTAATTTAATGATTTCTTGAGTCAGATTTTTTATAAAATGTATTGTGTATATCTCCGTTATTGAAAGATTGAAATAAAGAAAAATGAGTACATAAATAAAATATCGATTTTGATAGTACTGTTGTCTATTATATATTGAATAAATCATATAGTTAGATAATTGGAGAAGTAGCTTGTTCCAAATTTGTTCCCAAGCCCAAAACCCAAATATTGCATACTGAATTGGTTTTCGTTTAAAAAAAAACTTGAGCCGAATTGGTTCCCGTTTAATATGCATATTTATCTTCTCAATTTCACATAATTTATACATAAAATAATATATACGTTCAATCCATTACCCATACAGAAATATCTTAATGTATCAAGGTATCAGCAATAATTGTGGAACTGTTCAACAATCTATTGCAATACAACAATTATAACTATAGAGTGTACGCATATTTATACTTATATTAATTATAAATATTTTATACTTCATATTAGGTATCTAATTTATATTTATTCCTCAACTTTGTACAAATTATTAAAAATAAAAATTGTAACTATCTGACCTGAACTCTAACGAGAACCAGTTCGGCTCAACCTAATAAAATACCTTTTTAGAATGGGACCTAATTTGGTTACTCTCGGTATAGTAACTATTAGATCACATGATCTGAGTGTTACCATTGCAATACTCTACTCCCCTAATAATATTATAATATAGTCAAAACTTTTAAAACTCTTTTGATATTAAATATATACATAAAATAATAAAATATAAAAAAATGCTTTACAATCCAATATAAATATATGCATAATAACTAAATATATGTTGTAATTCAAAAAAGTAAAATATAACGTTGTTTTTTTTAAAATTGTTTTTAATACTTAAATTATTTTTCGGATACTAAGTATGTAAAATAATACAAATATTAATTTTATAATATAATTAGTAGCATAATACATAATAAGTATTATCTAATTGATAATGTTATATAATATTTTATATCAATTAGAGACAACTATATCACAACTTCATCGAAAAAAAAAATCACTATAGAAAAAACACTGACATTATTGAGTAGTAAGACACAATTTTAGATAATCATTATATATATATATATATATTATACAAGTATTACATTTGTTCTTGATTAGTTTCAATCATGTTCAATAAACCCAAGGGATTTTAAGGAACAATATTTCTCAAAATATAACAGCAATATAATTTATTGTGTCAAATTATTTTTGTTGAATCGAGTTTTATATGTGTTTTACGCTTGTTTAACCCAATAAAATAAGCAGACATTTAGCTTAAAAATACGATGTTATTTTTTCATATATAATAATATAATATATAGGTACCGATGTTTATGCATTTTAGATTTTGAGGGGAGAAATTATTTTATTGATTCTACAAAAGTGTGTTGTTTTTTTGTGTGTGTAGGTACACGATAAGTGTTCAAATAGAGTTAGGTTATGCTTTTATTTTTATCTTTTCCACTTTGAGTGTAGTTTTGAATAGCGAATTGTATCTAGTTTTTACACTAGAGAGATCATAATTAAAAATGTCTTTCATTTTTTTTATAACCAGAAAAACAAACAAAACGGAAAAGAAGGCATATTTTAGCAAATTCAATAGGTATTAATATTAAAATAATTATTTTGAAACCATGGTTACCTTAAACTGTACGTACATTATTAATTACCTATTATTATTATTATACATAGATTAATTTTAAGATATTATCTATCTATTAAGATACATCATGAACCTATTCACACTGGTATACAGTAATATGGTATTGAAACAAAATAACAATATGTGGTTTATATTTTAATATAATAATTAAATGGGTTTTATGTAATTTTTTTCGCAACAATAAAATCAATTTAGTATAATAATACTATTGATGAAATTAATTACTTTATTTACTTTCAAAAATTGTACTAAGTCAATAATCAAAGACTTAAATAGCTGCATTAAAACAACATATATAATGAAATATATACTAAGTGATATAGGCTGACAGAATTTTTCAACCCATGATGTATCAATAAATTCAAATTTAACACACCTATAATAGTAACCCACTCGACATTTAATTTACAACAGAATGGTACTCACTTTACTACCTTTTTAAATTACCAAATCAAGTCTATAGTGATTACATTAAAACAGAAAGGTAACAGAAGTAAAATATTTTAAAGACTCTTTTGGGTTAAAGTCGACCTTATGAATTTATAAGATACTGAAATATTTTTTTCTTCGTAAATATTATGGATAATTATTCATTTAGATTGTGTTTTAGTATATCTATATGACTGCAAAAGTTTTTAATAAATAATTTTATTATTTAAGTAAACAAACACAATTAAATATAAGAAACTACAACTGGATTTGATTTCCTAAGTCCTAATACTAATTTTAAAATAGGTTTCATTGCAACCCAATACATTATATAATAGTTTAACATACATTATGGTGTTTCATTATTGACTTAATTAAAAAATATTAAGAAAAATTGAAAATTTCTGTTGTCTATAAATAACTAAAATAAATCAGAATATTTTAAAAACTTCATTGTGGATAGATAACGTTAATATAAACATTTTGTGAAAATGTCGAATATTTTCAGTGATTTGTTTTTAGGTAACAACAATGTAAAAAAATCGATTTGGTCAAAAACTGGTTTTGCATAAAATTCCAGTGTGTCCGTCAATTTTTTTTCGTTTTTGGATAATATTACTATTTACCTCTATAAAAACAATATTTATTCAATTTGTCACTGAAAACCATCCATGAAGTTTTAAATTGAAACATTTTTTTGATAAATTGTGGTGTATACAGACACAAAAACCAAAACACATCATTGTAGAATCACTAGAATCTATACATTCATCACTCCGTTCAGAATATAAAGAATTTAAATGTATAAAAATACAGAAAAGTGAATGATAATAATTTTAATAAACGATATTATAATATAATTTTGCTTTTAAAAATAGCACATTGATGGACTGCAACCAACCATATAATTGTAAAATTCCTGAAAATTTTGAATTTATAAAATAATATGTTTTCTAGTAATAATATTGTAGAAACTAATTAGTTTTCTACGAAAGAATAATACCCAGAACTAACATAATGTTCTAACTGTACATCAAACTATAAATCTCCATTACTCTCATTGTACTGTCGTACTGATAATATTAAGGCAATATTAATAATGATGGAACTATATTATTTAAAATACAAAATGTTGTTGATTTAATTTGTTTAATGTTTGACCTAATTATTATATGACTATTAACCATTAAAACTAAATTATTTTTCTGAATCGTAGAAAAGAGGAAAAACAATGATTGATTATATATCACTGAAATAACAAATAATACATGTTAATTAAAATATATTTATCATCATTTTTATGAAATTCCCAAATAGATAGAAGTAATAAATTAGAAATTGTTCATTTTTAATTGTCCTTCATCAAGAGGAATATTATGATAGTTATTGTCATTTAGTATCGACCCAACCCATTCGAACTTCTATAAATGTTTTCCGAAACTTAAACTTGGTTTATCCATATCTTCGAACAGTAGAAATATTTGAACTGTCAACAAGTTTTCTCGTAAATCACTATTCAACGTAGTTTATGTTTGAACGCAAAACATTGTTTTTACCTCGTGGTGGTAGTTAGTTGCGATGGCATATAATTAAAACTGTGTTAATAAAAATACAATATCGACGAGTATTGTGTCATTGAATGACATACTAATAGAAATTATTGCAAATTATTGAACGTTTTGTATTATTATAATATTGCATAATATAAAGATCTTATCACCGTTTCTAAATTTTACGCCTGGTATTATATGCGGAAAAATATTAAATATTAAATACAATTGAAAAGGCTGAGAAATAAAATTGAAGTTACGACTGAAAATCAAAAGTTGTTTTTGAATTTTAGATCAGTAAAATGCAAGATCGTGAATCAAGCCTTAAAGAAAATGTAGAATTGAAGTACTTTAAAAACTTCTGAAAACGTTATAAAATCTCTAGATATTATAAAAAAATATTATATAATGGTTCCCTTAGAAATAATTCAATAAAATATCAGTTCGTATTATCCCTATAAAAGCTTGTGTCTATTTTAACACAATATTTAATATAATTATTATAATATACCTACCAATTATTATTTTAATAAAAATTAAATTAGTTGAAATAAAAGTGTAGATACTGCTACGAGTACGTATCAATAATGATGATGTTAAATTAAAAAGATTTGTACTTTATAAATATGATTTGTATTCTAAGTTTAAAATACATTTTAATAAGACAATAGTTCAAAAAGTTAATTCACGTGAAGGTGCGTATATCCCATGACGTATTACTGGGTATTAGTAGAGCTTAGTGAAGAAATTTCCTCGAGTACTAAATGCTGAATCCCATAAAGGGTTGCTTCAATTTCAAAGTACCTTATACCAATGATCTATTTTTATTTTTACTGTGTATTAATTTAACTGTTTTTAAATTCAATATAATATATTAAAAACAAATCCTGAAATGAAAATAAAATATACAAAGCAAGTTTCTAAAGTAAAATTTGACTTTGTATAAGTTACATCTAATAAATAATTACTCAAAAAATCTAATCCAATACCAACTTCAGATTTTTGCGTTATATTAGGTATTAAAAATATAAATCACAAATTAATTAAAAATCATAATCTTATAACTTTCTGTTTCGATTTTTTATAAATATGTTGGCCATAAATAACAATTTATAATATTATAAACATATCATTATAAATGTAATCAACTGAACATTGTTGTTGTTGTTTTTTTTTTGAAAACATTATATTAAGTATAGAAATCTTATATGAACTATATGAACGTTTATGTATTGATTTATAGCTTAAGACTCTTAAAAGTATTACTTTTTTATTTTGTTAAAATACCATTTTATTATGTAAACAACAACAATACATTTATAGAAAAAACTTATCATCATAAATTGATGCTGACATGTATAAATAAATCCACCGGTGTGTTTTAAATGTATGTAAGCTATCAGGAAAGATTACAAACCTGTGAACATTTAATATATGTCATGACACACGATTTATTTTTAAAGTAATAATTTTAGTAATACTTTAATATGTTTGTTAAAGTATTTATATTGGTAGTCATCGTTATAATATTTTATTTCTTACATAAAATGTGATTTATATGATACTACCTATCCTATAATTATTCCTTTGTAGTTTTTAAAATATTTTATTTATTTATAGACTAGTGTATAATAGGTAGGTATGTTGCATTATATAAGTAGGTACTTGCATATATTTAAACATTTAATTGGACAATTAAATAATTTTAATTACCAATCATTTCCCATATAAATGTAGAAAACGTGTAAATTGATATGATAAATAGTAGCTATTAATATTGTACTACATTATTTAATAGGTCAATGTAGGTAATGGATGTATTAAATTTAAATTAATAATATAAAATAATATAATTATATTTAAAATACGATTCTGACTGCAACGGACAAAGGTACTATTAAGTCACATGCAAATAAACCGTTCGATTCTCTGAAGTACTTTCACGTTTTTTTATTCATAAATTAAAATACGGTAGGTAAGTATCAACTTGATAGTTATAGATCTTATAGATTTTAAGCGAAACGAAATATTATGTATTGATTTTACAAAGATATCTATGTTTGAACTATTTTAATAAATTAATTAATAAAATTCAATTTATCACTAGGAAAAGTATAATGGATTTTTTTTACGTTTAACCCCCAAAGTTCAAACTAGATTCACTATTTTACTAGAAAAAATATTGAAGTTGAAAATCACTTTAACTGCTTTAAAATGTGGTGGTAGACAACAAAACACAAAAAATACACATATCATTGTAAAATCAATATATTCATCCTTTTTTTCAGAATCTAAAATGTGTTTATGCCAATTTATCATTTTTTGGATTTTTTCTTAAAAGTACAATATTTGCATACTATTTATCGACGTTATATATTTTTTAAGTCGTAACACATTTAGATAATATTGAAAACTTAGCAAATATGTTAAAGTAAACAAAACAAAAAAGTTTATCATTGTAAAAATGATATTCATTTTTGCTTGGGTGAATATTTACTTATTTAAAATATAAAAAGTTACATAAAAGAACTATTAAATATTTGTTTTTATTTATATTGAACATAAAAAAAATAATAAATAGCTTTGTAAAACTCATATGTTATATAATATTATCGTAGACGTACATAGTTTAAGTATTTAATGTCAATACATAATTAATGATAAATAAATGTAAATATAAATATTATATAAAAAAGAGATATTTAATCAAAATAATATCTTCATATTAGTTGAAAATATTTCATTGTTTATATAATATTATAAATAAAATATTCAAAATTGTTTGAGAAAAGTAAGTTATTTTTAATTTAGTGAATTTCGTGTAGTAGTTTTACAAGTGTTCCACTATTTATTTAGTTACTTGAAAATTAAATTATTGTTTGTTTGCTATGCAAAAGTGTTCGCTTATATGTAGCTTTTATGATCTGGAATGCAATTAGATTAATTCGAATCAATAAAATAACATCGTAATATTTTTCCAAATTTCATTGTACCTTTGATCTAACTAATATCCTAAATGTTCAAAAACCAAAATCTATCAAATATGTAGTTATAACATATGTATACGCCGATTTAGGTATTTGGTGTACAATGAATATACAAATTAAATTTATATTTAAGAAACTTACTGAATTTAAACTAATACAAGAAATACCCACCTAGTACGTTGGGTATAACTCTTTACAACAAAGAAAATAATAATATGGCAATAACTAATGATATTATATACAACGTAGATCTAGTCGCATAGATACGATATTTGGATATTAATCATAAATAAATTTAAATTAAAACTAAACATTGTTTTGTATAAGGTGTTCTAATATTCATTTAAAATTGTTTAATTCTCAGAAAAGGTAAATCACCTGAAACACGAATTGAAAAAGATAGAAAAACAACGGTTAAATCTATTGTGTTACAAATCACAAAACAGACCTCTTTGACTAGATATTTTTTTTTTTTTTAATTTGATAACTTTTGATGATTGGTAACAAAAACGTAATAAACTTTCTATGATAAGTGTTCTCACTTTACATTAGGTACCTATATTCAAACATAATATGTACCATGTATGATTCAATGAATATGCGGTTCTAATTATTAAGCATCCGATGCTAGTCACAGCGACGCAATAATTATCATTAGTTTAATTAGCACTTTAGTAATAAGTACTTTGTAGACTCCAATAATTTCAAAAAGCATTAACTACTATAATATATTAATATTTTTAAAATGATTAATTTTATGTAGGTAGTAGTTTATAAACAATAATTTTATATTTATTATGACTTTCACACTATCATATTATTAATCAATATCTTATCACGAGAATTTTAAAAAATAAATTTTTGATAAATTAAATATTTATTTCTCATATACCACATTTATATTCATCGACATTTAAAAAACCAAACAATTTTCTTAATAATTTAAAATATAAAGTAAAAAAATTAAAAAGTGGGCAAGTGAGTACCGCTCTGCTGTACATTAGGTACCGTATGGATCATTATTATATATTATAGGAGTGTTAAATTTGAATCCAATGATAGTTATTATTGTATACGAAAAACGATTCTGAACGAAGATGATTTGTCAGCCTAGGATATAATTTCTAGTGGTTGGTGAAAAAGGTGGTTTAAAAAAACCAGCTTATATTAAAAAATATTTTGAAAATTAAATCACGTAAATAAAACGCGAATCTTAATAACTGGTAAAATTTTCAAGTATCTACGACTTATACTTTTTGAATAATAACAAATATTTAAAATCGTTTGAAGATAAATCGTTATCGTTACGCTATTTCGTTAAAATTTAAAATTCAAACGCACTTAAAATTTTTCCTATAGTGATGCTTCGAGTTTTCTCTATAGATACTTGAAGGTAAACTTATGGAAAACTTAGTGTTGTATTTTTAATCCTTAGTTATAAACACAAAAAATTTTATGATTTTTCAACCTCAAATATTTCGCAAATATTCATAATTTTGACGAATTTTCGTCAAAATTTGAACTTCAAATGCTAATAAAAAAAAATTGTGCCTATGTATTCTTATAATTTTTTAATCACTATAAGAATAACATATGAGGAACTTTGTATTAAATTTTCAAGTATTTTGATAGGGCCAAAAAAATTTTATCGACACTTCAAAAATATTTTTTTAGAAAAATTGAAAATTTCAGTTGTCTATAAATAGCTCAAAAAAAGTCAAAATATTTTGAAATTTAAATCACGTAAAGAAAACGCGAATCTTAATAACTGGTAAAATTTTCAAGTATCTACGACTTATACTTTTTGAATAATAACAAATATCAAAAATCGTTTGAGGCTAAACCGTTATTTAACGCGGTTTTTGTAAAAATTTAAATTTCAAACACTCATACAATTTTTTTGTCTGAATCCGGTAGAGTTTTTTTTACAGATATTTGAAGAAAAATGTATGGAGAACCTTGTACCAAATTTTCAAAACTTAGTTATAAAAGAAAAAAATTTTATGATTTTTCAACTTCAAAATTACTTGCAAATTTTCGCGTTTTCGACAGATTTCGTAAAAATTTGAACTAAAAACGCTTATAAAAAAAAATTGTGACTAACGATTTTTAATTTTTTTTAGCTACATTAAAAACAACTCATAAGGAACCTTGTATTAAATTTTCAAAACTTTTTGGTCATCCAAAAATTTTTTTATCGACACTTTAAAAAAAATTTCTCAAAAAAATCGAAAATTTCAGTGGTCTATAAATAACTCAAAAAAAGTCAAAATTTTTTGAAAATTTAACTATATACGGATACTACTGACATTAACATTTGGTGAAAATTTCAAGTATTTTCAGTGATTAGTTTTTGAATTACAACCATAAAAAAAATCGATTTGGTCGAAAACTGGTTTTGCGTAAAAATTGCCGTTTTTCCGTCATTTTTTTTTTGTTTTTCTCGATTTTTTTGAAAACTATTGGAAATTTTTTACTTTTGACCCCCCAAAGTACAAACTACATTCACTTTCCTATCCGAAACAGGGTCCACTTTTTAAAATCGGAGCACTTTTACTGCTCCAAAACGTGGTGACAGACACAAAAAAAAAAAAAAAAAAAAAAAAAAAAAAAAAAAAAAAAAAAACACACACATCATTGTAAAATCAATACATTCATCACTTCGTTCAGAATCTAAAATCTAAAAGCATTTTAATATATTTAAAATTTAAAAATCATATTATATTTAAATTAAAATGTATAAATATTATTCACATACTAATAATCAGAGTACAAAAATAGAAAGACATAAAATTACATTACTCATATTTTTACCTTTAACAATTGAATAACTTTAAAAATAAAGATATAGTGCGTCTCATGTGAAGTATAAACAATACAACTGAACTCGTGTGTCTTCAGTAAAGTGTAATATTGTAATAATTAGTATATTGTTATTAGTTATTATGTATTATCTATATAGATATCAGTATTATGAAATTATTTAATTCAAGTACAGAACCCTAATAACGATTTTAAGAGCACCAAAGTCTTACCGAAACGATTTTCGCTCATTTACAGTGATGATATAAATTTTTATCGTGGTGGATTTAGTATTAATATGTGTTCTGTGCACTCGGTTTTCATTAAAACTAGTCTATTTCAGACCTTCATGTGGTCTATCATATTTTCTACAAACGTACAATATGCGTAAGATAGCAATCAATTCTACGTGTACGTATTTCGAAAATCTATACTCTAATTGGTTGATTACGTAGAAATTCAGTGCAAGTCCGATAAAAAATAAACCACTCATGTACTTAAATGAAATTTATAAAATCATTTACTTGACCCAATCTCCTAATATTGTGCTTATTTAACATTAGTACAATCTACGTTTGAGTATAATAGAATTTGCTCATACACCTGTAAGTTGTCAGTTTAACATGGTATTTCGGCCAAATATTGATTATTATTATTGAAATATTTTACTAAGTGGGGTGGATATTGCTAAAAAACAGAAATTGATAAATCTATAGAAACATGTACTACTTTAATAACTAGAAAGTAACTTAATTTTTGTAAATCTTGATTATATATACATAAAATAAACTCAATATAAAAAATAATTAGCTTCAAATTATTTAATACCCTATACATACCTATACACCTACGCGTTTTAAATGAAATCACTTCGTGAGGACATTTTTTAATTTATTATAGTGACTTATTTACAATATAAAAGATTTTTATTTTGAGTTTTTGCATCAATAATAACCTTCCCTGTTCATCACATCCTTTAAAAATAAAGGATACCAAAGACCTCTTATTGTATGACATCGAAAACTTAACTTTTGAAATTTTGGCAATGAATGGTTTATAATGGCTATGTATGAACATGGTATAGATGATCAATCACGGTAACCATAATTTTAAATTTGTCTAAAAAAATAATAACTATACATCCGAACCATGAAGTTTAAGATTACTATTATAATATTATATTATTATTATTTATAATAATATAGCATTTATATTTCAGCTAGTGAAACACTAGTGGTATGTTCTGTTACTCAAGCATGCACTTGGTGGAAAAATTGAAGTTTTTCGATTAAATGGTTGTTGATAATAATATATTAGGTATATACAAATAAACGTTCTTAGTAAATAGTAGAAACTGATTTGAAGAACGCCCAATCTAGACTGACGGTTATAGTTGTGTTTTACAACAATAATACTGTTTACACCCAATGTGTAATATAACAACAGCCTTGTGCTGTCACAAGTTGGGAAATATACATTTTTTCAAACCTATAGGTTACTTTAGGTTACTAAATTATAATTTTGTAAAATCTTATAATACATAATATTATAGTTGTAATTTATTATTTTGTACCTATATTTAATAAAAGCAAAATTAACAACACAGTACTAACAGCAATTAAAAGTTATTAAATCTTAAAATTAATTAGATCAACTGAAACTCTGTTTGAGAACCACATCACATTTCAAATCTGAAAACTGGTTTATATTTTACAAACTTTTATGAGAAAAGTAGAGTAAGTTTAAACACATTTAAGAAGTTTTGACTTGAAGTGTATACAAAAAAAAAGACACGTTAACTCAAAACAAGTTATTTTAATTAAAAACAATGATAGAATGAAAATTGGATTGTTCGTATATTTATGCAAAATATCAAATAAACAACTATATTTTTATTTTTATTTATGAAAAATACATAAATTAATAAATTGCGCACTTTAATACACAATCAATGAATAAAATGATAATATTTACAAGTCAATGGTATAAACAATTCCATTAATTGGATGCTATTACTTTTATTAAAAATATAGTTAAAAAACGACTCACCAATTGCATATAATTTTATAAATTAAAATTTTAATTAAACCAATTGTGTGTATACCTTAAATTATGTACTGTGTATACTATTTATTATTACCGGAAAAAAAAAATGCATTTCCTCACGTATATGATCTTAAAAATCAAATTATTCATTATTGTTTTTTTCACTTAGCAAACCAATAGCTCATGATTTTTTTGTTCATTTCATCAATTTTGTTGTTATTTAAAATGGTAAGAGTTCAAATATTTAATTCTTATTGTTGAAACAAAATTATGTCCCATATTCAAGGATAACTATGAAAAACAAGGAGAATATCGTTCGTATTTGACTGTTTAATATGTATGGGATTATACAGTCTATACCAAAAATACCAACATATTTATGGCGATCAAAATATAAACGTTCCAAATCCCGATCAGTATAATATTTAAATAACTTGGCTGCCGAGTACCTAAATCATTACACAGATGATGAATAATTGTGTAATAATACAATTTAAAACAAAAGTACTTCAACAAATAATAAATTTTAATTTTAAGTTATTAAATTATTGATTGAAGTTTGTAACGAACATAGTTTGCTAATACTGAGGGAAGGTCTTTAATACTGATGTAGACTTCAGTTTAAAATTAAAATAATTATTTATAGCTTAAAGAGAAAAAATATTATAGATAAATTAAAATTAATAGTTCTTACCTGATCAGTAGTTGTAAATTATTTAATATTAATTCTAAGATATATTAACAGAATTTTATTCCAAAATGTAGTAATTACTATATTATTAATCACAAAATACTTATCTAACATAATATTACATTCTATATTAATTATTAGGTACATTTTTTCTTAAAACAAACAATACTTATCTATAAATTCATAAATTATATTATTAAATACACATGTATTATTAAAACACTAGGCAATACAGTTAAACGAACCAACGTTAATGCGATTCTAGAATCATCGATGTACATGATTTGCGGAATAATTACACATAATGTTTTCTATTGATAAAACATGTTCAGTGCAGAACATTTTGGAAGTCTGACCTAATTACATTTCTTATATTTTAAATAAATTAGATAGTTACACAGTTCGATTTTGATTATACAAACCTATAATCTTCATGCCTATAATAATATTATGGCTGTATTATATTTTATATTACTTTGACTAGTGTCGTATTTTTATAAAAACCTAAGGAAAAAAATAATTTATTCATCAAAATATTAGTATACAAGTCTTGTGTTTTAATAAACAAATTATAGGTAGCTGATATTGTTAAAAACTATTAAGTTCATCATTTATTAATAAAAGATACTGTTTATAATTTATATTTATAAAATAATTTGTCATATAAACATGAGATCGTTGCCATTTAAGTAATTGGATGTATAAGAAAGCTTTAATCTTGTATTTTAGTATTCAAATTAATTACTCAATGTTATATTTTATATATAAATTGTGCATAGGAACATGCGCGCAACTAGGGTCAAATTTTTGGTGGGAGGAAGGCTAGAATTATATAAGTTACACAGACTTAACATTGATATTATATTTATAAATTATTGATATCGAACTAGAAAAATTAATTATAATTATAATCAAGACAATTTATTAATGAATTCATAAATCATAATAATACTGAGTAGGTAGTTTGGCGTATTGAATATTTACATACTTGGATTACAAAAACTATATCGACCCTTTCTCCTTTTGTGTCTACTCTCTACAGTTCGAGTAGTTTCTACGATAGAGCCTGTATTATTTTTTACTAACAATATATTTTACTTATATGACATCCCAAGACATATCAAATGACGCGAACGGGATACAATCGTATCTGGATCATAAAGGCAATAACATTTTATCGACTTATTCTTTGTAACAATATAAGTGTCATGATCTATAGTTTTGTATATTATACTTAGTATATATGCTTCGGGGGTAAACTTCACACAGATAGTTTGTATCCGCCATTAAAGGTCGTTTGGCCTAATGTATAGACCACGATAATTTATTGTCGATAAATTTAAGGTTTTCTTTAAAGCTCGTTGTACAAACACAAAATAATTTAAATCCTAGTGTGATTTAAATTGATTAAATTATCGTAACTATTCAAGTCAGAAACTATTGAAATGGTAAATATATCATCGATCGTACTGACGATGAAAAAATAATAATTGAAGCATAAATATTAAGTACTTATGGTGGGTAATAATTTTCACCATTATAGCAATGACGGCATAAAACAGAAAAAAAGTTAATCATAAAATATAATAGCTTATGCATTCTCGCCTTGGTCAAAGAAGCGGGTGGAGAAACTTTTGGGTGACGACGTCACCGGGTAAAACAGATAGGCATACCGAAAACGATATCGGAACAGTCATGATAAATACTCCAACCTATTCCGTGACTTATTATAAAACCTCGTTTAATATCGGAGAAACTTCAGGGCGTTAGTAAAGTGTTATTAATATAATAATGTCGGTGTGGACTAAGACTTGGCGACAATGAAGGGAGTGAGATGGTTAAGACTTAAGTAGGGTGGAATAGTGAGATGCAAAAATAATGGAAAGAAGTGACGGTCAGGTTTGAATTGCGAATAGGAAAAAAAGAACACGTCTCGTAGAAGGAGACCCGTAGCAGAAAATGCTTTTAGACTCGATGACATGAATTTTTTTCCAACCACATCCCTTAGGCTCGGGTTATAATTTCGGATGGTGCTTCGAGTTCCTAGCTGTTTGAAAAAATCTCTCCTTATCCTACCTTACCATCACCAAGGGAGGCGTGAGTAACTTTATTAAAAAAAAACAGACTGACGGCAGAACGTTTTTTTTCATACTGTAGCGTTAGGGTCGTGACCAGGCGAGGAGACTATATCTGAATATATAATATATACGTATTATTTTACAGGTAAAATAAACTCAAAGAAAATTAAATAATTTGTCCGATATTCAATTTCCATGGAGCATGAGGGGATCGTGGTAAAAGTTGAAAAACTACTGTGGTACGCGGGGAAAAACAATAATATAATAACGAGAAAATGACGAGTAAATTTATTATTACCATTATTATTATTGCGACATCCCTGCAGTGCGGTTGAATTATGATTGTGTTTGTATTAATTAAATATAACGCCACTATACCTGCTGCAGGAGTTTTTTACGGTAAAAATTTGAACGACAAAATAAAAATAATATTTTTTATCGAATTATGTACGGTGTGGTAGTGTGGTATAGGTAGTTGATCAAACCAGCAGTATTATAAACCGGATAAAAAATATATATAAAATAAAGATAAATTACTTTTTTTTATTATGTTAATTTATTGTTTTAAAATTATAACAAAATATAATAAAATGTCAATATTTCAAATAAATTTATGGACACATATCTGAACTTATTTAATAAATTTAAATAAATCTGTCAGTAAAATTGAACATTGTCACGGTTATATTATTATTTTAAATATCTTTGAAGATAATAATTATTCACAAATCCAATATTTTTATAACTAAACACTATAAAAACAATAATGAATAATTTTATTGATGATAAAAATCATTGTTAATAGTAATATGTGATCTATAACAAAAAAACAGCATTTTATTTTCAAAAAGAGCATAATAAGACGTAATGAACATTCATTACTATTTAATAATATTTTATTTGAGAATAAAACCTTAAGTAGGTATACAAAATTATGTTTAATCTAATAAATCGTAAAACAATAATAAAATTATTAAACAAATGATAGTTAGAGGGTAACTTAGATAGATTATATCTTATAATTTAAATAACAAATTGGTTTTGTCGTACAGTAGTGAACATAGAATGGTATTATTAAAGATAAAAATATTATAAGGAGAGCTGTGAATTTTATGCAATAATAGTGACAACATATTAGGTATATACCCAAATAAACCAAATAATAAAAATAAATAGGTTCATAATTATTTATACAACATGAAAGATACCAAAAAAATATTTTGTGAAAAGTATTAAAACTGTATACAAAAAAAAAAAAAAAAACGTATAACATTGAACAAAAAATTACTTATTAGGTATATTATTAAAATAATTTCATATTTTAATAAAAAAATACTACGAATATAAGAAATACAAATTGCAATATCCATATTTTCCTCTCAAACATGCAATAAACATATGAAAATACAGTTTTACTCAATTATATTATGCACTAATGACTAAACTATAAAAAAATATTAAATATAAAATGTTATATTTAGAATGCTTATAATATACGTAAAACTGTGTATTTAATTTATTTTTGAATTTGGAACGAAATTTATCAATGTGAAATTCACAGTGCTGACTAGATTATAATCATAATATTTATGGTATTATTATTAAAACGTAACTGTTTAAAAATCGAGGCGCAAGTGTGCATAGACATTTTTAAGAAATTTTCTATATTTTATCATTAACAATGAATATAATATATAATAATACAATGTATAATATGCATTGTATAAATCTATTATAACAGTATTAACAGTATTCGTTAAAAGGTGGGTTTATGAGAGTGAACCTTGAATTTGTCATAGTTTAACGCTTATGACGCAGCACCTTAATAACCGTCGTACAACATGAATTTTGATAGACAATTCGGATCAATCGGCGAACAAAAATAAAGTGAATATTTACTCGGATTGAATAAACCGCACCGTCGGGTCGTTGGTTAATCTGAACCTAACCTAACGCGAATTTGTCCAACCAGAGACGTGACGCGATCTCGGTCTAAATCGGGATCCCCGACGCCCAGACTCGGGTTAAATAATGAACAAACCATTTAGCAGACCACTGACCCCGAAATAAAGGTCCTGCCGCCACCGTGGCTTTTCGGCGCATCGACGACGACAGCACCGACCGGAGTGAGCGAGACGGTTGTTTCATATACGTACCTACTTTACTTAATAATGCAATGGCGCGGAGGCGGCCTTTGGACGGGCAGTCTGTAATATACATCATTATAGCGGACACGCTTCAGCGGACAATGTCATCTCGTCCATCACGAACGACTCATACATTCTATATAACGTTATGTAAAGATATTGTTTTTATCTCAGTCGCACTCCACGCAACCATGATGACGATGGTTGACAACGATAATATATTGTTATTATTATTATTATATAGTAATAATATTATGTTAATGCGCTTGAACGGAAATTAAGCTTAAGCAATAATTTATTATTCACCTATCTAGTGTCCATTTACTGCGTGACTATGACGCGATATATTGGCCAATGTGGTGACTAAAGCGTTGTCTGTAAAAATAATACAATATAATATATCGCGTATGTACGATATACGTGTTAAATGTAACTATATGCTACTTAAAAATAAAGTTCTAAAATCATAGAAAAGTACAAAATTATTTTTCAAAACGTCCTATAATTGTGTGTTATTCTTTCAGCTTAATAAATATCAACTGCTAATATTAAGCAGGCTATAGTTAGAAAAAATTTTAAAATTATAGATTTACCTATATAGTTTGTTGTTTTCATTCAAACATTTAAAAAAAAAAAACATTGTGTACCACAAAGTATGATACAAAAAATTATAAATTGCAATTACGTATTTATGTATCTTATTATTAAAAAGTAATATAATATAATATAATAAAATAATAATAAATAATAATAAAAAAAAAGTAATATAATATAATACCAAAAATAATTTTACAATCATTTTTAGTCTTTCAAACAGATTATAAATTATAAATCAAATTAAGAAAAAAGTTATGAAAATCAAATTATTTAACATAAAAGCAAAACATATTAATTAAACTAGCTGAAAATCAAAATGTAATATTGTTTATTCTACTCAGGAGCGAATTAATAATTTCCCGAGAGGTATGTCTACGTGATACATAACTTTATTTTATACCTTTTTATTATTAATTTATTACGATGATTAAAATTTACATTAATACCGATTAAATTTATCACTTGATTTGAATACTCAAACTCAGTTCATTGGAATGATGAAGGTTCGAACTCAGAAGGTCCAGTCCAAATCAGCTCCATAAATTTTGCACCGTCGGAATAGTTGTAGCTTTGTATTACATCAGTAGAAAAATAGGTGAATACTTAAAAAATCTGACGTTTAATGAACTTATAATCCCTTGATAGTTTAATAAAAAAATATATTCTAAATAAATAAAAATACTTTGTATATAGTAATTATTATATTATGTTTGAACATATCACAATGTAGTAACATAAAATGAATTGAATGGTAACTACTCATAACTTTATGATAGAACATACCAGTAACAAAAACACGTGATAAATTTTAATTAAAAATATTTATTAAATCAAAACTTTGAAAATGGTTAATTTGTATGGAAGTAAAATAATTTAAAGCATTGACATAATAGTCAAACGAGTAATCATCGAGTTCAATTATTCTGAAATCGATTTAAACGAATTTCTAAGTAACTTGTTTCCTGGGATTTTTTTTTTTGTTTTTGTTAAATGTATGGTGTTTATTTTAATTTAAAAACTTTTGTGATTTTTATTTTAAATTTTTGATAATTTTCAAGATATTCAAGTAGTTTTATAATGATTTACTTAATCGAAAATCGTAGTAAATAAACAGAAAATAAGTGTACATTATGACTGTACTCCACTCGACGCAGGTAAGACATTTAGAGTTATAAAATAATAAAATATACTCATAAATGGTATTGTTGTTAAATGGAATTTACTTAAGGTGATTGAGTATATACGAAATTACTTCGGTTGTAAATTCTACATAATATGTAATAAAATGCCATGTAAACGAAAAATTTAAATATAGGTTTTTTTAAAAAAATATTCAAATGATAAATTTTATATGATTAAGAACAGAAAAATAAGCCAATAATTAATAGAATATAATGATAATGGTACTTAATGACTTTAAGGGATGTATTATTTTTTGGAGCCATGATTTGTCATTTCTAATAGGTATCTGTACATATTAACACAAAACGTGAGATACATAGTGCCAATTATTCCTTTTAGTTTAAGTTTAAACTTATTATATCCAGGTTTTAAAATATAATTAAAAAAATAATAATTTTCTAACCATTAAAATAATATTTTGCTATACATATACAATAAGAAAATTAAAGTAAACTTATATAATAAATAAACGGGAATTCAAATTGACTATTCAAGAAAACTTTGTCGACAGAAAGAAAAAAAACCGTTTGAGACAACACGCTTGTTATTATGTGTAGGTGCACAGTACACTAGTTCGGACCACAAACATATAAGAACGAATGTGATTGTTGCGATGTGATTACTTTGTTAAACTTAGGATTTCCTAAGAAATTCGAAAAAGTTTTATCTCAAAACCGAGACAATATTATCGAAGTGTGTGCGCGTGCTGGTAACCGGAAGTTATTTTTAGCCAATCGAGGGCTGACCTGTAATTATGACAAGTTCGAGATTCTATCCAAAATACGTGTGAGTATATTTTCCTTCATATATTTCTTACTCCGGTGCACTTCCGGTGTTATTAGACAATTATATGGCGTATTACTATTATATGTATTATATATTAGCCAATAGAGCGGTGGCAGACGATATTTTTGTTGTATTACCTACTATTGTTGTCCAGTGAACAATGCCCATTGTATCTTGGTCATACGATCGATGCGTTTATTAGAGATTTACGGATAATAAAAAAAAAAAAAATCGCAATTTACGCCCGATATGTACTCTGTGCACTCTCCCGCGTATATTATACTTATCAATAAAATATTTCACCATAGATCATATACGTCGATAAATAACTATATTCTTTTATATTTAGAATTTGACCCGACCAGAAGAGCCAATGCTTAAAAAACCATCCATGGGCCATGACGTTTATTTAAAATATATCTATTAAAAAAATCACAATACAAACTCCACTCTCCGAATAGTACCTACGCATAATATTTTAAACTATACGAGAGATATGTAGTCTCATTATGTATTTTTAATAGTATATATTTAAGAAATATTTTGCAATTAACTCTTACTTTCTCGGGACCCAATGGGGCTAAATTGACACCACCATCCACCAAGTGGTGTATCTACATAAAACTTGATTAAAAATGCAGATGAGAATGAATACTAATGTCAATAGTGAGGTCTTCTATTAGGCATTCTGTATTGTTTTTTACAACAATAATAGTATTAATTTATTACTTTATTAAACACCGTTAATTTAACAACTTTTCCTATGTTATAAGCACATAGAAATACCAAGTCACCAACCCTAGATATTAGCATATCGATTCGAATATGCAAATACATATATTCCTCAAAACGTCTATATATTATAAAACAGTATTGATTGTTTAATTTTCCAAAATCTTTGTTTTACCTTATGCATTGTTTGTGAGCTTTAAATGGATAACAATATAAAATATACATATTTCGGGGTTTTTTTGTTGTGAATAATATTAAACGATTTTGTTAAACTTTAGTGTAAATTAAATATCATAAACACAAGATTATATATAAAGAGACCAACGTTAAAGCATTTTAACCAAGCTGTTTCGAAAAATTATGAAAATTATTCTCCTCTCGTTTTAATTTTTTTCCTCGGGCTTTCAAAGCTACGGTTTTTATTTACTGTAATTAACTACTATATTAAGAAACAAACTAACTAAATTATGATAATATCAACCTGCATTGCTCGTATAATAATTTCTTGTTTTTACATCAAGTTTTATAATTATATTATATTGAAAATAATATTTTATATATTTAAGCATCGTGAATGGTGTTGATATTAGTAAGCAGTAAATTATTAATAATTTATTATACAAGTGAGCAACTACAAAAGTAAACAGAACTAATCAACAAAACAATTATTTCCAAGTATGTAATGTAAAAATAAAATAAATATGAATGTTTCTTATATTTTTATTTTATAAGTCATTTTATCGAACCCATACAACCTCACAAAAACTGGCAAGACTTCATAAAAATATTTAAAATATTAACTTTATGTTTATGTTATTAATTCCAGGATAACACGTGTTTGCGTTGGTCTTATCTTGTTCCAACAGTGGCATAATCTCGAAAGATATTTCGTAACATTTTTTCGAGAGAATACAATAATTTTAATATTTGATATTTCATGTTCAGAATGTTATTAATCTTTAACCTACAGATATGAAAAAAATTAAATAGGCTTTTGTATTTTTCAAAGTACCTGAAGTACATTTTTTTTTTTTTGTTCTTTATTGAACAATGATATTATAATATAAACATAAAATATTAACTAGCTATGTCGTTTTTAATTTAATTTGATAATTCAAAAGACACAAAAACTAAAGATATAAGACTATTAGGTAGGTACGTCATATTAAATATTTTAACTTTAATGTCGATGTAATTTCAATAAATACATTTAATTGTTACAAATAACTGTAAATTCATTTTAGCTAAATGACAAAATACATTTGATAAGATTGCTGATAGTTTTTTCATAGGTAACATCAGTAACTTAAAATTGTTGCACATTAAATTATTATTTGTTTTAAATATCTAACGTTATAAAATGAATTAATTTATATATAAAAAAAAAAAAAAAATTAAGAATGGACAATACATTACAATTTATAGAGATCACAGTTTCTGAGAACATCTATCTTTGTATTAAAAAAAAAAAAAAAAAATATGTTATCCATCAGCACTTTTGATACTAATTATATTCATCCCGAGGCAATAACGAAACATTTAATTTGCATAACGTCTAGTGTAACAATTATTCTAAAACATGTTTTGATAGATAAGTGAAGGTATAAAGATAAAAAGTCATGAGATACATTTAGTAAATTACATTTTATTTGTTTGATTATGCACAGTCATTAATATATGTGTAATAAAATTACGCAGTCGAGCTCCCAATAATAATAATGATGGTGTGTACCGTTTAATACGCACAAGTTAAAAACGTTAAAACGCGTGGCACTGTTTTAACAATGGATTTTATTTTTTTAAGTCGTCCTTTAAGTTTTCGGGTGTGTAATGAATTCAGAAATTAATAAAGATTAAAAACGTGTAATATTTTATCCAAACATTCACTGAATCTCCTGACCTTTTGTTCCAGCGTCCACACGGGCATTGAATGTCTGTGCGGCTGCACTGGCAGGATCGTCGGCGTTATACCGACGTACTCGGCACCGTTATTATCTGCCGACTTAACTAGATTACGCCGCGAGAACCGTCTGTTTTTACGCATTCCCGACATCCCTTTTAACTCGATTGCTCGTTACCCACTACCGGATAACCTACTCAGAACGATATCCGACTGTTTTATCAAATAAAGCGGCAATGAACCTACCATACAATAATACAGGGCCGATACAATCCTCCGTGGTATAACCTATATTATATTAAAATTGAATTCCATCCAAGTAAACACGATAGATGGGACCTCCAGATTCAGGTATCTGGTATACATCTTTTGGAGTTTAGTGGTACAATAACATATAATACGCGTAGATACAATAACTAATTGTTGGCGACTGTCTGATATCCGAGTAAACCGAAAAAACGTAAAAAAAATTAAGCTAACTACACTAACGATATCTAATGTGTGCTTACCAGATTCAAAATCAATATTGATCATTTATAACACTGCAAGGATAGGGATCAAAGTTGTTTCTTTTTCACTTAAAAGTCTTACGGTTCTGTCATAAAAAAGTTCCATTCGGATAATGTCTGAACGATGATCAGTCATTGTTGTATTACAACTAAAAGTGTGGAAAAATAAATGTGCCAAACGTTGTTTATAAATAATAGAAACTTGATATTGCTTAAGATATAAAAACATACAATATCAAGCTGTCATAATTAATATCAGCTCACACTAAAAAGAAATAATATACCCTAACCTGTAATAGTTGTAATAAATAATAATATTATCATAAGTTTCATTTAAAAATTAACATAAATAATTTTAATTTACAACTTTCGTTTTTCTGAAACTATTGTTTCATTGACTCTGTTTTAGAAATTAAATTAATTTCAGAACGCTTTTTATTTTAACACATAACAATAATACAAATTGTAGGTCGTTTATTGCAACAAAAATAAATAAATAAATATATAATTGACATTTTTTTTTAAACTAAATGTTTTCTATTGTTTGGTTTTCAGAGTCTTATAAAAACCATAAATTAAATTGAATCTGATTTCAAAATATATAGTACAATGTTTTACATGACACGTTTTTTAATATTGGCAACTGTAAGCTCCAAAAGCATTTCAAATATGTATGCTAAAAAGGATTTACTGGTTAATATTTTTATACAGTGAATTCTACCGTGAGAACTCGTCCGCCTGTTGTAACAATGACAATTATTATTCGTATTAGAATTCGCGAATTCACGGGTATTTGGTCATCAAAGATACTTATCAAACTTAGTTCAAATTATATAACAAAAAAAAAAAAAAAAAAATCGCTGATAGGTTTTTTTGTTCTTGATACGAAGCTTAAAAATCATCAAGTCATGATGGATTCACGCCTAAATATAATCTCGATCTCACGTCGAATAAGGATAATTAATAACATTAATATCGATAGGTAAAAATATAAAAAGAAAATTTCTTTTAAAAGTTATGTATGACCTCACACAGATTATTTTAAAATGATTATATTAAACAACAAATGCAGAAATAATATGTAATAATAGCTCAGTTTAATTATTTCATTTAAATTATAGTTATTGTTTTTGTTATTACAAATGTGTAGATAATTATTCTACTATAAGTCTACGAAAGTTTGGAAATTATTTAAGAATACGACATATTATAATATTCACTGAACGAGTTTGATGTACCACCACAAAAGATAAACGCGAATATTCGGTTGACTGAATATTTGCAGTGTGTAGTTTGAGTTTTTTGTTTTAAACCCATACCACGATATGGGAATAAAATATGTTAATATTCGCCATTCTTTACTATGGTTAGTTTCTAAGAGAGATGTTTCAGTGGTTTTATTTTGATGGTTATTGGTTACAAAATATAACCAAAATTAACCTCATTTCAAATTTAAAACAATGGTATCGTCCAAGTAAGAAAAAAATATGTATATAATATAATCTTAATAAGATTGAACTGTTATTTAAAATAAAAAAGTCATAAAACATATTAACATAATATACACTTATTGAATTGTATGTAAATGTTAAGGATTGTATACTTAAAAAAGTAATTTTAAAATAACTTTATAGATTTATGAATTTATCACACGATAATGATATAAATAAGATTTATGTTTGTGAAAGGTAAATAAAATATTAAAATAATTACTATTCGGTGTGTGGATTGTTAAAAAAAATCTTAAATTTAAATTTGAATTCTTAATTGTTACCCAGTCCAATCAATATTATTATTACTTTATTATATTACTTAGTGTACAAGTATTCAATTCATTGAGATAAATTTTAATTTTATATTTAAAGTGATCGTATATTAATTTATTTTAATCAACAAATTAATTTTTCAACAATCGGATATGCAGCTAACGATAATATTTATAACATGTATCAAATTTTAACCATTGAGTGTATATTTAAATTTTTTTATCTCTACTACATTTAGAAATTTATTTACAGTTTAATTTTAATTTTCAGTGAAATGTCAACGGTTAGTTCAATCGAAAAGTATTTATTAACACATTCGGTCTGGTTCAAATCATAAAACAACATGTAAGTATTAAGTACGCTAGCTAAGATATAATTAAACAAGCTGTATATATTTTATTGTTTAAATCTAATATATTATTTTGCTAGAAAAATAAACTAATAAATAAAAATATAGATGAATAAAAATAAATATTTTCCCATTTATTGTAGTCCATAGTCCTCTAAAATAAAAAATAAAAAATATGTTATTTTCTATTAATTAATCCTTGTATAGTTTTATAAAACTAATATATCTATAATAATTTCACCGTAATTATTAGAACATTAATTAAAATTTCGGCAAAATTTGTTTTATTTCTAATTTTTATTTTACATTCTTATTAAACAAAAGGTTATAATAATTTATGGCTGAATAACAAGATATATTTTATTTATAAATCAAATTACTAATTAGAAATAACACATTCGACTATAGAAAATGTCAATATATATATTATATATTTCACTATATTTTTAAAATTAAATATCAACCTTTGGAAAAATCCCGAACTTAAGAGAAAAGAAGAAACTATAATCAAACGACTCCAATTTGGACACACTCAACTAACTCACAGGTGTCTTTATGAGTCAAGACGAACCTCTATTATGCGCCACAATGACATTCTATTCACTGTCAACCATACCATCACCAAATGACAAAAATCCCAACATTTTTTCAACCAATTCTACATTTCTAAAATCTGCTAATCTCTAGGACTGAACCATAAGATAAAAGAAACATAATTTCATTTTAAAATAATCAGAACTGTATAATTTAGATATAAATTATTTTGTTTAAACTCATTTTAATATTGAAAAAATATCATTAGATGTCACTGATAATCATGAATTTCTTTCGTAATCCATGTTTATTTTATCTAGTAAGAGTAAACAAATGTGAGATTAATTGATAACGATTTTATACCAGCCAATAAGTGTTTGTATCTATAAATGTTTAAATGAAAAGTTGTAAGTGTTTAAAATAAAAGTAAGGTTAATGAAAAAATTAATAAGTTACCAAAATATATTATTATATTATCAGCTTTACAACATTTTTTTCGAATATTTATGTACAATATGTTGTATTTTATGTTTTGTGTACCTATACAAACATATTGTTTAATTGTTTTAAAAATGTTTATGTAGATTATACATTTTGTATGTGTATGTATTATTATTTTTTATTTTTTTTTGTGTGTGCTTATAGAAATTGAATAATATTTATTTAATAAAAGTGACCCGTCATAGTATGGCACATTTTTTTTTAGATGTTTGTTTTTTTTTTTTTTTTGAACGAGTAACATCCGCAATAATTAAGCTAATTTGTTGTTGTCTTTGAATATGTTTACTTTTTTGTTCGAGATGACACCTTATAAAAATAATGTATATTTTTGTAACTTAAATGCACACAAATATTTTATTTAAAAGCCAACAATACTGACATTAATATTGTAAACTATAATGCAAATTACAAAGCGTAGTTTCGTAGAAATGTAATAGGCAAAAATACCAGGAAACTCTGTATATTCGTATAATGTGTAAGTTGAAAACTAAACCAAAATTCATGTACCGGACACGTGACATAACATAAAATTAACTTATGCAAACACAAAAAATAAAAATTATATTGTTATAAATTTCGATAATTATAAAGATATAGTATTTCTGTTTTTAGATAATTAAAAATAGATTTGTGGCATAGTTTTAAATTTAGGAAGGTTTACTTCTGGTGCATGTCCTTAGCCTTCATCGAATATTATATTTTACCTAACTCACCCGTGTGAATGAATATTATTTATTATTAATTTGGATGAAATACTGTGGTAAACGATCTGGACAGGTCAGGTTAACCTTTTTGAACGTTATCATACATTTATTCAAATTATGCTTTCAGGAATTCTTTGCATACCTACTGATAAAAATATATTAAAATACTTAGAATTTTCACTTCATAATATTATAAGAACTGTCATATTGTGACAATAGAAATGTTAATTTTTCAAATTATGACCTCAATTTTTAATCAAAAATGAGTAAGCTGATAATTTTTTTGAAAATATTGATGTTTATAAATTGAAATTAATACAAATGCACATAATTTATACCAACCAAGGATAATTTTTTTTTTTAATTTAGTCTCCTGAATATTTAAATACAATAATTAGGTTTAGGTGTAAAATATTATTATAATATCGATACATAAGTATAATATATAACACTCATATTATCAATAGTTACTTATAACTTAATATTTGTATGATACTGTGTCCTTATGTCCTAATAATTCAAAAATGTTTATATTATTTTATAAACCTCTTGTAAATTTCAAATTATTCAAAGTTCATCACATGTTATATCACATAATTTCTGATTTATTTAATCCAGTATATTATTATTAGCTCATAAAATTAAATAACTTTTATAGAACTAAAAAATACAATTTCAATACATCAGAGTTTCTAAAAAAATCCTCGGCTTAACGATTCGCCATAAAATAAAAGTCTGTATTGCCACAAATCAGTGTTCAAATATCGTAAAAATTACAAGTATTTGAAAACATGTGGTATTTCAATAAAATTTCAAAAATCATAATTTGAACAACTGCAGCATCATTTGAGCACAAAAAATAGGGCGAGTGTTGTCATAAAAACACAATGTTTGTCTGATTCAACTTTCTCGGACTTGCTTATATACATAGGTATATTTTGTCAAAATAACATTTGAACATTTCTATTTCGGCCTTTGTCAGTTTTCACAACGTACCACATCATCTATTTGATGTAATATACTCATAACCTATATTAACTCTAGCTTCTCGCATAGTAATTAAAATCATCTGTATGCGCACAGCTTGATGTACATGTCAACTTTGGACTCTTGTCATAAACTTTAACAGCTATCATAACATGACTCGGTTGTCAGGCATGTATGGTGTATATGTGGACATACAGTGCACTTATTGTTAAGTTGTTAAAGTTGGTCTCCATGAATCAAATGCAACTTCACAGACGGAAAATCGAACCGCAGACGACATCTAAAATCAATAGATGTGTATTGTCGTGCCTAGTTCGCTTGGCCGTTCGAAAGCAGACTGAAATTTGAAAGATATCCAAACGTGCAAAATTGTGATCATTGAATAACGGTTTATATAATAATATAATATGCACTTAAACTCGAGTGTCTTATACACTTCGAAACTCGACACATTTAATCCGATTCTATACCGAGCCGCGACATTAAGGTAAACTTACTTTGTTGTTGTTAAATAATCTTATTCTCCTAAAAGTCTTAATAACGACTTACAAACAATGAAATATACTTTCCTTAATTCCATCAATAACTATTTAATTTCATTATACCACATCTCTACAGTGTTATCACTTCAGTCATTAATTCACAGAAAAAATGAACATGCTTTCTTTGATAACAACGAGATATTTTGTATTGATTTTTTTAACTGTTACAATTTTTTTTTTTTTTTTAAAAGCTGTTATTAGTAATGTTTTATTCTTACCAATCCTGACCTTCAAAATTTTATAAAAATAATATGGCATTAGTTACACGTAAAAACGGTAGTCTGCTATATTCCTTAAATACTGTTTAAAATTGTTTTGTTTGTTAAACTAAAAAAAAATTAAATAATTAGTTAATATTTTTCGAATTCCGTTTTAGTAAACATCAATTTCACGTTTCATTTAAGTTTGGAAAATTTACTAAAACTTTAAAAGGAGGTCGGTGATTAATGAACATGAATTTAGCGGTGTTTGAAATTACACTGAGTGGTAGAAATGGTCGTAAAGTAACTTTGTTATTTGTTGTTAGTGTGTATGTGTATTTTTTTCGAGTTGAAAATGTATACTCGTTGACTACAAGCCTCGCGGGGCATTAAAGGTGAGTTTTTGTTTGCGATCATGTCGATCTCACTTGTGTGTCTTCATTTGAAATGTTAAGATTACACAGATCAACCTTTACACTAAATTTAATGCTACAACGTAGGCACTTTTTTCGAACGACGACAGCTCAAAGTATAAAAGTACAAAAATGTAATGAGTTTATTTATTTATTTTTTTGTTTTTTATTAAATGTACATTACCTCATTAAAAATATAAGAACCTGTAAGTCCATGGTCGTCGACACGAAAGGGGTATGTGGGATGGATCTCCCCGTGGTATTTTTTATATAATTTATAGTATATACTTTATACATCATACCGATAATAGGAAAAATAAAATAATAATTTTTACGAAAATTAGTTAGTTTTTTGGGGCATATATATCGCTTTCCCCCAATGAAAATTCTTCTCTACGTCATTCAGTAAACCGTTATAGTAAATTACGATTATTTTTTAACTCTATTGAAGTACACATTTTGAGTGAGGTTATAGTTTATTAGACGATTAAAACGATGAAAAATGTGATTCATAAACGGAGAAGAATAAGACATAACAAGTAACAACGAGAACAAATGAACGTTCTTGTTTAAACTTTTTCTGTCAAGTTTTATTTAATATTATCACATTGAACGAATTGATTTTGATTATATTATCTGATAAATTCGATAGAAAACACACACACACACACTTTTTTTATAAATTATTATATAATTAGTAACAATACATTTCACATTAAATTTA
Source organism: Aphis gossypii (assembly GCF_020184175.1). Lineage (NCBI taxonomy): Eukaryota > Metazoa > Arthropoda > Insecta > Hemiptera > Aphididae > Aphis > Aphis gossypii. The sequence continues at coordinate 41,869,706 of NC_065530.1, read as the reverse complement.
CGGCTTACAAGGCATGTAAATATGTAATTGGTCAGTTTTTGCGAAATCAGTGTCGAGTCATTTTTCGGTAATTTTGATACTATTATACATACGTTGAATACAGTACCACTGTTTTTGATACATAATGTAATCACGTAATGATGATCCATTATAATAGTTTAATCTACTCGTATGTGCTGTGACTGTCGAATCGAAAACACAAAATTATACTTATTTTAATTCTTAGAAAAGTAATCAAATTAGGTTTTATCATAAATAATTAATAATATTGATTACTATTTACTATAATACATATTACTATGCACAAATTTGTATAGTTAAAAAGTTTGTTGCTATATTTTTATATTCAATTAATCACAGATTTTAATTTTCACAAATAATAATACCCAATGACAAGAATTAAACAGTTATTGATTCATTGAATATGGAAAATGTAGATAGTAAGTTTTTTTATGATATATAATAAAAATATTAATTAGTACCTATTAAGTTTGGCGGATTAGTAATTTTTTCTTTATAATCTATTAAAGCAAAATTGCAATGTTTAAATCCATCTGTTCACCAATTTGTTTAAAATGATTATGAAAACAATAATTATTTAAAAACATTTTTAAAGTTTTATATAAAACTATATAAAAATAAAAGGATTTATTTTACAAATTTTAAAATAGTATAGATAATATGGATTAATTAATGTGCAACAGTCAGCATTTATAAAATATAATAAATATTAAGTTATTGTTGTTTTAATTTGTTATATTTTATAGAATAACTGAAAAAATTAAAAATTCTTGTATGAATATTATAATATTATGATAAAGTAAACTAAAAATGTATCATGTAAACGAATGTTAAGTTTTTTTGGTTTTTTAGATTATTCAGAGTTTTTTTTTAAAATTTAGTATTCATCAGCTAATTAAAATAACCTATAGACCGTTTTCTTAAATACATATAATTTTAAAAAGCTAAGTGTCAATAAGATATTTTTTTATAAGTACAGATGACTAAAAAAAAAAAAAAAAAAAAATATGATCTCAACGCCATGATAATATACAATACCTAAACATAGTATAGGTATAGTTAATTTAAGTCATAATAATAATAATAAACTTATAAGAAAAATTGTAGCAAACGGGCAACATTAAAATATATTGTCAATGTATGTACGATTATTATTTATTATTGTATTCAATGACATATTCATGATGGGGGAGCAAAACTCGAAACTAACTATATACACCAGAGTAACTTCCCGTTATTTTTCATTATTGTTATTGTGATTTAAAATGTTTCAGTTCACAATATTCACATAGGTACTATGATAAAATAAGTAGTCTATGCGTATTCTATATAATATGCATACATCATAACGTGAAACAGAGCTATTTGAAAACAGCTACGCTTAAGCGAAACAATTGTTTATTAAACTTTATTTGGAGAATACGGTACATAACATTAACCTCGTATTTCATATTTAAGTGGTCGATCGGTACACATAAACGTTGAAAAAAAAACCAATACTCATTCGAGTTTACTTAATTTATCGTTCACTCGTTGTTGCAGTATTTGAGTTTAAAAACGTGGTTAAGATATTTCAAGGAGAAGGCAAATAACTAAAAATAAAAATAAAACAAAAACAAATAAGCAAATAAAAACCTTTTCTTCCGGTGAACAATCTTTTACCAACGGCTAACCTATACATACGCGTATACAACATGACGGTATATTGTTGGCTGTTATACCTAGGTCTCTCTGCCTCAAAGTAGCGTCGTTGTAAAGTTTAGTGTGTTTATCTTCGTACACGCCTGCCCATAAATTTATAGTGAAGACTTCCATGCATTTTCGTATATTTTTTTGTTCGATTTATTCTATTATATGTAAATAAAAATACAACTTAACATTTTTAGGACGTGTTAGAAATATATTTTAATATGTTTTGTTTTGCTTTTTTTAATTTTTAGAGAACATTTTTGATTTTAAAGACATGCTATGATGTTATAGTACACATTTTGATAAATATAATATATTATAAATTATAATAAATTATTATCTGTTAGTGTGAACAAAATCTAATGTCTGGTTAAAATTCATTTAATTGACCTACCTACATCGAAAAGTCCTGTTTGTACGTCATTCATTAATATGACTAAAAGTATGTACTCATAATGGTTTTAAATTTGGTGAAGTTATAATATGGAGTCTGTTTGTTTTAGGTAAAATATTTAATAAATTAATACCTAATGTAAATACATTTTCGACAAGTTCAGTTGCAACGTGTTATTATAATGATATAAGTTGTGTTGGTATCTAGAGTATTATATATATTAGGTATACATAATATCATTGTTTAGTGTATTTTATTTTTGAAACTAAGTATGATGAAAGTAAAATATTTTCACATTTCATAATGTTAATATTATAAATAATGCAATACGTAAACCAAGGTCACGAGACAAAATTCAATGTTATCTATACGATTTTAATGGTTAATAATGCGTTAGGTTATTACCAATAAATAACTCACAAGAAAAAAAATGTTCAAACTTATATTATTTTATAAATTATTATGAATAACTTTTAATACAATTATTTTTATTTTTAATTATTATTGTACATATCTACATATTTTTTTTAAACATGCAACTATTAAAATTGAACATGTAGTTACTATATATTCAATATGCTCATTAAACTTTGTATTTTTTACTCATTTAACATTGATTAGAATGACATAATTTGACAAGATGACTTATATGATATGTTTTGTATGCCATTATAAACTTTATTAAATGTTTTCACATATTTAGATTGTGTAGACATTTTCCGTGACTGTCGGTATTCATCATACCTAAGTTATGTATTCAAAGTAATGTAGTAATAATATTATACTTATAAACTCAATTTTTTTTCAACCTATATTGGGTTGGTTTACAATATTTTTAACTTCGTTCTCCATTTATCACGATCTTCGGCAAGTTTTTTTAATCCGGCGTAAATATTAATCCCTGCGTCATTTTTCAGTTGAGATATGTACGAGTTTCTTGGTCTTCCTGATAGTTTCCGTCCTTCAATTGCACCTTCTATTATGGTATGATGCAATTCTTCGCCATGACGTAAAAAGTGTCCCATCATGTCCCATCGTCGTCGCTTTATGGCTTTAATTATGGATCTTGTTTCTTCAACTTGGGTCAGTACATCTTCATTTGTTACTCTCTCTGTCCAGTTTATTATTTAACTGGAAACTCAAAATAATCTTTATTTATTTATCCAATGATACTGATAATTTAAATATATAATGGTGATATATTTAATTATCTCCAAAGCCACGATAGGGCCTAAAGTGTACGGTATTTTAAAAAAATGATATTATGTTTGTTGTTTCACTCATCCACGACGTTGTTTTAGGTTAAAAATTCTTATGAATAAAAAATTGAAAGCTTTTTCAAAAATTGAGTTTTTTGTTTGACTTTAGTTGTATAATATTTTTCTTCTAACAATATTACCGCTGAACCGTTCTATCTATCTTACATCAGTCCATTTTTTATATTATTTCCTTTACCTCAATGACCTGTTATAGCTATTATTCATAAAGTATTTTATTTTTATGTGTGATGCGTATTATAATACGATATCATCAAGCAAATAGAACCATATGTTGGCCTAAAATTATAAGCATAATACGTTATACTTACCGTATTAAAATGTATCCCAAGTGTTGTGTTTAATTTACTATTGGAATTTTGTGAATAATCGTGGATATGCACCTAAGAGTTAAGTACAACTTTACTGTGTAGAGTTTTTTAGTTGTACATTAACTACTGTTATCGTTACAATAAATAAATATATATATATATTTATTTATATATATTTCATTATTTATATTATTATTTTATTTATATTTATATAGTTTATATTTGAAAAAAAAATTTAAACAGTAAATTAATGAATAAGGTACACTATTACAAATATGCGTATTTACAATTTGTGAACATTTGTCGTTTATTTTTATTTAAAAAATTCAAACACCTCAGTAAGTTATGCTCATCGGTATTTTATAGCGTGGGAACAAAAACGTATAGCCAAACACGTCGAAGATGTCGTTGATGTAATGCATTAATATAATATCACATTTTAGGGTATTCTTTGAGTGATATACTGATCGATACACATTCTTAAGAATATGAGTTACTGGTAGAAATGTTACATGGCGAATGCGTTCAGTTTTGTACATTAGTTACTAATATTTTCATTTTATATTTTTATTTTTTCATTCAATTTTCCGATCATGAAAAACAGTTTTCGTCCGTATACGTCCAAACAATAGAGTCGTTATCGCATACAATACTACGCATTGGCGTCGTATTACATTGACGTTTCCGACGTATTATATCATTTTCAATTTACCGTTCATTTGTTTTTATTTTTCAACCAAAAAATCGACTGAGTAATGACAGGTCGTTTGTACCACACACGTTTGTATCGAGAATTTGAGGAACTTGCTGAAACTACATAAACAATGTATACAAATAGAAAAATAAATACAATCTAAAGACGTCACGATCCATTTCATTTTCATTTTACAACTTCAATCTAAAATTAAAAAAGAAATATTATAAACATGAGTTACCGAATCACAAATCATTTAGATTTTTCAAATGTATGAACGACTATACTTGACAATTTCTAAGAAATTTGTTTATCGATATCGATATTTATTCTCAGTAATATTATATATGAGATACCTAATATTATTCTGACGTATAATTAGGTATGTGAAAATTGTGCTAGATTTGGATCTCAACAAAAAATAACATTAACTGTAACGCCGGCAATTGGGATTCACCATTTTTACGCTTACTTCGTCGATATTAAAAATAAAAAAAAAATAAAAACTTAGGGATATTATATACCGAATAGATACCAAACATGTTCAATGCTCATTTTATTTTATCCTTAAATAATTAATTAATTTTTATTAAGTTTTTAAAGCGTTAACAATACTCTAAGAACATATTTACAAGTGTTTAGATTTATTTATTTTAAATTTTCAACAGAGTAATAAATATACTTATTTTGTAGTGATGACTTATGGGTGTTTAAGTGCGTCTGGAGAAATTTATTGGAACAGTAGATTTTCAACTTCAATATATTTTGTGGTAAGAAAATAATTCTAGTTGATACTTTGAGTAGTCAAGATATAAAGGATTCCTAGTGCCCTTTTTAATAACTAGGAAAAACACAATATTGTTTTTTATGCAAAACCCGTATAGTTAAAAAAAAAAAAAAAAAACATTTTCTTATTTTATTGTAATTAAAAACAGTCGATAGTAGATATTTAAAATGTTTACTAAATGTCACATATTGTATATCCTTCTGAGACATGAAACATAATATTATAACTGCAAAATAAATTATCTACAGTTCTATTCATATTCTACAGTATATTTTTCTATTTCATAAACATATCACGTTTATATCGTTACCTGTCGTTGTAATATCATTGTCAATCGTGTGAAATTAGTAAAATCATCTCAAATTATATTATTATTTATAACAATGATGGTTTGTATATTGTGCGAGTAAGTTTTGTTATATTATTGGTTTGACAATATTCGGAATTCAATAGCATTAATAACAATATTATATACTGAGGAAACAATTTAGGTATAGATTGAGTTTACCTGCACTTGTCTATTAGTGAAATAATTATAATATATGCATTATAATATTATAATTTAATTGTGATCCACACGATCGCCTTTAGATGCATTAGGAGGTATATGAAATTGGATTTAACCATATCGCATGCTATTGTATGAAAATAATATGAGATTAACATAACGATTGTCAACATAATAATAATATTATTATTATTAAAGTTAATACATCATAAAAGTATACATTTTGATCAAAATAAATCCATATCCTCAAATATTAATATAAATACTGGAAAATCCCAAGATATGTCAAAAAATTGTTACTTGGTTTGTTATATTAAAAAAGTTTTCAAATGTGGTATAAGAAAATGTTTAAAGTTCATCAACTTCATATGTTTTTCTGTAATTTTTTTTCGAGGTTTTAACTTTTACCATTCAACTTGGAATCCAATGAACAGTATTGAGAAGTCCAAGAAAATATAAGACAGAACTTCTATAAGTCCAAACGCTGTCCTTGTCGGATTTTATTTCAAAAGTTATTTTGAAATAACAACTGGAGATTATATAAATCGGATTGAGTGTTAAAACGAAAATTGTATTAATTCTTTAAGATTTTTAAAGTAGCAAATGAATTAAAACACTATTTTTTAATAACATAACGCATTTATAGACATATATTATATAATTTAACGTACAAGTAACAAATATAATGCAATATAATATTAGGTCTCAAACTTTATTGCGTATGTATGGTGTTTTTCTCATAAGATTTATTGTTATGAAAGTAATAACAACTCTCCAGATTGAACTGCATGATTGGAGATCTTTCTTAATAATTCATGGACGAGTTTCTTGATATTTTTGATTTGTAAAGGCATAATGCATATTTAATAATCATGCGTGTTTCACTGGTAATTTAATAATATTTGCGTATTAAAAATATTGTTGGTTTAAAATTATGACATTGTGAAATCATAGCTAAGGGAAATTATTATACTTCAAAGTATTATTATTTTATCACTGTTACTATAAATACATATTAAATGTAAATACAAGTAGATGATCATACTAATGATAACCATTGACTACAGCTGTACGTCAATATTTCTCGTACGAAGGCGAAATCAATGGGACGCGGGGAAATTCGGAAAGAAATTGTATTGAACTAAACGGGGCTCACATTAGGGGCTTACGGATCTACATGCGATTTCGGTTGAAGGGCTTATGTATATGGGGGAGTTATTAGATCTGAACGCTCTGCTATCAGATTTTTGCGCGTATCAAATTTTGTTTTCATCGTCGGTAGATTATCGTTCCGATATTTTCCCCCAGGTAATATCCCATGGATTTATTGGATTTCAAATACACTAACATAAATGTATAAGCATGATAGGCACTGAGGTCTGAATAATAAAAGTGAAACAGCCACTTAAATGTTTTTGTCTGTATACAGTAACCAATGGCATTTATTTTGTCATTAGTAAATTACATTATGCCGTTATGGTGCGTTGTGGGTATTATTATTTTATTTTAAAGCAAAACGACGTATCGTAAAAATGTATAATATACTTTTATCTGAGTCAGATATGTCAACAAATGATTCTTGAATCTAACGTGATTCTTCATTCTAAATTGTTTTATACTATTCTTAATATTAGTAGTCGTACATTATAATACCTATAACATCGAAATATGTGAATGATTTATAAAGTCATGTATTTTTTTTTTTTTATTTATTAAATATTACAAATGCACAAACTATTATACGGTAAACCTATATTTACTCCAACAAACAATTGTACAATCACCACCCTTAATCTTTCAACACTCATAATTGCACTGGTGCTTGAAACGCTTGAATCATAATAGCTGTTTATTAACGAGCCCTTGGAGACTCGGCTCAGTAATTTAATGTCTTTATTAATCGAACTGTTAACCTTAAAAATATAATTCATTAAGTTATACCTACCTTTATATATTACGTATTTATTTTGAACGCCTTTTTTTATAAACTTAAACTTTATAAAATTAATATTGTCACACTATGTGTTTCGATTTATTCTTCCTGCACTGTCAAGTGCAGGTTTACCAATCATATTTATTCTACTTTTGCAAAATTCAGGTATTCCCGATGACTATAGGTGTATAACCGATTTGATATACATTTTACTCAGATTCCGAGACTAGTTAAGTTTTATAAACCCTATACTATTACAGAAAATTCACCATGGTAAATATTATAATATTTATTTATAGTATTGACCATAATAGTGAAAACCTATGAAACTTTGCTAGTTATTAAATTTTATCAATTAGTTACGATTTTGTCCCAAATTCATTACATTTTAGGAATATGCGATAAATTTTCTATAATTGAAACTAGTGGACAAATCCCTATGTTGTCATATTAATATCTATCTACTACAGCTATTACATGTTTTTTTATATTATACATACAAAAATACACACGAACACACGCGCTTCACAGCAAATATACATTATAAATCGTTACTCATAATGTTCGTAAAGCCGTAAGCCGTTATATTATAAGTATATGAAACGTAACTGTCGTAACTCAATATTCGTTTATTGTAGTCCTTAAACAAGCACATTAAATTACATACAGTTCTTTAAAGTATTTTTATTTACACTGTATTAATACCCTTTTAACCTGATTTTCTTTGACAGTAAAGGAGATAGTTAGATTATATTTTAATTTTTTGATAACAAAATCGATACGGTAATTATTTTGTTCTCATAATAGTATATTGTATAATATAGTATATAGTATATACAATATACATAATCGACTCTACCTGGTTGTTGTATAAATTGCACTGATTTTTGAATAGTGTAGGGTTTTAGAGTAGGATTATAAGAAAGGTTTTAACTCGGTGGTATGAAAATTTGACCCGTTCAACATCATCAACACCACCAAGCCACCTACATCATATTGTTCTTATCTAGTAATATGCTTTCCTTAACATTCCAAATTGTTTTAGGTTTATCATTATTAGATTATATTGCAGTTGTTTTGCAACATGTTTTGATGAAAATGTCCAAACTGACGTTAGAGCAAGCAAATCGGATCTAATAGTTAGAAATAACTGAATTATTTTTGATCAGTGATATATGAAATATAAATTTTAAATATCACATTGTATTATAAGCATTGTGAAAAAATATATTGAATAATAATTGGTCAAAAATAATCTATAGATGATATAACGTCCAATTTATATTTTTAGTTATACCAACATTATTAAAAGTATGTACCAGCCATTAAATATCATACGATTTTGGATTAAACAAATATATCTGAACCGATAGAATTTATTAATCGTATACAATAAACAAAAAACTGAAATATTTAACACTTTGTGTATATTTTTTTCATTGATATAACTACCATCGTGGAATTTAAACGTAAAACGACGTGCTGGCAAGTTGCGGAATTAACACAGAATATTGATTATTATTTTTTTTTTTTTGATTGTTATATTTTTCTATTTCAACTTCAAATAATTGCATTACTTTTTTTTTTATTTCGTGCGCGTTTTTGAAGATGTGATCAGACCTATTGGTCTGCAACTCATCGCTGTCACCGCTCGAGGCTCTTGTAAATCTATTGCATGGTCCGTACAAAATGTATTCCACAAAGCGTCGAAAGCATCACGTAGAGATGGAATTTATTTGCTTGCAATACCAAAAATGGTTAAGTTGTTTGATAAAAATTATAAAATACAACAACGTTGAAAAAAATATAAATGAATTGAAATTTTCAATCGTATTACTAAGAACTTCATTTTCTATTGTATTTTACTAACTTCTATTACGTGAATTTTTAAATAAACATATTTTAGTTCATGAAATGTGTAAATACGATATGTGTATAATATGCTAAACATGATCACGTTATCTGATTATTCACGCTCAGCGTCAAGATTTATTCAACTTCCGTAAATTTGAAATAAACCGATTCTCCAACATAAAATACTTCAAAATTTAATATAGAAAACTCAACTTGATTTTATCATAAATAAATAACAGAGCTATAATATTATGAGTTATTTTTAACGCTATTTTACAAACTATACTACTAACTACTAACTATTACTTTAGAATTTGCCTTACCGTAACTGTCTCTTATATAATACCTTCAATTCAGTTATGTTTAAAAACCTTGTCAAATAAAGCTTTAATGGATTATAATTTTTATAAATCAAATTTAATAAATTTAATTAAATACCTACATATACCAACTACGAATACCTTTATCAAATTGGTTTTTATCTTTATGAGCGGATATAATATATTAGTAAGTTAAAATAATGTATAACTAATAAAAATAAATTTAAACAAAATAATAAAATTAATCAAAAATAATTATCGAATTATTACCTACTTGTTAATCGTGGATTATAATTAATATCTTACAATATTGTTTTTATAGTATTGTGCAATTCGTATCATTTTGAGATCTATACAATATCATCTCTTGATACTTAATAACGTTATAATTTTACAATTTTAATCTATACAATTAAATTATTTGTTATTTATATTTTTTTCTGATACTAAACGACCTATAGTACTATAACTATAAATTATACCCCTCTACTGTTTATATTGAAAAAATCTTGTATACTTAAATATCTATAATTGATGTGTGGATAATAGTAATCTATTGAAATCTGATATTACCAATACGAATCTGTAGTTGAAAACAAAATTTAGAAACTCTACCGTAGTAATCAAAACAATAATAACTTTTCTATAATACCCCATTCGTGTCACAACGTGACATGCATGCATATCATAAATCCCATGTTAATTAAATTCCATCTTTACACCATAATTTAGTATAAACTAAAGCTCTTTCTTGATAATAGACTAATGCATATAATAAATTATAAATATTATTTTCTATTTGATTAAAATATACAGAATATATCCATCAAATACATCATGTAAGTACATGGTAATATATAAATTTTTTTCAATATTTAGTGTTATAAAATTTATATTATATGTGTGGAAAACAATTATCAAATTATTTAAACTTTCTGGTATTGTATACGATTATGGTAAAAGAGATACGATAAAATCTTAAAACATACAATCAGACTTTTGGAAATGTACTTATTTGTATCATTAATGAACACCGAAACAAAAAAATAAAATAAATGTTAACTTTCTTAAGTTATTGACATCCTTGGAAATTAAACTGAATTAGAGCTCAAATAAAAGTTGTTTAGTGTTTCTTTAAGATTAAAATCAATTAAAAACAAACGACGAAAAAATATAAGCTAATCAATTTCAAAGATCAAAAATAAGTGATATACTATAAGTATATAGTATATAATTTTTATATAACATATAATTATTTAAAATGGAATACATTTTAGATAAATTGAATTTTTTTTTTCCACTGTGTAATTGGAACAAACTTAATACAAAATATGTCTAATTTGTAAATATTAGTTTAAATAAACAACAACAAAAACTACTATGAACAATTATATTATAATATAACATCTTAGGTTTACATTAATTGTATCCAGGTGAAATTAAATATAATACAAATTTACCATTTTGAAATTATCATAAATCAAAACTTTGAGAAAATTATTATTTAACAGCAAAAAATAAATTTCCTAATACCATACTTATAGTATTCGAGGTTTATAGTATAAATTATTATATAATATTTTATAAAATAGTTTTGAGTTTAATAATCTTCTATTTCATAATATAAAAAGAGGCTTATTTTGTTATTATATTATACACACAAGAGGTAGCATAAAGTAAAATGTATAATCTTAGATTCAACTTTGTACATAAGTCAAAAAGAAATATGTCTGTAGACATAAAATAAATACCTAGCTATAATGAATGAAATTAGTTAAGCATTGTATTCAAAATTGTAGGAAAAACTGTCTTAGCGTATTTCTCTCTCTTTTATTGAAATTTAAAATAATTCAATTATTATTAATTTTGATTTTTTTCATATGTATATAAAATGTGTAGGTATAAAAACCAACACCTAGTTATATTATGCGATCGGTTTCAAACTGTTTTTTTTTTTTATTTAATATGTTGATCGTCTGCAATTCTTATTTTTAATTATTATAATTACTTTTATATGGAGTAATCGAAACACATACTGTATTCTATTACACTTAATTTCAAATCTTAAACTGTTCTCTCAAATAAAGATAAATTCAATCACTCCAATGGCTTATGTTGGTGGTTGAGTAATATACTAAGAAATAATGTTTCGAAAGCTTTCAAATTTCATTTGATCAACAGATAGACATAGATTGCAACTATTCATTTGCAATTAAAATGTATTTTACAGGTAATAAGTAAATCAAATTAATATATATTATATATTGCTTTAAATATTGATTTTCATAAAACGATAATATACATTAAACTAACAATACTAACAATAGCTCAAGAATAGTTTTAGGATAGAGGATTGTTTTAGGAAATATATTTATTTTTCATATAACTATTATTAATTATTTTTTATTATTAATTCGTAATAATTACAATTAATGGAAACTTAGGATTGAAATTTATTTATTTACTTAATAAAATATACTATAATTATAAGTAAACTGTTCTTTATGATTTTTTTTGTAGGGTAAATAAAAATACGTCAAAGTGTTTTTGGAATCAAAATATTATATAATTCATATAAATTCTAGTTAATAGATATAATTTATTAATTTTTCTTCGTATAAAAAATCAAATTAAAGTACACAAGAATTAATTAAAAAGCAGAAAAAATACTTTTAATATAAAAATTGTAATACCTATCCCTTGTAAAATAAGAAAAACGTCTAAATATTATTTTTTTAAAAGCTCTTTTGCAATGAAATTCATATAAATAAGTGTCACTGGATTAACATATATACAACTTTGTAACCTGCGTTATAATTACAATTGTATACTTCAATATTTATTGTATTTTACATTACTTAAATTATATTATAAAGAAAAATATTAAAGAAAAACAACAATGTTTAGTGAGCAACAGATTTTAAGCTTTTTGACTCATATAATACTTGACACATATCTTATAATATTATGTACAAAAGACATTTAATATTCACAGTCGGTATACTACTGTTAAATTATCCGAATAACTTTATGATGAGAATATATGTAATATTTTGTACAAAATATAAGAGTAACAAACCATTCGTCTTTAGGCTGGACAAAAAAAAACTTAATACTTGTGTGATAAACATAGAAATTTAAACCTCGTGTAATGAATATTTATATAGTCTGATTAATGTGACGTTATTACGAATATCGACAAACATATAGATGCAACTGTCATTATACAAAGAAGAGTCCACACACGGACCTCGGTTAAAATTATACACATCCAAAACACTTGTGAATCATTTATAGTTAAACCAGAGTGAATATAATCGTTCAGAAATGTGATTTTAAGCATAAAATAAGTAAAAGTGTAAATTCAAAAAAATATTAAATTCAATGGTATTAATTTATCACCATGTATATTATGCACATAATCTTATGACTTATGAGTAATAACTTTGTCATATGAGCTTAAATTTATTAATTTCTACAAAGAACACATGTTTAACGATTAGTATTGAGCTAATTTAGTTTCTTTTTAATACGTGTTGGTTGTATTATTATTTTTGAGTGGCGTTATTAAACACGTAATCTTAAGATGATGTTGTAGACTACTTGAATATGAATTTAAAGGTCCTTATTTATTGTTTGGAAAACTATTATCAATTGCATGCATTTATAAATTAAAATTTGTAATACATGTTTAACGATCACAGAAATTGACAAATGAGTAGCGTGATTTGATTATTATTTAATATTCTATATTTATCTATGAACGTTTATGACTTGGAAGTTATTAAGAGATCGGTTTTTGACATTTCTCAACCCAAAAACACAATAAATTAAGACAAGTACGGACGTGAAGTTTAATAAATATTGTTTTTAACATAAATTCTAATGTTTGAGTCTGACTTGTACATTGTAAATGTATTGTATATTCCATTTGTAACATGAATTTGGTGTGCTTGTGGGAGAACCAACCAGCTTTACTACAAAAAGTAAACTCGATATGTTTAGCCTAGGACGTAAAAAAAATTTATTTTTACCCTACGAGCTAACACTGTTGCTTTGATTTCTTTTTTTTTGGAATCGTCGTAAGTGTTTTTGAGTCATAGAATTAAGTCAGAGTGCTCGAAAAAATGCTGAGTATCTATATTATACACGCATTTAAGGCTAGTGTTTAATAAATTAAACGCAATTATAAAATGTTGAAATATTTTAAAAAAACCGTTTTCATAAAATAGTTCAATTTAATATTTTTTGTTGAAAAAGGTATTAATTTAGTTACTAAGGAAGCTTATATGGTTCTTTTAGTAGATTACAAGAAACCTTTTTAGATACAACTATATATTATACATTTTCCGATTGACCTTCTCGTTGTGATAGTAGAAAATATTATCATTAATGAGTATATTACACTCATATATATATATATGCCAATAATAATATATTCTGTGACTAAAAACACTATTTTTTTTTCTCTCAAATATTTTGCATTTAAGTAAAATAGTAAATATAATGATTATACAACGATGTGTTTATTTTTTCTACTTATCATCACTTTTTGAAGCAGTAAAAATACTTAAATTTTTAACTTCAATATATTTCATTGGCAGGTAAATAAATATTGATTTAAAAGTAAAACGTTCTTAGTACTTTTTAAATAAAATAGAAAAAAAAACGACGGATGACAGTTATTTTCTCGCAAAACTAATGATTTTCTGATTAGTTAAAAATCAAAAACAGATTAATTCACCAAATATTTATTAAAATTTTGTATAATAGTTTTCAGAATATAATGATTTTTTTTTTTGAGCTATACCTATATTATAAAGTATAGACATTTGAAATTTTCGATTATTTTTAATTTTGTTACTAAATTACAATGAATTCTAATAATAACTGTACCATACTTCAAAGCGGTTACCTAATTTCCTTTTTTTTTTACTTAGTAATTATTTAGTGATTAATATTATAATATTAAGTACAAAATGTTGTTCATGGTATTTTACTATTCTTTTTTCTGACATGTCAATTGTTCTTAGCTATCAGTTATTCCAAAACACCAATTTATTTAAAATTAAAAAAACAAATCCATGTTTACGATAACATTTTGAAATAATCACAACCTAAAGAAATATTACATACAGGCTTCAAACTCTAATATTGTTACGTAATCGGTTAAGAGAACTAAAATTACATGCCTTACGTGTCTCGCTGATTACTGTATTATTTTGTCCGGACTTCAGTTCAGACTTTATAATTTATATTGACACATGTTCCCCTACGAACAAGAAGACGAAAATGTTTAGCTTTCTGGAGAGTCGTTAAAAGGACGAAAGAGTTTATCGGTAATATCTTTAAGAAATTCAATTCATTAGTTGACAGACAAAAAAAAAAAAAAAAACTAAGTGATTTTCTTTATCTATATCACCACCTCGTCATGTTATATCATCGCCTTTTCAACTAATTTACGGTCAATGGACTTGACAATAGATCACCAACGTTGTAAATTTACCTCGGAATTATTACAACTACACGATATAATATTATCATACCTACTACAGTTATTTGTATTACTATTTTATATAAAGTTATCTGCCAAACTATATTGTTACAGCTTAAAAATCACAAATATTATGTAGCTACGATATCGGAGTAGGTAGATAATAAAATAACAATAATAATAATAATAATAAAGATATATCTACTTAACAAGTAATAATATAATGACAAATGGCTTAGAAGAGTGCAATCAAAACGAATGAAAACATTCAAGATGTTATTAATTTATTATGATAATATTACGGCACAGCCATAGTTGATTGTAAAGGTTTTCTAAGAAAGATTTTAATACGATTATTAATGGATAATGGATTTATGATATTGCTTTAAGTTTAAAATGAAAAACTGAAATGTTATTACTTAGGGCTTTATAAATATTTAATGTTAAACAGTTATTATTATTACATATTATAAGATTTGTTACGATAAAATAAAATATACACTCAGTATCACCTTCGAAAACTCGAGAAATTGGAATACAAATTAATTATTTAGTGAAAGCATTAACATTTTTTTTTTTAACATTTTTTATTGCGTCAGTGTCGAATCTAATACAAACAAAAATCAAGTAATAGAATTAATGTTTAAAAATATACACTATTACAACATTCTTATTTTTAACTCCATTCATAATACTGTAAAAAAAAAAACTATTAAATTGCACAAAACATACAAAAAATTTAATCGTTTAACTGGATTTTTGTTAGAATGAAAAAAAATATATGCTTAAGTTGATCGTTGGTATAATGAAACGCGTCTGTAGCTAATTTATAGCAATAAATCCAAAGAAACGGAACGATAATAGTTAACCTTTTAGATTCCCTGTCTGACTTAATCGTGTTGTTATGCCCAAAATGCTCATTTAATACTTAGATATGATAGAATATGTATCATAAAAGGTTATTATTTTTATTTTCTCTGTCATTCACTATTACGTGTACGCTTTTAAATCGATATGGATTCAGTTATTATTAAACACACCATTATAGCAGTATGATTCAAGAGGATGAAAGACTATCACCTCCTACCTAAAAACGTTTATACATTTTATCAATGTTACAATAATAAGTATGTTTTTGAATTATACCTAACAATTTTGAAATGATAGTGAACTCTGATACTTTGCAGCATAAAACTATTATAGTGTATCTAATTGATAGTAATCGTATTCATCATAATCGTAAGCCTATATATAATATATATATTATTTCCAAAAAAGCTCATATACCACTTATAAGTTGTCGATCACTCACAGTACTTAAGGCACACCACTCAGTGTGTAAACAAATAGGATGGTATAATTTACACCGTTCATATAATACAGGCCCCGTAACGGATCAATTCTAAATATTAAAAATGACAGTTATTAAACATAACAACTATATTTTTGCTATTTTTCTTATACACACCAGATATTATTTTTTTATAATTTATGAAGTAGGTAACATTCATGATTACAATTCAATGGATAATCGACGTCTAAAATTATATTGCTTATTTTAAATTAATTCAAGCATAAATTACAGTTATTTTAAATAAATATTGAAATATCAGTTCCTTCATCTTATTAAATGAATAATAAAAGAATATCGTGAAGATAAAATCGTGCATATTTGCAAATGATTTCGTTGATCGATATTTTCTGGGTAGTTTGAAAACTTACGGCCTTCATTTTTTAGTATTACTGCTGCTAAGATTTAACAAAATATGACGAAAGTTCTCATACATATAATATAATTTATTTTATAAATGTTAGTGCATTATTCATTCCACCGTATGACATAACTTACGTGTCTTATTACATAAAATATAAACATTATAAATTCAAAGATTTTTTCAGGATAGGGGAACAGTTAGGTAGGTCAAGAGAGTGAAAATGTCATCTTTGTCCTGTCGCTGACAATATGGTCCTGGAATAATACCAAGCTTTCGTCACATCTGGTACAATTGTTATGAGTATCGTTAAGTAAAAGACAGTCCATCTTCAGTTTTTGAACATATTGTATAGGTAATGTTTTTCATAGTGGATAATGCGCTTTGTATTCCAGTCCATTTATCTTTTAACAATTTGTTTAAATCTAATTAATGTCACTCAAAAACAAATAGTATAAATAAAACTAATTATTTTAGAATAATACAGTTTAATAAGTGCATTATCATAATAAAATCAAAGTGACCAGAAAGCATTGATGCATCACCTTGTACCTATATAACGATGTATTGCAGTTAACGTTGTTTCACGGTCTATAGGATTCAATTATATTGAATGAAATGTGTCTAAACAGAGAGTATACGTTGATATGCAATTGTTTTTGTTTTGTAAACGAAAAACCGATGAATTGTCGTCAAGTTGTAAACAAAATTTATTCTGATAACAATTTATACTATTATGTCTGTTTAAGGAGTTAATAGCGTTTACTGAGTAGTGAGTTGGGTGAAATGTCGACCTATATCATTCCAAAATAAACATTGTTTGAAAAATTATCCTAATAGTCTCAGTCATACATCACTGATCATGACATATGGAACGTGACTCCAGGGATAACTGATTTAATTAGATTCGTTTGAATTGATATTCATATTGCGCATAGCAATAATACTTAATACAGGTTAGTTTAATAGCTACTAAGGATACGATACTAGTTACATCATATTATGAAATTTTGACTTAAATTGACTTTATCTTGATATTGTGTTTCTGAATTTTAAAATGCTAATAATTTGTTTTAAAATAAAAATATATGTATTCAACCTTTCATAGTGCCTTAGAAAATATTATATTTAGCTTTAAATTTGATAATGGTTAAATGTATTTTAATATTAAAAATAACAGAGTGAAACAAATCTTTCTAAACATAGACTGATATTCCATGTTAAAAGTTCGATGGATACAAAAATACATGTAGGTATACTGCCTTTTAAAGAACTACAAATGCATGTTTAAAGAAAAAATCAAAAGTAAAAATACGCTCATAGATATAACATGTTATTTAGCTACCGAGTGAAATCGTTGACCCACTAAATGATAGAAATTCATATGATATGATATGATATGATAATTTCAATACATTGGTATTTCTTTGATGAATTAAGAACTTTGGGAAGAAGGAGAGATTATCAAAATTACTACTTAAAACAATGGGTTTATCTATGTATATTACAATATATTATGTAATTTTAAACAACAAAGAACTTCGGGTTCTTTGGTGAAATATATATATGACTTAAGACATGTTATTTAAATGAAATTCAAGTTCAAAAATTAACTCACTGTTAACAAGAATATTATCATTTATAATTCGGTTTAAATAAGTTGTTAAACAAATTAAATTATTAATGAGATATTGTATTATTTTTTTCAATAATACTGTAACAGAATTTTCAATTCAAAGAATGACTAGTGGGTAACACTATGTTGTCAAGTAGGTATCGAGTAGACATCAAACATCGAATGGATCATTAAAATTGATGTTAAATTTGAATGAAATGATCGATATCATTGTATACGAAAAACGACTTTAAACGGAGATGATTTGTCAAGATTTGCAAATATTTACGATAAAAAAAATTTTGCCTTTGTATTTTTATAATTTTTGTATCATTACAAAACTAGCTTATGAGAATGTTTGTAATATATTTTCAAGTATTTTAAAAAAATGTATCTACATTTATGCAAATACTAGTAAAAACTAAAAGAAAACTAATATATAAAATGTCTAAAATAAGTAAATAAATAAATAAAATTAATTAATTAATAAATAAGCTTTAAAATAAGTTAAATATCATGAAAATTAAATTATGTAAATAAAATTCCAACCTAAATAACCAGAAAGAGTTGCATGTATTTAGGACTTCTACTTTTTGAACAATAACAAATATTTAAAATTGTTATCATTACGCAATTTCGTAAAAATTTCAAATTCAGACGCTCATAACATTTTTTTCTATAATGATAGTCGAGTTTTCTTTATATCTATTTGAAGGAAAAAAAAATGGAAAACTTTGTGTTGAATTTTTTATTCTTAGCAATAAATACTAAAAAATATTCAACTACAAAATGTCTTTAAATTTTCGCTATTTTGACATTCTTCGTAAAAATTTAACTTTTAACTCTTGTGAAAAAATTGTGACTAACAATTTTTGAATTTTTTTTACAACTTATAAGAAAATTTGTTTTAAATTTACAATTTGTTTTGGCTATTTAACATTTGTTTTATAGACATTAAAAAAAAAATACTTAGAAAAATCAAAAATTTCAGTTGTCTATAAATATAGCTCAAAAAAGCCAGAGTATTTTGAAATTTTAATTATATATAAACGTATATAGAAATTCCCGTTTTTCGTAATTTTTTTGCTGTTTTCCTCGATATTTTTTAAAACTAATGGAAAATTCTTGCTTTTAACCTCAATAACGCACTAAGAATATTTAATTTAATTTTCCACCGGAAACCAAACCTGAACTTTTGAATTGAAGCATTATTTCAACAAGTTATACACAGGCACAAAACCAAAAAAAAACACACGTCATCACTCATCATTGTAGAATCAATTTATTCTTCATTTCATTCAGAATCTAAAATCTTAACTCACTGATTAAAATTAATAATGCATGTGATATTAGTACAACACGTCTTATTCTATATCATATTATACGTTTATTATAGTTATACCTTATGAAAATACACAGACTTTCAAAATATGACCCTGTCGCGATCTCATCATAAAGCTATAGTTAATTTCTAATCGTATTGTTTATGATGCAACGCGTGCATTGGAACACGATCCAAAATCTAATCTTTATCGAAAAATGTAACCCCTGATAACTATTTATATACATATACATTTTATAAACGTTTAGATGTCCGTATTAAGTTTACCAAAATTACTTTTATTTCAGGTCGGGCTTGAAGCCAACTTGGGCTGTTAGAAAACCTACACTATTTGTGAGTGTTGTATTTTTTTCCGCTTTTCATTTTTACGGCTCATAAGAGATTAGTTGAGTTTACTTTCCGAAATATAAGGAACACGGTTTTTTCCACATCGTTTTTCTAACGACGATTTAAGAGTCTACACAGTCTCCAATTTTCCCGTACTCATATATATGTGTATAGTACACCAACGAAACCAATCATTAAGTGTATTTAGAGTCGCGTACAAGTTCCACAAATATATTTTCCTATTTTTTTTTTTTCAATCTATATTCAGTCCACATTCCAAGTGCAGCAATCGCAATGCAGATCGTGTGTAGTACGTTAGCAAATCTTGTCTAAAATACTATCGATTGTACCAGATAGTATCATAAAGCTACAAAAAACTTATTTTCACAAGTGTTGTTTTATTTTTATGAAATCACCCATACGTGCACACGTACTATTCTGGGTTTGTATTTAAATACCTCAATTCATTATACAGACACTGCACAAATGTAAGTGTTTTATAATTGATAAAAAAAAAAAATCATTAATTTATTACAATTCCTGATGAAGAGAACTTGAGTTTTCTATCCAAAGTGGTCAGGAGGTAAGACAAGTTAAACGAAATGTAGACTAAATAAGAAAAAAAAGAAGAAAATATTATAACTACATAATTTTGTTGAAAACTATCAAAAATTCGATAAAACTGTCGAAGCCGTAAAAATTATAGATATATCTATTTAAACATAAAAAAAAAATCAATTATCGAAAATATTTCCAAGTGTAAATCGTTTGTTATTTATTAATCATAAATCATAATATTATATTTTAATATAATTACCAAAACATAAATCAATCTTTGGTAAATGTATGTGTTTCTCATTTTTTTTTTTTTAATTTTTTTTATGTTATTACATTCAATGTATTTTTGAAAATCAGTTTAAGGTTTTAAAAAATGTTTATTATAAAAAACAAACAAAATGTTAATATTTTATACCTGTGATCGATGAATCTACATATCAAGATTCGATGAGTAGACGAAAATTAAATTTTAAAACAAATAATTAAGGAAACAATAGTCCATGGTTTACACAATATTTATAAGAATGATAAAAACAACTCAAACCACTTGATATCTAAGTGATAATATGAATAATAATTACATCAAACTATAAAACATACTTCAAAATCATTCATAATTAATTATCTTAATGTTTTCCAAGTCGTTCGGATACCACCTACATTTTTATGTACCAAATTGCCTATTCAACGCGCCGATCAACGGATATACACACAGAAGCGATTGCATAGTAAAACCTTCTACGATATACATAATATTATATACTTACTATTATGTCGTTTGACGTTTATATCGTTTATGACTCTATATAATATAAGTTTCAAGCATATATTGTAAAGTTTTACTATGATTTAAGTGATATAATATTATCATAAAATGTATTTAATTTGTTATATAGATGGGCAGACCATTTTTTAACATTAAAGATTTCAAGGCGCTTGTAGTGTTTAAATTGTTTCATATGAGTTTATTTCACATTATATATTTTCTTATTAAAGTGTTATCTATTTAATTATTTTATAGTTTATAATATATTAAAGAACATTATTCATATACTGGCACACTTTCAATAACACTTAAAAACAAAATACTTTCTTTTCAATAGTATATTATTACATTAATGTTCACATTTAAAATATATTTTAATATTTTATACTCAATTTTATACATAGAAATTTATGCATATTCTATCAAAAATGAATTAATGAATATTGTATCTTGCGCTCGTAAATTTAAAATGGTTTACTATGTAGTATGTTGACATTTCTATAAATTAAAAATACACATTTGGTACCTCCTCCAAATTTTAGACGAAACGCCTCTCTTATGAATCAGAAAATGGCATCAAATAAATTCAAGTTTGATAGTAGTTATACTTCCTTTCCTCCATTTCTTTAGATAAAAGTTTTAATATTGCACCTCACATAAGTTTCCGTGTAGCTTATGTATGATTATCATTATTACGAAAATACTTATCATTTATATAGGTACATAATTTATACAATCTTGAGGCATTTACAAAGCTTTAACCTAAAGATATGATCAATATCAAATGTTTTTAAGGAGTTCAATATAAGCCACTTCCTTTAATGAGCGAGAGCGTGTATCATGTACACGTGTGTGAAATATGATGCACAAGTAATTAATTCACAAAAACAAAACATTTGTCGATCATATTAACAAAACAAGTTATGCGGTATAAATCTTAAATATAAGTAAAAACGTAATGAAGTTTGTAGTATATCTATATCACTGTTATTATTGTTTTTAATGATGTATAATCACTTTGGGTAATACATAAGTTATTACATTCTAAAATGAAATTAAATGAAATTGTATGAAGTGAAATTTGAAAGAGTATAGTGGTCAACCTCATGTTAACTTAATAAACATAACAAATATTTTTTCAAATTTCTTATCATCCTTATTTTATTAGTACAATGAACAAAGTATGATAAATGGACATTTTATACTACATATTGTTTGATTTGTATAATGACACTTTGTACTATGCAAATAAACCAGGAAATATTATATTTTCCAAGATGAGAAAAAATTTAATTGTTCAAATTTAATCCAAAAAAAAAAAAAAAATTCATGTTATACGAAGGTGCTCTAATATAGTAATATATCTATCAATGAATATTTATTTAAATCTAGAAAAATTTTTTTTAAGAAATTAATATATTTCATTTTTTATTATTAAGTATTTAGCAATATTTCTCATAAAACACTAATACTTATTAAAATATATTGGGATAGTTATTAATCACCTTCGTTTTTAATCATACTTAACTAATCTGAAACAACAATTGAGAATATAAATAAACTAAGTGATAAAATTATCATCACCTCAGGGGTTCCCTAAGGAACAGTTTTATCATCCATTTTATATTGAATTTATGTAGCTTCATTCAGAATCCTTAAATTATATGGTAAACTTTTTTATACAGACAATACTACCATACTAATAACTTTAACCAATTGAAAGAAGTCCATCAAAATGTCGTAACAGATCCGTGTTAATTTAAATGATTTTTAAAATACAATTTTAAAAATATTTATGTTAAATCAAAATGTTTAACCTTAACGAAGAATAAAATAATTCAACCTAATTTTAATAAAATACGATTTATTTTTTATTGTAATAATAAAACAGAATATAGTATGAAATATTTAAGAATAATTATTGACCAAAGCTTAAAATGGGACTCACACATACGTACCATAATCATTAAATTACGAAAATTACTAAATATACAAACACTTCGATATGATATATTTTGCTATGACCTAGTAGATTTTTCAATATAGTATAACTGCATAGAACGGATTAGGTACTGTGGTACTGTTGCAAGCACTAAAATATTTAAAGCATAAAAAACTATATTAAAAATAATACTAAGCCAACATAAAACAAAACTTTTTACATAATTATTTGAAGAATTCTATGTACTCTCTATACAAGCATTATTTCAAAGAAACGTTCATTATTTCTTATATAAACTGAATCTAATCAAATTAAAACAAAAATACTACAATACACGACAGGACAATAATATAAAAATCCCTACTATCCAAACGCTCAAATCAATACTATATTTTTTCCATGTATATATTAAGCTATTAAATAAAATCCCATCTTATGTCTTAAATATTGCAAATCTTCTATACGTAATACAAAAATTTTGTTAAAATATGGTCAAACCATATAACCTAAATATTCAAGAGCACTGTGTACATGATGTGAACATAATCAAATTGAATTTGATTTTTACTTAAGCTATAATAATAACAATCTTTTTGATTATTTTTATTTTTTTTATCTTCAATTTTTTAAATTTATTTTTGTGTTTATATTACCTATTGTCTTAATTTTTATTATTATTATTAGTTCTACAATTTTACTAATAAGAGGTTATCCTCAGTGTTGAGTCGGACTATTATCCTTGTTATTAATTCATTGTAACTATACTTAAATAGATAAATACAAATTCCCAATAAAAAAATGTTATTATTATTTAAGTATACATAAAATAAAAATAAATAGAAAAATTACAAGCTAAAAAAAAATAAAATTGATTTCATTTTTTTAGTTTATACTTTATATTATAAATATATTACTCATAATTGTAAAAACTAATAATTTTAAGTATTTATAAAAATATATATTAATATGGCATCCATGGTTAAGTTTTTATTTCTGTTAGAAATGTATAATACAATTATAGAATTACTTATACCTATCTATTTCAATTTGTAATTTTAAATAAGTATATACAATGTATACATTTTTTTTCTATTTGAAATAATACAAACTGTCTACCATATTTACTATAATTGTTACTATTATATATTTATAATAGTACCAATTTTCCATGGATCTTATTTATTCTACGTAATTGTTCAATGTATTCTATTATTACTACAAGGAACAGGTATGATCTCGTTAAAAAAAAAAAAAATTGTCAATAGGTATCGAGTTAAGTGTTTTTGATGCATTTTTTTTTTTAATAATCATCCGTTATTACCTATCATTGTCAACAAAGTATTTTATATATGCGGTTATTTTCTTACTTATATGGATAAAATTGATCTAATTTAAGTTGTGTAATGATTCATTGGTTTGTAGGTTTAACACACAACAAATAATCGATCATGTTATTATTAAGTAGTTACTCAAACAATATATGTAGCTTAGGTAGATATTATAATCTAAGGCATGTGGAAACTTTTAGATCACCAAATATAATGCACAAGAGTAATGTCTTAATACAGCAAATATATATTGTGTATGTTATTATGTAGTTTACAGACACTCCCAATGGAATAACATGAGATAATCACAACTCGATGTTCGATAATATATATTTGAATTAGGTGCATTAACTACACATAACGAATCACTCGGTATAGTAAGAACTTGAGTTTTTTTTTTATCATTTTTTTCACATTTCATGGCATGAATATATTATTATAAAACTTATTTTTTTTTATTATAGTTTTACGTATTTATTTAGCATATTTGACATTGTTATGTACGCTATTTCAATGTCCAATTTAGCACTTAAATTTTATTTTTTTCAAAATTATGTTCATACAATTGTGAAACAAGCAAAATAGTATGTTGTCCTATCATAATTCGATTTTATTATGTGCAAAAATAACTCACAAAACGCATCATAGATTTTCGAGATTTTCTTAAGAGTTCAGTATTATTTTTAATCTTAGTTTTAACTTTAATCCAACTCTTTAAATATTTTATTCATATCGGATTCAATATTGTTCAAGAACATAATAATATAATCATAATCAATATTTATATCGATTGCATAAACCGTATTGTTGAACCGTAGCAACTTGCAGTCAATCATTTCGAATATAGTCATATCACTATTTTCATTTTCATTTATTATTCGATATATTTTTGAAATTAACATTATTTTGTTACATAATATGAATTTTGCATTTAGGAATTGAGTAATATAAATTATGTATGTACTTATTTATATATTTTATCAGATTTACATTAACCCCTATCTTGTTCCCTTGAGCTCCGATTACCACAAGTAGCTCAAGATGCATTTTTTTACCCCTAACGCTGTATATAGTTGTATGTCAACTCATACATCCCTTAATCCTACATGACTGTGCAACGTGTGTGCCCCACCCGCCACTTATTTAAATCTCGTAAATACAAAGACTTTTGCGTATCACAGTGAGTGAGCAAATATGACGTTTTAAAAATCTTGAAAAAGTTATAAATGAACAAAAAAAAAAAAATCACAAAACTATGTCTTGTGAATATGTATTCTATGCGTCCAGCACCGGTTGACATACTTTTTCTTTGTGATGATGAATACTTATTTACGAGATAAAAAGAATCCAATAAATTGAGTTTTAGTTATAACTTTTAACTATCAACTATACAATATTACTTAAAATGTATAAATATATTTCGTAATATCGGGAAAATCATATAATTTAAAGTATTTTACCAACATACGTTTATTTTATTTTTATGATTAGCTATAACTATTTGTTTATTGTATATTATAATTTTTGATTATTCTAATTATTGTTTTTTTTATGTTTATAATACCAATTGTGATGTGTTTCTTATAATTCAAGTTTTCTTATTAAATTTGATTCTTCAGATAATCGTCAATAATTTATATTCATTAGTCAATTATTATACGATTTAAAAATTATTTCTATTCCATAAAAAATACTATTAGACACATCAGCCAAGTCAATATAAAAAACGAGTATTTTTCTAAACGTGTTCAGTAAAAAGTTAATTTTCTAATCAAATAGATAATATTGTTTATAATAATAAATAATATTTGGTCGGAGATTTTAGTAGTTGAAATTTGATAATTTTCAAGCTTTTTCTAGGTGTTTGGAAAGAGTTTTTGAATTTTTATAATTTATTTCCAATTTTAAAACCTAAAATAAATAAGCGCGGTTATCCGTTAATTTTAAATTATAATTATAGTGTTCATTTGTACTTTAATGTATTAAAAGGTACACATCATTCCATTGTTATTTAAGTTCCTGTGCATTTTTATCCAAAATGTTTAATACTTAATATAAGGTTTTAAAACTTTCAATGTATTACGTTAGAATGCAAATAAAAATAATTTATTTCTCTTTTTTAATTAATTTAACATAGTGAATACATGTTTTAACATTTACTAGTCATATACCGTTGACACCACCGAATTAAAAAATAGGTTTTAATATTTAAATTTAAAATATATTTAAAGAATTTTAAAAATATTATATTCTTCTAATGGTTTTTATTGAAAAAAAAATAATAATAAATTAATCTATTTCATCCACACAAAACAAAATATATACAAAAAGCTGTATAAATCAAAAATATTTGTATGATAGTGCCTACTAAACAAATATTTTAAAACAAACACCGTTACATTTGTTATACAACAGCAGCCACCCAATTCATTCAAAATTATAAATAATAATAATAATAATAATTTAAAAGTATCTATTTTTGGAGATTTGAGTTTGAGAGGCTGAAATATCGCGACAATGACAAGGAAAAAGTAACCAGGCTAATTTTCTAGTTTATTTGATACCATTTACAAAAAAATAATTATAAAAAAGTATTTGCATGGATAACTGTTAGGGTAGTTTAGGGTGTTTAGTATTGCCGACAGTCACGGCGAGCAAGTATTATTTTTAAACCAAAATTGCTTACCACTTACAATAATAATAATCGTTATTGTTAAGTGGTCGGCCGGTATACATTTATTATTATCACTCCTACGTTTTAAATCTATGACTTAACATCTGGTTAAATATCAGATTAACAAATCACTCTTGAATACAATAAGCAATTTATAATTGTAATATTTTTATTTTCTATAGTAAATATTATACAAATATATTCAACATGAATCTACCAGCCGAGGATACTATGGGATAATTTAGCTAACTAGTTTATAAGTCAGTTTGTTATCTGACGGATCATTATTATTGAATTGTTTATATTACTTTTGCAATAAATATCATTAAGTATTATTCATTATAATAAGCTTTTATCTAACAATTTAATCAAAAATAAATAAATAATATTTACTTTAAGTTTTAATGTTATATTATGTATCTAGAATATCTGCTGTGATTAAATTAAAAAAAAAAATTCCATTGTTTTTATTAATAAGAATGAATAATAGACTTTATTTTTAACAGTTGGGAATTGAAATAAGCAATTGAAAAAATTGAAAGTTTCACAATTATTACTAAGGTGTTCGTTAAAATTATTTATTAACTTGTATTAATTGCAATCACTAAGTTTTTGTCTCCAGTCAGTTATTAATTATAATTTAGGACTTTGAAAGCTAAATATATTGTTAATTGAAACAACTTAATTAGTTCAAAATATTTTTTTTTTTTTTTCTAAACTTAGCCATTTTAGTCGGTTATATAATCAACTAGTGGACCATAAATCGTCAATTAATTTATTCAGTTAGTTTATAATTTTATAAATTAAGAATTGTGTGAATGATATCAATTTAAAATTATAGTTAATTAGACTATATTATACAATATTGAAGAATCTTGACTTCTTTGATTATAAGTGATATTTTGTTTAATACATATAGTTTTCTATATTTTAAAAATATTAATTCAATTTTTTTTTCTATTAAATTAATATTTTACAGTTAACTATATTAAAATATATCTGTAGTAATTTGGAACGCAAATAGTTCATTTTTTTTTTTTTTTGTATTAAATCGTTATAACAGTTATAATAGCTGTTTTCTTCAAAAAATATTTATACATTTAGTATGTACAGCGCGGATTACTTTTTGGATCAATAAATAGTTACGAATATGTACTTAGCTCTACGGATTTGTTTTTTTTTTTTTTTTTGTTGCATAAATTCAATCCACTGAATCGCTATTTTTATTTCTTAGGTAAGTATACGAATTAATAAATATAGTACTACGCACGTGCTCCGATAAGTACAACAAAAATTCTAAATATAATGTCAGAATTTCATTCGAACGACAAAAAAGAAAAATATAACAAATATCTTTGATCAATGGTTTAAAATTGTACGTTTTAAAATAAATTTGAATAAACAGTAGTTTGAATAAAATATCAATATTTTTTTCCTTATTAATATTTTTCAATTATAATTCTGAAAAATATTATAGATTCTCAAAATATATTGTATTTTATGGTTTGCTGGTAATCAGAATATTTATGTACTCTACATAGTAGATGTTATTATTTCAATTAAGTATTGAAACAGTTGTATAAAATTTAGATTTGAGGTATGCACTAAATGAGGCATGGACATGGTAGATGTTACTCCTACCATTTAACCATTAATAATGCATTAGTTTAAATTCTGCTTTCGAGAATTTTTATGTATACTATAGTATAATATTTTTAAATACTTACCATACAAACTTTTTTCGAAGGCAAAAAACCCTTTTTTTACTATAAGTAAATTATTGAACATTATTTTTGCTATTGAAAAATTATACACTTTAATTATAACTCGAATAAGTATTTCTTAAATTATAATAATCTAATATGTATTATTGATAAAATGTAAAATAAATTTATTAATTAGTCTATTATTAATGAATAATTATTACACTCTGGAAAACTTTAAAAAATTATTTTTTAAATACCAGAATATTTAAATGTAATTAATTCTAATATTTTTGAAATAATCAAATACCTCATATTTTATTTCTAAATTTTAATCATAGAACTATAGTAATATCTTCATGCGGTGGGTATGAAAAAGTATTTGTACAAATTTCGATTTCAATGTAATATGGTGAGTGTTCGATGAACCTAACCGAGGATTTTAATTGGAAAATTAAGCTAAATATTATTATGAAAATCAGAAAATCTAAATATTTCAAAATACGAACTTAAAACTTAAAAGTAACAGATACTCCCTTAAAATAAAAATGTAAGACTTAAATAAATCCATTATTATGGAAAAAAAATGTGGCATGGCGTGTTTGTTGCATATAATTCTGTTATTCTGTATATTATAATACAACAATAATGCTATACACCTGCTATATCCACACGAGTAGTAGAAACGCAATAGTTAGACACCACGTGTACCGCATATAGGTATTATGGTTATTATGGTAAACAAAATTTGTTCGACCTCGACCGGGTGGACTTATAACGCAGAGATTATACTAATATATAAGTACTTTATACATGGGTTCAATCCCACCTGTATAATAATATCTGTATAGATCGGACTGACGACTCTTGCACGCAATAACACCTACGCGCACGCTCTGGAGGTCGCTATAGTCATATCCTCATCGCCCAAGAGCCTGAATATAATATATATAAAAATATCGTTTTCTACAATAGCTTATCCATATGGTATTTAATGTACAATTTTTTTTTTTTTAGAGCTAACAACGATTTGATATGTTGAAACCAGACAGTGCCACACATCGCAGACGTCTTGTGTCACTCGTATAGATTACGATAAAAGAGCTTTCAGCTGGACTATAGTAGACTTACACGACAATCCCAGTTAAGATTTTAAGTGCAATCTAAAAATTTGTAACTTACAATTTGTCTGTGAATTGGGTGGATAAACTGCCTCCTTAAATCTAATTCCATAAATAACTTCAAAATAGTAAACTTAAAAAAAAAAAATAGAGACGAACTTACAATTTCTTAAACATAAAGAAATACAACTTGCGATTTGCTTAGGACAATTATTCATGGGACAGAGAAAAATTTACACTTAACATCATGTAAGTTAAAATTATATATATTATATGCAAGGAAGACTGAAGAGTGTATATTTATTTGTTAATTACTTCTTAGTAAATTCATAATACCACGAACCTATAACTACTATCGAAATCGAGTACTAGAAGAGCGACAAAGGACGTTTCACCAAGACCATATAATAGGATTTTAATTATTTAAGTATTTTCATCAATTTATTTTTATTGCTACTATGTATCATCATTGTTATGTAGATAAAAAAATAGATCTCTATTTGAAATTCACGTGAGTCTATGAAATTATTTTACGAGAATTTTTTTTTTATTAATATCTAAACTCATTTAATATTACACGTGGAACATTATTTCCAATAAATATATTATACTGGTATTCTAATGGTATCTAGTTTTTACATAGCGGTGATCGTCAATATGCAGTTTTTTTGTTTTAAATACGAACAATTCGCTTCATTCATCCTGTTTTTTAACGATAACACTGCTTATAAAAGATTTTTTTTTTTTACAGTATAGGTACAAATATTTTTAGTTTTTTTAAATCGATTATTAACATAGGTATATGCATTTTTTAATTTAATACGTTTAATAAATATTATGTTTTAAACACTCGTAAAATAAATATCTATGATTTATTCATTTATTACGAGTGAACAGAACAACACGTGATTACGTGAATCTTAATTCACGTTCAAATCCAACATCTTTAATAAAAACAACCTATCGTATTACTGTATTAAATCTCGTTATAATACTTTTTATTTAATATATATGTAATATAAATACGACGGGAAATGTAAAGGTTTTTTTTTTTTACTTTGTCTTAGAGAATTTCCATACACCCTCGTCCCTCATGACTTTTATCCGTTTTTGAAGCATTTATATTGCAGACTGTCAATTAACGTAGGAACTCACTTAGCACAAAGTTTCAAAATGGAATTTGCAGAGCCAAATTGATTTTCCCACTTTAATTGTTTTTAGTTATTTTCGAAATTTCATTCCATTCTGTGTATTCCCACACTTAAACTACGTTAAAATATATCCGTTAAAAATTACTTATAAAATGAGCCATCAAGGTGTCTAAATATGTATTATAATAATTTAAAATCCTGCTTTATGATAAAGTAAATTTATAATGTTATAAAACTCAAATTGTTTTTCTAAACAAATATTATGTACTGTCTAAAAGTTTTATTTTATTTTGTATGTGCGAACTATTATTTAATTGAATTTTATTGCATAATTTAACTGATAGGTAATTCTAAACAACAAAATAATTAGGTAATATAAATCAAAAAATAGTTAAACAATTATTATTAGGTATGTTATGTTTTAATGAAATTACATATTTCTATTACCATTTTTACCGTTAATGGTAAATTATCTTTTTCGTCTTCTCGGAAGTTTATGCATTATATTTATTATGATCGTTGTGACAACGCTAAACGGTTAATCGTCGATCATCGATCTCTGCAGCGGAAAATGAACACAGGAACACCATGATACGATTCAATTACAAGTATCTAGAAATGTTTGCAATAACTATGTTATACGGTAAAACCTTTTACATTATTACAATTTTACTCGGCGTAATTTTGTCTTATGAAAACACGAGAGCGCAGTTTATCAGTGTGATTGAACAAATATTGTAAAATTACAAAATAAATATTTAGGTTAGACTATACAGTAAATTAAATCTAAATCCAATCACACATCGGCACAGGGTAAATTGGTGCGGGTACAAAAATAAATGTATAATAAGCTTATACTTATTACAGTGTACTCCGATTTATCGGGACACATAGGTCGTGCTTGTTAGTTTGGGCCAATTAAGCGGCTGTCCTAATAATTAACCTGTTTCTTTTGTTTAAAATGTGCACGCACAGTTTTATATTTGTTTTATAAAACTGTATAACATTGTTTATAATTGTATATAGCCGTATATCAACAAACATATAAATAATATAAAATTCTCTTATAAATCAAAACAAAAATATAAGGAAAGCACTTTCTACAATCTATAATACTTTTTTTAAATATTAACGATTGCTATTCTAATTTTTGTATTCCTTTACAAAAATATAGTGATTGAATTTTTGACTACAAAAGATGGAAAGTTATTGAAAACAACTAGCATTAGTTTTTTTTTAAGTTATGTCAACAGTATAAACTGTTAATTATTTGTTTGGTAGTATTTATGTAGGAAAGTAGATTACGCAATCTTAATCTACATAAATATTGTTCAATCCCCTTAAAAATAATATGTCTAAGTTAGTTTTAATTATGCGTATAATTATTAATATTTGTTATAACAAAATATTAATATTTATAAAATAAATGTTGTAATTGTTAATCTTGTACTCGGAACTATGGATATATTAGAAGCATATTACTGTATATATTATTTATTTACTAATAAAACCATTCATTAAATAACTATCAAAGAAAATCAGAAAAGAAAATTTATTGATAAAATAATAACCTTTTCACCAACAAAATTAATATTTTAATATATAATAACTATAATGTTATGTTAAAAATATTTGTCTTGATTTTTTTTCTGTGCCCCCCCCCCCACACATACACACACCTAATCGAGGTTATTTGATGGTATCTATGATATTTAACTTAACTGTATCAAGCTAAAGATAACAAATGTGACTATTATATATTGAACATTAACAAATTGAGTTAAAAATTAAAGAATTTAAATAATTGCATTTTGTGTAATTATATGGTGTATTAGTTATGTTTGCTTTTATCAACAACAGTTAGTTTTAATTTACCTATAAAATATATTATTATGTGCAACTAAACACGTTACACTATACGCTTTGAAGATTTTAAATATCTATTTCGTCTAAAAGTATCCAGTTCAAGGAAACATCAAACCTGTATTGTGTTTCCAAGTCGTGAACACGTGGTGTCTTCCGGAAACCAGAACTTAAAAATGGATTTCATAATATCACAATATTATACAGATAGTGTTCCCGAACTCGGAACAACAAATATCTATTTCAGTAAAATATTGATTTTGCCAGACGAAAGGTTAAAAACGTCGCAGCCACGCATGAATCGAATTCCGTGGTGTGAGTGAAGTTTTTCAGCAGTTTGTAAAGTATATTTTAAATTTCCAGGCAGTGCCAATAGAAGGGTGGTAGAGAAATAAATTGAACAATAGCTTCGGGTAGTTGGTGAATTTTTTCGAATTGTTTTTTTCCAGTAGGGAGTGCTTTCTTATGTTGTACCCAAGTTTTAAAAAACTGTAAGATTTATAAATAAAAACAGTATTTAGTTTTCAAATTTATTTATTTTATTTTTAAAGAAAAATGAATATTAAAAATAAATTATTATTAATATTAATTTTTTCAGCTTTTAACTATGACTGGCATATTTAAATAAATTGGTATCCTATCCCTAATGAAAATTTTTTGTATTATCGATAACAGGGGATGCAACGTGTTCGAAGTTATCTTCTCCTTAACTAAAATTATATGTATCTTCTAAAACAACTTCTAAAAATAATTTATTTCACTCTGTTCAAGTGCCAATCGATTTTTTGATATTTTACCATCATCGAAAAGTCCAAGTCTGCAATCTTGTCAATGGATCTTAGGATTTCTGTTTATTACTTGGTCACGTTAAAGAAATTATGTGATGAGAAGAAAACGCATAGTTAATGTAAATAAATAGGTACTTTTAAAATAATATAAAATATTATATAAATTATAGCTTATAAGACGTTATGTTACAGTTGGTAAATATCAATAAACTATAATTATAAACATTAGGTAGTTGTCGCAATAATTGTTTTTATAATATCTATAAAATGTAGTCTGTGGCGTGAATACTATTTCTATTTCTATATAAATAAATTAACGTAGCCTTTTGATGGTTCCATATGCTACATAGGAAACTTTTTCTCGATATTTAGTTACATAAGTTGCTATTAAATGAATATTCGATGATATTGGTCGTTAGTTTTTTCCATTAATTAATAGTTTGCAGGTGTGTACGGTGATTTTTCAACCATATTGTGAAGAAACTTGCATCTTCTATTTTAATTGTGCTTATATATTACCGACTATATGAATTGACAACTACTTGTCTTTCAGACAAACATTTTCTCAGTAACAATAGAAACAATGGCAATAAGATCCGAACTGACACTAATTGTTATTTTGACGAATACAGATCATAATTTGAATAAAATTATTTTATTTTCAAAATGCGTCCATGGTCAAGTTAATCCATGCTAGATTATTACACAGTACGCCTAAAATTATATGGAATTAATTATTTCTTGGAAAATGCATCTTACGACATCACGATAATATATTAAACAGTGAAGTACGTTTGAACCACTTTACCACAAGTCCTATAACGGCAAACTGCCGAGAGGACAAATTATGAATACAGCATAGCACTATTATTTTCTTCGAGACTCTCAAAGAATTTCCCATGTGAACAGAAAATTTTAAAAGACTTCTGGGAATATGTTATTAATTTTATTCTAGCGGCGCACACCGGTACAACATTAATGTATTATATAGTACACGCCACCTTTACTCGCACAATACGTGCAAATGAAATTTCACGAATTCACATACGGCACACATAATATAATCGCAAAGCGTGTTAGACTATAATATCATTATCACAAAGAATAACCAGCGGAAACAAAATTACAATTTATTTTTAGGTCATCGTCATATCATTATTTTTTCAAAGACCCGTCTTTAAACTCGGATACAAATAAGTTGAAAAATTATACTTTTACACGTTTTACATGGTCTTTTATACGATTTCACACTTGAAGAAAATTATTTAACTAACACTTTGGAATTGTTTAAAATTAAGCAAAATACCGCATAATATTATGCTTAAAGTAAATATCGTTTGGTTATAATTGTAAGTCATTCTATACCTACACTTTGTGGGATCATTTAATACCAAATTATAAAACAAAATATGTTGTTTCAAGAGTTTATAACATATTTTTTCATAGATGAATCAAATTATTATTATTATTTTTTATTTATTTTTAAGTCAACCACTTTTATTATTGATTTAAATTAAATTACAAAAAAAAAAACTAAGCTCTTAACCGATTTGAAAAATTCCCGAAGTGAAAAATCCAACAATTTTATGACAGTCATTTTATGTTGAACCTATGGGATGCTGATTTTTAACATTTTTAGGGGGGAGGGATAGGGGTTTTGAAAATAAAATGTATTTAAAAAGCATTGTGTTTAAAAAAAAATGTGTTTAGTTTTAAACAAATGATTTCAGTATATTTAAATTGTATAACATTGTATAAGCATCTGGGAGACTTCATAGACTCTACCCCTCCATAAATCCGCCATTAAATAATATATTTAACACTTGTCCAACTTCATTTTTTATTTCTTGAATAACTTATTTCAACTAGTCTTGTAGTGTCCACTGCAATATTAAGACTGCATACCCACCTATATTTTTTTAATACGACGTCATTCCAGATAAATGTTCTTAGCAATCTTATATAATTATGTTATCTCATATTGTCGTAATAAAACATAATCTAATATGCTGGACGTCTGTCGACTCTGTTCTATGATTTTCTGCAGAGTCCTTAGATAAAACCGATCCTACACACATCATACATCATGCATCTTAACTATAACGGACTTGAAGGCGTTCTACTCGACTACGCAACCTATCTGATACCACCGAACAAGACTTTTGAAAACTGCTGCTGGTAACTATTTCGAATCTTTAATTGATTTATACACACATCACATCCTGTCTTAAGACGTGACTGAGCATCCACCATATTATTGTTTATGCCTGACACGTATTGTATGTCGGCATGTGAGGAGTAAAATAGGTTTGTTGTTTGCTTCTATTGAACTAACCACCTTCTATCACACAAGTCGGAGTGAGTGAATTTATATTATAATTAAAACTAGAGGCTATAATATAATATAACAGACGCATATCGTACAGCGATAACTGTGATGAGGAGAACTGAACATTATTTTCGGGACCTTCTTTATTCGATGTATGGGTAGGTACAATAAATTTTTAACATTTTGGGACGCGATCGAAAGCTGAACCCTGAGATATCATGACGAATAATACCGGCTATATGCGTGACACGCCACGAACACTCGAACAACGAGTAGTAATATTATTATATAATCATAAATTTGGGAAAATTGTATTAACGAATATAAACGTAGAGGTATACATATACCTAATGAATTGATCAGCACGGTACATGGCGTCCATTACTGCTAATAACACAATACCATCTAAATTATAGCAACTGTATTTACGAAATTATAATTGTGGTGGTTTGAGTTCGGCAGCATTGAATTTATATCATTAAATCTTGAGGTAAACCTACAATACTGTTAAAAACGTCATCGTGAAAATAAAATAATATGTAGTCGGTGGTGCACTTTTACCCACTATGGTTCGAGTTACAGTTTCGTTTTTTAAAAAAAACATACCATATAGTATTTACTTATCCATAATAATAATTTATTGAAGGTCATTTGACTTTCGTGTTTTATATGAATAATATAGTTTGCATGTTTTGTTGAAGAAAATAATTAGACAATTCATATTGTTATAGTACAAATGCATTATGAATGCATCATAATATATTTTTAACGATGATTTACATAAAGAAAGAAATAATAGTTAACCTAAACCTTTTTAAAAATGAATTTATTCATTACGTATTATCATATTACCTTAAATGCCATAATAAAACAAACCTAAATATCCTAGTTTCAAGTAGGTATACTAAATGGCATTCAGATATTAAAATAATATTTAATTTTTCACCACGGCAATAGATAATTTATTAAATTTGTAAAAATATTAAGAATTTTAATTAATGTATTATTTTTAATATTTATGAGAAAAATACTAAATTTCTTCATTAATATGAGTCACTATAGTTCCTAAAGTTGTTAAGATTATGAGAAACAATTAATGCATTCATATTATAGATGCAGAGATGTTACGGTACGTAGATATTCGCCGAAATTCAAAATGACTTTTCGATATAATAAGTATTTAAAATACTGTAAGGAACTAGTAATTATTATTATTATTATTATTATCATTATTATTATTGTTGTTGTTGTTGTTGTTGTTATTTTAATGGGACAACCGTAGGGTTCTGCAAACTAAAAACAAGCATACTGGCTGCTATGTTTGCAGGTTGTGGTACTGGTGGTGGCATAACTCCAAAGGCCGGTTCTCCGGGGAAACGGCCGCGCATAGCATCTAACGGTCGTGCTAGGGCGAGCAAGTCTCGATATTATAATATATATACACAGTATAATGATCAATACGTTGACAGGGGCAGTGCATTCGATGACTTTGGCTATATATTATGTAATAACATAATCGAAGGACATCGAAATCATGAGCCTAAAAACGAACACACGCGGCGACTTATCAAATGTACGTACATATGTCGTACATAATATTATCATTGATTATTGAACAGAGTCTATTCCATAATATACAATAACACGAATATTCCACACGCTTTGCTAATCGTATAGATGGAAATTAAACAATAAATTAAACTATTCTACGACATGTTAAATGCACTTTATTAGGTACAGTTCCGTGTATGCATTAATTGAAGTCAAATACATTTTCAGTTACTGTGGTGCTTAGGTACTTAACATGTTATATACTACTACAATATAAATACATAGCAAAGTAAAATTTTAGCTTCAATCAGTTTCGGAATTATACAACGAATATAATAATGAATAAATATAAATATTATAATATTATCATTTCTTTTTTTGTTCCCGAAATTCATATTCTACTAAACTTTGAAGACACGCAATCCTGTGAACGATTTCATTCGGAAGACGTTATGCTAATATATTGATGTACATTACTCCGAGACAAACATATTTTTGTTTCAATAATATTGTTATTTAACAGCGAATGTCAAAAAATATTTACCTTTTATTCAGCCGTTAAAAGATTTTATACTGGTTTTTTTGCTCAATCATTCATTCTGTAACACATAAAAACATAATATATTATAAGCATACAATGATCTAGTTTTAATCAGATAATGATCATAATATTATTATTGTGACTAGTAGGTAATATAATACGACTGCATCAAATCACAGCTAAAGAGTTAAAAAAAAACAAAGACAGATGGCAATGGACAATGACACTGAGTTAAAAAGCATATTATCCTGCAAACTTACTCATACATACACACTCGGGGAACAAATTAACTGTAAATTAAAGTTGACGTTTTTTGTATTTTTTTCAGAAATGTAATGCTTTTATTCACTCAATTTTATTAAAACGAACTCTTTTTTTTTGTCCACAGAAAACAATAAACATTGTATTATATATATATACTTATACGTTTGTTTACGTTTGGATTTTTGAACTGCATTCAACCTTTTAACGTCAAGTAAATTCTAATGTATATTGTTGATAATCTATAATAAATGGCACGATGGAATCATTATAATAGTCGAAACAAAAATTA
Source organism: Aphis gossypii (assembly GCF_020184175.1). Classification (NCBI taxonomy): domain Eukaryota; kingdom Metazoa; phylum Arthropoda; class Insecta; order Hemiptera; family Aphididae; genus Aphis; species Aphis gossypii. Next base: position 41,830,560 of record NC_065530.1, on the reverse strand, counting down.
ATGTATTTCACATCATGTACATAAGATTTTCATCCTCGAGATTACGGTTTCGGCTCATTTAAAAATAATATAATACAATATAATAACGATTAAAAATTGAAAATTATTTTATTTATTAATAAACGTTTTTAAACTAACGAAAACTTTTCAAAATTTTTAAAATGTATCGACAAATTATTTAAAAATGAACCTCTTTTATAGTAATTGTAATTAGAGCATAAAAGCGTGCACGGTTAAATTATATTATAGTGTGTAATATGTATGTATAATTTCGAGCCCGATTAATTACTACATTGCATTATTATTATCTCGTTCATAAAATGCAATAGACCGGAGTATGAATTGGCATGTACATTTAGCTGTTATTGTAATATATACGGTCCATGCGTAATAATCGACTAGTCAAATCTTGACCTTTATGCAATTCGCATATTGTACGATTATAAGCCTTTGTCGACCGGTATCAGACAAAACGATCCATTATAGTATTGTTAAAACATCACATATACGTGATGAATAATATATAGGTAATATGCACTGCCGACGTTCGATCAATAATAACAAAAGATGAACTCGATTCACTTTAGTAATCTACGTAATGAGTATTGTTATTGTAATTTTGTATTTTGTGTTTTGTGTTCTCTACTTTTTTTTTTTTTTGTTAAACAAAATGAAACTAATATTGAACCAAATGCGTTTCGTATTTCAATTTACTTTATATTGTTCAATTAGCCTGCGTTTGGATGAGTGCACGCGACAATAATAATAAAAAAGAATATAGATATTATACTTATACAAACATTACGAACGTTAAATGAACACGAAACAGAATCGAGTATCAAATTTTATATGGGAGAACAAATAACGATAAAATATGCATCTCAAAGACAGAAACCGGTACAATATTATCGGGTAGCTGCGGTTAACAGCTTTATTGAACCTATATATAATAATATATAAATAAAATATATCTGTATACATTATTTATTTATAATAATTATTATATATGATATATTTCCAAAGTACCACCAATTTATAGCTTCTTCATTCAAAATCTATCTAACAGCCAACACCAATGCATATATCACTTACTCTTATTGTAAAAAAAAAAAATAATTATCTCATAGATTGTTTTAAAAATATTAATATCGAAAAAAAAATTTAAAATTATATACTTTAAACTCAAGGAAAATGCATTTTTTTTTTGACTCGCCAATGTTTTAGGGAAAAAATAAGAGAATTCAAAATGTATTCACGTATTATAATTTTTAATTAGTATATAATATAGTAAAATAATACATATAATTATATTACAGTTTGTATTGTTTTTGTTTTAAACTCTTACCAAAAATTACTATAAAAAATTTCAATTAAATAATTAATAATTTTTACATTCAATAAGTACCTACACTAGTAACCGATCGATCGCAACTGACAATAATCTAAAATATTATATAGTGACGATAATCGAATGAAAATACGATAATAAACACAATAGACATTAAACATACTTAAGTTTAATTATCGGAACACACGAACAGATTAAGTAAATGCCAAATTGTTCTACAATTATCCATCAATAACCATATATATTTTGAACACAGAGTTTTCAAGTTATCTATAATTTTTCTTTTGAGAAATTGAGGGTTTTTGCTTGGAAGCAACATTTTTTTTTTGACTCAATATCAAGGTTCCACTGTACATATATTATCATTATTTAATCTATGTTCGATCGTAATAATTAATTATGTGGATATTAATTATAAGTGTGAATTAAACTGTAGAAAAAATTGTTATATTTAACTATTTAAGATAAATAGTTAACTTAAATGTTAGAATAACCAACAAAACAATACGTGCATACTACTGAATATATAATTTTGCTACTTGTTATGACGTGCGCTTATCATACGTAGTCATCGATTAATGCGAGGTGTACTATAATTAAAAAAAAAAAACTGTTTAAATGTTCCATGAAAAAATAAATGATAATTCTTAGTTTCTTTACTATAATCACGTTAATCGTTAATATAATATTATATCCTTGCTTGATGTAAACATTAACGCTACAACCGAGATAAGACCACTCTCAGTGAGATAAAAACAATTATGCTATATCAGCTACATCTGGTATTATTTCATGGAATAATATTATGCAAATTATAAAAATGAAAAATAGACGTTCCTACCTACCTGCACAGGAAAAGGAAATCTCACTAAAATAACAACAATAATAACAATAATAATAATAACAACAATAATTTATAATACTATTATACAAATACGATTAAGACGAATACACAGATTGAATGTTATACGTTTCCACGAATGGCAATTGGTTGTCATTTAGTTGGGTACGGTACTACGGTATCTTAGCTTCCTAAAATAATTCGCTATAGCAACAAAATATTATAAACAATAAAACCCCATACTGTTAGAGCTATTTTTATTATTTTAATCATCATGAAATTGGATTGTATTTATGTATACCTTTGGGGTCGACGGTTAGAAAAAAGTATAGAAAGGAAAGAAAAAAAAATTAAAAATGAATAGATTTTTATTTTTTGCTATCAACTTAGTTGAACCTCTGGTTAGGTAAGATGATTAATACCATTATATACTTTAAAATATCGTAAAATCACTGCAACTCAAAAAGGTCCAAAAAATGAAAGTGCTTAATATTTTATTTTATTTATAGCTTTTAAAAATAAATTTAAAAGACAAGCCATTTGTATCGTTAAAATTTATTTCAAAAGTGAGTCGAATTCGATGCAGTCCAATAATTTTACTCTTCTGCTATCTAATTCACTATTATCTCTCAATTTAGAACAATAATCGTCACTCGAAAATTTCAAAGTTTTTCTCGAACTTTTAACTTTTCGAAAAACATAGTGACATTTAAAACGGTCAACCACAATTGTATCCTAATAGTTAACAATTCGATTAGGTACATAAAAGAGGTATTAGGTGTTTCAAAATATCGTTTTGTCCCAAGACACTAAAACAGTGATTACAAAAACTCCCAAGGATTGATAGTATAGTGATTTTATTGGTTTTAGTTGATCGTAATATAAAATATAACCAACGTTGCACAGTTTTAAATTTGATCAATTAGTATCAAATTATCAACTGAAATCCCGATTAATTTAGATCTTGTAGTCGATTCAAAATTTGATTTTAAAACTCAATAAGAATCGTTAATAATATTCTAAGAAATCAAAAGTAAAATCATAATTGAAATAATTGTTTTTATTTATAGTTTAAATAATATATACTGAAATCAAAATAAATTATAATCGACAATTTATAATACAATGATAATTGTAATATTAGGTATAATATTTAGAATAATAATAATAAAGAAAATATGAATTTGAAACGCAACAATAATTAAAAGGTCAAAAGTAGTTCATTGTTAAGTAATAACACTTCTACCTAATGTTCAATGTCCTTACTCTACTATATATCGTACGGATAATGGTTTAAGTTTTTTTTTTTTTTTGTAATTATTATTTAAATTAAACAATTTAATTTTGATTTCAAACTCTGAACTAAACAATTTAAAGACTTGTAAAATATTACATTACATAGTAAATAATAATGCCAGTAAAACGGTGACGTGATAGATACCTACGTATAATAAAATATTATAAAATCAATTATGCTAAGTTACGCTTTCAAAGAACTAGATGTATTCAAAAAATAATAATAATAATAATAATTTATTGAAACTTAACAGTCATTAACCCATTCACCGATGTCGACGTGTTTATTACATTATTATTTATTTATATTATAAAATTATTGGTGTCGTGTAATGTTCGGAGTTCAGACGACAGTATCACACAAAAAGATAATAATATTATCATTGCTGGAGTAACTCATTTTCTTTAAAGTTTCGCCATCGCCGGAGGAAACACAATAAAACTGCTATTATTGTGCACATGTTAATTTATTAGACCGTTAACGTCAGTTTTATAGCGTTTAATAATAGGTTAGTGAATTTCTACTGAAACAAAAACAATGAAGCGTGTTTTGTATTTGTTTGTGATTATTCAATTGCTTACATTAGATCTATATGATTTGTACAAATCGAGATATTTTCTGAATTATTTATGACTCAGAACAAACGGCACATTAAAATGTAGAGACATCGCGATTGGCGCGTGAGTGTAAAATCAAATAGCTATAGGTTTTATACCTATAATAGTCATTTAAACTCGTTGAGATTGAGTAATTTATTATTATTAAATTATTACCATTAGGTACCTGCCCATTCGTTTATGTGACACGAAAATAAATGAGTGATGATAAATATTAATAATATGCGTTTTAGTGAATAAAGTATTTTTGTCGGTTGTTATACATTTCGTGTACTGCGATCATTTACGTTTTTATCAACTATACTATTGATAATATTAGGTTGGTGTATAAAAATCGTCGGGGTAATAGATCAAATTTAACTGAACAAGTTATATTTATTATTTACATATCTAAAACGATTTTTATACTTTATGACCCTATTCAATAAATTATTGAAAAGAGAAACAACCAATGACGACTATCAATATCGTTATTATATTTTCATACGTTGAATAAACATATTACAACTACGAATATATTATTACAATGAGTCACAATGTGTAAAATTAATTTCGTAAAAAACAAAATTGTGCCTTTATGATATGTAATATTTTAAAATTGATTCAATAACAACATAGTGCACAGTTTATATTTTTTTCCAATAATCTACAGAATTTTATCCAACCCTAATTTTTACTCTAACACATCCCATATCGTTGTAAATAAATAACTTATAATAATATGTACAGTTTTCGAAAAATTCAGATCATTATAATAAATGAGTGTACATCACATTTGTAAAATTAATGAAAAACATCCAAACTTAGATAAAAACCACGTCTCGAGATATAATATAATATTATCTTTTTAGAAAAATTAAGTAAGTAACAAAGAAGATAATATTTCCCTTTATGTGTAATGTTTTTATTGTAACATTGTAAAAACATTGATTATTAAACGTATGTATATGTTGAGTGTTTACAAAATTATAGAAATAATAATAAAAAGTCAATAATGAAATTATCAATTTTATCTCTTCATGACTAATTAAAAATACTAAAAAAATAATGTTTTTTTCTTAAAGCAATTTTCCATTATTCATGCAAAAAAAATATTGGCTCCTAAGAATAGTGATATATAAATAAATGAAAACGGTTTGGAATGTCACCAAAACGATTATTATGGATGCACGCTATATTATGCGTGCTTCGATTTTCGGTTTAAATTTTAAATTGATAAACTTTCGTTAAAAAGAGAGGTTAAAAAAATAGTGCGCTTGTTTAAAAAAACAAATGGTGTTGGATTATTTACTGTACTTTTCGGTAGTATCTTTCTCATAGTTAATTTTTTTCTCCAAATATAGGTAATATTAAGCCCCAACCACTTCTCGTAACTTTACAGGATAAATAATTTACTACCACACAAATGTATAACAAAAGCTACATTGAAATTATTGTTATAGTGAATTTGTTTTGTGTGAAATTAACTATAAATGCATAGTTATTACGTTTCATCTGTTATGTATAAAGCGTAAGTATTCAAAAACGATTATTAAAATAATCTGACCATCATAAGCAAAAATGTATGTCAACAATAACCTTCTTTTTGGTTCACAATTAATTATAAATTATAATTAACATAATATAAAGATTATAAAAATAAAATATGTAAATATAATATGTTGTTATCATTGTGATTCGATGTTTTTGATTTTTTTCTTAAAAAATCATCAGTTTAACATTATTTTTGTCGATTCCAAAATTTAATGTCCATTCTCGGTGAAATATCTTGACAAGGTAATCCAAATGGGAATTAATTTTAGGGATTTCAAGATTTTGTCAATGACGTTTTGATATTTGTAAATAACGAGTATGCACTATGAGAATATAAAAATCAAATTCAGTTTTGAAACATGTGATTATTGTAATATTATGATAATAACTTTTCATAACCATTACGTTTATAAAGGTTTTCTATAAGTGTTAATTCTAATATTATAGGCTCAATAATATTTTCATTCAAAAACATTTTTCGAAACCTCATAAGATAAAATAAATGTTTTGATTTAAGTTGAATTTACGACCAACTTTTTATTGTTCAAATAGTTTATACATATAGTCAATTTCTATTTTAAATTATCTTTAAATCTCCACTTTATATATAAATAAAAAAATAACAACATAACTTGTCAAAAAACAGTTGAGCTGATAGTTTGAAACTTTATGAGCATTATAAAGAAAACCAAGATTTATCTAAGTGCTGTATCTTACCAAAAAAATACACATTAATCCGATGAAGATGGAAAAAAAAATTAAGAATATAAATTGAATTGCATTATTTTATATTCATCTTAACTAAAACACTTTTTAACTCTTTGTGTTCGCGCCACACGTCGACGTATTCTCCGATTATTATTATGTTTTGTCCACAAATAAAAAGGTATATTTTCTGTTAACATTTATCTTATTTGTACGGGGCCGTTGGCCAAATACGTTGCACAACAGCATGAGATTCGGTATACAGTCGGTCGGCACACTGTGGTCGATCGTCTCGAATAAACGCTGCAACGGGCACGTTTGACGTCGGGAGGCGTACAGGTGAGCTACTAACCTCCCGCCGACTGTAAAGGGCCGAATCTATGTACTGTGTCATAAATGTTCATTACACCAGTAACGGCATAAGGGCTCATGGGCGAGCAAGGACAAAGCGTTCGGCGACCCGCGCGCTCTGCGCCGGAGGAGCCCGGGTCTGCACGCTGGCTACGATGCCACACGTTACAAAACGGCCGGTCCCGCGTTCTATGATAGAACGGGGACGCGCCCACGCGCTTTAACCAATCACAAGCCAGAATACGCGTATCTCACGCGCTTTAGCCAATCACAGACCAGAGTACGCATATCTCACGCGCTTTAGCCAATCACAGGCCAGGGATTGCGTATCTTCAGACGTCAACGAATCACAGGCCACGGAGACCGTAGTTACGACCACAATCGAAGACAAGCTCGGGTGGCTTCGGCAGTTTCAGCGATTACACAGCGCCGCCGTCTATAAATACCAGTGCGGAGCACAAAATCAGTCAGTATTCAGACTACCTCAACCGTAGCAAGACCTACCCAGGCAGACTTGCGCGGTTTTGGGAACTCTGAACGTCCACGGCACCTGGCTGTAGCAAGACCCACCCGGGCAGACTTGCGCAGCTAAGGGACCATTGCCTACGTGACGACTGCAGTAAGACCCACCAAGGGCAGACTTGCGCAGTCGGACCGTAGGCAATAACACAGCCAAACCAACAAGAACGAACGCACGGCAACCAATCGGATACAGTCCACTCAACGAAGGCACGGTACACAACACTTTGAAAAACATCGGTAAATAAAATAAAACAAACCAATCAAATTATAAAAGTTAGTTATCTGTTCCACTCATCCCGCCGCTTTATGTACACGCCATATAATAAATATATAAACATATACAATATACATTTTAAAGAGCATATAATAATATAACCCTCATAATATTACTGTGATGTTTCAAAAAAATAAATACAATATTTACAATTTATTTTTCTTCTTATTTGCACTTGATCCTAATTCTCCTAATGAATTTTATATCTTAAAACTGCAACGTTAAATTGACCACATGTAAACATAATAACATGATAAAATTTAAAAAATAATCCAACTTTCTCAGTTTTGATATATTTCATAGAGATTTAATATATTTAATATATCGTTACATTTCACTATTTTAAAACAATACATTATTGCTTCTTTATTGTCATAATCATAAATATTCCTTTATTATACCTAATTTGGTTTAACATATGATGATAATCTTTTTGTGTAGCCTTTAAAATAAATTAGCCAACTCTTTAATGAACCAATATCGCTATTAGAAATCACATCAGTATTCTAAATATTAAAAAGGCGAATGTAATCAAATTGTTATAAGCTCTGAGATTTTGTCTAAAATTTGTATTTATTTAATTACAGCTGTACGATGAATCTTTCCATTTTTGTGAGTTGAGGATAAGCATCATGTTCAGTGAGATACAATTTTCAGCGACTACAACATGTGTTTACAGATCTCTTTTTTTATCATTAAAAACAAAATATTACATTATTGACAATTTTCTTTCATATCAGCAATATCTAAAAATGCAGGTTCATCTCTTTATTCTTGTTCTAATTTTTTGTTTTTTTTTTTATTTCTTATCATTATACTTTTTATAATTTCGTTTACTCTTCTCATTGATATTTTCTATGTATATATATTTTATAAATTTTTTTCTTTTGTACAGCGTGTGCTCTTCTTATGATAATCTGAAGCTTCTTTCTATCCATCTTAAAATATATAGAAATAATAATATTGGTTGCCATGGTAATTATTCAATCAAAATATTTTTAAATCTTTTTTGTATAATAGAGAAATATTTGCTTTTTTATTTAATTTGTCAACTAAATATTATTACTCAGAAATTTCAGATGGTGTGTTAGGTGAAGTTATAGCTATAAGATTATTATAAATACAGGAATAAACACTACCAATATGTGTTACTGGCCTCTTATGTTTTATAAATTATTTATATACCTTATAATATATTATTTTCTTGTAAAATATGTTTAAAATATTAACATAAACATTTAATTGACATTTTTGATTTATGCTGGTAAAATAAAAATTAAAAAAAAATTCCATATCTGTGCTATATAGGTCGCGCGTCTATATGAAGATAACAACAAGTCCCCGTATTGGTGTATCGTAGGGATGTACGATGTTTACATATAACGCAGAACTTTAGCTCTTGCTAAAATATTTTGAAACGTTGCGGCGGTCGTACACGCACCCTTCCCGAGTCAGTCATCCGATTATGAAATCGGACTTTTGGCTGCGGAAACCGCGTGCACGCGATGCCCCCTGGCGCACGTCCAAAATCCCGAACATCCCCCACTTTTCAACCATCACCACTGACCTCCCTCACGAGTGAAGGTATTCATAGAAGTCTTCTTTAATACATTTAAGTTTTTGAACCGCACCCCAACCTAATCCCCCCTACCGATCTTTTCCAACGAAATAAGTATAAAATATATACACGAGCCTATAAACCTAGGTATACTAGATCGAGATCTAGACTTCCAAAAGTATTGCGGTGCGTACGAATAGTTTGTTATCAGCATGGTGTGGTAACTACATATATCTATATAAAATGTATGTATATATATATATATATCTGTGTGTGTGTATACGTGCTGATTTTATTATACGCGGACGGGTGGGTGAGGCAAAGACGTGATCCGCGGCGACGAGCTATATATACGCGCGGGGAGAGATGAAACACGCCGATTTTATCGGACTACCGCAACCGTTATACCGCACCTATACACAAGTCACTGTATATTATAGGCATATATACGTCTACGCGTACCTATATAAAGACCGTGCAAAAATATATATGTGGTTTGCCGTCGCTCGGACGACATTCGTTCGATTTATGGTCAACTCTCACTGTCTCTCATTTTCTCTCTATCTCTCTTGTTCTCTTCCTCTCTCCTTGTATCTATGTCTCTCTCGTCTCTGATGCAGCAGTCGTTTGCTCGTTATTTTTAGAGTTTTTTCTCCCCTGTCTTCTTTTCACCAGCTCCTTTTATTATGCGTTCGTGAAGTCTCGTTTTTATTTACGTCCTCGGTGCCGTCGCCAAATAACCATCGAGACTTTGTACGTTCTTCGTCAGCTGCTCTAAAGTTGCCTCTTTGTGCGCGCGAGAAATATGTAATATCAAACGAACAGAGGTCTTGTATCTCTCGATTTATATTCTAAAAAAAAAAACCCGTTATTATGACACTAACGACGTAAAACTCAAATTTTAAATTGTGAAAACCAGTGTTGGACAAAACAGCTTGCCGATAATTAAAATTTACAAGAAATACACCAGCCATAATTTCGAATTTATATGTTTCATATATATTTTATTATAGATTTATTAGTATTACCTATAGATTTATATATTTTAATAACTATATAAATTTATTAAATATTACATGAAATTAAAAATAAAATGTAGTATATTTAAAAAAAAAAAAAAAAATTATTAATGTATAATACTAAATGTAATTAATCACATTTTACCAACATTTCTATGATATACTAACATATTAGTTATAATATTTTTAGTATTTTCTAAGTATTTAGGTGCTATATTTTACACTCAATCTACCTAAACAGGTAAAATTTATTTACATTCACTGTTTATAATATGGTAAATGAATTTAAATTTAATTTTAAGAGTCATTAAAAAAAATATATATTGTATTCTGTGTGTCTGAAATAACTTAAGGGGCCTTAATATAGATAGAATTATATTTTAAAACGATTTTTTATTCATTATCAAGCTTTTATATTTTTACTGAATTAATTTTTTATATTCAAAATATGTTCATGTTCAAAAAAAAAAAAAAATAAGAAAAACCATAAAGATTTATGATTTGTACGATAATTTATATCTTATTTGAAAAAAAACAATAATGATTGAAATACAATGAACTTGATAGTGAATCAAAAATCTCACGTGTGTCAGCCAAAATCATACTTTTATATTGTAGCAAATGGGTCAAAAATAGTCAGTTACCATAACTCATTCTAGATATTATTAAATTACCGTCACATTTATTTCTGTATATTCTTCTTTCTGTGATGTCGCTTACTTTAATAATCTTAACTAGGTCATACATATATATATATATATTTATGATATTTTTTACAATATCAATTTAATAATATAATTAAAATCGATTTTAAATAATAATTATTCAGTACGCCACATTATTAAGTATACTATAATAATTAATAATTATAATTACGTTCGTTTTTTCTGAATATTTTGAGAAAAACTTTAAATTAATATTAGAAATATATGAGTAGGTATGCAATCACATCAGTGTTTTGTATGCTTGTACTCAGAAATTGGAAACCAAGATAAGACAGCACTTGTGTGAAAAGCCATCGCGACCGTCGAAATGACGGAAAACAGCGACTTTCGTTGAAAGTGGGACATCATAATATAATACGGACACACTCACAAGCACGTTCCCGGAGGGGATCTGAGAAATTTTCCCGAAATGTTTCGTCTTTGAATACCTAACTCCATACGACCAGGCGCCATCTTTTTCCGGATTACTATGGTTGGCCATTATCGGCATTAACTTATTTCGGTCGACTGAATGACTACAAAAGTGACGTATCCACGAAGGGCTACTATAAATACCTATACTATTACTGTGCTAGCCGCGGAATGATCCAATTTCGGTGCGCCGAAAGTTCGAAGACAAAATCCGATAAACTCAGCGCATATATATATATATATTGTATGGCAGCGCATAATAGCTGCCGAACTATTACGATATCGTGTTTTGGCGGCGTAAGAAAAACCGATCAAGTACCTAGGCCGGAGATCATTCGGATCACATAAGATTAGAGTATACAAATAAATACATAATATAATGATCCATGATAACATATTGTGTAAATACGTCGTCTGCTGCTGATTACTTTTACGGTTGTTTTTTTTCCACTTCTCCGTAGATCGAATAACATATTATACTTACCATAACAATAAAAATGATCGCATTTAATGGGCCATAATATAAAACACAAACGTTTATAAAATAAAAACAATAACGATTTCAAGACCGGCTTTGCACGGATATCGTCAGAAATCGTGCAAAAACGTTGCGGCCATTTCCCAGCACTACCTATTATATAATGTATATTATCACTTCAATAGTTCAGACCACCGCATGCTATCCAAAGTACTCCTAAGTAAATCCAAAAAATGCCTCTTTGAAGTACATACGTAAGTGTTTGATTTTCAATCTTCCGGAGAAGTACGGTGGGGAAACTTTTGAGTTTTTTTTTACGTCAACCGAATAACGCGTTTTCCCATGATACGACTAGTAAAATAGACAATAAATATACCCAAGAAAATAAATGAGTACTACAGAGGTTTTGTTATATCATATTTTTCCTCAAATATTAAACATGCTTTTAATTAACGCAGCAAACTGATAGTTCTCATTAAACATACATATCATTATTATTTATTTATGGTTTCATAGAAATATTGTGTTAATCGATATAATCGCATTTTTTTATTGCACATAATTGAGTTTTAAAGTGATGTTAAGTGATTTCCATCAAGTTATTGTTATTATATTATGTATAATCGTTGTTTCGAGAAATCAAAAAGGTGAATATTAAGGGTGTACAGTAACTATATATTCGTATATAGATTTATTTTATAGTAAAATTAAAAATAAAAATCAGTTGTGTTTAGTCATACCTAAGTATTATGTTATTTAAACTGTTTTCTTTAAAGTTTATCAGTATAAGTTATCAAATAATATGACACATATCGTGCTACTTTTAAACTTTTTTTACGGTCGTATTTAATCAAAGTATAAAATGTAGTGTAGGTAACGCAAAATAAATTGAAAAAAAATGTGTGTTTGTAATATTATGCATAAAGGTAGTAACATGTATGAGAATAGTTACCGAAATTCTCAATAAAAGTATTCGAAACTTTATTATTATTATTATAGTTCCCGTAGTATAGTGTATGCACCAGAGTGGAAAACGAAACCTTAAAAAATATGATTTTGAACGAAGAGAACGTTTTGATTTAAAAACTTTATATGTGTACAGCATAAACAGCTGCATGCGAATCGAGGAGGTATTATTTAGGCACGAGTATGCATAAATCGTAATAATATGTATGTATTACTTTATGTCGACAAACATGGTTTTTTTTATCTTAGATACCAAACCAAACCTGTACTCGAGTATAAATTTGTTTTTATAAATGTTTTTTTAAGGAATCAGCTAAAAAAATATACAAATTAACGAAAATATTTAAATTCTGGATCTAAGAACTACATTTTATATCATATTATGCTTCATTTTTATTTATTAATATCGAAATAATACAAACTTTATAAAATCACTTAATAATATTATCTAGACATAGATAAAGTTGACGGTCATTCAAAAGATTTACTTTTTTATTATTATTAAAAATATTTATTTGTAACATAAAAATATTATATAATACACATACATATATAGCCATATTAATATAGTATGTTCGGGTAATTAGCTCAAGCTCAATAAATATAATATAAAATATCACATTTTAATATTTTTGGAATAAAATAGTTATATATAACTAAACTGTTATTAATATTGTGGATTTTAAACCATAAAATTAGTCATTTATCTGACTACCTCAAAGTAAGTTAGACTGAGGGAATTAGGTACATTAAAAAAAAAAAAAAAAAAAAAATGAATAATAAAGGTACTTTTATGTACACACACGTATGTTCTTTACCTACATTTTATTTAATATAAAATAAACTGATAAAAAATAGTTTAAAAACAAAATTTTATTTTGTATTTTTTTTTAGAACTGATGCTAATATAGATTAAAAAGAAAAACTAAAATGAAATATGCTTTAGTGTTGCACAGTAATGGCTGTATTATGATGATTGATATGTAAAGTTTATTATGAGGAGAAATTATAAATTATAGGTAGTGAAATAAATATACATAGTTGCATTAAATTATTACACTACCTATAATATAACTGATAATTATATCACTAAAAATTGAACTTAGGTAGTTAAGTAACTATATAGATATAACAAGTTGGAATTTTTAATATAATTAATTTTAAACCGTAAATAATGTTTATAGGAAAGAAAAACTATTATGTATTTCTATTTTTAGGTATTTTATTTGTACCACACAATATATTTGAATACATAAAATTATTTATATCAAACAATTTTAAATATGCAGTAAGATAGTGTAACATTTATTAATATGTGCCATATTTATATGTACATAATGAATATTTTTAGACATGTAGAAGTATGTTCAATATGTTCATTATAGTAAGCTGAAAATTCAGTTTTAAATTAATTATTATACCAGAATCAAAATATTCTCAGAAAATGTTTAGTGTAGTATTAAAATATGTAAAAACTATTTAACAATACAAAATAGTTTATATATTTTTTTTATATAAGTCATACTTATAGTTTTTTTCTTTATTTTTTTGAAAAACATTAAACAATAATATTCTTTGAGATAAACACAAACATAAAATCGACCTCCACACTATATTGCACATACTAATCTATCCTTTTAGATGAACTTCACGTCTGCAGGAAAACTTAACCGAAACACCGTGACGCCAACCACATAGTAGCGATTAATGCTTACGGTGCGAATCAGTTTTCACCGACGCTCGATCTCAACATGCATACCACGAATACTTGTCGATAAAATAAATTAGCGTTCATTAAACTATTTGATTTCGCTTCGCCGTCTTTAAGCCTGTTAATTGTTACCTATACGATATGTTCATGTGTTTGATAACACTATAATTAGATAAGCGATAACAATGCAAACAATGAAATTCGTCTTAAAATTATTAAAAGAATGAATCAATACTATTATGATTTGTTCAAAAGTATTATTATTATTTTAATAACGGATTAAATCGTTTAATATTTTAAATTAATACTATTGAGTATGCATTATAATATATTAAGCTAAATGCTAACAGTATATAATACTATAATAGTTTAACAATAAATTAAAAAGAAAAGAAAAATAAGAGTTAGTGGATTGGAGTTGAGGTATGCGCTCGAGTAATATTTATATTCCTTATTTCTTACAACTGTTTAGAGTATTGTTCGTTTAAGTACATATAAGTGAGTTCGATAATACTACTTTTGTACCTGTGTTATCTAAATAGCATTATTAATTGCATGTAGATGTATTAATTTTATTATGGAAGTGTATTAAGAGATGTATCAAATAAATAGAAACACTAACACGAAAAAGAACAAATCACTGATAAGATGGGCGAGAGTACCTATAATTGTTGTATTCTGGAGGGATAATTATAATATTTTTTATACTCACAAGGGTAAATTATGTTTTCTAAGCGTTTGATAAAAAATTTGGAAGAATAATATTCTTATTTTTTTATTTTAATTCTTATAATTAATGAATTTATAATAATAAAGAGTAAGACAGAAGAAAATAACTGTATGGAAATAAAATATTATGTAACTGCGAGTGAGTATATATATATATGATATACATAAACTTATATACGTGTGTTATTATTATAAATTAATGCGCATGGAAAACGTTATGGATAGAAAGATAGACAGTCTTGACAGATTGACACACTGAGTGACTGAGGGATTTTTTTTTATCTTATGGAGCCTTTTTATAGGGAAGTGAAGTTCATGGACTACTTTTTATTATTATTGTGTTATTTTGTTACCAATAAACTACAGATATTGTTATGATTTAATAAATATGTGATTATAAGTATTTTTGATAACTTTTTTAACTTATTTACTTTAATATAAGTACCTAATACGATTTAGTAATCGAATAAGTTATAATATATGAGATATTCTGTCTTAATATAACCAATTATTTATATTTCAATGTACAGTATATCCATGTCCGTATACAAAAGAGGGACGTAGATAATTATATAACAATATTACAGTAATTTAATGAAAAAATTGTACTTTTGATTTTTTTATAAGATATTTATTGTTTTTATAATTTATTATCATATCATTATTATTACATTATTACATTAATATAGGCATCGTCAATAATATTTATTAATAATAGTTCTATTGGTATAATATCACGTTATTGCTCCAACTATTACAGTAATTTGGTTAATTTTAACAGTCAATCGAAACTACGGCTTCAGTAATAACCGAAATAACTGTCTTTACACGTGACAGTATACTACAGACATTTTCTTACCTAACGGGGCGAACACTAACAAGTAACTATTTCGATCAATATTAATGATATTTTTAGTATGGTTTGTTATCCTGAAGAAAATTTCATTCTGTATAGTGTATACAAGCACAGCCATATATACTTTTGAAATGTTAAAGGTTGTTCAATATTACATTAAGGCATATCAAAACAATTTATCACCATGATTTCTCTTGAATATTTTGTACCCTTTTAAAAATTTAATTTTTTAAACTCTATTTTAAACTGTAGTTATAAGTGATGGAGTTGAAGACTTTTTCCATGAACATATATTTATACATTATAATAATGTATTATATTTACATACATTGGTCATTTTCTTGTAAATTATGATTATTTTTGATTAAATTTGATGAATTACAATTTGTTGTTCAAACAAATATTATTGATGCCTCTTTGATTTATTTTAGGTATGTATTGTTTAAAATAAAATTATTATACACCATCTTTGATAATAGGTTAAAATAAACTTAACAGTTTATACCTAGATAATTATAATATAAATTGTAAGCATTTATATATATATATATATATATATATATATATATTAATTTATTCGTTTGTAGCATATATTGCATACTTAGATTTATCTAAATTATGCCAAAACTTCTAAAGGACCTAAACAAAAATTCTGGAACAAGAAAGGCCATTATTGAATCTATGCATATTTAAAGACTATCTTGATTATTTATTTGAAGTTTTAATTAGCTTATAATAAAATGGCATTAATAAATTGACGTTCAAATTGTGGATAAAAGGGTTTCACTTCGCTCCACCCCAATTATTTTAGATTAAACTTCACAAGAATGTTTTTGTGCAATGTTTTAAAAACTTATTGATGTAAGTTCATAGGAAAATATAATGTTACAAAGTAGTATACTATGAAATTATTAATTTTGTGGCCTAATAACTTTGTCAGAATATTGTAAGAGTATTAAACAATTTTATTGATAAGAGCATGAAATATCTTCATAAAAATTATTATTATTATTTTATTTATTCAAAATAATCCTATAATATTTTATTAACATGGGACTGTTCAACAATCTTTGTTGTATGGGATATAATATAATGTGTGCACTGCGCAATGCATAATTCTATAATATATGGTTTAAAATAGTATCGCAACATGGTAACACCTTCTTCGTGACTTACGAAAATGAGATGATGCATATTTTGTATTTAAATTGTATTCATCATATTATTTACACATTTCGTTAGGGGTGCCATAGATTTTCAAAATTTGATTTTATAGTATGTCTTTATAGTTTATAAATATATGTATAATGGTGTCGAGCAGTATTTAAAATATTTTAAATGCCTATCAATTGAGTTGTGCTTTTCAACCAGTATACCATGGAAAATAAGTGCAGTGATGACAGTTGATAATAATACTCGTGTGTGATATGAAAAATCTAACCTATACGTACACGCCTAAGTGAAAAACTTTGTATTCTGCTACAAAGTTTTTTTTTTCATTAAGCAACCGTGTTTAGTAATTAAAATATAAACGGGTACGTAGATATGGTACACCTAAATAAATTTGGTTGATTGTTGAACACGTTAAAGTCCTCACTGTATAAATTCACTACAGTGATTCGGGATCTCAAAAGTACATGCCACGCGTAAAATATTTTCGTTGTAACACTATGCATAAAGAATAAAGATAGTTTAAAGTCTACGGCTGCGTACCTACAAATTATTCTATTCTTGTTTGCAATTTTACGCATAAATTCACAAAAAAAAAAATATATATATTTTTTGTGCATTTTTTATCATCTAATAGTAATATTAAAAATCTCAGTTATTCTATTACCGATTAGTGCAATTAGATAAAATTTTCAAAAAAAAACTACTCACTCGCCGTACGTGATATTTTTCAGGATTTTGCAAATTGTGATTTCATTTAACTGTTTTTAAAATTGTACCACACTATGCACTAATAAAATGTATATTATAGTCACTAATATTATATGGATTTTTTTTCACAGGCAAAGTAGCTCATAATTTGTATTAATAAGAAAAATAAAAAATATAAATTAGATTTTTTAATATTAAATAATAAACATTTTTATGTATCTTCACTTTTAATTTTGAACGATATAATTTATTATGTAGAATTAACATTATAACAATAAAAATTAAACATTTTGAAAATAAAAATAATACCATCACTAAAATAATAATAATAATAATAATAATAATAAGAAGAAGAAATTTAATATTTGCAAGGTGGACAGACAAATCAACAAAACAGGCGCAGCTATAAAATAATGTTTGTTTCCAAACAGTTAAAATATCAGAATATCGGTTGGTAACTTTATTATGTTGTAAAATCACGATTTTCGAAGAAATTATTATTATTGTACTATGTGTCTATGTGTAATACTCGTGGTTCTTAGATATTGTTGGTTTCCATCGTTCGTTGTATTATTGAGCGTACGTCGTCTTAACAGCAAAGATAAATATATAATAAGGTATTGTTTATTACTCTGACGAACTTGGCACGATCGATGGAAAAAGTTTTGACGTATGTTGATGTTTCGTTATTGAAAAGTATAATATATCGATATGTTATGTACGTGTAATAACAAAATAATAATTATGATGGTGCTTATAGTGTCATTATTGTTGTCACTAGTACGGAGATGAACATATCCTCCCTACCATATTACAATAATATCACGATAGGTGATGTCAGAGTGCGTATTTTGGATAGAGGTTTTTGTATAACAAAATTGAAAAATATCACAAAGTTTTGGTTGATTTCAACCGTCATTGTCATAAAAGCAAGTATTTTGGCAATTTCTATTCAAATAAATGCATATGTTTCGTCTACACATAAGTACTTAAATTTGTGTAGACAACATAATATTATATCATACGGCCGACCAATGTTTAAAACTCTTAGGCTACCGTACATGCCGTACATTTTGATTCGTTTGGCAACAAAAAGAAAACTTTCAAGTTAATTACATTCAAGCAAATCAGAGGTAAATTCGGGACGTTATAATTGTTGTTATTTTTTTTTTTTAATTTCGCTGACATTGAGCGAACAACTATAATACTTACTTATATTGTATAATTAATCAATTAATTATTATATAAAAGGGGTCGAGAAACCTTTTTTTGGTCACGATCTACTAAAAAAATTCTTCGACTTTCATAGAAATTTTTTTTATTATTGAATATCTATAATAATGATTAAGAAACATATAGAGCGCGTGACCCTAAAAATAAATTCTAACATGATCGACTTTGAAATTGTCCATGATTGACTATTTGGCCGCCCCTGGTCTATAACAACAAAAACGTTAGCACATGTATCATAAAATATTTCATCTAGGGCAAGTTATACAAACTTGTTTGAGAGTGTTTGTAATCAATCAAATTAAAGGGAATTGATGATGATGTATTGTATATATATTATATTTAATATAGCGTATTAGTTTGTTATAATCTGCACTATTAGATAAATATATACATTTAGTTAAAATAACATAATTATTACATATATATATACATATATTTTTTTGAAATTTGAATTTTCGTACGAATACACAATCGTAACGTTATATAGTTATATATTTTTCCCTGCTTACAAACTATTGCGGTCGTGTTTCGTAGTGCATAATGATATTTGGTACTTTTTATTCCCCTCTAACCGAATATCGTGGTGACTTGGGGCCGCGAGAAATAACCATATGTTCGTTTGTTGTCGGCTCTACCACCCCGGGTC
The DNA here is from genome assembly GCF_020184175.1 of Aphis gossypii. Taxonomy (NCBI): domain Eukaryota; kingdom Metazoa; phylum Arthropoda; class Insecta; order Hemiptera; family Aphididae; genus Aphis; species Aphis gossypii. Next base: position 41,810,859 of record NC_065530.1, on the reverse strand, counting down.
TCAGCGAACAAATGAATGGTGTACCGCGCAAACCTAAGGGGTAGGCTGATGGTGTCACGAGGGCACGTTCCGGTCGCGACAATCGAGTCGCTCATCTCGTGTGTCCATACACGTGTGAATCCGCTCCTTTTGTAATATATGAGGGGTGGGACGGGTGGTTGGTAGGGTTCCACGCAAAAAGGCATACTTGGCGGATCGGATCGGCGAAACTGCGTGTATTTGTTCTCAGTATGTGTGTGCGTTCCCGAGTTATTTATTACACAAGACGTCCGTTCGAATCCGGATGACACTCGTTGTCGGAAAAGTAATTCACCGTACGCACGGCACACACCCAAGAGAGTACAAACTGTTTACAGTGTCTGTTGCTCGCGGTGTTCATAAATGAAAAAAAAAAAAATAGAGGTAGATAAAAAAAATAAAACATTTAGTCCGAAGAGTTTCCGGTGGAATATTAAACCGTCGAATGGCACCGCATGGAAAATTGTTGAGTATTCGATGAAAACGTTGTAATAATTATCATGCCATTGATTGTTCGTTTATGAAGAAAATATAATAACAATTTCGGACTAACCATTTTTTTAGTGAACGCATTAGCACACTGTCACGCGACGGTCGCGAGTTGTGTTGTCGGATGTCGATATGTAACACTATCGCTTTCATATTTTAACGTTTTTGCGTGAAACCAGTATTAAATAGTACTTCCGATTTTACTTTTTGATATTTTTAAAAAAAAACTTAGTATAAACCATGACTACAATTGAATATCACTTTATTTACATTTCTTAAATTAAAATATATGATTTAAACATTCATACTCTATAGTATGATACTTTATTTTGGTTTAAACGTAAGTTCTACTGTACGTTATTGTTATTTGTTTAGGTTGAAATGTTATAAACTATAATAAGGTTACAAAATACACATACATAATACATTTCATTTCAAATAAGCAAAAAAGGTATTGAGAGAGGAGACTTTATAAGGTTATTTTTCAAGCAATAACAATAAAAAGAAGCAAAAAAAATAAAAATAAAAAAACATTTTTAGATTTATTTAAGCCAAAAGAAATCTGTGAGAACTAGGAAATTTTTGGTTCATACTATCAGTCACGATATTTGATTCAGTTTCGATTTCTGTTAGTTCTATAGCAAATTTTAGTTGTTTGAAAATGTATTACTACACACCACAAACAATTATTGTCGTAGAATATATGTTTTATTTACAAGTGTATTCCTGTTTGCAGTAATTTAAATTTTTAAAACATGAATGCAATTTTGGACTACATCCAGTACATAAATAAGTGTATTATGTAAAACGTTGCCAACCAGATCTACCAGACTTTCATGAACGTAGTTTACCGCGGATAAGTATTGTAATAATTTTAGAAATTACCTATATTTGGTTGGAAAACGGCCAAATAATAGTTTTGAATAAATAACTACTACCGGTTATTATGATTTTGTATTCTACATGAACTGGTTTACTATTATGTGCAAATTATCTAATTGTTTCAAGGCATAAGCTAAATTTCAAAATTCTGTTATAATAATTATTGTGCATCATTCTGTGTTTCCATAAGTGGTCTAATTACCTTAAAACAGTAAACTAAAATTTAATAATACTTTTATTTGGGTAATATAGGTATTGCTAATTTTAATTGTATATGGTTTTTATACTTAATAATTTTATTACAATCTGTATGACATATAATTAATGTACTAAGTTATTAAATTTATTTGTTTATGATACGATGACAGACAATTTATATAAGATAAAAATTGTTTATGAAATAAAAATTAACCATAATATAACAAAAATGTATTGAAAATACAATAACATGAAATAAGCATAAGCTACTTAAAACTTATTTTAAAAATTAAAATTCAAAATACGATTACTTTAATATTTTCATAGTATTGATTTTGATTTGTTGTCACCAGTTCGGTAACAGTTCGTTCCATTTCGATGCTTCAGATTAAACTTTCAGTAGATCTATGATTGATTATGAGTTTTTATTTTTTATCATGGTTCATAATTTGTGTTTGTTAATTACTTTGACCAACAAACAGTGAAGATAGTATGCTCTATAAAGTAAATAATATAGTAAAAAATAAATACGCTAATAGACAGTTAGGTTACCTAACCTAACCTATTATTGGTTATCTAATGAACTACATATTGTTCGTACTGGAACTTGCAAGTTATAACAATCTTGTCGACTTCTTGGAAACAAAATAAAAATCATTTCATGTGCTTATTGATGCACAAATATTGATAAACTGAATTTTTATAATTTTAACATATGTTTAACTATAGAAAAACGTATACCTACAAATCTAAAAGCTTAGATCATAGTATAGTAAAATATTATGTCCATAAAATGAAACATTCAAAATTATTCAATCGATTAAAAAATATTTCAACATTTTGGAAATTATTTTAATGGACCAATTTTATTCAGTCCCTTCTCATCTTCCAAAAAAAATTTGGACGATGTATTTGTACAATAGAACAATATTTTGAAAATCAATTTTTTTGTAAATTTTGCGAATTTTCTTTGTACAAGAAAACAAGAAAATAAAAAATTATTTGAATACATTTTTTTGATTATTAATTTAAAGTTTTATGATAAGAGGGGTAGTATGAGAGAGATAGTTAAATTTACGTGCATAGTTACATTTTTATACAGTCTTTTTTTTCGTTAAATTACGTATATGGTACATGCAGTATTTTTACACTTCAGAGTAATGGTATAAAATCAATAAATTTGCTTAGAGACCCGATATAATGTTTATGACGGGTTTCATAAAATTTATGACTACAGTTTACAATATAAAAATTACTATACATTTGATTAATTTACCAACTTAACTAAACGTAACTCAATAATTTCACAACGGTTTAATGTCCATCATAATGATATAGGTACGTATGCAATTATTTTTATAATAATAATATTAATTGTTTTTCACTTCATTTTAAGATTTTAAGATACTAATATAGAAAATTTTAAAAATATATCACATTATATGATTAAAATAAATTACAATATCCTCAGGAATTTATTTTGAAGACGAATAAATCGGAAATTACATTCTTCCCATTAACTTGAATACCTTGTTTAATATTTGTATAGTATGTTTTTCCTTAACGCATAATATTTTGCTTTATTTTATTTATTTATTTTTTTTCTTTGTGAGATAAATGAAAGATGAAATAAAAATAAAATGTACACAGATAATGTTTTTTTAAACATTTGAACAGTAAACTTTACGTCGAACTAATTTTCGTTGACATTTCATTAAAGGAAATGGAACGAGAATGTACGAATCATTCAGTCTATCTACCTACTGTATTGTTAGAAAATAAAAAACTAAATCAAAAGACGAGACATCGTTTATTATTATTATTATTATTGTTGATAATCCTAGTCAATTTTCTATCAGATACTGAAAAATAAAAATAATTCTCTCAAACTAACTTAGCAAACAATATGATAATATCAGTAACATAATATAAACATTTTAGTTGTTAATTTAACGATACATTTTAGTAGTTTTAATGCTATTGTAAAATAAATAATTTTGAAATTGTATAGGTATTCTGAATATTTTAAGTATTTCAGTAGTAATAAGACGTCATATTTTAATATTTTTTTCCAATCATATTACTACTAACTAGTAAATTGAAACATTTTTATGAGCGACATCGTTAGAAAAATTAAAAATATTATTATTATTATTATTACTTTTTTTTTTGATAACTGTTGTACATCATTACTATAATATTATGGTAGTTTGCATTCGTTGTTATAAATAAATAAATCCAATTTAAACTAAAAATGTAAAAACTTTTTAACGGATTAAATTAAAAAAAAAATTCAATAATTACGAATCAAAGTATTATATTATTTCGTATCGTCATCAAATATGATTATACAATTAAAATTAGTATTTAAATTTAATTTAGTCATTCAATTGTTTTAAAAAAACAAACATTTAACGTTAGCAGTTTAATATTTTGCGTTGCAAAGATCATACTTCGATAATTCATTTTATTTTATTGAAACTGAAAATTGATAACATTTCTGCCGACGTGTCCGAAAATATGTTTTTTATTTTATTTTATATGAACAGGGTTTTATCACTGATATCGGCTGATAGTAATATTTTTTATGACTGGTAAGGGAACCATTATAGCTGCATACACTAACATAATATAGTGGTTATAATACAAGGTGACATTGCTTATAGTTTGATTCTAAACGATCAGTAAACATAAAATTTCAAAAACTTTTTACGTTTATTTAAGTATTATTTTTTTTTACTCATTTTGAAGTGACCATATATTTTTTAATATAATATTTTTATGGACATTGTGATGTATAAAATTTAAATTGGAACGGTTAGTAAATTTATAATAAATAAATACATTTTTAAGTTTATATGAGTGGTTTGGATTGGTAAATGGATATACTAACACCACAAATCATTGATCGAAAACTTATCTCGTCGAAACATTACGTGTATTTTATCATAGTTAGAATTAAATACTCATTTGAGATTCTATTCTAATTTAACAAAATTCTCACAAAAATATTCTGCTATATTAAAAAAGTACTTTATTATCGTCATTCAAAAAACCAAAACTTGAAAAAATATAATGATGAAAAATTATAACGTACTTTTTCAATGATTTTAAAGTTTAACTGTATCCAAAAAAAATTAAAAACCATTAATATTTTTTGATATAATGAGTGTTTTCTGTTAAATTAATCACCCTTAGTAAATTGTTTTTGGTCATTGGTGCGACGAAGCGGATCGTCTTGTCCATCAACAAAACCAATACGATTCGCAGTGACTGCGTCGTCCAAATTTCATAATTTATTTTGTAATTATACTTCACTATGTGATGACAGTATATTGCATAAATTATGCGTGTGTTAGAGCTTACAGTAAAATAAATAAATTACAACATTTAAACTGTTATAGCAGACTTTCGATTACTCATTACTTTGCAAATTATATTTTTATTTTTATGACCTATATAATAAAATATTATAGGTAAATTTTTTTCATTTTTTACTCGTGTAATAAAATGACTACTAACTATACCTTCTATTTAACATTAGTGAAACACATACGTCAAACTAAAGTTTGTTTATTGGATGTATTTGGATTTTTAATCCTAAGTTGACAATGATGATAATAATAATAATTAGTGCCATTCAACAGATGATATTATGTTATTAAATAAAATAATTTTTATTAATGTTACATTATTTTTCTTTCTTTATTTATTGTGCACATTTAGAATATTTCTTGCTTTTAGTTATCATATGATCAATATAGATTAAAAAGTAATAAAATAGTTGTTGCAATGATATTATATGGTAACAGACAATAGTTAACAATTAACTGCATAATACTTATAGAGAAAATAAATGGTATTTTTCGATTTAAAAAATATTGTTATATATTGTTAATTTTTCGATGCTTGAACCGTAGGATTTCAATTGTTTTGCTTCCTTTTTAATCCATCCTTGTACGTGCTGTAATTTTAGTCTAAAAATAATATCAGAGTATTATTTGCCCAATTTCCAAATATTTACATTATCCGTCGAAAATAATTTTGTGGCATTAAAAAAGCCTTGTATGTACCATAGTATTATAATATCATATAATACCCATATCCTACTATTTACTGCAATACAAATATTAATCGATTCAATCAGCTGAAACAATACTAGAAATTTTGCTATATTCATTTATAGTATATAGTTATGAGTTATGGCTGTATTTACCATTATAACTTATAAACATTTTTGCACATATATAGAAGTCCCTTAAATATCTTTGACTCCTTACAGTAGTTTCTAAATATTAGTTTGATATATATTTTTAAGATGGATAGATATATTAGATAGTCATAGTTGGTTTGAAAATTCTATATTGAAAATTTGTTAGATATATCAATTTTAATTTGCTGAAACCTCCAATTACCACCGGACGTTTTCGGCCATCGCTGATAATATTTTTGAGAGCTATTTAAAGAATTCGTTTAAAAAAATTTTACTGTAATTATTACAATGTAAAATTAAATAGAACTTGCTATTCAAATACAAATAGTCAAAAATCAATACTCACACATCATTGCTCACATAGGTACCTATTCCACTGAGGACGCAGCAATATCGTGTGTTGGTAAAACTCTAAAATTGTATGAAAGTCATTTTATATAACCGTTTAACGTTTGATGTTATCGTGAAAGACTATTAATAACAGTATGTTTTAGTATTATGCTTTTTCAATTAAAAATAATATACCTATATTTGATTTTGTCTGATATATTTTATATGAAATGCTTGTGCGGTACGAATTGTTAATAACTTCAATATGATATTATTCTGTGCAGTTATCAAACATCAGGCTCATACATAATATTGTGGTCTTCACGAGCGATTAACTTTGGTCTTGACTCGAGGAAAAGGAGTTCCGTATGAAAAATACATATACCATATCTGTTGTTATATAATATTATGTGACCAGCAGTTAAAATAGGTGTTTTTGGTTTGGCGACCGTGCTGCGAGTTCATTTTTTTATGGACCCGAAACAAATGCGCAACCGGAAACACTCTTCGGAGACCATACGAGTGAAACGCTGTCGAGAGTTTTCGGACGTATATACATATATATTTACGGTTGAAAGGCAATTCAAAAGTTTGGCAATAACTTTATATACTAAACAATCCATGCACATGTCATGTTAAAAACATTATATAGCACGTTTCTCAGTCGGACGTTCAAGCATTATGCGGTTTCCGTTTTGCACGTGATTCAGTACATTTGTGCCGTGTGAATTTTAATATTGAATATAATAATATTATATTATATTATCTTTATGAGATTTGGTCGTGTTCTGCTTCCAGTAAACCAAAAGTTACGATATACATCGTAAGTTAACACAATTATATAAACCAACACTGGTTGTTTAACGTAGATTTTCAAGAATTTAAGCTTTGGTAGGTGAACAGCTTCAAAGGCTGTAGATCAATAGACTCACCTACATACCATAACAGAATTATAATTTTTTGACAAGAACATATTATTATCTTACGGTGCATTCGAATCATATGCCATCATAAAAATAATTGTTTCAATTTCATATAATTTCCACTTTTTAAAGTGATTTGTAAAAATTGAAAGTATTATTAATACCACAAACTCAACAAAGGTCTATATTTTATATTATTACATATATTTTTATTTTTATTTATACTTAGAATTAACGAAATTTTATTTATTTCATGTAAAACTATTAAACTCAAATTCAAATTAAAAATCTTTAATTTTTGTTAACTTGATTAGTGTTACTGGTTGTAATATGTATTTATTTTGCACATGCAAAATTTGAAATTATGAAATTCAAAAATATCTTATCATTATTTGTTATACAAATTTGGTGGATACATTATTATCATAATACTTGATTTTTAAAACCAACACAAAATTATAATGAAGGAATCAACATTTAAAAAAAAATTCTTTAATCATTACTGTCTATGCACTAATGCAATAATTTTTCGAAAATTCGTTTTTCTATGAACTGTTTGTTTTGTTGCAAAAATTAAAAAAAAAAAACCCGCTTCCTTAAATGTTTAATCCAAAAACATTTTGCATGATGCATCTCTTGTGTTATATTGAGAGATGTCGGTCGGTACGATAACGCGCGTGGCGCAAAAATCGTTTTTCTTCTCTCGTGTATATAATATAAATAATCCAGAAAAAGTGCAAAATTCCGATTAGTTTTCACGTTCAATTTAATAATCGGAGCACCGAAGCCCTGTCTGCGCCACATAAAAGCCCGTTTTCGTCCGACCAAGATAAATGCGTTTACGCAAAAGGAGACCACTCTCGTAAAACGACGGACGGCGGTGTCGGCACTCGACGGTCCGGGCTATGGCAAACGGAGGATGGTTGAAGCGGGCCTACCTGTAAATATTTTCCACCAGCGTCACACAATATTTCCAAGTACACTCGCACCGATAAACCATTGTGATAAGTGTTCTGAAGGGGTTTTCCTACGATTAATTTTTACCACATCGACTCACGTCCACTTTTTTCCACGCGAAATTCTAAATAATACCAACCACCGTGGTTATCGTGGCTAACACGTCTGCAAATACAAATCCGTTTCATCGTCAAAAATGTAAAAGCCAAATGGTTTTTGAAATATTATTGAGCCGATGATTGCTGTTGTTTAAAAACATATAGGTATGATGTATTTTAGGTGAAATGATATCGATAGTTTATTTGTTTTATATAATACATTGGTGGATCAGAATATAATATTTAAATATTTATAATTTATTATTTGCGAATGGTCTATTGGGAATTCCATGCATTATTTATTATTACATTGGGATTCTTTTTTAATATTTAATTGTATTTGGCTTTGAATGTTTGGCATCGCCCACGTGTATTTACCGTGTATATCATATACATGTAATTGTGAATTAATTCATAATTTATAATAATTAGTTTAAAATATTTTAAATTAAAATTAGTTTCTAAGTACATTGTAATATGACAACTGGATAGTAGATATTTATACATTTGAATTTGAAATCCTTTTTCGTTAAGACATTTTATAATCTAAATATTTATTCAAAAATATACAAATATGTATTTTTACAATGTGCATTTATATAAACATTTACAGTAATGAGTCGTTATTGTTCAGAAAAAAAAAAATACAATTAAATAACGATGAATATTAATAAATACAGATACGCATTATCTATTTTTTCTGTTTTATTTGTATATTTTATTATATTATGATTATTTGAGTTTATTTGATCATTAACAGTGTTTCTTTTATCGTTATCATATTATATTATCATATTGGAAATAAAAAAAAAACATATATACATATATTTAATAACCTAACCTAACCTAATCGAATTTGAATGGGAAAAGCTGGGACAATGATAATTCAAACCAAATCAGATTAACTCTAATTAGTGAATACAGTAGATACGAATTAAAATTGTATTTACTGTCCAACAATTAATATTATTGTGACTGAATGTGATGAAAATGTAATTATATTATTTATCGAAAAAATTACAACCGGAAAATTATTATTGGTCATAATTTTTGAATTTGGAATATATAATGCGTTTTATGATGTATATACACTATATAACAGCGGCGTCAATACATTCACAACGATTCGAATTTCTTTTACTATTATTGTAAAAATATTGTGCTGATATTTTGTAGTAGAGGATAAAATGCTTTTATTCGCAAAATATTGATTGTCGGCTTAAAATTAAGTATATTTTTGGAATGATCTTTTTCTCAGTTTAAGATTTTCCACGTACAGCCAGGAGTGTATTAGTTTTACAATGACTCTTTTTATCCCTTTTCTTTTATTTATTACATTTTTCCACGAACACATTTTTGAGTAAAATGAACGACCAAATGTTTCAAGTAGTACTTTGGTTTTAAAGACATATTCTTATCTAAACGAATTGCCGTGGAGGATGTTTATTGATTTTCTATTTGTTCATACGGAGAAATCAAACTGTGTACATGCACTATCGGAAAACCAAAATAATTCTAAAGAAACAGCAGATCATGAACTACAGAATATCGATTTAAAATTATTTATTTTAATAATATACAGATTTAATTTACGCAGTTATGCTCTTCGATAACAGTATTTTTATATTTGTATATACTACTTTATTGGCGAAACACTAAATGTTAGAAAGAATCCAACTATATATTTATGTAATAGGTTCGAAATTAATTTTAATCATATTTATAAAGCGTAAATAATTGTCAAGATGATTTGAAAGTTTGACGAACGATAAATGGAAATATTTCGAGCTGTGCATTCAAATCACTCAAACTGTTAAATAATTATGCCACACGTACACTAAAAATTAAATTTAAAAATTTAAATAAACTATCATTATAAAAATATATCAAGTTAAAATATCATATTATATATTAAATATATTTATTAGGCATAAAAAAAAAAAATTGTAAGCATACGACTTTTACAATCAAATAGCATGAGGCTCGTTAATTATTCTATGTCGTGTGCAAATGATAATCTGATAATCAAGTCTGATCGATGTTAAATTCTCGTTGTGTTAGTGTATATTTTATTTGATACTTTGAGAATACAACACAATAATTATTATAAATATAATATTTTTATAATTTTTAAAAGTATGTACAAATTGTGTCTTAGGGTATAATTAGAATATGTGCTAATAAGTAATAGAATAACACGAATATTTGACGTAAGAAGTTATTCGGCGTATGACACTATTTTTATATTTTAAGTTTTAGAGAATATTTACACCATTTTCTATTGTAGACATCAAATGTAAAATTACAGTGAGATTTATGTAACCCTGTCTTGAAAACAATACATCTGGTTTTTGGTAATATTTTGAACTCTATGGTTTATTCTGAATATTATCTTGTTAACGACCATTTTTCACGTGTAAATTACATGAAATTCATCAGACATTTTCAATATTAGGCCTATAACAGTTATAATTTATATTAATACGATAGTAATATATACATACATATTACATACATATTATATTATATTATATATACTGCGCCAATATAATTATTTAATATTGTTATTATTAATAACAATTATCATATTATTATGTTACAAGTGGATTTAAAGCATGGTGCACAATACTCTATAGCATTTCATTAACCGGCACATAAATATTTTACTTATCAAATGATAGTCACTACACCCGCAAACCCTAACCAGCTGATAATTTGGTGTTATCGTCGTAGGTATAGGTATATTGTGGCGTGACGTAAGTACGGGTACATATTTTACGGAGAACAAAACATTTATTACTCAGCGTGGTATTTTGAGTGTGTAAGTGTATATATATGTATAGTCGCAGACTGCAAAGAGAGAAAGAGACGGAGCAAGGGACAGCGATTCTACAGCATCTGGTATGTATAATGTGTTGACATTCTGCAAGTAGCTCCGTAATACGCCAAAATCAAAGAGTCTTAACGCTTAGGTACGTACAAATTCCAACGATATATAATACTTATATATATATTATAAAGTGTGTATGTTTATACTGTTCGACTATTACGTGCACTTTAGCAAGCGAAAGTTAGTTATTTGGCGACACACTATTTAGTACTTACTCATATAATATATAATATAATAATATAATATATTAAGTGATATATGAGCGCAATTGTTTTATCTAACTATAACGAGTAGGTATAAGGGTGATATCACGGGTCGCGCAAGTTGTGATGATATTTAATGCAAACCATTATATCTACTGGTAATCGTTACAAAACTAGGAAACAAAATTATATTATATATTATTATGATCGTTACCTATATTATTCGAGGATGGGTTAATGTTTACGATATATAACACGCGACAAAATATGCGATCTGGGAGGCACGATGAGATGATACGTGAAATATCATAATATATCATTATATTTCTGGTAGAACAAAAATTCTGGTTAACGCTTTGGCAAATGAAAAAGTAAAAAATGATCAAATATTTTTTTTTTTATAATTGGGAATAATAATAAACAAATTTATATATATATTATAAAAATTGCCAATTATTTGTAGTTATAAGTTTATAAAATGTTCAAATGGTATAGCATAGCCATGACGAAACAAAACAAAGCAAAGTTATGACATTATAAAGTTCCAATATAATAAACAAAGATTCAAAATGTTATTATTTTATTATAATGTAATGACATTATTCGTGAGAACTTGAAACTTTTACGTGTAATATTAAATTCTATAGTACATATTATAATACCTATGCACAATTATATTTTCAAAACATTTAGATTAATTTTAAGCTATTTCCCATTTATACCACAAGTCTATTCACACCGTTCGATTAAATAATAAATTGTATAAATATGCATAATAGTTAAATAATCAATAGTCAATTGTTGAATAATTATTTTACTTTAATACATATTTATAAAAAAGGTAGGCAAATGGGTACTGCTCTGCTGTACATATAACTTCAAATGTATCATTATTATGAATGTGTTAAATTTTAATTCATTGATACCTATACAATATTGCATATTATTATAAAAAAAACGATTATAAACTGAGACGGTCTTTCAGCTTATATTATTATTTATATTTCTTATATATTGTAGAAATGTATTATAAAAGTTTTAGTTAGTGTATGTTGTTATAATATTTATAAACTACAATATGAAAATATCTTATCTACTAATATCTTGTCTGTGGCATCCTGTTGAGCTAAAATAGTATATAATTGTGTGAAATGATACTGCGAGTAATATTTATTTTTATAAAACTAAAAAATTTGCTTTCCATGTTAAAAATAATAAAAAATCGTGTTTTTACATTCGTACGAGAAACAGATATCTTGATTGACATGAAGTTACTGCAGTCAGTTACTGAACGATCGACTTTACTTCTTTTTACTGATAAAAACATTAAATCGAATTTCCATGCAAATGCGGATAATATCTTAACTCGTATTAAACTAAAAACGAATGGAAAATTTTAGGACGGAAGTGTTCCAACAGTATGAGAAATGACTCTATTTTTTTCTCCCTTACCTAACCTAACAAACAAACAAATAAAAAAAATACTTTTCAAATCTAAAATTGAGTCTTCGAGAACCTACTTCAAATGTTTAGATTTCTACATTCAGAAAACACAATTATTATATTATTTTTTCAATATACAATATAAATATAAACAATTGTTTAATAATACCTACTGATATTTTATAAAAACCCATACAAGTATCATATCTGATTAAATTCAGTTATTTATTATCGTATTATATATATTATGAGTTTATTGTATTAAGGTTGACGATAATTTATGATAGTTTGTTTTCTTCAAATAAGTACTAGCAGAGTACACCGTAGAGTTACAGATTCTAACGTAATTTCTTTTTCCGTATAAATTTAACAATTAAAAATATTATTTTTGGTTTATACAGCATCTTTTTCATTCAAAAAAAAAAAACCCCTTTTTATCCAAATAATTTCATTTACAACGAACATTTACTGCACTTATGTGTCTCATAATGATTTATACTTATTTGTATTATGTAGATACCGATAGTGTATGTATCAGATGCATAAAAATATTTCTTTCTAAATTTGTTCTAATCTCTTAATTAATTTTAATTTATAATTTTGTTCGATACCAGTTGAGACATCTTGTGTAAGCACAAAATATTAGTCAACAATTTTTATGATATCCACAAAACGTCCGTCTTTAATTGGACAGTATTGTTTAATTTCTCGTGGTTGAGTAATAAATTTGTATGTCAAAGCCGTTATTTCATTTTAAACTTATAAACTATTTTACTTTTATAGTTTATTCTATTACATAATTTTGTGTCATATCATAAAAGATATATCTTAAATCTCGTTCATTTATATTGGTATTTTTAGTTCGTTGCTACGAAAAATTCATCTTTCGACAGGTACGCTCCAAATAATGTCGTTTGTTATATGTGGTGAGAATTAATGTTTTATACTGATATCGAATATTTATTGTTATTATTTTGCTATTTTCTTTGATTTTTCCTACTTCCTACTAACTTGTTAATATAATGTTATATTATAACCATTCGATGTCAGGGACTAACTATTAATTATTATTTAGGAACACATTTTCATTATAAAAATTCAACATGGATTATACCAATAACTCTAATGACAGTATAAATATGACATTTATTCATTTATGGTATAGTTACATTTTTTAAATTGGTCAACCTTATTGAAATTAAACTTAGACTTCACAATCAATTCAGTCAGCGTTTTCTACGGAGTACCTATACAGTCAAAAGTGTCAGACCAACTTAAAATTCATTGTCACAATGATGTCTTGAAGACGTGACAAGACCTTTTATAGGTCCGAAAATGACAGAAAATCATTTTCGATATTTTATTCAAAACTGGTGTCCTTATAAAAAAAATGACAAGAATTTCAACAAAAACAGTAGGTTTTCAAAACTTTTTAATTAATTTCGAGTATGATATTGCAGGTGGTATGTTTTTGTCAAATTTATATTATGTTTAGTTGCTGCGTTTGATTTTTGAAAAGTTACAATGACGACTGCAGCTTTTGAAACGAAATCGTATGATATTACTGTATTATAGAACCACTTTTGATTAAAAAACTTGGGACTTGGGCATTGTTGCGTGGCTTTATATGTTCAAAGTTTAAAGTGTGAATATTCTGGGTATAATAAATAATAATCAACATATTCGTGGAATATTCTGATAAATTATAGCTTGGCAAACAAATAAAAAGTACGGTTGTCAGTAAACCGTCGACAGATCACAGCAGTATATTATTTTATTGGCTATATATTTAAATAGATATGAGTGTGTGAATTAAAATAAACAATACTAATACATGAAGTTAAGTTGCTTTATATACAATATACATGTTAGATTATAATATGAAGGACTGTGAGTGACTATAATATACACATCGATTATATTTTAATATTATTTATGACTATAGCGTGTAGTAATAAGAAATATGAGTAATATGGCCAGCGATTTAGTTGAAAAAACCAAATCGTTATTTGTTTGCATTTAAGTACAGCGTAATGGACGGTGAATGGTGATATATCTGTTGTTTGCAAAAAACGTCCAAAAACGTTATTCATTTAAATGTGGGTTGTAAATAAATTATATAATATTATAATACAGTGCACAAACACCAAAAAATCACTTAAAAAATACAAACCATTTCTGAACTTTTTTTTATTACGTAGGCCACACAGAACAAACGTCAGTCTCAGTGATTACTTATAAACATAATTTAATATTTTTTTTCTGTACTTGCAAAACTTTATAACAGAAAAAAAAGCATGTACATCAATTTTAAAACAGTAGCTACCCATTTTTAAAGTGTTTTGTTTTTAATTCAACCTATGAATACACACAAATTATTTTAATTTTATGAATTTTATATAATATATTAGCGTGAAATAGTACTACTTCAGTGGAGTACTCAAAAATAAAAACTATAGACGAGGGTCGAAACACTTTAAGCGCCTCCATTAAAATATCGAGGGTTCATAACATGGTATCATAAATAATAAAAAACTATTAAGTCATATCGTAAAAAAATATTGATATAAATACAGTTCTCAGCCATATCGTACCATTACATTATTTTATACTCGAGCTTTTACCGGAGAAATAACAAGAAACAAAGTTGAAAGTCATAACACTAAAATGTCAAGTTGATCATCATGATATTGGATTCATTTGATAAATCAACATACACTGTCCAACTAGCTATCAGTACATATTGCTAATATATGATACTATTTGTCTTTTACTGTTACTTAACATAATACTATAAAATATTGTTTATTCAAAACTTATAAAAAAAAAATAGATAAAAACAAGTGACAAAAGACTCGATCATGGAAATTATTTTGACATAATAGTTAATATTAAGTTGTGCATAAATTATGTATATATATATTAATTAATCAATTAATGTTCATTTCCTCTTACTAATTAACAAACTTGAACTAAACTACTCGTGGTTTTGGGTCATGGAGACACGTTTTTTTGCAACGACGATTATAATCATAATAATTATAATAATAATAATTGCCTTAAATTCCGGTGGTTTAATTGATACACTTCCGAGTAAAAAAAAATGTTCACTTCCTGTGGCGACGGAGGGTATATACAGTACGTATAATATAATAATAATATATAATATGGCTACGGTCCAAACAGTTACCGTCCCGCGTTAGTGGTCGACGGTGAATAGTCGACGACTGAGCCGGCGCAATGCTACGATGCCAAAAAAAAAAAAAAAAATTAAATAAATTTCAAGTTAATAAAATGAAATGTAACAGAAAGAATGGTCGAGTGAAATCAACCAATTACGTAATGAAATTTGTTCTGATCAATATTTATATAAACAAATATTGATAAGAAAAAAAAATCGTTATTAATTATTTACAATTATTATTTGAATATGTATAGTTTGATTAATTATAAGTGTCATTTATAATTTCTCTTACACCCCGTATAACGTCAAGTCCACGCTAATGATGCTGGTTTCGGACAAGACGGGATATTTTTTTATTATTATTATTCCGCCCGCACAAAGTTAACATTGACGTCATAATATTGTTATATTTCATGATATTATTAATATTCTAAACAGGACGCAGGCGTGTACCTATTTTGCCTATCCATGACGCCGTGTTACGAGATCCTATAATTAAAAATGTAGAATAACAAAATTCACAAAATAAACTTAGCTTTAAAACATAGGTTTGTGAAAAAAAATAAATACGAATTCCAGTGAGATTTTAGTTCTCACCCATGTGATTTTTGACGAAAATTGAGAACAATATTGACAACATCAACATACCTAACAATATATAACAATCATTATTATCTATTTGTAAAATATGTATTCGTGACAATGTATAGTATGTTGTATAGTTTGGGTACATCTATTACACGCTATACTGGTTTTATAAGATACTGACTCGATTGAATTCCATTCGGAAGTGTTGCGGTGTTTGTTATAGTATGATAGGAGTAGAACACTGTCGGTCGGCAGTGTACGATAGCACGTAATACAGAACCGCGAAACTTTTTAATTAGGTTTCGGGCCCTTAAATCTTGAAGTGGTCTCTCAGGACTTTAGACCCCATCGGGGAACTATTTGTCAACCCCGAGGGACCGGAATTGTTTCCGGGCGACGTGCGACGATTCGCAGGCCACTTTCTCTGGTCTAAAAAGAGCGAAAACCTCGTTTGACGGGTGCGGCGCGTTGGCTTGCCGGTCATTAGTCCAATTCGTCAGGGTCCGGACGTCCGTTCCCGTCACCGTCGTACCACCCTCGCGTGACTAATATGCAAAATACGTAAAACTAGCCAAAAATTTGTGAACTGCAATTTTTTTCCCGTGTAGGACTGACTCGTTGGCCCCAAGCTGGCAGTTATGCGAACACAGTTTAATCACCCTTCCACCGTCGCCACAGACTCCGCACTCACAGTAGATACACGTTATTCGCATTAGATAGTATTATAATATATAGACTTTATGCGCATAAGTGTGCGCAGTATTTACGCTTCATATTGCCACAGCGGCATGGTTAAAACCACAAAATGTATGGTATAAATAATACTAATAATAATGTATTCTATCAACTGTATGCTGCCGGTAAATTTTCAGTGCCACAAATAACGGTAACACGCCGAAACGATTGCAGAGTGTAATATGTTGTATTGTTATATATCTTTTAATCATTGCGTACAGTCACAATTAAAACTATAGTTTTAACTATTATTATTATTATAACAATCGTTATAACTGCGGTAGTTATCTACGCACTGAAACGAAACTTAACAACGAACTATCGGCGGTTTTATCTGCAAATGTGCGTTTGGTTTCATAATCCGTGAGCTACCATAACGCGAAAGGTACACAACTTGTGTGATTATTCTGCTTCACGTTTTCGCTGAAAGGGGCCATGAAAAGTTTAGCAGATCAACTATGATAAAATATTTATTTATATTTAAACAACACAATAATATTAGATTATTTTAAAAAAAGAACCGAGGATAATTTAATATTTAATATTTACTGTTTTGACTAATTAGAATATTATAACTAGAACGTAACCTTTTATATAAATGCCATAATTAGTGGGATCACCTTAACACTGGATAGTTTGTTTATATACATTATACATATTTCTTTTTTGTCTAAATAATATAAGTACTCAGCTGCTATAGGTTAACATTCTGTTGTGAAATAGGTTTTGAGTTACCTCATTATTGAATATTCAGTATTAAGTTATTCATATGATTTAGTTTTTCCTTAGTATTTTGATAAGTACTGAATATTTTGAATTTTGATCTTGAATTTCTAAGTGACTAAGTAGATCTAGTTTTAAACTCTTTAAGTTAAAGATCAAAGTATTTAATACTTTTCTTACTATAAATTGTGTAAATACATTTATCGCTCCACTCTCGAAATCTGAATTATATAAATAATTATTTATATAATAGATTGATGTCTCTGTGGAACACTAAAAATAATAATGATTTTTTTTCCAATTTATCTTTTAATAATACAAGTACACTTTTTGTTACAATTATGTCTTGTAGACAATACTTCAATTTTTTTTTTTTTGATATATTAATGTAGGTATTAACTATTAAGACTACTATTAAAAGTAGGTATATTGTATTACTAAGACATCGCATTATGTCTTATATTATTATATTATACATTTCAATTGATTTCCATTAATGAAGATAATTATTATTATTCTACTTTATATTTATATACATATTTTTTTTTACTTTTGTTCATTATTTTTTTTCTATGTAAATTTTATTTATTTTCAATCGTCTAATAATATTTCCAGAAACAATGGTTTGCAATAAAACAACATAAATAATTCACTATTTGGGTTTGTTATCTCTGATATTAATTTGTTTGCAATAAACATTTAAAATAGAAATTTATGATTTTTATTTATAATTATTTATAACTGTAGAAGAAACTTTTCTAGAAGATTCTTAAATTAGATACCGATGTTTGTTTAATTAATAACAACACTGTGTTGTAAAATAAAATCGAATTTGATTTTTTTTTTTTTAATTTTTTTTTATATCACGCACAACAATATAATACAATGTATAAATATAATAATTTATACTCCTTTAAGTCGTAACTTGTGTTGAAGGAAATAATTATCTTTTAAATAATTTTGATTATGAAATATGAAAAGAATAACTTAACAGCAATAAAAGATTTACAGTTAGAGGGTTAGATGAAAGACAAGTTATAGTGGAAAATATAGAAAATATATAGATAAAATATTCAGACAAACAAAACATAATTTCATAGTTGATTATTTTCTTAAGTTTCTTAGAAAGAAAAGTTTGTTAACTTAGATAAAGGTCTATAGTAAGTCATATTTTTTTCATCTCATCCCTAGTATAGGGGTTTGATAATAGTTAGTTTAAAATTACTCAGAAAATATGTACAAGAGATTTAACAATTAATTCAGAGATACTTTTTAAGATTTTCACTGCTATCCGATCATATCCCGCAGTGGTATTATTTTCTTGAAAGTTATAATCACAAAAAACCATATAATGAAGTTACTTAACAAAGATTATCACTCCATTTTTTAGGTTTCTTTTTGTAGAAAAGAAAAATAGATTATATTCAGCTATCATTTAGGATTTAGCAACACAAAACCATGTAATGCCAAGTTTCAGCTCCGACTAAAATATCAATTTGATTACTTTTAACGCAATTTTCAATAAATAATAGAAGTTCATCAAAATTAACATTGATACTTTTTATAATAAAACATATAATGTTTAGACAATTTCTATTTTTATAATTTATACATGTCTTGTATTAAGTACTTGACATTAATTTATTATACATTTTTAATTAACAATAAGATTATATTTTAAATGTGATTGAGAAATTAAAACAAAAATCAAGATTTGTTTCCAATTAAAATGTATTTAACATTTTCTAATTTTTTTAGTAAATAATTTTTAAACCATATGCATTTTAAACCAGTTTTGAGACACTAATTTCGATAAAATTATCAATCACTTTTTGTTCTATGATACTGATGTAGTGACTTAAAATTATAATTTCACCTTTAAATTTTATATTTTACTCTCTCAGCATTTTATTTTCTTCTTTATTTTTTTTTAAATATCCTAATACGTTTCTAATTTGTTCATCAAAGTTATCAAACTTGTTGCTCATAAAGTTAACGGAATCCGATAGATCCTTAAAGTTGTTATTAGAGGAAGTATTTGTAACAAGGTTCTTAGTTTGAATAATGTTATCTGGATACTGAGATGCTGACTTTGAATCAAGTTTACATTTGAAACAAGATCATTTTTGTTTAGTGGCTTTTGACATTTGGCGAAAGGTAGCTTCTCTTAACGCAGTACGTATAGTGGTAAAACTCATTGAATACTAAATATTTTCATGCATCATATTCGATACTATCTTCAATATACAAATTACGATTCAATATTTAATATAGAAACAAAAACGCGTTGAGAGATAATCGACTGTAATTAACACAAAGACTGGATACGTCCGAATCCGTCAATATACGAAAAAAATTGAATACTAGCATCATATTATTATATTCATTATATTTACAGTAGTAATGCGCTTTTCTATAATAGAAAATAATTGTTTTCGTTTACATATTAGAAACAGAAATCCAGAAATGCGATTTGTAGATTTATTGGATTATCGTTATTGATTATAATAAAAACCTATTTCAGATACTGTTTTAGCAAAATAATAATAATTATCTATCATCTAATTATTTAGACTGTACGGGAAAATTTTTACGATCTATTATTAATATCGCTATATATTTCATATTAATAAGACTGGTGCTACGCGAAAATTAAAATGTAAAACGCTGCAACGTACCAATTTCGCGGCGTTCGTAAAATTCAATTTGATATTTCACCAACTGTCGCGATGATATAATACGCTCGATTCAAATTTTTATACTCGACCAGTGCAAAGTTTCACGCTTTGTTATATTTTACGCCATTTGGAAAACATATCATTAGCCGACGTATTTTAATAATGTTTGGCTTTTTGTTATCCCGTCCGCGAGCGAAAATAAAACGTAATAATAACATAACTTACCGGCCAAAGTTTCCACGGCGCGACAAAATATGGAGTCGAATAAAATATGTCTCTTTGTTAATAATAAAAACAGACCGGCGAAGAACGTTATTTGTGCCGTTGTGTCGCTGCTGTTATTGTTGTTCTTGTTGTTGTCGTTGCTGTTGTTGTTATCTGTTGTTAATTATCTCATTTTTCACCGTTCGCATCACGAGCGTCGCGGCGTACGACTATAACGCATTTCGCTCCGTCGGTGCGCCACCAAGTGCTTTCTGCAGAACGCCACAAATGCTCTCCACTTAACCCTCACACTCGACTGGTTTTGAAGTCAATTGGCGGTGTAGTAATATCGGAGATTTGTGTTAGTCACCCGGTCTCGGGAACGCGTCCATTGCTATATTATAATGTATTATTATATACTTATTATTACTATTATAATATACGATTTCCGAGGTGGCCGCCATACGAAAGATTGTTCCAGACCGAGTTTTTTCTCTTCGGTTTCCTTATTTCCGCGTTCATTCCCTCCGCCGCCAGTCGACCGCCAGCAGTCGTAGTTTGACGATCCGAGACTGACGATAAAACTTCGCGCGTGATACCCAACTGAACACCAAACTATGGTGTACAAACATAATATAAAATATATATATAGGTATAATGTCACAATGGTGTCGTTATAATAATAAACACCACACCGAGTTTAGAACAGTTCTGCCAACAGCAGCTAAACCTACTCGGTATTAATACCATCTGCAGACGAACAGACGAAGAACCGTAACATTGTGTGCACGTATGCGTAATTACTTCAACAACGTTAACGTCTCCCAAAAATCAGATACAAATAATAATGGTAAAAGTTGCAACCACCATGACCCACGTTTGTAATTAAAATTATATACCTTCGATACAACCCCTGTAATAACAGTAGGTACTTCTGTTTGCTGTTGAAAAATATGCTTTAATGATTTTAACTCTCTTTTCCGTCGACTTTCCCAGAAATGTTAAGCGTCTTACCTATATACAATATCATAGTAAACGAGAATTGCATATTGTGTCTACTTCGTAGGTATGGTTGGGATTTAAATTTATTTTTTTATAACATTAAATTACATAATATACTTATAGCGAAACGCTAGTACTGCTTAACTTTAAAATTTCAATACCAAAAATACTTGGTTTTTTTCCAAAAAAGCTTGCTCATATTTTTGGTTTTCAGCTCGAATTGTGAAGATTTAGATTAAATAAGATTATACATTTTATAGTTTCACTGAAAAAAATAAATTCCAAAACATTTTACTCTACACAAATAAAATGTGAGAAATAGTTAAACAGGAGAAGGCCATGAAAACTCATATTTTTAGTTCGATTCTTAGTCGGTGAAATGATCATCGATTTTATTTCTTAGATTTTTTGGTAAGATTATTATTAACTCGAAAATATTGAAAATAAAAATATTTTTAGGTATTTGCTATAGTCGTTAGGATGAAAAAAATTAAGAAAAGTCGTTTTTCAACATCTGCCTGTTGTGTTTCTGATTTTACTGACGTTTCGTGACTACTTTTTTAAGCCAAAACTAAACGCCAACCGAAATCTTTAAAAATAAAAGAAATTCACTGTTGGTTAACCATACAGCTATATGCCAAAGTTTTACTTCTGTGAATTTGACATTTTATTTTTTTTTGTATTTTCATTATTTCTTATCGTGCTCTACATCTGCGGCAGATGTGTAATTTATTGGAAATAATAAAGGCAGTCATAAAAATAACCGAAAAAACAATCACAATAATATTGTTTGTTTTTCCATCGGTTTATTATTATTATGACTAGTTTTCGAACTGAAAGTATAACCTCCAGAGCAGATTTAATACTATATAAATATATAATATACATAATATAGAATAAAGCTTTAAAGATAACTCGACACTGGCGACACTCTTTTCATCAAAAACGTAATTTAGGAAAACGCGTGTGTGAGAACGATAAAATCGAATTACAACTGTTAAATGTATAATGCTTCAGTAGTGCAGTGACTGTCATTCAACGCATTTAGTTACACTCGAGAATTATTCTAGATCGGAACAATAATATACGAAAGTTTTGGCTTAAATTATATTATTGATTTATCGCTGTTAAAAACATAAGCATTAAACATGATATAAGTTTATATTATTATATTGTTTGACTATGAGTTAAATTTTATAATATTTTTCTGTTTCTACCATGGTTACATTGATGTTTCACTTACTATATACATAAAAACCATTTTGGCAATTTTATATTTTTGAATGTTGTAGAAAATCACTTATATAATAAAATTATTATCTTATCGAATAATTGTATTAGTTGTATACAATAATTATTAGTTAAAAACTTGCAATGGATTTTAATAAAATGATGTTGAAAATATATCAATAAATAAAAAAACACTTTATCAAGATCTTTTGGTTAAATTTCTCATAATTATTTGTACTACTGACTTCATAAATCCTTCATATATATTTTATATATATATTATGTGTGTGTATTCTTAATTTTTATTTCAGAAATTTTTTTATGTAC
Organism: Aphis gossypii; assembly: GCF_020184175.1. NCBI lineage: Eukaryota > Metazoa > Arthropoda > Insecta > Hemiptera > Aphididae > Aphis > Aphis gossypii. The sequence continues at coordinate 41,787,544 of NC_065530.1, read as the reverse complement.
AAAAACGACCAAAATATAAATATTAATAAAATATATATTTTGGTTTAGATTTTACAATTAGATACGACTTTTTACATTTAAAGATATAATTTGGAATCGATTTCCTAAAAACAATTTTAATGTTTTATTGACCAAAACTTTATATCAATATTAAATATCGTTTATGGTATTGAAAATAAGAACATTTAGAATAACTTATTATACGATTTATACGTACAATAAAAATGAATTGACAAACGATTAGAACAATAGAGCGAAAAATTACTATACCATATTGCCATTCTGACCTATATTAGTCTATAGTACATTAGTACTATACTACTTTTAACGACCGACTACCATTATTGCTTCGAATATATATTATTAAGTATTCAAACATTAATAAATTGATTTTACATTTAAAGTAAATGTCGGCGAAGAAAAATAAAAGCCAGCAATTATAGGTAACTATACTATGCTGTATAGTGTTGTAGGCGTCGAGTGTATATCGTCATTCAGTAAGTCCCTGTAATGGAAGTGTTAAATTTGCATTCAATGATTAATCATTGTATATGAAAAACGATTTAGAGCGAAGACGGTCTGTCAGCTTACATTACAATAAGTTATTTTATGATATTTTTATATTACTTTTATATTAAATTGATTTTACTATTAGTAATATGGTAGGTTAAATTAATATCTACTGATAACAATGCATTTATTATATTTTTGATATTTAATTATTATAATAATAATGGTAAATGTTTATATATTTTAATATCAATAATTGTTATGAATGTTAAAATTAATATTTCCATTTCATAGAATGGTGGGAATGAGTTTGTGATATAAATAGAAATGGCTTGATATTAATATAAATGTCATGAAGTACAATAAAATACATAACAGTTCTCAATTAATGACGTAAATAATACAATTATTATTTTTATTTATAACAATAGTGACCTTATGATTTACAAAATGTAATAATCCACATTAGTAATAAGTAAAAAAAAATTAGAAAAAGTAAATAACCCTTAGTGTACAGCACAAGTCAAGTGTATCTTAGCATCAAGTAAATATACCACTTTAATAATAGGTATAGTGTATGTATTAAATTTAAATTCAATGATAAATCATTTTGCATGGAAAACGATTCAGAGTGACTTATTTCAACGTTTAAGTTGAAAGAACTCTTATCACTTCAGTAGGCGATGACACTGATCACTGATGACATGGATAAAACAAAAAATAAACAAATAAAAATACGCATATCGTTGTAAAATCAATATACCAATAGTTCCGTTAAGAATCTACAATAATAATATAATTATAATAATAATAACTAAGTAAAATTGTAGTACAAATTGTACAACGGGCTTACTAGCCGAGATCTCCACTTATACACTGTGTAAACGATTATTAGTTTTACATTACTATCTCATCGACATTATTTCATACTTGAGCAATACTTTGTACATTATAATTTAGAGTGTACTGAGACAAGATTAGGTTAGTATGTAACAAGTATGTTTTGTGGGTTATAAAATAAAATTCCAAGTCTTATTTTTTTTTTTTTTTTAAGATAAAAACACGAGATAACAGTAAATCGTGTAGGTGTTCCAAATGCTTTTAACGATATATATATATATGGAAACATTATTATTGTTATTATTAAATATATTATATATATATATATTTTTTTTCAATAACGCAAAATTTGGCTGACAATGATTAATTAGCGCATCCGGTTAAATGGATCATCCCGGGTATATGCACGACGTCATGTTCGGTATTACGGCCTACACACGTACACGTGTGGTGCAGAAGCAACCAACCACACGGCGGCGCGCGGGGACGACCAATATTGTCGAGTTCACCGCACACGCTAACAAGCTCTTGTCAAAACATTTAGAGCCTCGTCAAAACGGGCGAGGTATAGTCGTCGGTAATAGGTGTACACATCCATACACCGCCGTCGTGCGCGACACGCGTCATCTCCGTGACAGTACATAATATGTTATGATGTTGTAGAACGTCAATTATTGTTATATAAATGTGTTCACGCGCCCCCGTCCGTGTTCCTCCAAAACGTTTGACGGTCGGCTGTACATTACCATAATAATTTCCAAAGCGCGCGAGTGTGTCCCCGCCGTGCACGGGTCCGTGTTGTAGTATACCGCGGTATAGTTATATATTATAAACGGCGATCATCAGAGGAGTGTGTGTGGGAGTGTGTCTGTGACTGCGGAGCAAAACGGGCGGAGGGTGTACGAGAGTCACCTGCGGACAGAGTTTTTCCCCCGTGGGTCCGACGTATATAGTACCGATAAAACCTATGACTGTTGCGAGTAAAACACTAATGATATGAGAAACCTTAGGAAAACAGTCGTTTAACGAGACTCGCCCGAGATCGTGCCTACCAATTTTGATTGTTGTTTTTATTTTTTTTTGTTTTCAATTTTATATTGTAATTGTCGTTTGAAATTGTATGTTCTTCGATTTTTCACATTTTAAAATCACATCTAACGGTAGGTTAGGTTAGGTCGAAGCTTAATAAATAGTAATAGGGTTAAAATATGAATTTTTTAAATTTAAATTTAATATTTTAACTGCCAAAAGTAATTGTTAAACTAAATAATAGAAATTAAAAAAAAAAAGAAATATGCATTATATGCATTATTAAAATATATATTATCTAACTATTTTTTTTCACTTGATATTTTTCACTTTCTAAATGAACACAACTGTATTCATATTTTAGCATGGTATCTATTAAAAATTGCATACCTATAATATATATATATATTAGTTTTAGATATTAATTGATAAAATAAAATTGGTTTTAATAAGTATTTATTTATATCTGGAAATATATTTTTCTCCTAAAACAAAAAATTGTAAAATTGTAAATAATATCGAATGTTTAATTGTATTTTTATAATTATATTGCCTATTACGAAAACAGTTTCATTCCATTTGAATAATATTTACAATTCAGAAACTTGTATAAATATTTTCTTAAACGTTGTTTTTCAATGATGTTAAAATAATAAGAGTTCTCATTGCCTTGTCCAAATAAAGTCATCAGTAATTAATAAAATGCATGTTTGTAGAAATGCATCATTTAATAAGGGTTTATTACACACTTTGTATAAAACGGTTAGTGACAAAACACTGAAACCGTAATTGTATTTTCTGACAATGATTATAACCCAAACAACATTTGGAGGATTCAACTTTGTTTGACACTCATTTGTTTTTTAAAACCGAATTGTTTTTGGACTCTAAGGTTATTTTCAACACAATTCTGCAAGTTTATGTTATTCAAATGACAAGATATATTCTGTTAACGACTAATTAAATGTTTTTGAGCGAGTTGTAACACAAGTTGACAGTTGTTTAGTATACGTTTAATACTATATAAATATTGTATATTCACGTTGGTGAAATAATACAATGGTATTTTTTAATTGTATCATGTGTTCATATACTTACTATAAAATAAATTTTTTATTATGATTAATCATGTTCAGAGTTATAAATGAATACAATATGTACGAGATGAATTGAATATAATATTATAATTACTTTAATAACTAACAAAATACCATCATTTTAAAACGATTAATTTTATACATATTCTATATATATATAAAAAATATATAAATGTTACACTACTGTAGCTGGTATGAGCTGTAAACTTATTATAATTAGCGATTGGTGTGTTTATAATACAATATACACTACGAGAATGAAAACAAACTTAGACTAATTATCTATAAAAAAAACTTCGTCTTTAAACTTACCAACTCGACAAGTTGGTTATTAATTTAAAGGCCAAATTACATTGAACTAAATTATATGTACCTACCTATAATGTAAACGCATAGCGCATTAAACAATATTTCCCCTTAACAAGACACAAACTATGAACTTGACTGAAACTTTTCAAACAAGATTGAACCACTAGAGTATTTTTTTCGTTCTATCAAAACTAAAATGAGCGTTATACCTAGTTAAAATCAACAGAGCATATTATTAATGTTTTTTTTTTCAATGTAAAAAACAGTCAACACATTAAAATGGTAGTAGTTATTATTTTTCTCAAGTCAACATTAATATAATATTATAGAAATACATATTACGTACTTGGCTTTGGAAAAAAAAACATAAGAAATTAATATATATATAATATCACTACTTATCGTTTTTATGTAAGATATTTAGTACTTTCTTAATTTATTTTCCTTAATATTAAAAACAAAAAAAAAAAAAAAAAAAAATGCAATGAAACCTAACGCGTATAGAATGTAAGTTATTCAATCACGCTTTTCGTGGAAGACAGAGTCGACTGTTTTTCAGTCTCCTATAGCTTAGTCTAAATCTGTAAAAAATACGAAAAAAAACTCACCGTAGTTTTATTGTTGGAGTGGTATGTGCATAATTCAAAACGAAAGCAGAGTTATATAGTAATAATAATTTATATTGGATGGGATTTCGACAGAGAAACGTCTGGTAGCAGTATTTTACATTTCAACGACGACGGCTCGTCGTATCGGAGACACAAATAATATGTTTGTCCGTTTGATGCGGTAACGACATTGTAGCTGTAAAGACGGACGTGTAATAGAGCAGATGGGCCGGAGGATTCGGTACAGTAACGGAAAACGATTTACGATTGAGGTATTTTTTATACGCGTATGCCATATATATACATACATAGATATTATGTTATATTATGCTTCAAGGTGGGAGAGTAACAGAGAGTTCGGTGGTAAAGTAAATTTCGGTGGATGTAAAAAAAACGTGAAAAGCAAACTCGATTGTTATTGATTCGTTCGAATTGATCGAATGTGTGCCTTTGAGTTATTTTAGGACGTTTGAACGTCTAAAAAGGGCACCCTCGTGGTGGACGATGGCGTTTACGCGTTCGTCGGGGATTTATAACCAACGAAACAACTGAAAATTCGCCGGTATGACGTCTGAACTAAATATTTTACGATGTAAATAATGCATTTCATACTCATAATATTATACACTACCTATAATAATCGTCATCATAATATTGTTGTACCATGCAATTCCCCGAGCTTTTTTTATAACGGCCACCCTCTATAATTAACAATACTATTATCGTTAATTCTCTTGTAGTTTTAAAATTGGTTTTTTTTTTTTAATATCTTAAAACATATGACTTAAAATGATTCGACTTTTCTTTTATAGTTGTATGTATATAAATTATTGATATTATATAATAATTATTTAATTTTTTTAATAATTCCAAGTGTTACGAGGACACCGATTTGTTCATAAAAAAAAAAAAAAATAATAGTAACAATAATAAATTATTTTACCAACATAAGAACCTATTTATAATATAATAAAATGAAATTTTATCAATATAAATGAAATATTACTATTTATTTAAATATTAATAAGCAAATTAACCATTATTCGTATTATTCGTGTGTACAATAGAAGTTTTATATATTTTTTTCAATGAATAATCCAAACTAAATTTAAATTTTCTATAAAAAAAAAACTCACATTGTAGTGGTAGAAGTCACATTCATAGTGTAGAATCCATATTTCCGATTTCCTAGAAATAAAAAATAAAAAATATTCAATTTATTATTTAATAACATAGTATAACTCATAATACACACATTTATAAAAACATATTATAATTGATTGGCAACAACTATATGTATTTGAATAATATAATTTATGAATTATTTAATGAGTTCGACTTATTAAAAATTACAAAAAAAAAATATTTAGACTAGTTTACAAGTCTTACATTGTTTATTGTTTTAAAAATAAATTTACATAGTTTATATTATTATATTTTATATTCTATATATATATAATAAGCATATATTATGCACATCTTATATATTATACATATCATATGTTGATATTATATTGTTTTTCATCATATTAGTGTATGTCTGCACTTATTTTTTGTGGAATTTTATAATAAAATAACAATATCATACTATAATGGTTTCTTTTCTACAGTACAGCCTCGAATATAAACAAATTAGAAAGATAATTTTAAGTTATTTTTAAAAAATAATTTGATCATGATTCCTTTTTACCGGAATTCCAAATTAAAACATTCCAGAATATACACTTACACGCCGTAAATTGTAATGTTAAATAATTTCTACTGGTTAAATTAATTGTATAACAATTTAAAAATAAACCTGCAGTTATTCAAAAAATTGTGCCAACATGGATATTATTGTTTATTGTGCAGCATCATAGATATTACCTACCTATTACACATACATAACCATATTACCAGTCATTTTTATTTACATAATAACCACAAGGTATTGTAATACGTGTTATTATCTCAGTAATAAATTAATAGTAATAAATAATAATATACTATTGTAAATAAAGTAAGGTAAAGTAGCAAAATTGTTCTCTTATATTAAAGTAAAAATATTTCTAAGATAACTAAAATATATAAAATACTATAACAGTAAATTTAAGCTAAAGTAAAAATAAATTTGTTATTTTGTTAGTATTTAGTAGATTTACATTCATATATTGTATTCTTATATGTAACTAATGTTTTGCCATAATACATAAAAAAATATACATATATAATAAATAAATGTTTAAAATATCGTTATGTATTGTCTTCATTGAAGCAGTAAAAATATATTTCAGTAAAACAAATTATTGTATAGATACTAAATACTAAATACGCTATATTTTACTTTAATATTACGTTGATAATTAATAGAGACAACTTTAATAATAGTCTATACTCTATAGGCAATAATGAAACACCGACATTTTGAACAAACGCAAAAGTTAAAAGGTTGGATTGTTTATAGTATAACATACAAAGACCTATACAGTTTTTTAGAATTATTTAAAAATAACATCAAATAATCTACTTGTTCAGCCATACAGCATGATAAAAAATTTTAAGTTTGTAACTCAAATAGGAAACATAATATGTATTATATTATAAGGTATATAAATTCTAAAAACTCCAGCTCATTATTTTTTAACTATTAGAAGTATTTCTCCTTCGTTTTAGTAGTATTAATTAACACAAATTTAAAAATTGTTCCAAAACTATAACCATACTTTTTCCAAAACGTATCATTTTCAGAAATCACACGTTATGTAGCAAATCAAATAAACAAGCAAAAAAAAAAACTTTAAAATATTATTAAATAATTTATTATTTTTGACTTCTCAAACCTTTTTCTAATGATAAATATTTTATTTCAAAAAGTTACGCATATTTCCTAAATCGTTTAGATTGTTTACAACATGAAATCATTATTTTTGAAAAAAAAAATAATGGATATCTAAAATAAAACAATTTGCATAAAAACACTTTAAATTAATTTATTTTTCGATTGGCTACTTAATTTACACTTGAAAAATAGTGTACCTATCAATTGCTAATTTATGAGTATTTTTTTTATATATTTTCTATTAAATTAAATTTTATTGTGATAAAATTTATTTTTAAAAATATAAAAATCAATAATATTATGACAATTGACTAGATATGTAGTTAATAATAATATAAATTATATAACAATAACAATCGTTTCAAACAAATTCGAGTACTGTATAGATTTGCTATACTTGTTTGTTTCCAAGAAAGCTTTATAAATTAATTTTTAAGTTTATTAAAAAATATACATAACTTTATTTTTGTGCAGCGACTTATATAGTTCTTGTGTTTTTCTGTGGGGACTTAAATATATATATATATGTTTAGTTATGTCGGAACTTACTTATTATCTCTTTTAATTTTCGTGTAGGTACTTACATAATATATTGCATTGGAACTTATGTTGAAACCAAGTGTTTTAAGTTTGTATTTTTTTCAGTTTATATAATATATTATTTTTATTGACGAGAAATTTATGAATATAATATGTAATATTTAAAAAAAACAACTGTTACAATAGTATTATTTCATTTATTAAGTAGAGAACTTTATGAAACATTTTTCTTGTTAAATAACCATTTGCAAATAATGAAATATAGTATTTAGTATACTAGTAATACACAAGATGCAAGAGCATTAAGAATTCTAAGAGTTACTTATTAAAACAAATTAAAAAAAAAAAACGTCCAACAAACATTTCTGAATAAAAAATTCAAGAATACGTTGAATTTGTGTTATTAAAAGACAACTGTGAGTGATAATATGATTAATAAAATAATAAATAAGTCTTCGTTATATGTTTTTGTGTTTTCAGCGCTCCTTTCATATGATGTATTATTATCTTAAAAACTACAATACAGATTAAAAAAATGTTGTTTTTTGTATTAAAAAGTTATTGGACGGATAAAACAATTTGATAATTTTTCATCATTTCAATAAAAAATAAAAATGAATACTCAACATAAAACTCAAATTTACTTTGTCACATTTTATTTTGTTTTTTTTTTTGTTTTACTGCAGAAGTGTTTAGATTTTTAAATTCTAAATTTATATTCAGTATTCATACGTTTAACTGTTCATAATATTAGATCTCAAATTTGACCTACCAAAACTCTACACATTGTTCAGTATGCAAAAATAAATAAGAATTTGTAGGAAAACAGACTATGGACGTTATATTGTAAATAATATAACATCGGAAGTCTTATCGGGCTTTAACAAGTCAATATAAAGGGCGTTATAATAAATACGATATAAAAAACAGTTTTAACTAAAATGTCAAAGAGTTTGTTATTTGTGTTGTTAATGGCAGTTATTATTACATCTCGTTGAAATAATATGCATATTATAATATATACATCACTGTTATTTTTTTCGCGATGAAAAACCTTTTAACACAAAACAGTTTTTATTTTACGTGTATTTTTTTTTAAATAAAACATTACAGAAAAGAAACAATATAATATGTATGAATGAATAACGTATTTCTTTTGCCTATTGAATAGAAAACAATGATCAATGATCATTATATATAAATATTGAAAATAAGATGAAATTGACATTTAGCATGATATATATATATTTTTTTTGTAATTGTGTATTTTATTATATTTTTTATTCATTTGAACAGTTGAATAATAACTATAATAACATATGTTCCTAATTATTTTAGTAAATACCTATTCATATTTTTAAGCATTGTGTTAGATTAATATAACAAAAAAACTATTAATATTAATTACATATAATTAATTATAACTCAAATTACTATAAAAATACAGTACAATTTCAAATTTAACATTATTTTTCATATGTTTATGCTACTGTTGTTTCATATTCGTTAAACGCATTTTTATAACATAATAACCCTTGTCTTTTAAGTCCAATCAGGGATAAATAATTCAAAACCTACAGTCTGGTAAAACAATAGCAAAATAGTCATTTTAACTGTTTGAAATGTTATATAAAAATGAACTGAACTTTGTAAATATAGTTTCGTAATCAAGATCATCAATTATACATGAAGTCTACGCTCAATTGATTAAGTTAGGAAAAACATTTTTTTTCCAACTGTTAATAATGTAAAAACCTAAATAATTTCGCACAGTAGTTTAACATAACGTAATTGTTTAAATCGACCGTATGCTATTAATATTATTATCATTATTACAAAACATTTTAAGAATTTTAAATAAAAGTAATATTATAGAAAATAATATTAAATTATACGTATTATAGTATATTATTATTGTTATACGGTTCAACTATTGCAAATACTATCTAATTTGTAGGTCATTGTATAATGATGAATATTTATAATTATTATGTATTACTAGCCTTTGGAATTTGAAGGCGATAAAATAAAAACAAATTGTTAAATATGCATGCAGTAAAGTTATTCATAATTTAAAATAAGTTAAATCAATAACTATTGTCGACAATAAGATAAATTTTCGTTATATGAAAGCAATCAAAATTAAAGTATGTAAATCGCATCGTTGTCGTCAAATTAATGTTCAACTGCAAGGATGGTGATACATACTATAATACCTATGTAAAATAATATTGAGTTTTATATTAAATATCATTTAAAATATATAGGCTAAGGAAAAAAATCATTTTTTTAGAAATTTTAAGTACTATGCTTAATATGCGTACAAAAATCAATGAAATGTGTACTTTTCCCTAAAATTAAAAAATATGCAAAATATATGAATTTTTAATTTGGTGTGTTAAAAATCGAGAGTTTATAAAAAAATATGAAACTCCTACAACTTCCAAGTCCTAGTTAGTTGCAACACTGAGTTTAACCATAAAAATTGTGTATTAAACAAATATAGTAGGTAATAGTATAATATTGTGAATTAAGTGATTTTAAAATTATGTCATTAGCAAATTATAAAAATTCACATAAATTATTAATTATTTAATCATTTTTTTGTTTTAATTTTACTTCTAACTAATAAATTATATTTTTATTTTTATTATTTTTTTTTGTTTGGTGTTCACAGTATTACTGTTCGTCTTTTCTCAGTCATCATAATAATATCACAGTCGCTACAATGTTACCGTGACATATTATTACCTTAGTAAAAAGTAACTAATTTATTTAATTTTCTAATTCATATAATTATAAATTATCTTAAGAATGAAATAACGACCTCTAACTTTCCTTTCTATATAGTTATATTTCCCACCTAAGCAATTATTACTTGAGCGAGCATCTTTAACACAAACATAATTTAGATCTCAAAATTAACCAACAGACAGAGTAATCCACAAAACTTCAAATGTGATCCCGTAAAACAAAATTTTAATGCAGAGTTCAAGTAACCAATTATACAGATTGGCATCAACAAATTAACAGATGGGTATTATAATTATATGTTTTTTTGAAAATTTGTATTAAGTGTTTTTTGTTTTTTTTTTTTTAAATTCCAAGCAAAATACTACGTATATGTTTATAATTGTCTTTCTTACAAATTTTTAAATGTTGAAAGTGTTCCAAACATTAAAAATGTGTACACAATAGATTGAGTATTTGAATACTGAAATAAATATTTCGCAGGGAATAATTTTCAAATATTTTATTATTTTAATAATAAATACAAAAAACCTATCGACTTTCAACAAATTGTTAAAAATAGTAAATTATTTTTGAAAAAATTCGAGATAAATATAATACAATTTATTTAAAATACATAAACAAGAAAACTTGAAATATTATCCTAATATAATAAACTTAGCGTTACAATCCATAGTTATAAGTGTTATTATTTTTTTTTTTTGTTGTTCAAATATTTGATACGATATGCAATCAAAATTAGTATAATATGATACGGGATAAACACAAATTATTTAAAACTTTATTTAATATTTTAAAATAATACTGTAATAAAAATGTATATAGGTTATGTAGGTTAGGTTAAAAAGACGATTTATTTTGTTCAACGTCAAAAAAACGTTAAAATATAGAACTAGTTAACTGCGTAGTAAATAATCAAATTTAACTAGCTTTAATTTCGTAAAATCAATAGTTCCACATTGATAATGTTTAATTTCTAAATTTAATATAAAGTAAATATTAGTATAAAGTAACTATTATACGAGTTAATATTATTTAGACGTTAATTAAAAAATTGTGTCCTCTCTTTATATTACGAGATATTTTTCTAGGTTAGTACGAGTTTTCTAAAAATATAGAGTAATGTTAAATATAATCGATTTACTATGCTAAATTTATCTTATCCTATGTATTTATACTAAATGTATGCTTAAGACAAAAATGTGAAAACAAAAAGGTCTAAAATCTAAATTAATATCGAAATTAATTTTGTCAATGCAACCTAGTAGTGTTCAAACTAATATTAATAACAGATCAAACTATAATATTGTAACAAAATAAAACTAACGGACTCTAAAAATATCGATACAATATTCTTTAATAGTTAAAAAATAATAGATAGAATTGTCGATTTTCAGTGTAGGTTCAAAATTTAAATGACTATTTATTATTCCAGGACACGGATGAAACGAAGAGCCAGAACCTATATAATATTCTGCTAAACTCATGAAAAGGATTAAAAGCCTATAATATAATTTGTATTTTTTAGTTAAAGTTTTATCAGAAAATCAGCTATAATTATTATGCATAACGTTTTTAAGATATTCGATAGCCGAAAACTACATTATTTTACTACGGACGGGTGAGTGCTTATACACTTTAAAAAACTTTCGCTTTTAAACTTTCTCTTATATCATATAAATGTAAAACTGTCGAAAAGTTAACTCATGAAAAAAAATATTATATTAAACATGAAGTTTTTTCTTCACTTTAATGGTTTTCACTAAAAAAATATCAAAATTATAGTTGTATAATAATCATATTTACCAATAATACCAATAAATCTATTTCCTTGTTGTTACTCGTTAAGATATAGATAACGTACCTATTAATGATATTGTTAAACATGCTATTAAAGTGAGTTTTGTTTGTTAATTTATAGTTCAATAATATTATCTAAGTAGTTACTTATTAAAATTATAATAATATTATGGTTATAATAGATTATATTATAAGCAAGCGAGTAGGTAATCAAATTATCATTCTTAAAAATAGGAGTTTTGTATGAGCCTGATAATTAAAATAAAAGTTGTTACACTCGATTATTAAAACCAACTTAATAATATTTTGTACCTATATTGCTGCTGTACATAGAAAATAATAGTACCGACTCGATGAAAATGGCATGCGATTTAAGTGAATAATATATTATATAATATTTATAATTTATATGTATATATATTTTTAAATTAAATTAAATGTTAAAATGAATCGTCAGTTTGAAGCACGTAATAAGGACATTAGTCATCTGGGTGGACTTTTATTTAATTTTTTCATATTTTCATTATAATACACAGAAGAAACGATGTAGTTAAGTGCGAGGGACATCGACGCAAACGTGACTAGCATTTTCTGTGCAAAACCATTTTCTATTTTTATTTTTTTTTTTACCCAGTATTTACTAATAATATAGAATAAAAAAACCAAATTCTAAGTAGATAAAAACTAATTAATATAATAGATAAATAATATTTTGAGACTGAACTTTTCATCGAACTTTTTACTATTATGTTGCATTATAGGTGATTTTAATAATTATTTTTATTATTCGTTTCGGTTTTAATATGTTATAGGGAATACAACTTTATAAATGCTCTTAAGACGAGGTGTCATGACTAATGGTTGTCCGTGTACTTTATTATTATTTAATTTTTAGAATATTTAGTACAACTATGATATTTCAACAATTATAATAATAACAAAATGTATACAGATTATATAATTTATGAACACACTAAGTTAATAATTAAAGTAATATAAAGTAATTTAAATAATAATATATCAATAAAGACGATAAATATCAGGTAAGAAAATGAACACAATTATGGAGTGTTAAGTACAAAAATACTTGGTTAATGCCTTAGTTATTAGTTTATTAATATAACAGAAAGAAATTAATTTATAATGGAGGTTAGGTCGGAGAGGAATTTCGAGGGAGCTAAATTTAAACTTGAAATTTATGGATTAATTCTGTTTTAGGACCAGAAGTAACAGAAGCATATGATGGGATTGATCGAGAAGGGACGTTGAAGAGGTACCTACCTACTTGGGAATTGGATTTCCCTGTGCTTATGTTTTTAACTACTATTACTATGGATTATACGCAGGTCGTTCACAAAATAAAAAAAATGATTCTAAAAATATAAATGCATGTACAATGTATTTACTAATATGGAAGCGGTTAATAAAATAACCGCATTCATAAGGGTCTTTTATAGAGTTAAAGTTTCAGCAACCCAGTATTGGAGAAGAAATTATTATTCTTGTGTTATTATTAATTTGCCTATTCCTCATGAACTATTTGCAGTTCTCAAAAAATTTTTTGGATGATTTGTTATTTTTTTATTTATTATTATTTATTTTTTATTTGTTATTTGTTATTTTTTGTTAATTTTAGTTGAAGATGTTGCTACTCATATTGGGCAGACGTAAGTTATTGTTGTTCGGATTATTTTGGTGTACAGTAAAATGGTTGATTTTATTTAGAAGGTTGATTTATAGTTTACTAGAGGATGAAGTGTATTCATGTCTGTATATATTTATATAACTTAAATAAATTCATCCTTGAGTAAGATGTTTATTCAAATAAATCTACACGTCAGTTTTTCGTCTAACACCAAAGTATTTGACTGAGTCATCATTATTATTCCATTCTATTGCTTGGTTTATATAATATGATATATGATAATGAACTGGGTATCTTTATATTTTTTTTTATAGATTACAGCTGTAATTTTTGTTGAATTCAGGAACAGTTCCTATTTTTGGAACCAGGTGGTTACTGTGTTTAGATATGTTTGGAGACTTTGAACTAGAGATTTCAGGATGTTACGTTGGGCTATTGTTGTTATATCGTCCTCAAACATAGCTAGTTGAGTGTTTAATTTGAATTCAATTATACGCCATTGCATACAAAATAACGTTTATCTTATCACTCTGTGTATATTATCAATACGAATTTGCATAGTTAATGCAGTAATCTATTTTATTGTAGTAACACAGTGGTTTAAATTGTTTTTTTCTCGAATAGATTAAAAAAATTGTTACTGTAGGTATATGTTTTAAATTTTGTGGGTTTTAGTAAGAATAAACTATGAGGTATCCTGTAATAAGTTAAATAATTTGTCATAATCGTGAACAATTTCAAATTTATTTGTTTTGTTGTTAAAAAATTATAAAAACTTTTAAATTTTTATTATAAAAGCTTGATAACAAATCAGCTCTATGAAAATCTCAGATTTCTTTGTTGTAAATTCAAAAAAGTAAAATATTAGAAAATAATAACAGTTAAATATAGTGAAGTATGTATACATTGCTTTTTAATGACTGAATTGTTAAAGAATAATAATAATATTATTATATAATACATTTATTTTCAAATACATTGAGATAACGTTTTTCTGTTATCAAAACCATCATTTATTAAATAAATATCCTCGAAATAAAACTTTCTCAATTATTAATATAACTTGATGCTATAACATACCGTCCATCTTATCGTCCGAAATGCATACGTTCAATATATAAAAATAGCATAGTTTGCGAAAACAATAAACGTCCGTTTTTCTCCTCGGTTTGTAAAACGGATTTTATTTTAATTGATATTTTTCCGGGAGACACGAGACTATTTTCTTTTTGAAAATAACAACAATATGATGGCTAATTTCCCAAGATTGAATTACGGGCGGAAACACATCGTTTCGGAACTTTGGCAAATGCGAATTCAATTAATTTCGAATCAGCGTTAAACCCATTAATCAATGTCGGTTTTCGTACGTCCGCATAAAAATGAAAAATAAAAAAAAAAAAAAAATAGGACACACGTAATATTATTATTACGGAGCGTCTTGTGGGCGCGATTTTTAGACTCTTATGTTTTAGCTATGTCGCTGATAAATATTTTTCGCCCTTTATCGTCGTTACACCGAACTATTTCGCCACCAACAAAAAACGCTATCAATTGCTGTATATAATCACGGGCAATATATTTATCTACATTCATAATATAGTTGTTGCGTTGGTCGAAACCAAAACAACAAATGTAAAAACAAAAAAAAACTGTTAACCTATAAGTGGGTATATTATAATTTAAAATGTGCGAAAATAAATCGAATACCCTCCTTCCCACAACCACCGATCACCGACCACAACGCGTGAACGGCGGCACTGTACAAAACGAAATCCGACTAGCTGAACGAATATTTTTATTATTGTCGTGTGTTTTTAATCCCAGAAATGACGCTGCAGTGATGGAAATACGTGCGTGTGCTGCCAGAGAGCAGACAATAACGGACTCATATATGTATACAACTATTTCAACTTACTGTCATTGGTGTAGCGAACAAAGTCGTGTGCGTTTGTTTTATGACCAGAAACCTAGCCGGGTACGCCCGAGACCCGATTTTATTGTATTATACGGTTATTATTACTATTACTATTATTATCATCATTTTCGGATCCGAATCGTAATGCGTTTTTCTACTCACACTGTTCTATATATTGTATACGTGTATATAATACTGTGTATTAGTGTTTGTATTATAGTGCGTGTACAACGATTAAATTGCATGTCGTACGAATTCGCGTCCGATCGTAAGACGTAGACATTAATAAATTGTACGGGTCCGTATACGACCATACTATAACTGCACCGTTACCGGGAACCTGGTCAACATAGCCTACACACACAGAAATCATAAAGCAGAGTTAACCGGATCGTTTACGA
Organism: Aphis gossypii; assembly: GCF_020184175.1. Taxonomy (NCBI): domain Eukaryota; kingdom Metazoa; phylum Arthropoda; class Insecta; order Hemiptera; family Aphididae; genus Aphis; species Aphis gossypii. Next base: position 41,771,278 of record NC_065530.1, on the reverse strand, counting down.
TTTATATTAAAAACGGTTGTCGGAGTTCATCCAACGAGTTGATACTCCTCATCAAGCCATCATTCTCAACATAAAACGACACCTCATAAAGTTAAAAAAAAAAAAAAACCTATAGTGGGAATAAAACTGTTTGTTATTAGCCCTTTTTTTATTATACAATACAATAGTGAGTACATTATGTTTTTATTATCTATAAATTTATTTTTACTTGGTCTCGGACTTCAACTATAAGGTTCATTAGTTTTATTTAAATTAGTACATTATTAAAGGTACTGGTTCATTATAATGTTATTACCTATCTAGTACAAGTAGCACTTGATCCTTAATATTATTTTTTATATTGGTGCTTATTCAGATCCTTTTATCGAAAAATTATAATTCAGTATGAAAAAAAAATGAAAGTTCAATTTTTACAAGTTTGAAATTTATTACCAACACAAAATAATAATAATCGTTGTACCGAAGCTCAAAATAATGAAAAAATGGTATATTAAAACAATGTAAAAGAAGAGTAAAAACTTAACTCAGATGAAAGTTTTAAAAACAATATTAATTTTAGTGTTTGAATGCCTATGAAAAATTTTAAAATACTAATATTAAAATAAGAGTAACAGTGCGTCTACTTTATTATCAAGGGCCCCAATAGAAGACGTATTCAAATTCTTTTTACGCAAATATCCAAGCTATATATAGTTTGATAAATTCTTAACAGGCATTAAGGATATTGACAACATTAAAATTACACGCATTTTAATTTTATATCTTAGATTATGCCTGATAAAATGTTGTGTTAAAGGGTTCACTTTAAAGAATTAAGTGTAAGTAAATTAGCCAAGTGAATTTCGCAGGATGGACCAATAATGTATGCGTAGATCGTGTGGTATTGGATCTTTATCAATTATTAACACAAGATTTACGTTATATTAATTTACTAACCACTTTAAAATAGGTACTTAATGATTTTGTTAATTGTTAACGATTTAAATCAATTCGATAATAATTTGAGCAAAATATCAATAAATCGTTATGATCGAATCCATGTAAAAATAACATTATTAGGTAGTATGAATATTTACTTATAGTTTTTAAAATATTTAAATACAGGTTTCGATTCAAGATTATTTAATAAATAATTGCATTTTAAGTACCCATTCCGGCCATACTGTTCAACATTTTCCTGTTTAATACACAATTGAACAATTTCGTCTGATTTTTTTTTTTTTTTTTAAAAAAAGCTAATAACTCTCTCTTTTGTTCTTTTTACTTTCTGCATTGACGGCACTCAGTGAGCACATTTTTCACACTTGATTAAATATATCGCAAGTGATTCACGTTATAACTACTTAAAAGGGGAGCTTCCTTTATCATTAAATGTCCAACGTAAGTTATATTTGAGAGTTAAGTACTATGCTAAAGCCGATTATCACAACTTTATATCATACTTTATTTTAGTGTTGATTAAAGCCATCAAAATTCAGTGGTAATGAGAAACACGTTATACCTATTTTTGGAAATATTATGATCATTTAAAATGTTATTTACGAATAAAACACAATACGTGAATGAACGGTTTTACGTATTATATTTTATTGAGATAGCTGTAATAATCGCACCAAATGAAATTTCTTCTTTGTGATTAACGGGTTTTATTTATCATGCATTTTGAATTGATTACTACAGAAATCGGCAATCTTTGGATAAATTTAAGATCAGGAAATAGGTTTTTTTTAGTTATTTTTTATGTGAAATATGCTTGAACGTATTATGTTGTATTATATCTTAGATTGCAGGAAAAAAAAACATTTTTGCTGTTCTTTACATCAAAGCATTTTTACTTTTTGCACAAAAACTTGCATATCATGCATTTTGGTTCCATAATCAATATAGAAGTTTCACATTGCCATGGTAGGCGGTTATTTTTGGATTCAAAATTGAGATACGAGTACTTCATTATCACGTGTGATGCAAAACATCCAGGAAAAAAAATCGATACGGTGTCGATGCTCGTAGGCTTTGTTGTTATAAGCTCTACACTTACGACCTAAGCTGATTTTCAATACATTATTAGAACATAATAATAAAAATTAAAACGGTAAAGCATTTCTTTATCTGCTGATAAACGTCACAAAATGTGAAACCACTAAACTTATTGTTCGGTTTTTCGTAATTATAGCGTAAGTTATTATATATGGCCTAAAACTTTAACTTTTAAGCGATATCTGTTTGTAAGTCAATCGCATATCAAATGTCATTAACCATTAGTAAGAAAATTTCGAATTAAACCACAACTTCCATAGTATTGTATATTGATTATTGGTAAGGTTATTCTTTCTCTTATTCATTTCCTAGTTTTTTTGGTTCATCTGTCAATAATATGGATAATAACTTAAAACAAGTTATCTATGTCTAACCAAGTCATTGCTTTTTTGCTCATTCATACAGTTCAATTCTATAGATGATTTAAATAGCAATACTCATCACCATTAAACATTGTTAAATGCGTATACTTCATAATGTACCAAAATATGTTTTGAATTCAAGAAACAATAAACAATTTTATGATTAAACAGTATTCGTAGAGGAAATTTAGTGGAGGAGCTTGAGGGGCTTAGCTCTCCCAAACTGAGCCATCAAAAAAAAAAAAAAATCCAGGACATTCAATTTCTAAAAAGTGTAAAACTTGTTATTTTTGTCTTATATTAATATATATTAAACGACCATGATAGTTATAAAATATAAACTATCGACGAAAATATAATAATAAACGGATAAAATTATTAATATTGAATCTGAATTATTAGGAATTATTATTACTTTATTTATTATTGCTATTTAACGATTGACGATGGTATTTTTTGTTTTCATTAAAACACTGTGTTTTAACGTTTATTATAATAGTATTTGATTATTACATTCAAACTTATTTAAAATATTTAAAAACTAATCAATAGAAAGTAAAAAGTTATTTTATTTTGCAATATCAAAAATAAATCTACAATTCCTTCTACAAGTTCTGCAGTTTCTCAAAGAGTAGTTGTTGATAAAAGTATATTGGTTTCTATCATCACTACTACTAACACCAATAATGTCAACGGCAATGATGAATCTATTATAATACCTCAAGTAGATATTTAGATCTCGGTGATTTAAATTTCAGATCTATGTGGCCTCCAATTTTAAAAGCAATTACTTATTGCAATTTTTTTTCTCATTACATTTATATAATTTTTTATTATAACAATTTGGAATTTGAAGCTGTTATTATTAATTGTGTAATTAATTATTTGAATCTTTTGAGATTTTTTCAAAAACTAAATTTGAATAACAAAACAGATCATTGTCGAGTACCTATTATAATAAGTTTCCATGGCTTAAATATAACATTAAAAATAATGTCATTTATTATTACGCTTGTCACTTACTTTAAAATGACTCTGGTAATGTTGAGCAAAAAACATTTATTAGTCTCGGATTTAATAATTAGAAATACCAGTTTTTTATTAACCAATGGTACCTACTTATTTTTTAGTGGTCAATTTGAAAATATTTTTTTTATTTAGTTATCTATGTTTAATGATTTATAATCTAACAAAGTTAAGAACATTTGAATCAATTAATTATTTTTGTCTATTAATCGCATGAATGGGAAATCGATTTAAAATTAAAATCTAAAAGCTACGATAAAATAACAGTAATAATGTATTCATACGAGTACATGTTTTTATTAAGTTTAGGGTAGATGAATATATTAAAATATTGTATACCTACTTGCCATGTACATTATTTCATATACAAGATAGACATTTTTACGACGTTTATTCTATAATTTGATTGAAAATACTAACATTTTAAACTTACGTTGACACATAAAGAGTTGTTCTCAATTATAATAAATTTTAATTAATTAAACTAATCGATATTAGGTACATCAAGGTTTTATGTTCAATAGAGTTTTCCGCAAATAATCTATAAGTTGTCTGTGTTAACAAAATGTATATAAAAAAAATTCTTAACATCACTAATTTTAACAAAATTAATTTTTCTTGGAATATAATATAATATTTCATTTTTTTTTTTTTTTTTTTCTTATTAAATTTGTATTATATTATAAACATAATAAATTTATATAACGCTGCAGTATTAAAATGATTAAACTATTTCACTACAATTTATCGTTATATATATTATAATTCATTATAACTTGGTCAAAAGTTAATTAGTCTTAAGTTGTTAATCAAGTTAATCAGAACTAAAATATAAAATGTAAATATAGTATTATCTTATAATTATATAATCTGTTCTTATACATGTAAAGTAATATAAATTAATTAATGAATTATATCTCATAATATTTTACTGTTGACATATTATGCTTTTCAAATAAAAATGTACTACTTCGCATTTAAAGACAAACCAAACTCTTTTCTTAAGTCATTTTTTTTTTTTTTAAACAAATTAATATAACACTATGTAATCAGATTTTTATAAGAGATATGATGTAAGCTTTTTCAGAATCTGGCTGATTTGAAAATCTCCAACGACGCATTTTTACGATTTATAAGTCTTTAAGAAAATAAAAAGATAAAGAGAAAAAATACATTAATAAATTAAATGTTAAATTATGAAAATTCGTTATCTCGAAGAAAAAAATAGTTTCATCATATGCAATGAAAACATTTCATGCATATAGAAAATAATTGTCTTCGGTAGTACCTATGGTCCACGATAATCTCGTTAAAGAAATACAGATAAAGTGCAGCAAATTATCTGGTCGATACCAATAGGTACTGATGCACTTCTTTTCATATTGGTATTATTAGCGGCTGGTAATCATGAATAATAACTACAAATAATCCTATTTTTTCTCAGTAAAGTATAACGTATTAATGAGAATAATAAGAGTCGGATATGATAAAAAATAAAAATAAAAAATAAAAACAAACTCTGGCAACGTAATTACTGGACCTGCGAAATTATCAAAAATTAAAATTAAATGTACTAAAACACAGAAGAAAAAGTTCAATCATCCCAGCGTCCAAACATTTAACCGTTGTGATCTACGTAACTTATTAAATTGCTTTTACTAAACTCTATATTATTTATGATTTTTACTTTATTTTTGTGGATGATTAAAACGAACGACCATTGTCGTTTATGCATGTACAATGTAGTATGTATAATGTATATAATACGATACGCTTATATCTACGATGTTGTTTTATAAACAACCATAATACATTTATGAAACACATCAAAATATAATTATCTCGTTTGAATATTTTTCTATACAACAAAAACACTTATGGTTGTATATAATTCGGTCATCTAATACGATTTTATTGATATGAAATCACAAGTAATGTTTATAAGAGTTTCTATATATTATGGTACTTAACTATGAATGTCTATTACAGAAATACTATTGGACTTGGATTTTCTCAGGGGTGAAAAAAATTACCATTAACTTAATATGAGTTCGTAATAATTCTGATTCCTATACTTGACATTTTTTTTAAGTTAATTTATTCAAGATTTTTATGCCAAATACTTATACCATTTTTTTGTACGTTTTTGAACAAATAATAACAGAGAAATTGAAAAAAAATTTCATTTTTAACGTAATATTTGTCCAGTTTTTATTTTTAACCTTTTTAATATAATATGCATGCATAATATATTATAATACATTTTAAATATTTAAGTATTATTTTGCTTTTTTAATTTTACATTGAGAGGAAAATAAGATATAATAATGTTGGAATTTCGTTTTTAGAATTAAGAAATATTTGAAAAGTCAGAAATTTGGTTACTATTTCAAAACCTTCAATAAGTTTTCAATAAAAATAAATTCGTCCAAATATTCAATTTTGTTATTCAGCTATATTTTTTCAAAATGTTTAAACTGTTAAAAAATGTATTATGTATATACTATATACTCATACATTACGTAGAGCGAAAAAAAATATTGCTGTCAGATAATATTATTTTCCAGCTAATAATGTGAAGGCATTTCTCAATTTAAAAGTGCAGTAATTGTGATATCAATAGATGGTTTGTCATACGGCTATACCATTATTTATATTTTTTTAAAGATTGACCGTTCATGTCAAATTTGAGGAAAATAATAGTTTCATAATTTAATTTACATCGTATTAATATTGATAGCTGTTGATTTAAACTGTTTAAAAACATAGTAGATTAAGTGGTAAATAATAATATCATATCTATCATTAAATTACATCATTTCACTGAAAAAATGGATTACATAAACAGATGCTTGACCCTGATGTTGACAAACCAGCGAGTTATTGCTGACTAGCTATAGGGATCTGGTAAAACAATTAGCGATGAGATATTATAAAACCACGACACTCCACAATAATAGTATTAAATATTTTGCGCATCGCAGGTATAATAATAATATTATAATAGTTCCGGTTCGTGACCTTATTTTCGTGGGATTATTAAAATTAAATTTTCTCATCTGGGCGTTTAAAATAATGACAATAATAATAATAAAAAATCCCCTTATCAATAGGGAGGTGTTTGCGAATTATATTAATTGCCACTTGTTTGGGACCTACCAAAAAATCTGCGCAATTTGTTTGACCCTTGGTGCGAGATATAACCTATTAATTATGTTAATAATGACAGTGGGTGTTAAAAAAAAAAAATTAAATATATCGACATTGCCTTTATTCATGAGTTATATATATATATATATATATATATATATATATTGTGAACGCATTTTTCATTTACAGAAACTATCAAATTAATAATTGGAAAAAAAACCATAAACAAAATATATTTTTAACAGTTCGCGTTGTGAAAATAAAAAAAAGCTAAATCATTTTCACCTAATTACTTTTTGAAATCAGAAATAAGAGAATATTATATAATATTAGAGACAGATAATATATAATTTTACGAGTACATAATACGCAATTCTTTTGAAATATACAGAGTGAATTCCCAAATATGTCAATCCTCTTTAACCTGCAATAAATTTAAATTCTGATTTTTAGAATATATAAGTATACTTACTAAAAATGTAATACTTACAAACACTGCGTCCGTTGTTTTTAAAATATAATAAATATTTTAATGTAAAAATTGTTTTAATCTTAAATAAGAATAATATGTTTTCTGTAAATTATAACCTATTTGTATACGTTTTTTTTTTAATATTGATATTGATATAATATTATTATCTAACATTTAAATTTAAATTGTATCATTATTTTTTGAGTTAACTACTACATGTATATACTATGTACTAAGGATAATAATTGTTCTTAGTAATGGTTATACATAATTTTTATTCATATGTAATATTAAATTTATTAGTATTCTAGTACTTTTTATATTTATACAATTTTAATAATTTATTCAAATTATTATTTATATTGTTTATTAAACGGCAATTTTACATAAATTAATAAATATGGTATAGGTACAGTATAAACTAGTACACAAAAATAATTAAATACAGAAATAATTTAGATAGCAATAATTCAGTGAATATATATTATAATATAGTGAATAGTATTTTAATAAAAGTAAAGTAGAAATAACTGCCTAAATACTATTGGTTGTTTGCAGGTCTGTCCTCTGAACATGCGATGTATAGTATGATCATCAGAAGTATTGTAAGTTGGGACATAACATTGGGATTGGTTTCTGGAAGAATAAGAAGGAACTCTGAAAGGAATTATCAGTGCAATGGGTAATATCATAACCTTTCATTTAATATCATAGACCATATTGTTCTTATTACTTGCTTAAAGTCGAATTACTCAAAAACGCCTCATCCAAATTTTGTTTCATAAATATAAACAATGCATTCCAAAATAATCGTTTTTTTAGTCTTTTTATATTAACAGGCGTTTTTAATTTATACTTCATTGTCATGCCAAGCATTTTTTTTTAAATATTGATATATTTTCAACCCATTCAATGAATTCCTATTAGTGACAAATATTTGTAAAGAAAAAAAATAGTTAATCAATTCTGCTATAAATTTTAAATTTTTTTAAAATATTCATACATAGTTACATACATAGCTTACAAAATGTGTAAAATTTGTTTATAAATAGGTCTAATAAACAACACGTGCACTATAAATAGTTGAAATGAACTATTTTGTTTTTTATAATTCAACACGTTGTAAAAAAATTAACATGGTTGCAAATACGGAATAACTAATATGTATAATAATAATAGTAATAAAAAAATATTACGATCATCATAACGATAGCGACTAATAAAAATATTCTGGTGTACCTGTATAAAAGAAAATATTAACTTATGTTTACGGAAAAGATCAAACCATATTTTTCATCTTTAGAAATACTATAAATATTTTTTTTTTTTGTCAAGTTATCAGATTTTACTATAAACAAGTAAGCACACATAATATTATCGATAACCTGTTAATATAATTTGTCGTTGACGCATATTATATACAATATTCATCAAATAGAAATGATTGTCATTGATGAAAAAAAATTATGTCACTTTTTAGTATTTTAAAATATTTTCCTTATTTTCAAAAAAAAGAACTTAATAAATTCATTATCGAAGAAAACAATAGAGATAGTTGTACTTGGTGAATCACACTATGTGTACAATGTTACAATGTGTATATATATATTTATATTAAATAAGTGTTCACAGAAAAACTTTGTGAGAACAAAACACTTTATATTTACGATGTATCGTCAATGCTTGTCAAACTTTGTAACGACGTTGATTCGTGTTTTCTTAATACTAATGTTACCAACTAAAAACAATATAATAATACACACATCTTTACTACTAATGTTTGGACCTAACTTGAATATATTTTGAATAATGTTTAATATAATTATATGGAGTTGGAGTATGGAGTTTAACATTTGTATAGGTACATATTTTTTATTAACTAATGTTTTACAACGATGCTTACAATATTTATAATTATTAATATATTTTATTTAACACTAGTTCAGAAAATAAAAACAATACTAGATGACAAAATAAAAAATATTTTGAAAAAGTTTGTTTTTACAATTTGTATTTTCATAATCTTCAAAAATAATTTAAGAGAATTTTGAACTAACAGTAGAAAATTAAAATATAGGTTAATATATGCAATTTAGAAAAGTATATGACTAAAAGTGTTTGCTTAACTCGTAAACGTTTTAAATTCTAATAAATAAGTCATTACTAATTTAATACTTGATAGTTTTGTAAATATTTTGTCAACAACAATATATTCTGTTTCAACTTTTAAAATTAAAATTATATTTTGTAATTTAAAAAAAAAATTGTGTTATTAGGTATGTTGTATTTTAATGACCTCAAATTATGCAAATAAATAAATAAATGTATTTTCAATAAAACATGCATTTATTAAGAAATAATCAGTTTGGTGATAATGTTATAAGCACCTTTTGTATTTAGGTATTAGCATTTTTCGATAACGAAAAATATAATCAGAATAATGCGTCGTTATAAATTAATAATTTCTATATCTGAACTTTAGCGCTGTTGCAACTAAATGATAGTTTTACGAATCTGAAATGCTTTAACTTCGAAGTAATAGCAGAACATGGATCAAATTATATCGGAAGAAAAAATACCACACGGAAGTAAGAAAATGTAGACGGATAATGAAATATTTTCAAAAAAAGTTTTTAGAACAAGTGAATCCAAAACTTTGTGAATACTCGTCCCAATTGCACTATGCGCGTGGTATCAAAACGTTTATAAAATTCTAAAGTTTTATGAATACATTATTTGTGTGATTTATAATAAAATCATTTATAAAACTGTATGTTATAATATAATCGATATAAATTCTAGTATTTTAAATTATTGTAACGAACAAATCAAAATGTAACTCATACGTTTGTACTGAATATATTATATATAAAATATTTACAGTAATACTTCGATGTTGAGATAGTTTTTTATATTAATGATATGAAATATTAAACAATCAATTTAATAATGGTATGTATATGCAAACAGTAAAATATTGTAGCTACTTGTATTATTGTGTAAATAATAAAAGTATATTATTAGTATAATATTATAAAATATTTAAGAACCTGTGATATTACTATTAACACATCCAATTTTTTTTTTTTTTATCACATGTAGATAGGATACTGTTTTATGCTAAAATATACATATTTAGATACGGAAGGAAAATGTATTTGAAAATCGTATCATGCAATTTTTTTTTATTATTATAGAAAAAAAAATAGTAAAAAGCATAGTTCTACAACTTATGATGGTTTTATTATTCTTGAAGTTTAGATTTTATAAACATGAGTAAGTATGGAAATTGCAAAAATGTATAATTTCATACGACTAAAAACTAAAAACTTTTTTATGAATATTTTATAGCCCACAGTCTTTTGGTTAATATTAGAATATCTTTGGCTAAATCACAATATTACAAAATTCAATAAACACAGTTAACCACCCCTGAAACATTAAAACATTTTAATATAAACTATACGATTTTCTTTCATAATAAGCATAATAACATAAATATAAACGTATTCACAGCCCAAACTAAAAGTTACATAGGTATATTATTATTGTTATGTAAATACGAGTTGATACCGCATAACGTCAGTTTTGTGCATATATTTTATATTGAAGATGACTGTGGTCGATAAATGAGCTGTTATTTTTTATTTTTTGTTTTATCTATTTATTACAATGGTTTTTGAGCATATCAATACAATATCATATATCTAAATCTTTCTAAACTTCACAAAAAAAAACTTTCCATCACAGTTTATTTCTCTAAAATATTCTTGTAAATTTTAATATATGTCATTCTAAGTTTTAGAAACTTAGAACATTTTTACTAGTTTCGTATTGATAATAATATCATACAATATGTTTGTGTCTTAAATTATAATGTTATACTTTAAATGACCTTTTCTTAAAATTAATAAATTTTAGATTACTTTGTGTCTCTCGTTTCGCATTTCATCAGGTCTAATATTACGATAGACGAAATAATTATTACTTTTATTGTATAGTGTTGGTTTTATCTATTTTACACATTTAAATCGACTATTGTGTTTTTAAAATTTTGTTACGTTCAAAATAGACAAATTTTGGCAAATTTTACCGGTTACTTTCGGTAATAATAAATTAATTGGAACGATTGTATAACATATTCTAAAAAATCAGTTATCGTTATTAAATTATTATATCTTTGTATCACATATAAAATCCCATTTTAGATCGTGTACCTACCAATAAAAAATAACAATAACAATAACATTTTAATACATTTGTGGTATCAGATAAGGTATTATTTTTCCAATTTATTTCACCTCCTATAAAGTAATTGTATATTCCAAAATAATGTTAGTACTTTGCTCAACTTTGCTTTAAAATACGTGTTTCAAATTACTTACATCGTTTTCGAAATGCAAGTTATTCATTCCATTAAAGAATTAGATAATATTGTAAACTTGCTCTCATATATAATATATGTGTTAATATATATTATCGAGATGTACATTTAAACAAAAAAGAAAATTAGTTAACTTAGTAATTCACATATTTTGACTATTGATCAAATTATTAAAATAAAACAATATTAAACATTGCTTTTTCATTACGTGTGGATGTTATTTAGTTCACGACTCGGTGAACTTAAACTTATTATAATAAGGTAAAAAAAAAAAAGTCTTATCTATTAAAACACTAAACAATAATAATATTGTGTTGTCAAAAAATAATAACACACGCGTACATTTTGACGATGTGAGACCACATCAGCTATTTATGTGTTCGTAATGGCCATTTTAAGCAAAGAGCTTATCACAATAACGTCATGATCGCGCAAAAGTGCGTGGCTTTATATCCACGTATTACATACAATTTAATAATTTTGGTTTTATGTGTAAAGTTTGCACGATACGTGTCGCTATAATATGGGTGAGCGTCTTGTTCGGAGCAAGACTACGGTATACGTATAACGCGTAGAACACGAGTTTTCTACATACTATTATGTAACGTGGCTAAGTGGCTAATGGACTCCATATACCTACTCTATTTTTATACCGTTGCAGTAGAGACGTGGCATAGATATGAGGGTGTCAAAGAGATCACCCGAACAGTAGGTATCTCTCTGTATACCGCATGGAATATAATATAATACACCCAACTATGTCTAAATACATTATGCATTTATTGAACAGGTACACGTTTATTAACAGGGCGGTTCATATAAATCCTTAGAAGTATAGAAGAATTTTAAAATTTCACGCCGATCAGTCGCTGAATATTGTTGACCAATAATTTCAGGTGATGTTCCAACTTCCGAGTTTGAAACCGTAAATGCATTAATTTATTGTCCAATTAAAAATATCCAAACTGATTAAAACGACGACAAGTAAAACGATTTATGCATAATAATTATTATATTTTATATAATATTATGTACACAACATCAAAAACATTCGTCCTGTAAAAAATTCTCGTTGCGAGTACGATATAAAATGTTACTTAGAAAAGAACACCCCTACTAAAATAATTATTTATTTTAATAGCATATTCAGTTAATGAGCTCTTAGAGTTCGACATTAAAGATTTAACCACGGTAACCGTTCCCTAACAACAGTATCTGTAGGGTAGGTTTAAGTGGTGAGATCCAGCAACATTGCCAATCCTTTTATCGTTAGTATAGTATAATAATACTATATAATATTCTAGTGCGATGTTACCGATAGAATTTGTATATTATTATCGTTTCATACGAAACAGTATGGCCGTAATTTATTTTGTAAGAACACATTTTGCTAAAATAAATGATTAGATTAATTAATCCAATGTGAAATATACTGTAATGACTATACCTAATACCATTGATTTAAACGTATACGTAGTAAATAGTAAATACACAAATAATATATACATTATTTTAGGTACATATATACAATATATTATGTAGTTTTGATAGTGAAATTTGCTAAAAGAGTTAATTTACATAACACTATAAAAAAATATTCAGAAATATTTGAATTTAATATCATACTGTATATAAAATTATAATATAAGAAACATTTTCAAAATTACGCCAGTTTTTATAATTTTTGTATACGCTTCGGTTTAAATTAATAAAAAAAACAAATTATAATTTAATTTCTAATTTAATTGTTAGCTTAATAGTTTATAAACATAATACATAACAAAATTAAATTTCTAACAGTTTATGCACGCCATTAATCTCTATGAAACGCAAGTGAATAGTCAATAATAAAAAATAAAAATTACTTCTTAAATTAGGTTAAAATAATATTATAGAATAGTTTTTACTGTAAATGTAGGTTAATGACTTAAAAAAACTTGAAGTATTGTTTTCTAATGAAAGTAATAACTTCGAACATTATTACATTGTTGTGATTTTGCACAATATTGCTTATGGATTCGTTGGATTTTTAAAAGGAAAATATCAATCTCGTCACACAAAACTTCAATACACAACTATATACTAATCCTATAAAAATGCTATTACAATATAGTACGACTAAAAAATGCCATTGGATATCGATTTTCTTTTTATATCCATCCCTCGTGGGTACTATTGTAATTTGTATTTTGCAGTATTTAATGTACTATACTGCCAACGTGCATAATATATTATGTATATTTTTAAACCTGGTACTTACCAATAATACATTTGCATTTACGTACAACAAGTTATGAATAATATGTTTACAAACGTAAATGGTTCATTATAATAATATACATAATCTTTGATTTTTAAATTATTTTATAATATCCATTATAGTAATATGGTTATTATTATATTTATGACATACAGTGTTTAATAGGTATATTATATTACAACATTGAAAATAATATTAATAGTTAAGCTTTGTTTTTCTGATGGTGTATTGATTTCAACAACGAAACGTCGGTCGCAAATAATAGTGGACGAAAAATCGAAAATTTAATAAACTCGAATTGTCGTAAACGACTTAAACCATTTTTTTCTTTATTACAGAACCGACGAGCGCGTAATTGGCGGACGAAGAGATTGGACTATCGATTATACGAGTAAGAAAACCTCAAGTACGGGCGTGGTAGTTAGGATGGATAATAATATTATAATAATACGTCCAGTCGGAATCACACACAACTTACTATCAACCCTTAAAGCGATTCGGAGAATTCGAACTACAGAAATGACCATCAAGTCGTTGTTACCGTTATACTGTAAACATGTGTATTATATTTACAAACGTTGGAACCATATGATCCAAATACATTTAATCAATCAAAATAGGCTAACAAACCTATACAATTTTGTAATAAGAAAAAAAAAATTGAAAATCAAACTATTTAAAAGCACACTCGGTGATTTACTCTTACTCGAGTGGTCAAGTCAATACTGTTCAAGAATATAAAACAATTGTTTAATATTAAGGTATATGTGAAATGTATAATATAATATAATTTTTAGAACAAGGGTTTAAACTTTAAAGTTTAAACACTACATTAATATTTAATCGTACTCAAAATGTGTTGCAATATAGTTAGATAATATAATAGATTTTGAAATTATTTGTCCAAATAATATCAAATCTTATGGTGTAATATAATTATTAAATTATTAAGTCTACGCATTGTTAAATAATTTTATTTTATTTAAGAATTTTTTACGACAAACATTAAATTACCGTACAATGGAATTAAAGTCGGTCTTCTTGCGTTCTCGAACAAAATCTGGTGTTTATTTGTACTGACACGAAAATACTTTTTACTCAGCGGTGGCAAAACTTTAAGGCTTTAGATGTATTAATAATAAACATGCCGAAAGAAGTTTAAGTACTGTGGGAAATACGAATATCATATTTTGTTCATTTTCAACTATTATTGATATAAAAGGTAAATAATTATGAGACATTAAATGATAAAATATTATCGTGATGCGTAAGACTTAAAGCATAAACCATGGAAGTATTATAACAATATTTGGATTTCGATTATGTCTCAAAAAAAAAAAATATATATTTATAATATATTATATATATAACATAAATTATGTTTGTTGGGCGTGGTCCATAACAGGTCTTCTACGGATGCCTGTCAGCGATGTACTGAGAAATTCACATACAATGATCTTTTTTTTTTTTCGATAATGCAATTATTCAAAATCTGGTTTTTAGATATTTTTAAAAACCATAGTATTTTTAAACTTTTATGATATTTTATACTACTTAAGAAGTGTCTTGTGGGGATATACATTTTTTTTTTCAAATTATAACCTCCTTTTTCTACTGTAAATTATTTAATCGATTATTTTAAATGCGGTGTATACAAATCAAAATTTGAACAATAATTGCCCTGAATTATTAAACTTTGAATATTAAAAATAATAGGTCTATTAACACGGGTTTGGAAATATAGATACTATAGTAGTTTGAATATGTTTGTTATTTACAATTTTTAAAAACTGTCCAGGTATAATAAATACCAAATACGATATATATTTTATATTTTTGTAAAACCATTTTTGAAGACAATTATTCTCAATAAAAACTGAAATACTACTCTCAATTTTCGAATTAGGTAGGTTATCCTATATCAAAGTTTTCAAAAAAATAAAATAAAACAAAGTAACCCACTAACAAATGTACAGTACATAAGAAGGGTTTTAGTTTGAAATCACAAGTTTGTATCACCTCTAGTACCTTAGTAATACAAAAAAAAAAAAAAAACAAGAATTTTAAAATGGTACGATCTTTGAATAAATGCATTGTTAAATCAAGATACGGGAGAGAGTATGCTTGGCGAATCACCTTGTATATTATTATTGTGTAGAAACATTTCAGAAGTGCACTTTTCGTGTGCATGAACAACAACTAGATAATATTAGGCATTATTGTGAATTTTCAAGCGTAAAATATCCAGTACAAATCGACAATATACATCAGAAACGCGTTCCGGTCATATGACACGTGTGCCGCTAAAGTCATTTTTGCCCGAAACCCTCTTTACCATGACAAATAAGAGATGCAATACATTCATATATGCGCTTGTTGAGAAAAGCAAGAACAAAAAAGAAAAAACACCTATAAAATACAATTACCTTTTTCGATACGTTTATTGTTGCGACTGGGAAAATTTTCGGTAGCGTTTATTGGAATTGTCGGCGATCAATGACCATTATATTCTCTCGATAGCGTTTTCATTAACGGCAATACCGCGCAGCCTGTCGGGACGAAATACACACACACGCGCGCACGACATAAAATCAAAGTAAAGGCAATCAACAACTGGCGAGTTTCAATTTAAACGTACTCCCACTATTGTTTTCGACTTGTTGAAATTATTTTTTGAACCTTTCAACGTCGAGTTTTCGGGTGCTTATATTGGAAACTTTTGATTTTATAGTATCTATAATGAAACCAACATAGATGTCGATGAACATATTATACTGGACGTACGTCTCATTTAGGATGAACACTGTAACGGCAATAATGATCGGTGAATTTCTACTGTTACTTATAATTTATTATGACACGTATACAATTTCTTATTTGAAATTATTTATATATTTTCTCGTATTATCTAGATCCTAGACGATATAATAACATCTTGGCATTGAAAATTGATGGATTTAAGTCACACTACCATTTTGCGTGTCCCAAAATCGTTTGTTGACTTAACTATATGTAATCATTTAATAAAAATGTATTACAATTTCATATTTTTATTGCACTGTTAGTCTGTAAACTTAATAAAATAATTATTATCATCATTAAAAACCCGGTGACATAAAACTTTAAATCGATTAAATTTTTGTAAATGTCAAAGTAGTTCACAATGATCATCAATTTTACTGTCTGTCGTACGTATGGTACCATTGTGGTAAGACATTCGAGCATATTTTTTATCTATCTATAAAATACATTTTAAATTATTATTAATTCATATTATAGTACACTTGGTATTATAATCAACTATATAATATTATAAAAGATTTGTTATATTTTGAATTGCTAACAGTAATCGTATGACTTCATTCCAATTTACTTTCAATTATTTAATCTTTTAGGTTAATTCTCACAGTAAATTTACTTATAAAACTGCCATAGATATTTTAACGAAAACAAAACAAGGCTAGTACCTCGTTTGCCATATTTTGCTATACCGTGCAACGTTATTCAATTTTGTAATATGCGGCTGTACAAATACTTCTCGTACCTATATATTATTAATTATTATTATAGTATGATTTACAATTAAACGAAAGTGTAAGCAACCCTTTGTTCAATTACTCGGAGTTAAATTTAAGTCTTAATTATTTTCTAATTAAATTTGATACTGAGGTCACAAACTAGTTTTATATTATGAGAGGACCGATAAATGTATTGATTTTACAATAATCAGTGCAAAATTGTGTTGTCTGTTATAGCCTTTTGACTTTTTGTGGAATAAAATTGCATTGATTTTTTACTTTGGAGATCAGATTTACTTGGTACTCCGAGAGATTGGTTAAATATAAAATATTCTCAGTTTTTTTTTTTTTTTTTTAAATAACTGAAATGTACAACATTTAAAAATCTAATATGTACAAACTTAAGTATTAATTCTGTTTCACCTATCCTTTCATATAATTCGTATTTAAAACAGTATAAGCTAGGAAGATTGGTTCCTACATTATTTAAAAAATAACTTACTAAAAGTATCATTTTAATATTATCATTTCAGGTTTTGGAAGTTAAGTTGAATAAATAGGTTTAAAATCAGTTTTCATAATAATATATAAATGCACACTAAAAATATCACAATAATACCTACACATTTGTGAGGTTCTTTTACGTACAAAATAATATATTATGTATACAAATATCATTACACCAAGTCATAGTTAATCAGTGTTGCGTACTCACATTTTAATTATTGTAGAGTAATGTCAAAATTAATTGTCCACAAAATCGAGTGTCATCTCTTAAAATAATAATATTATTTTATGTGCGGAAAGGAAGATAAAAAAAAAAGAAAATTAGTTTCTATATAACTTTGCCTCACAAACATTTATATTGACAATATGTACACTGACTTACATTTCTTCAATATCATGAAGTAAGTCTCGTAACACAAAAACAAACTGGAAAGTTTTGTTGTTTCGTGTGTTTATTCAAAATATATTGTTTATATCGAACTAAGAAACTAATTTATATTATGAAAAACATTATGTTTTTGAGTTGTAAAGAATCAACGAATCACATCATAGAATTTAGAAGAACCTTGTGAAATGTAATTTAATAATAATACTAATAATAATATTAAAGCTTTAGTATTATATTTTAAATGCAACGAAAATGAACTAATTTGTTTATATATTTTTTTTATCGATTCAAATAAATCGATTTATTTATTATAGTGGACTCATTATTGATGAAATTTCAACTTTTCTTATCACAGCAAACGTTTAAATTCTGAGTACTTGTAGTCGGTTATGTTTTGTATAGAATTATATAATAATATTATTGATTTGAATAGAGATAAAATAACAATATTGTATATAAAATATATATATTTATACAAGTATGTTTCGGACAAAAAACTAGTTTTTTCACACCAAAGTACACTCTTTGTCTCAACCAATAGACCGTATTAATTAACCTTAAGTAACCTAAACTAACCTAACCTATATATCAATACTTTACAATATCTACTTATACCCATAATATTTTCCCACTCATCATGGGTGTATAATCATATTATAATCTGATTTATTAACAAAAAACAATATCCGTAACATATGCTCTTGCGCTTTTAGGTGGATAAAAGTATAAGAAAAATGAACAATCTTGGTCCACCAAAAATCTATATACTTGCAGAGAACGATATTATTTAGTACATTTTATAAAATGGTATATATTATACTAACAGTCCTGCAGGATGGATGGTGACATTGTATTTAAATATATCGTTTTTACAAAAAAGGTCGTTTTCAAAATTTAGCTTTCATTGAGGCGAAGATCCTGTTGACTCGTTCCGTCGTCTATTCCTGCATACCATATACCGCGTACGTGCGGTTATCATGCAGCGTGATCGTCGTACAAACGCGCACAGAGCTCGGCGGCGCCGTCCGTAATGAATTTCCATTACTTATAATTGAAACAATAAAAACGCCTGCCGCCAGGACAATGGCGGTCAGAGGACGTGTGGGCGTGAGGACGACTGGCGCCACGATTGTCGTCCTTATTTTTGCAGACTGGCGTGTGGCCAACGTCGACAACGACAACGACGATGGCACACTGTGGCAAAAGTCTAAAGGTTTTCGCGAAGTGCGAAGTACGTATAATTATTGTTATTATGATTATGATTATCATAGTGGTTATCGTTATCACCATAGTTATAGTTATCATCAAACTAAACGCTATCCTTATCTGTGTGGTTAAAGATTGTACCGAAATTTAGGAACAACAACTGTATCGTTGGTACTGTTTTAATTTTTGTAGAAGGATTATTGTTGTCATATTATGACCAATAAAATAAAGTTTTAAATATAGTATAAAGGTAAAATTTTTAATACGAATGAATTTTAATATTGAGATTAATATATAGATTGTGTGAACTTGTAAATGGATAATTTCTCCCCCAATGTTTTTGGTGTAGTAGGATATTTCCCCTCCAATATATTTTCAATGCGGATATTTTTACCCCATTTTTTTTTTAAAAGTTCACTATTTAATAGTATAATATTGTTACATTATTTATTATTGAATATGAATTTATTTTTTTGTTTTTAAATTATAATTATAAATGTAATTGTATATACTTATAATAGAGGTAGCTAAAAGATGATCCATATAAAGTACAATTAATAACTAATAAAAATGGATTTACATTTCGTAAAAAAACATTTGGTCTCTGATTCTTTTGTTATTTCTAAACTATTTTTTGTCTTTGATTAAAACAAAAAATTCTAATGATCCAAATTAGAAGAGGAAACATCTCTCTTAAAATATAGATTTTGTTTTCATATTTTAAAACCCTTTTCTTTTTTTAATTTGTTATTGTTATCAGTTTACTTTGAGTAAAATTGTATGTCACTACCGACGTTTATACTTAGCTTAATGTATTACTAAGCGTATTCGTGATCAAATATCTATACTTTCTTCGTCTGTTTAAGTCACCACCATGTATAACACTAATAAATCCTTTGGCCGTCTCACCACATTAAAGTGGAGTATACATACTGTTAAAATTACGAACATATTTTATATGTATTTATAATCGATAAATATATAAGACCAACAATACTGAATTGATTAAACAATCGAGGGGACTGTAATTTTTCGATAAAAACCTTCAGCCAACATTTAAATCGGTACCACGAAAGATTAAGTGCACATTTCTTATGGCATTCGTAAACCTCATAAATTCTATAAACAATTGGTTAAATTGGTAATTTTTGTATCTTATAGTTTTTGACAATGAAAATGTCACAAAAATCGTTGTATTGTTTAATTCAAGACTTTCCATTGACACGCCTCTAAGTTTTGGTTGAAAACGTTTACGTGTCTGTGAAACGAAATGCAAAATGAACACAACTCATTTGGTCTAATATTTTTGAACTAACTTGACAATACCTGTAAACCAAACGCGATTCTCACCTCAAAATTTACGATCTCTAAGTAATATTTTTTTAATTTTAAGAAATTTCTATTGAACAAAAAAAGTTTTTTATTTTTTTTTATTTTTTTTTGTAATCAATATTTAAAATAATAATTTAAAAACCGATTTCAAACATGTAATTTTTTGATACAAACTAAATTAATCCCTTTGATTGTCATACACGGTGTAGTCAGTGTGTATTTAACCTATTTTTGTTAGGATTTATAAAAAAAATAGTTGTTTATAAATTGAAATTTCCTGCTAAAACCGTAACAGAATAGATAGCGCACAAAATGTACCTACTCAACGAAAATAACGGGTGGAAAATACTATAAATACGTATTTGAGAGATACTACTACATCAGTGGGTGTGTGCAAAAGGATGATGACGGAAGTATAATATTATTTTTTCTTAGACCGAGTGAAAGATTTCCCAACGGTTATTATAGACGTAACACAGCTCAGTGTGGTATAATTAGGCATTTATTTTTCTTTTAATTTTATTCACATAACACATAATTTACGATAGATATAAATACAACGTTATAACTGCTTATTATGACGTTTGTTTGTTTTTATAATAATTATATTAGTGAGAAAATGTTAGAAAACAATTAAGATTAACAGACGATTATAGTTTATAAAGATTGACAAATATAAAACTAATATATTTCAAAAAATAAACATTTATTAGTTATTTTTTCGATATGTTTAATAACTTAGATAATGTAATATTAATGTTAATTAATTATAACTAAACCATGAAAAAAAATGTCATAAAATAAAAAATGCTGTATTAATATACTATATCTAAAATATTACAAGTGAATATTTTTTGTTAACTCTATGTTGAACGAATCGTCTACAATTTTTACTCTTAAAAACTGTATATGTATGTTTAATAATAATAATAAATAATATTATGTTATACCTATTACCTAAAAATCAAAATCCTCATTAAAATTTTATTTTATCGACTTATATGACCTACAAATATAATATATATATATATATATATATACTTACCTGAATACTGTAATTATTATGTATGCCATTTATCAATTTCAAGTCATAAATATGATCTTAATAAGTTGTAATTACTGATTAGTCATAAATTTCTGTTTTTACCAAGCCAGGTATAAAAGATACGTAAAGCAATAATAAAAATGAATCCTTGGACCTTAGACCCTTAAAATAATAATATTATATCCATTGTATCACAAGAGTATCCATAATCACAGTTGATACCCCGATAGTCCTTTCTTAACTTAGTGCTTGAGCGTTTACAACATTTAATGGCTCAAAATGTGTTTATGACACTCCGCGAATTCCCGACGGACTGTACGCACTATCAAAGATTAACATCGGCTATTTACGATAAGGCGTTTAAATAAAATACGTTTTGCGTTTAGCTTAATTTAGCGATTAAATATATTATACGAGTATAATCTATTTAATGATGTTATAATACTTTTTCTTAAATAATTCTTGTATATTTGATTCAATATAATATTATTGTCTTCCTTTAACTTTTTAATATTCACAATAATGTTATAAATTATAACTGTTATAGGTTTATTATTGAAATTTATGGGAATCAATATTTTACATTTTTTTTTATTATTATTTACCTCATAATAATATGATATGACTGGAATATTATTATACTACATTATTCTCAAACGATTCAACCGTAAATAAAGTAACTGTAAAACAAGTTGAAAACACAATGTTATATTTTACATATAATATTATACATGCCGGTTGGGATTCATCATTTTACTATTTCCTACTGAAACCATAACAATAAATCTTCAACATATTCCGAAGAAGGTTTTATCATTTACCTATAACATAAATATAAACGCTACATTTAGTATAGTAATATTTTTGAATTGGGACAGCATACCGTGTACATCGTTACCTTATAGATAATGTATATTGTTCGATGTTATTACATTACAAAGAAGTTACATTATATTATATAAAAGTCGTTAGAACGTGTAGAACGAGAAAAACTTACTACCACCTTGAAATATCGTTTCAATTTTTCATTTAGATTTTGGTTTTGATTTCGATTTTATGGTTTTTGAAAAGCATGCAGGCATGACATAAAAATTTTACCATTTTTTTTAAGATAGATCAATAATCGTCTAAGTAACATTATTCCAGTGTTGCACTTTCTATTAAGTTATAGATTATTAATGACTGACAACTTTACATATTATTATAATGTTTGTGAGAACTTGCATGATGCGCAAACATGCGCATATTTATATGTTAAGTATATTTATGATATCATACTTAAAAAAGTCTAATTTTGGCTTTACGGATACGACTCTAAAATATAAATAACTAAAAATTAACCAATATTCATAATTAATTTGTTATTCAAATGTCGGTTAAAATTTTTAATATCATCAGTTTAAATTATAATTTGATCATAAAAAAAACATTAAAAAAAAAAAAAAAAAATGAAAACATACAAAATATTAAATATTTTAATAAATCAAATAATTAAATTGTATTTATGGTAAATATTAAATGTTTCTCACTCATTCAATTATGATTTTTGATAGTAATGAAATAACTTAAACAAAAATAGCAATAATAGATTTATTATGCATGAGCATTTTAGGAGAGTTAACAGTCTTAAATATATAGCTTGAAAATATGACCATACTGTATATGATAATATAGTACATACAAAGCGATCTTTTTACTGTAAATGTAAGCTGGTTTGGAAACATTATTTTGTGATATTTGTCGGAAGGAATAACTTATATATCTACAATATAATATTATTATAATATAGTTTTGACGAATCGACGTAGATGTAATAATATATATATATATTATTAAAATTAAAATAATAAAAAATTCAAATTTAAAGGATAAAAATAAATATCCTGATACTGGGATGCACTTCACACAAGGATGGACGATAGTAGTCAGTGGTCATGCATTATTGTTGTAGTCGTCCGGCTTTCAGTTTGAAAGCTATGATAAATAATATCAACGCATTCAAATGCCGGTTTTGAACGGAACTCAGGTTTCGAGATCTTCAATCGCTTGCGTTTTTGCACTTCAATAGCTTTTCTTAATACTGCCGGGAAAAACCTATTGAGGAAATAGAAAATCGACCTATTCGAAGTGTATACCAAGCGTATATGCGTATGGCGTTTAAGAAATGTATTTAGAAAAATATCTATCACATTTCACTACTAAAACATTAATCACTCAAGTATATCAAACGAAAAACTTCGATCAACTACGATTGAAAATATTACTATATCGTATCGTATACTAGTGACGAACGAAGAAAAAAAAAGTAATAATAATTATGAAATCAATTTTTGTTATTATATTAATGTACTATTTATGTCTGCCAACACGTAGTAACTGTATATAAGTAGTAATATTAATAATACAAAAATAATATATTAATACGCTTTTTGCCCCTCATGAGGGTCATATCGTTTAATTTATCTTTATAGAACCAAATAATCATAAACGAATTATACCGGTATTATAATAGCATGCGGTAGTTGGGTCTGCTTTTATTATTATTTATTTTTTTTTTTTTTGAAAAGAATTCGTTTTCGTATTTTAACATTCACGACTATAATGTACGTTGCGGTCGAAGTACATGAAATGATAAATGAGAACCCGGGACGTCAAAGTTTATGCAATACGTGCGTACATTAGCATGTATAAAATCCACATTATATAAACGCTACTGCTGCGGCGGCGAAGTTATTTTTCGGAATTAACTGTCCGCAAAACAAAAACGCAAAAACAACAATAATGGTACGCGTACATAATTTTATTTCCATTTTTTTTCATTCGTTCTGCGACCGAGTGACAGTTATTCTCGGCAAGAACAGATTGAACTCGGACCGACCAGACGAATGCTTATGTTTTTGAACTTTCCACATTACAGTAGGTAGTTGAATGTTCAAGTCGTATATTCGTTATATTTGACTATAGTATTATAGCATATGGCTTACAAGACGGTATTCAAGGTGGGTTCTCTCGGGAGCGGTGGACAGTTATCCGATTGTGCAACTTTTAAAGGATCCCATTTTTTTTTTGCACATAATATAATACTTGCTATTTCACCATATATTATTTATTAGCTTCAAAATTAACACATTTTTGTCAATTGTGGTATTTTCTATTATAGATGAAAACTAAAAAAAACCTTGTTATGACTAGTCAACCTTTAAAAGTTTTATTAATAAGACAATTTATATGAACTCTTACCTTCAGAATTATAAGTAAAGGTGCAAACTTATTAATACTATTTTTTTTTTTTTTTTTTGTAATTTAGCGTAAAACTGTTAAACAAAAAGACATTTTTCCACATTTTTAAAAATAAAATATAATCTTGTAGATCCATAATTTTAAAAAGAATCAACATTTTGTTATTTCTTTGTATACGAATTTCAGTATGATTTTGGATAAAAAAAAATTGATTGTAAGATATTATAATGATTGGGTAATTTTTTCGCTACTTTATAGTCCTAACGATTAGTACACATATTGCGAACTGCTGCAACGGAGTACTTATATCTTGTAATCATCTACAATCACAGTTTTTCTAGGGTAAAGAAAATAAACCGTCAGGAATTTAAATTCAATTCGATAGCTTTGGGTTTTTGGAATACTTTCAGAATTCACAGTGATGCGCATTCATCCAACAAACTTTCGTACACCTACCTCATGTATACAGCAAAAACGCGAACTGTGTTCGTTTGAAAAATCCGTTCAGGGTTTTACTATTTAACTACCTATATACTTAGTGGATGTTTTAATAAATGGTTTTACGATATTTCAGCTATAGAAGCTATAAAAATTAAACTGCTTTTTTTCCCTTTTTTTCTACTTACCAAATGCACATTGGACATTTTTAAACGTAAAGCCGTTGCATTCCATTTGATGTGACGCTAGTCGTTCCGGTAAAACGTGATGTACATTAATGTGATAACATTTTTTTTCTCTCCTAATACTTTTGATAACTACTCATTAAATCTATAAAGTTGGTCATAAACGAATAATTTCGTGGTTTTTATTACATCCGTTTTTATACGTTATTATTGAATTATAAAGATAATATTATTTTGGTTAAATAGCTATTTGCGTCTTCATTTATTCTTTTGGTATATTGTCACAAAATTGTCATAATTGTTTTATTAAAAGTTAAATGTAATCCTAAGAACCGTTATGGATTTTTTTTTTTAGATGATAAAAAAATATATTTTTTGATTTCACATAATTTATTATGATTAGTTAGATAAGTTATGTTGATATGTATAAGACTGATCGTCGTGATAAAATATCAAAACGTTTAACGAATTAAATATGATTAAAACAATTAAATTAAATTAAAAATTAATAAGATATTATCGGTATACCGGTGGGCTAATTTAATTTAAGAAATATTACAGAATAATAGTACCAGGCTCCAACAGGTAAATTTTAACTATTTAGTTTTTACATTTTTTTTATTTGGTAAGTATAAAAATATTGTCATTTACAAATTAGGTATACGTATAAAACACAAGACAAAACGATTTTGTGGAAATCCGATTTAAGGTTGTTGATCGGGTTCCAGTTTCACGATTTTCTGAATGTATAAGGACGAGATAGAATAATCTGTTGACTCAAATGTGTTCTAGTGATAATAATATTCTTATACTATAAAATTTCTTGTACATGTGATGATCATGTAATACAATTAAATGCGTAAAATATGTAGTATTTAGATACAGAAAACAGCTTGTTCCTGGTTATTGGTCGTACTAAGATTTTATTATTAATTTATTCCCACCATACATTGGTCGGTTGAAACGTGTTCAAAGTCTAATATCTGGCAACCATTATTGATGACAGGCAATATAATATCTTGTCAAATATATCCCCGCGTGCGTTTCATTCAAAAACGTGTTGACGTAGTCCTAAAAATGTTACTCGTCCGATCGCACATTCGCACGTGACATCATCTCAAACGTCCAGCTTTATGTTAGGTAATCAGTCGGATAGATATGTACGACCGCTTTCCACAGTAAAATTAGTAGCAATAAGTCTGAAAGTTTTTCTGCACATACAATTTTTTTTCACGTTATTGCGAAGTGGATAGTTTGACATTTTACGGTATTTTTATGTAATAATTTTACTACGCAAGTGTAATAATATTAAAAGAAATTCGTCGTGTCTCCCCACCGTCTTTATTAAGATAAATATCCCAAACTTTATTCTTTCCGTTATGTAGATAATGTTAGATAATTGAAATTTGTTTGAATATTTTTGTACGCTTAACATGCAAACAATCTATTTATCATAATTTTGCTAGTGTTTTTTTTTTCTCTGGTCTTAGCTATGTAAATAAAAATATAACTCACGAAACGCAAACAATTTGCTGTAATAGCCAATAAAGAATTACGTGAAAATATGTCAACTTAATTAAATTCAAGAACATAATTCAAACGTACTATTTAAAAACAATAACGGCCATTTGACGGTCAGTGATTTGTATACATTAGAGACCACGCGATCATGCCTCCGTGGAATCTATTGTTACTTAAAATCCAACAACAACAATAGATTGAAAAAACACGTGATTGAGAACAATATAAAATTAACTATGTGATACCAGATCAATATAATGTTGCTCCATTTTCACTACTTTACGTTCATAATTGTAATTTCGAAGACAATCGGGAATTTCTAGATAATTATATTGTACAATAAATGGCACATAATAAATGCACAGGTCGTCACAAGTTAGGTCATATTAAATGCATAGGTATAAAGTAAACGCGCCGTTTGTAATTAAACACCTCGACCACATAACGAGGTGAACTTTAAGTCTACAATGAACGTAACATATACATCACGAGGGACGTATATACGAAGTAATACATTTAATTGGTTGCACTAATTTTTTATAAGTACGTCTTGTTGTTTTAAGAGAATAGATACATATTATTATATGCATAAATGTACCATTATTTTTTTGTCTCCAGAATAGTTTATTGTATTTTTGAGATAATGTATATGTTTAATTTTATGGTTATGAACAGAACACTTTTTTTAAAAATATATTTTTATAAAATGGAAAAGAATCTACCTCTACATTACGCATATAAAATGTTAATTCTTATTAGATAAACGACATAATATTATTTATCCAATGTTCAAAAAATTAAAAATGTAATCATATTACATCAGCAAAAATGAATCATTTTTAAAATTACAAATTCCAAAATATTGGATCTCAATAAATTACAGGCAAGGAGAAGATCATAGTTAATAAATTAATCTATGTATCAATATATTTATGTTAAGAATTCCAAATTCGAGGTGGTATAATATTGTACTGCGATGATATACATGGAACATCCCCCATATAATAATATATCCTTGTACAATCTATATTATGCAAGTAGTTCGAAGTAACTACAACACAACGCATGTGATTATATTATATTGTCGGTTTTTCTTCTTCTGTGTTGAAAAATCTATATCCACTATGTGTATGGTAAACGTGCAATAATAAAATACGATATACGTATTGTTTTTAAATTGTATTTTCACTATAGCTACGCGCGCTCCGCCGCTGTCTTCGTTACTTTTTATTTTTCGTGCTGACAATGCTGAGTTAATATTTCTAAGAATTTCCAAATTATTGATTTCGCATCAAATCTTATTACTATTTTGACAATGCGATGATCAAGCTTTGTACGTTCGCGATTTGAACACATACATTTATCCTTCCGTGTCTGGAATTCAAACGAATCGGAAATACACAGCTGCACGCAACGGCATGCAGTGACACGTTTGTTTGGAAAAATTTCGGATACGGAATGATAAATACCCATTGCAGTGTTAGCCAGTTTTATTTATGTATTCCTAACTACACATAGTATCACTGCTGGACCTTAGATGAAAATATTAAAGTGTATGAAATATGGAGTATGAGACGGAGGTTGGAGGTTGTGAAATTTATACGTTTTACCCACGAAATGTTTTGGATGTATTATATTATTATGATCCATATACCGTGTTCGGAACAGCAGTAACCGTTTTACTATAAAATGTATTGTTTCCGCCAATCTCGGTAAAATAGTTTTTCCCTTGTTTACACAAATCAGTATATAACTGTTATAGGCTATGTGACGGCATTTTGGTGACTTGTCAGTGTATGAAATATAAATACGATACTAAATTAACTGTGCATGTCTGTAAATCTTATCGATTACATCAAATTGAACGAACTGTTTATATTTAATCAGTGAAAGATAACGTCATTATACTTTTCCATATATTTCTACATTAAACGATCACTATTTTCAAGCCACTTTATCAAAACGATAATATAAATATGATGAGAGGTAGTAGCGAAACGGTTAGATTTTATAGATTTTAATTACTTGACAAGTTTGGTCAATATTTTATTTTTAAGCTGGAATATCAATCAACGTATCTATGATATTTGAATATTACGAATATTGTTTATGAAAAATAGTTTTCTGAAAATGAATACAACGGTTAGGTATATTACGATTTTCATTCAAAATATAGAAATAAATATTTAGCAATTTAGTTAACAAAAACGATTTTGATCGGAGCGATAGATGTATTGATTTTACAATGTTATGTTTTTTAATTGTGTGAATGATTACACTGTAAGATATCGATAAAATGCTTTTATTTTCATAAATGAGGGAGATTTTGGATATACAATTGGATCTAGTCTGTACTACGAAAAGGTCAAACTTTCTAGGCCTTTTTTTATAATTGAGAAAAACAAACGAAAAATTAATTATAAACGGGAATTTTCACCCAAATTCAATTTCCGACAAAATCGATTTCGTTTTTTTTTATGTACCTGAAAAATCAATAACCATTGATAATTGAAATTTCCACCAAATATTTATACATTCATTTTCATTATACGATCAAATTTTCAAATTTTAATTTAAATACATTTAAAGTTAGGATTTTAATAAAATTCGTCAAAATTGCTAACTATTTTGAAGTTCATAAAAGCTTTTTTTTGTATTTAAGTTTTGGAAATGTTACTCAATATTCTTCATAAGTAGTTCATACTGACGTTTTAAAGTCGTAAAATCTAAAAAAAATTATAATATAAAAACAGTTTTTTTTTCATAAACATTTTAAGTTCAAATTTAGACAAAATTACTTATTTAAACAATAAAATAAATAATGATTAAATATGTTATTAAATGTTGAGTTATAAGTTGATATAACATGCTAAAAATATAAACTATTATAATATAATAATTAAATACTGTTAATTTAAATACATGTAATACATTAGAAAAATACTATATACATTTACATTAATACTAAAAGTAAAATAAATTACTTTAATATCTATATATATTTCTAAAACATATCTTCAATTATATTTAGATATATAAGCTGACAAACCGTTTCCACTTAGAATCGTTTTTCGTATACAATGATATATGACTTAATTCAAATTTAACACCCCCTCTCGACACCTTATGAACAGAATAACGGTACCCACTTGTACACCTTATTTTTAAAGTTTGAGCTCTAAACCATTGCGCTACACAAAGTGATCTATTTCTAACAGAAGAAATGATATGGTTAAAGCCTAAAAAATAATTACACACTTGAGTATTTTACTATTATAGTTGGTAATTAAAAAATAATAAATTATTAAATAATTTATAGAACAAATTTTGTTCTAACAACTTTTAACATACCTACCTATAACTTTATGAATGCTGATTTAATAATTTCGTTACTTATTTAAAGTGATTTTTTTTTTTTATTACTTGATCAGTGAGAAATGTCCTCTTTTTACTTTTGGTAGTTCAAATTAAAGTCAATTTTACTTCATATATTTCGGTTGTCAGTAAAATATGGCTGCTGGCGCAATACTATAATTTCTTAATAATATTGCGTAATCATTAATCATAATATGATTTAAATAACATTTTTTGTCTGTAAAATATTATTTTTTTTTTTTTGTTGAAGTTTAAACGTTAAAAAGGATTATCTACTTTAAAAACAACCTCTATTACGCAAGTGTCTTATTTAAATTTTTATTTATTTATATTTGAAGAAATAAAAAACTTTATTTTTATGACAATTTAGCTTCCAAGAAATAACGTTCTCGGAAATCGCGATAAAACATGTTAATTGAGTAACGCACAGTGAAGACGTTAACGTTTCACGTAAGTTCGTATAATCATATAATTCTAGTTCAACAACTCGTTTTAAAAACCTTTCTATCTGACGATGATCGACTATATTATAATAGTGGAACACTAAATACAAAATGTATAACAATTAAAATATACTATACGCATGATTAGTTTTTTTTTTTTTTTTTGTAAATACCGTCAGCGCCGTTCATCGCATCTCCTGTTTCCGAGGCGCAATGGTGGAGAGAGAAATATAAAAATCGTTTTACCTTTTTCAATTTTTCTTTATTCGCTCCACCACTTTGTTTTTTTTCGCTCTCCGTTGAAAAGTCACCAATCTAGATAAGTAAAGAAACGTCCTCAGGATCAGGTCATTTATTTACGTTACGGGTTGTTCGTCTATTGTTCAAAAAACCTTTATTTTTTTCGATTCATTAGTACCGTTGGTGCCTGTGCCAAAAGATTTTTCTGAATATTTTAAGATGGGACCCGGTTCTGAACACCTTTCCTCTCCTTCAGTTGTACGATCCTTTTCGTCCTGTTGGCCTTCTTTGTATTTTACTTTTTCTTCACTCACAAGCTTCTACTACGCATACACACGCCTAGACAGACACATTTGTACGGACCGACGTGACATCAAACAAATTACTATTGAAAAATAACATTGAATGTAAAAAAAAAAAAACATTGCTTCGCTGTACGAAACAAAGTAGGTAACCAAAATATAAGGTGGCCCAACGTAAAATAATAAAATTATATTATGTTATATTATGTACCAACTCTCTTGATAAAACAAACCTGACGCATATCATACAGACTAACGTTAAACTTAACATTCAGGACACATATTACATGTTTGTTGTTATGTGCTGCTGCTGTTACTTCAACAGAGGCGTAATTTAAGGGTGAGTGAGTCTATAATTTTGTTTGAGAGACAAAAACGAATTCAACTTCTAGTAGGTACATGATTCGTTCATTAAAATAGCTGAACATCTAGAAATACTGTAATACACATCACAGTCCACCAAAAAAATAAAAACAAAACACCTATTAAACATAATAGGTACAATAAGGTACATGTTATGAGTTATGAGCGATAACTGAGTTCACCATATGAATTATTTTACAAAATACACGGGATAAAACCACACACAAAATTGAATTGCTATTTGTAATACTGCAACTTCACAGATTTTAGTAAGGTTTAATAACAATACAATTATTTTAAATTGTTCGAAATGTAAACAAATCCAATAAATAATAATACTTATTACCTTTTATTGTTCGTTATACGCAATATTTCTTATAGCAATGGATTTATGTTACTTATAAAAAATAATACGGGAACTCAAGGCATTCAGTATTTTATGATTACAGCTATTGGTCTTTAAGAAATTATTTAAGTTTTAGCAAACACTATTTAAATTATATACCTAGATCATTTGAAAAAAATAAATATTTATTTAATATATTTTTACACCGTGTTAGAAACACGAATATTCACATGCATTGCAAATGATTTGGTTGTAGGTAATAATTGGCGATGTATTAAAGATCTCAACAAATATATGCGGTATTGAACAATTTCTATATGATACCGACAACGATATGGTTAATTTCATGAGATACTTATCGAAACATGTCAGTGTATAAATTTTGTGAGGTAATTGAAAGCGCCGAACTAACTCACTAGATACGCCATCTCTTAAGGGTTATTATACAATGCATTATTATATTTTCGATGCGTTTTGAAACGAAACAGTTTCGAAGTATCACTAAAGGTATTTTGATGGGAACCAGCAACCAATTAAAATAAAATATTTTGTTTTTTTGATTATGAATTATTATTACTATTTTTTTTTTTTTAATAACGTAATGGGTGAAGTATAAAAAATATGATTTAAAAATAACTTAATTCGTTCAAAACTCACAATATTCAACCATATGGTCAGTTAGGTTTTGGAAGTTCATTCCGGTATTAAATTAAAAACAACCTTCAACTTGTTGTGGAGCAACCCTATGCGATTTACCTGGATGGTTTTATAAATTTATATAATGAATAAAGTTATCAATACGATATTTCAATAGATATAATTATTAATAATGCGATGTAGTATTACCTTCTCCGGAATGCATATTAATTTACCTACGTTAAATACTATCGAATCGCCGTAAAACGTTATTTCTGGAAAACGTGGATAAACGTAGGAGTAGAATTATTTATGGAAATTTAAATACTTGCTCACAATCGGCACGTTGATTAAATGTTAAATAATATGAATAAAATCAGAAAACAATAATATTTGTTAATATTTACCCGCATAATGGTATAACGCGTTTTCAGATCGTACGATTTTTAGGAGATCACATCGTTACACTGTTTATTCGT
Organism: Aphis gossypii; assembly: GCF_020184175.1. NCBI lineage: Eukaryota > Metazoa > Arthropoda > Insecta > Hemiptera > Aphididae > Aphis > Aphis gossypii. Next base: position 41,738,023 of record NC_065530.1, on the reverse strand, counting down.
ATTTGTATGTCCGAATGGTCCATACAAAAATTGCATAACACTGTCTGGTCAGATGCTATATTTATAAATAAATTAATGTGTGTGTTTATTTTATAACGTATTTCCTCGCATTGTATACGCATATATACGTATTACACATGACATATACATCGCATAGCGTGTTGACACTGGAGCGTGTGTATCGTTTAAGCACACCAAATAAATCCTGTAAATTACTTCAAACTAAGTTTTTATTAGACATATAAACTTTTCGTATATAACTCTATAACTTAATTATACGTTTGTGTATTATAAAATAAATCAAAAGCGCATGCGAGATAAAAATTATTACCCAAGTAAAACCTTATTTTTCACGCAGTGTCGTATTATATTTTATATGCCTGTCGTTATAATCATATTCAGGGCCTCAAAGTTTCCAACAAATAAAGTTAGAATAACAACGATGACCTGTACGACGGGTTACACGACCTTCTATGGTCACATCCCTTGAAGGACTTTGATTTTTCAGATTAAGCACTTGATAAATTACATCCATCACTAATACAATTTCTCATCAAACTATATGGACGGAAGAGCAGTCTGCAACAGCGCAAGAAACTAGTGTAGCCGAGTCATTTACTCTGCATTATAATAATTACCAATGTTATACTCCATATATTATTTTATTGAAAAATATAGGTAAAAATAGTCATACCTAGTTATATCATGTGCTATAATTTTCTGGTGCTGTAATATGTGTTGCAAAATATTTAGTAGTTTTATAAAATTGAAATATGATTTTTTTTTTCAAATTATTTTTATTGTTTACCCAAATTAATATTATAAGACATAAGAGGAATTTTAGGCTTACGTACATTAATTAATAAGGTAAAAATTACCATCACTTTTTTTTTCTGTGTGAAGAACTCGAAATATCAAAAGATCAGTGCTGGTTATTTTTGTTCATAAGTAACTATGTACGTATAATACTATATCGACGATACTTTTCAATTATTATTACATTATTACAATGTATAGTAGTCAATTTTTGTAAAAACTCGTATTTTACTTTTCAAGGTTTATGTTCGAAAAACGATAGACATTAAGTATTATAATATTACGGGATATTCTCGAGAAGATTACCACACTAAACATAGATTTTAATCACTAATTGCCATGAATTAATAATAATAATCCTTTAAAAAAAAAAAAATTGTTAGTTTGAAATTTTAATTTTTTAGTTATAATTGTAATGTATATTTATTTTATAACAAAACACAATTTTTGAATTCTTCTACACATGTTATTTATTCATGGAAACCACAATTTATTGTGTACACTGTACAGGACAATAATATAATAATAAAATACATCAGCTATATGCTTAATACAATACATATTACTTTTTTTTATTTAGGGCCAATTTACATGAAATGTTTTGACTTTGAATGTGATTTTTATTTTTATAAAACTTAATTTAAAAATATTTTTTATACAATTTCAGCAAAAGTATGTATTTTTAATACAACAATATTTGACCCATGATAATTACTACACTTATATTATATTTTCAAACAAATAGCATATCTCACGTTAAAACGTGCCTGTTTAGTGCGCAAACAGCAAGTTTGTGTCAAATCTATGCTTTTGGTTTTTAATCAACTCGAATTTATCGACAAACTATTTTTCGTTCGCATCTCTACTGAGCTTTACAATGAAATAATACTATAGTAGTCCCAGTAGACAGTACACGGACTTTAATTTATTATTCTGGTACTTAAATATTTATTTCGTTCGTAGCAAACCACAGAATATGTTGGTACTTATAATATTCAATAATAAATAATAACGATGTGGTCACAGATATATTATTATCAAATAATGAATAGAAATTACACGAGATGTAATTATTTTTACTTATTTTATATGTTACGACATAGGGGTCTCCAAACTTTTTTATTCAAGGGCCACAAAAAATATCATCATCTCTTAGCGGGCCAAAAGTTTATACACATACATTTTTAATTTTTAAATGTTAGATATATCATCTTGTATATTTATTATCCTATGAGGGCCACGGGCCGGTTAAAATGTGTTCGAGGGCCGTTTCCGGCCCGCGGGCCGTAGTTTGGAGATCCCTGTGTTACGTTATTGATTATAGAATAAAATCAACAATTATTCATAAAGTTTCACAAATGTAAGAGTTCATATTATATCTGAAGCAATCGAAGCGCATGCCATGCCACGCACAATACTAGATGATATTTAAAAAAGCAGATAAGTAGCTATTTCTTTCAAACAATATAAACATATTTTTTGTAAACATTGAATTAGATATTTTAATATTAATATGAAATCACTAAACCTACATCTAATTTGCTTGTTACAGGAAATAATATCACAGAACTAATAAAAACATGTTAAAAATAAAAAAACTTTTCATAGAAATCAAAACAAAAAATTCATATAATATTCCGACGTTTAGCGTTAGGTTTTTGTAGAAAGTTTATTTTTATTTAAAAAAAAAAAAAAAAACATTTCTATTAAAAACCATAAATAAATATAAACCAAATAGTTCAAATATAAATAAACACACTCATTGTTGTTCAGTCACTACACATCTCGGTAGAGCAAAAAATGAACGCGTGTTAAACACATTATTATTTTTACAATAATATAAAATATAAATTAAAACATTTTTAACTTGTGGGTTTTGGTTTTATTAAATTTTTATATTCACATCGAAATATTGTACAGAACACTATGATAATAAGGTGTTTGGTGGTCTTGCAATTAAATAATAATATTATAATAAAAAAAAAAAAAGTGTTGGTTCAAAGTAAAAAGCTATAAAGTATTAAAGTCGCATCATACGTTTTATTAATTATCTCCCACCCCCCTCAAACGAAAGCGGTTGACAATTACTCATAGATTTTATAACTGCAATTATTAATTATCACTCGTGTTTTCGTATTTTCGTCGAATTATATTAAAAAAAAAGAAAAAAAGAATAGATTGAATCTTTTTAACAATAAATTATGTTATTTAAACAAATTATTTATTTAAATCTCAAAGACCGTCAAAATCTTCACATACGACATTTTAGCATTTAGAATAATATTTTGAGATTCCAGACATACCGTTATTAAGGAGTTCTGTAATGTGTCTATGCTATATACTATACTTCAGCTAAATATTATAATACATAATAATGTGTTTTAATTAAATCGTATACCTTATTATTAGTAAGTTTCCACTCCGACATTTTAAATGATTACGATTTAGACATAGAACACAGATTCTAATTAGTTATTAATAATATGATTATACATTTTCTTTTATTTACCTGAATCCTAAAATGTAGTATAATAATTTTCTATTGAACGTATACATTTAAAAAATCAAATGTTGATGACTGTGATTACAAACTTTTCAATATATCATAAATTGTTAGAGTGAAAACATTAAGTTGTTTTTGGAGGAAAAGCTGTGGGTTCTCTCATTAAATTATTTCGTTTTATTTTTTTTTAATTTAATTTAAATATATTGTTTTTAATCAAAAAAATATGCAATGACAATAATAATTACCTTATCGAAATTCTATATATAGTTATAGGCCATATGGGGGTTATGGAAATTATAAAATAATGCGATATTTTGATTAATCATACGTAATATATACTTTAGAGTGAGTTAGCAATATTTTACAATATTATTCGTTAGTGTAATGTAATTATACACATATAATATGTTTTTTTCAACTATTTCCATAAAAATAAAAAAACAAAACAAAATAGCACCTACAAAGTTATAGATTCAATTGTATGTGTATCAGAGTTAAGACGGAATTGAATTAGGTGAATCTCTTTCTATTAACGTTTGTCAGTGTTCTGCTAATATCTATGGACGGTATCTCACAGTGATTTAAATCGAATTCAACTGTTTGCACGGTTAAACAATTTAAAGGATTAGTGTAAGAATTGCTATGGATTTTCAGTCGTTGGTATTCGGCGAAATAGCAATGCATTGTTATTAATGTATATACATACATATATATGTGTGTGTGTATTATACTATTATATTACAGTTACAAATCACAACCCGTGTCATCGGCGCCCATTCGTCTCGTATATTATTTTTATTATTAGCGGTACTAATATAATATCAGCAAGTGCTCGTGATGGGTTTATATTAAGACTAAATTAACATAAAATCGTATGATCTTCCGTAACTGTTATCAAAATTTTAGTTTAGGGTGGTATTTTTTTTAAATTAAAAACACCTTTGGTAGCACCCGAAAACCATGCGTTTCTCCTCCTTTTTTCTTTCTATCTATTTAAAATAAACGATTTTAACTACTAGATAATAAATTGTTTTTAATTTTCTCAGACGTTTTTTTTTTTTTTTTGGGTAGTTGACCCCTCGTAAACCTCATGCACGCTTAAATACGCACTCGCATCAATTGTCCGTAACGCGCGAAATGCTCTAAACGAAAGACACCTGCTCCCGACTATTTTAAACGTGTATGCGTTTTAGTCGGACCACGCACGACCGTAAAGGTCTAAGCACGACTTTTATTAGCCGTAAACGCCTCCATAATAATACTCTCGCCGTGGGTTCTTCATAAACGATTTTACCGTAAAAGCGGTTATACCACGTGTCCTGTGCCGTCCCTCACGTTCCCGTTTAATGTTCGCTTCACGGCGCGCGTGTGTGGCGTAGGTCCGCACGTTTACATATTCCGGTCCATTTAAAAAATTGAATTGTCCGGCAGAACCCATCGGTAGTATACCTAAATATGCGTGTGGACCTCGAGACGCACATATTATTCGAACGGTCCTAGTATATATCAATATATCATGTATATGTATAATGTATATATATATATATATATATATATATATGTTGGAATTCGCGTACAACATTTCAATGCAAATTCGAAGCTATTATGTATAGAACTATATAATATACGCCTTTTAATAATTCGACAATGCACATAAAATTATTATATATTATAAGCCAGAAATTGTCATTCGACTCAGGTTTTCGACGATAACCTAACGACGAGTCTCGTATGTACCAACTCCTTTATTTAGGGAACAGAATAAATAATGTACTCGATATGATGTCGCTTAACGCATAGTCGACATGAATAATATTTATTTTTGTAACAGAACTTTGTTATAAAATAACATCATGTTTAGTCTAAATTCCTTATAGTGCAATGTAAAGAGGTATGGTGGTAAACGTAATCCTGTACGAAAAACTGTATACCAAGCTTTGTGTTACACTTTTCTATACTATTAAAACAGACGTACATCTACAACACTAACACAAGAAGTGGTTCGTACACGTATTCAAGAAATATTTATATTATTTCAGATTCAACTAACCGATAATTGATTTATCAATTAATTGATCATTGTCAAAAAATGAGAGGTCGTCACAGAAATATAAGGTTTATATATAAGTTACAAAATAGTATATCAAAATTAACATTTGGTTATTACACACGTTTACTTAGAAATTAATGTACTCGATTATTCATCATACCATTAAATATATTATATATTTATCACTAGAGGATTTTAATAAACATAAACTAAATATTTTATTTTAAGAAAAAATAAGTCCAAAATATATTTCCTTATTTCTGTAAGTGCATCTGTACGATATTTCTCAAATATTATTCAAACATTTTTAATATTATTTTAATAGCGAGTTTGTAAATTAATACATTATTCAAATTGAATTTATTTGACAGCAGATGATGAATGAGGATTATCCAAACATGATTTGAATTATCAATATAATTATTATAAACATGTTGTTATGCATTTAGAATAAAAATATTTTTAACGTTTAGAGGTTTCGGTACAGTTTCAATCGTTAAAAATTAAATTGGAATAATCAATTATATGCAAACACAGTATACCGTAAAAATAATTTAATTTTGCAGTATTTCATTGGTTTACTGCATGTTTTGTGATTTGAATAATATAGAATTTAAAATTACAATTTTTGAATAAATTATTGCAAATGATTAATAAATATAATTTAAAATTCTTCTAAAACGTCTTTTATGTATCAAGTTAATTATTTTGAACATACTTCAATATATATATATATATATATCAATTAGATAGAATTTTTATTTGACAAACAAAAAATTTTGTCATCTTATAAATATTTTAAATTATTTGCATATCATATTTGATGAATATTGAGGGTACTTATTTATTTTTTTTTCAATCGATTTGTAGTTGTTTTAAATTAAAATTATTATTATATTTTAATACATAGGTACTTATAAATATTTAAATTGCAATCGATAATATTTAAAAATATCATAAAGTGACATCGACCCCTAAAGTATTTATATCTTAGAGCAGTTGTAATTTTAGTTATTATTTCCATAACATTTACTAAAAACTAATATAATTAGATCATATATTATAATATTATATATGGCATATTGAACGAGTCGTCTCTGCTGTACTTCATTTACAGATTATACATTTTTCGGAAAAGTATTAAATAACGACTGCCGTTCTAAAATTGAATGGTTTGTGTTTGAATTAAAAAATAATTGTGTTTCTCTCTTGTATAGAACAACTATACAAAACAGAATTTTATAAAGTTATTAATACAGTACACAATGTTATATGGTTATTGGTGGCTAAAACGTGGCTCAGTTCCAATACGTTGTCGCTGGCATATTAAGCGTAGTACATTATTCCGATTAAAATACATATATTTTTTTAACTAAAAAAAAAAAAACTTTTATACGACTGAGAATACGATTAAATGATAAATATTAATTACCTACGATTAGTTCAATAATTGTATAATGGTACATATAAGTAGCTGCCAGCTGTTGGTATGAATTTATTGTTTTCATCTATTTTCATTTTTTTCTCGTTATAATAAATCACAGTGTTTGATTTTTAAAATCTTTTTTTTTCTTTTTATTAATTAAAATAATTTTTCAAGTTATGTTAAAACATTATTGGACTATGTAAAAAAAAAAAAAAATGGTTAACAATAATTTTGGTCAATAATAAACTTGTCAAAAGCTGTAATTTCTTTTGAATTTTCTGTGGTGAATTTTGATTTGTTGAATGGAATCTTGCTGATTTAACATGGTGTAGTTTTTAGGGAAGAAATTAAAACAAAAGCAGAAGAAAAAAATACATACTACGTAATTACACATTATAAATACCTAGAGATAATTTTTTCACGTTTTTGTAATTAATTTTATATTTGCGTAACCGTTATTATTATGAATTATTGTATTGACTTTTATAAGACACTAAATTAGACAGTGTTCAAGCAGAAATCTGATAGAGCAATATTATTATGTACCCACTATTGGCACTACTTGTTTTTAACAAATATAATTTCTAATATACTCCAAAATATTGAATTATCATGGATTTATTCTATAACATAAACTACAGGATTGGTAAATTTGCTAAGCAGATCTATGTATCTAATCATTCAAAGTCAAAATGTCACTCTCATATTTATCAGATAATTCGATTTATGCTCGCCAGTAGCATAGTAAATGGGATTTATCCAGTGAGTTCGTTCTTTGAATACGAATTTCTCAACATTTCACGTAACAAAGAGTTATTATTATTATTAAAAAAAAAAAGGCTTTGGAGTTCCTTTGAAGATCGTTTAGTATTTGAATGCAGAGTTCCTTGTAATACCTTGTGAAGACTAGAATGATTTCAAAATGATAGCTAAAACAAAACTATTCCTATTATTATTGTACTGTACCTATGGTGGTGACGTATACCTAAAATATAGTTTTATATATATACCGCTTAAATAAATGAATTATATTAAATCTACTATGCAAATAACATCTTAGTTGAAGAAACGTCAAAGATCACAGTACAGGGATTTTGTGATTAATTAGAATGCCCGTGAGCTTAATACAATTTTAAAGTAATAACGTCTGTAGTGTATCTGACATAACTTTTTATGATTATCATAATGGAAATTTAAGTTTTTATAGTTCTTATAAATATTAAATATACTTGAAAATCGCAATTAAAACATTAATATCGGCGTATGAAATAAAATATACATCTATTCTGTACAGTATTATTTATCACATTTTAAATTATATATACAATTGTGTTCAGTTTAATAATTATTAATGCGTGTCTCGATGACTTTAAGATATTCAGATTAATTTCGAATAAATATAAACCGTTTAACTGAATGTTTAATTTAAGACTATCATTAAAATATAACCTTAGAATACTTAAGTGTTTATTTTTAGATTTGCATATTTTTTCCTTTTTAATGAATGACTCATAAATCTATTAAAGTATTAATTCTTTGATCAATGTAATTCAATAATTTGGATATTACCTTTTGTCACCCATTTTAAATTGTATTAATAACTATAAAATTCACTTTAAAAAGTAATTAGTGATATAATGGTATTTTATAATTTAATACTTTTAATCATTTTCGTGTAACCTATTTTTTTTTTTTTTTTTTAATTGTAAGATAATATCTAAAGGTATTTTTCATTGCTTTTTGAAAATATATAAACAAATTATTACACAGAGATGACAAATAATATAATGTAATATGTTATACCTACATGATATTTTAAAGCAAATATTATGTACAATAATATATCTACAAAAATACATCATTGCCACTACCCTAAAACAATTAATGTAGAATTTTAAGCTATTTCATGTGTATAAAAAGTAATGTCAAAAATATGTATTTATAAATATAATTAAGAAAATAATTAAATGTTTTAAGTTTCCTCGATTTAAATTTCTTAAATAATAACCAAGTAACAGAAATTATTTGATACTACATTTTTTTTATACATCTTAACATCTTAATCTTAAAATGCAAAAAATGTAATCAACGTTTAAGATATATTTTTTTAATTTTAGAGAAAACGATGTATGAGTTATGTTGTATTATATTTTTAAGCTTTTAGTATTAGAACAATGATGCTTATAAATTTTTTACTACAAAATAATTTTCAATATTTTTTTTTCAATTTTGACAATAATCTTCAATCTAATAAGTTCATAAAAAAATTATTTAAAATATATCTTAATATTCTAGTAATAACGAATTAAGAAATCAATCTTGTATTAAATTAATAAGCTTTTTTGATGGATGTAAAATAATTATTTAAATGCATAGAAAACAAAATCAAATACTTTGAAAATTTTATATTTCACAATAAATTATTCATTTTTAAATTACAACAAAATAATGAAATCAATTTTGTTGAAAATGTGTGTTGTGTAAATATTCGAGCATTACTGTATTTTATTCATTTTCCAAACTAATAATGATGACGATACTGGGAATTCTTTTACTTTTGATCCTCTAATGTACCAAGTATATCCAATTTGCTACAAGAAACATTGATCGTAGAATATGTTCTACTACTAAAAGACAAATATAACGGACTGATATAATATATATATATATATATATATATAGAGAGAGAGAGAGGTTTTCATTGGAATAATCTAATAGTATACGTCATAAATATAGTATATATAGTTTTCAACATATCTGTACTTGTTCATTTTCTTTATGTTTAGTTTTAAATTCAAACGCGAATCGCTTATTTAATAGCCAGGTAAGAAGTGGTTATCCCGAGCAAACATAACTGACATAATATGCAGTGTGCACAGTTTTAACCGTTTAGAAATACTGAAACAAGTCAATATAAAATTCGCAGTAGTGTAAAGTCACTACGTTTGTTACTAAAAACAAATATGCGCGTTATCAAAATATTCTATAAACCTACGACCTTTTGATGTAATATATACTCGGTACTCGAAATCAGTTGCGATTTAATTAATAGTAGTATTTGATTTTATTTTATGGTAGGTGTATACCGGCTGTATCTAAAGTATTTCAAATAAAAACGAACTAATATATTTGCACGGTACGTGTGCACGTAATTTGTTTTAAATTAGTAAATAGTGTATGGTCGATGCACATACACATACACACACATAAGCAAATACTCGTATTCTAGCCGTGCAGTTAAAATCAAAGGACCCAGCCCCGTGTATTATTTCCAGTCAATGATAAATGATTAGTATAACCTTATATAATTTACACATTCTTGAACGTATGCGATGCAAAGTACCCACTCGTCCGAACCGAGTGGTGGTGATTATCAGGAAAACTTGTTTGTGGTATACAAACATATTATAATAATAATTGCGGTATATTGTTAGATTTTTTTTATCGATTTCCCTCTGCCAGACAGAGACGCCGTCAATGATTTAACACGTTTTACACAGACGCGCACAATTTTGTGCGAGCTTTATTGGAACGCTGAGAATTACCAGAACACAGAAAGGCGGATATAATGTTTGGCTCGATGGTATATAACCGCTAAGAGAAAAATGAAATGAATACTATACGCGTACGGACGTATAGTAAAGGAGGAAAAACACAATACAAATAATGGACGATAAACAATACGACTCGTAAACGAAATCGTTATTGACAATCGGTGCATCTTCCGACTTGCGATGTTTATTTATAATAATTAACAATAAAAATGTTTTATATATAATATACGTGTTTGGCGACCGCGATGACTGCAGATGACAGAATAATATTTATAGTGTACCTTTAACGGAGATTGTTATTCTCGCAATACAATGGTTGGTTTTTCTTGGCATAATTTCTTTCGTGTTTTTGGAATTTGCGCAAGAATATGAATATTTCCTACTGGAGTTAAATATACAATATAGATTTATGCGTTTTCTCATTTAGATTTTCATATCGATAAACTATTTAAAATACATGCGTTCGGCGATTACTATAATTGTACATAATTACGAGTTATGTGTGTCTCAACAAAATGTAAACTATTTAATCGGACAATGAAATAATATTATGGAGATAAAATTTAAAAAAAAATCAATTCAGTAAATTATATTTGATTTTAGGAATTAAAAAGTCAATTTGCATGAAATCGAAAAGATTTTTTTCCATATAATATTGTAGTCAATTTAGCGATGTCTGAAACTCTGAAGTGTGAACAGTAACAATTTAACGAGGCATCAAGTGACCACTCGCATCAAAGTTCTCGAAAAATAAAATGTTTAGACAGAATATTCTACAACGAGATAAGACATATAAGCTCTCAACGCCGCAATGCCTGTCGAGACAATGTATTCGACGCGACAAGTATTTATTTTGTTTTATTGTTATCATTATTTATTTTTTGTTCCAGCGCGATTTTCACCCATGGCAGCCAATGTAAAGTGATCTTTTCCGCTACTTGTTGGCTATTGTGGGGATAATATCTTGACAGGTCAATGATCGAACGAAAGTGGTTAATATTCTTAACATATGAATATATACATATAAGTTCTTTCCTAAAGGATATGGGAATACTGACAACCGGACTTCCTCGAGTATAATAATTGTATGGCTACTTCCGAAAGTAGGTGTATAATATATTGGTTTCTCTTAAATGTATTTTTACGTTGATCGGACGAGTGAACTTTGGAATTTATTTGATCGCAGTGAATCGAATTAATACACTCGTGCTAATGGCCTTACGTTAAATATATGAAAATACTCTAAGCTTAAAAATTAATGCTTTAAATGAAAAATAATTATATTTGGGTACAAAATATGCATGTAAATTCCGATTATTAATTCGACATGACCTATTCCATGAAGCATATCCAAATACTCTGGAGTAAGATAAAAAGTCACGCTGGCATTAATCATTAATATTAAGAATTTAAATGTTAATCACCAAAAATAAAACAAATAAATATATTATATTATGTAAAATGTTTTTTTTTTTAAGGAACGTCGGACTCACGCGGTTTTTTCCGTTTTACTAAAGTATACCATACTAAAATATACGTACAGCGGTTTCAGCCTCGTCATTGTTTTACGATACTTAAATAATTTTTAGTGAATTTTGATAATTTTTAAATATTTTAACTTTTTAACGTATATTCTAATCACTTGCTTAAAATTTAAGTAACAGTTAAACTATAATAGGTCATATTTCACTCAATTATTGAAGCTAAATACACAATATTATTAAAACAGCTGAACACATATTTTAGTATGATATGCGTTAAATAGACGAAGTCGATACAAATGAGTAAGACATCTTCTCAACAGCAATAACAATAAAAGTAAATTATTTTTATATTTTATCATAATAATACTATGATAAATATCATTAAACACTTTTATAAATTAACATAATATTATAGGTATAATATTATATTTTTATATACGACATATTGAAAAAAACAACTATTTGTGTAAAGGTGTCAAATGTGCACTTCATAATTCGGTAGTGGATGTGTTAAACAATTTAAATTCTTTAATACAATGATAAGTTATTGTATAATAGAACTAAAAAAAAAAAAAATCAATTTTAAAGAATTTTATCCATATCAAGTTTTTACGGTTATTCGTTTTTCGAATAATAATAATAAAAATAATAGATTAATATTCCCGTTTGTTCGTATTACTTTTTTTTCTAAGATATTTTTAGTTTTAGAATTCCGAAGCACAAACTAGATTAAATTTTCTACCAGAAACCTACTTTTTCCGAAGTTGAATATATAAGTATTTTTTTTATGCTAAAAAAGTGTCTTCAGACTAAAAAAAAAAACCATAAATAAAACAACACATATCATTGTAAAACCAAAACTAACACATTATCTTTCGTCACATTAGTTGCAGTTTAGTTTTTTTGTAACTATATATGTACCATTATGTGTGTAAGGTTTGTGCTCTGGTTGCAGTATTGTTTGCTAAGGAAGATAATATATTAGTGACGGTATAACGCCATTTATTTATATTTGTTTTTATTTTCTTGAGTTTGTTTGTATTTGATAGTTATTTAAAAGTCTCTTATCATATATTTTAGTAGTATATATTTATAACTTCTATGGAGTTTGGATCTCTCTCTCTATATTAATATCCAATACTACCAAAATATTTCATTATTATGCGATTACAGAGAAAATATTTATATACAGTATTATACATGAAATTTATAATACAAAAGTTGCATTATAGGTAGATATAATAAGTAAATTGAAAAGGTTTAATACGTAGTATAGTCGTAATAGAGGTAAGTATTGCATCCGGCTACATTTTACTACAAATACCAGAGTAAATTATAACATTATTACCATTATTATATTAAGATGATGTAAGATGTAACATGTTTTGATCATTTGTGGTCTATGTGATTTATCAGGTACTAAAATTTCAAATTCTTGATTTATTTTTGTTATTGACTTCCAATTATTGTGTATCTTTTTTTTAGGGGGGGGGAAGAAGGCTATAAAATTCATATTTTTTATATCTTTCTACTATGTTTGTTTATTTTAAATGTTTTAAAATAAATATAAATTTATATTAGTAAGCATTAATATATAATATTTTATATTATAATATATTTTAATCAACAAATTGTCGTCTTTATTATCATTTATTATTATCACTTTTTATGTATTTCTAATTTATCGTAATTTTTTAGTAAATTGATAACATGTCTTTGAATATTTAGAATATATATTGTATTAGGGAAAGTCATATTTTAGCATACTTATATTTTTCTTATTCTATTGTTTACGTTATTAAAAAAAAAATATTTTTCATTATTTAGGTACAACTATTCAATTTATATCTTGGGATTTATGAAAATTATTTGGGGACTTTGCCGTCTACACTTAATAGTTACTAGCTAGTAATGATATGTCCACCCAGGCAACTAGGACAATAAAATTATTCAAACATATCTGTGCCACCATAAAAATTCCTAAAATGCTACTACTGGGAGTAAAATTTGACTAAATAAAAATTCAATTTGAAAATTAAAAACGTTTTTATCTTATAATTCCTGCTAGGATTTATCTTTTGTTTAAAATATTATTCAGTTCTTTCTTCATTTTTGATATAATATTATTGACGCATTATTGTCATAAATTGTATGCTTAAATGTTTGTTTTATGCGTAGTTTAAAAAATATTTTTTATGTCTGATGATGAAATTCGTTTATTTTTCGATAAGCACTATGCGAAATTAGTTGTAAACGATTTTTAACATCGATTAACTAAAAGCCTATAAACAATTATAGTATATTTTTTTTTCATTATAATAATGGTAAATTGGTTTTTATTTAAGCACCCGTAGTCATATCATCAAAAAAGAATCTGCAAAATGTCATACAATGTTAAAAATAATTTAAGCAGTGTGCTTATAAATTAAATGATATACTATAAAGTATTCATTTATTCATCATTAACTGGTTAATTAAACCGTATTCGGTTATTCCTGGTAGTAACACAACAATTAAAATTTATTATTCGTAATCAAGTAAAAATCTTGCCACCGATATTGGTAAAAAAAACCCAACTTAATTTTAAAAGTCTTACATGATATTATTCAGATCACCTTATTATAACATCAAATTTTAATAAAAAATGAAGTATTAATAACTGTAATATACATAGAGAAAAAATTGGTTATAGACGAATATTTTTCTTACAATAGATAATCATACGAGCATCTATTTCAGTAAAAGTCATGGCTGTTCGGCGGTCATTGTTAGCTTCGATATGAAATCTCCGAGTTAACAGTTCCAATAGTTAGTCACCGTTCATGTATAATTTTATAATTTTACTTTTTTTTTAAACACCAAAATTAATGTAAAAGTAAAAATCAATAGACACAGTGTTTTTTCTTATTGTTTTATTTATCACGCGTGATCATCAAACGATAAAAAATCGTCGTTGTTTTAATCAGAATCATCAGACAATTTCACGTCGAAAAAATGGACAAGTAAACTTGTCGTGTAATAAATCCAATTGAGCTGTGATTATAATGGTCGTGTGATAATAATAATAATTTAGTCATTGTATAGGATTTCCATAAATTTAATACTGTCATCGTATAGTGGATAATAACGGGAGTGTTGCAGTGTTAAAACGTTAACTAGACAGAAAAAAATACGTAGGCGATGCCTGGGAATTTACAACTCTAAAATTTTAATGTGGAAAATGACGATTAACATTCAGTAGTTCATCACAACAATTTAAATAAATTATAGTGTTTTCATGCGTGAAAGGGATAAAAAAACGACTTGGAAAATTTGAAATAAATCGCACCCCATCCAGTACAATTATTTTTTGTAATATTTTTTTTCGATCTTAAACAACTATTGTATATCACTGTTTTAACGAGAAACCAATTTTCCGGGAACTACGATCACAGTCATTTTATAAAATTACACAAACAAAAGATGATTATAAAAAAAAGTAATAATAAAATAAATGAAAAAACGTTATTCGTTTTACTTTTAGAAACATAAAAAAAAATCAAAGTCGGACGGGATACACGGACCTCGCAAACAATTATGAGTGAAATTCTATTAAGCCAAAGCTTACGGACATTTCCCTTCAACACGCGTCTCGATATTTTACGGTGGTTTTTCTTTGTGCTTACGCAATTCGTCGAAACAATCGAGTAAGAAACACCTTTTTTGACGTATCTCAAGACACACATTGATTGTCGATTGTCGACTTTCAAAAATGTGAACCTTCAAGCCAAAAAAATGATACTAGAAAATTTAATTTAACATAAAAATGATATGCAAAACGAATACACATCATACGCTTTGTATTATAGCTTGTGACTTATAATCAGCATCCAAAATAAGCGATTTAATTGAATTTTTTTTTAAAAACAATTAAATCATATTATTAAACTAAACGCTTAGAATAGTTTCATTAATGGTGCGAACAGTTTTTTCACATTTCACGATATATTTTAATCACTTGTTTTTTGAAATAAAAACTTCATCCGTGTACCACCTTATGTCGCTTTGAGAAATTATTTTTGCTACAGCGGACCGATCAAATAAACTATGACATATTCCAATAGTCACGTTTATAATAGCGTGGGTGATTTGGAATTATTTAATCACCGTTGGTACATTCATAAAACGGTTACGCTAAAAGGGAGTTACGGCGAAATATAAAGCGACGCGTAATCCATTAATTATACATTTTAATTATACTCGCGTGTAGTTGATCAATTTGTTTTGATTGCGCATCAACAATACTTCGCGTGAAAACCGTTTGAATTTAATTTTTTTGTTTCATTCGAAATAAAGATAAAGTTCCGGGGAATATAATATAATATTTAATTCGTTCACACAAATTCATAATATCAAAAGTTCATTTAGTACAATTTTAAGAGAAACGCGCGATTATTAGTATTATCTATGTTAAATGTTCTTATTTTTGTTGTGAAACGATTCAGAAAACATTGCGTAGTTGTGCAGATTTTTTTTTTCGTGCAACAATAACAATACGTACAACACTATTATATATAAACTCACTAATAACAATAACGCACGCGCCGCCGCCAACGTTTCAGCCGAAACCGAATCGTTGTTTTAATGAAATAATAGTTTCGGATTTAGCGCTTCGTAAACAATAATAATTGTTGATAAATGGTATTCTCGGCGTTTTGAGCTGGCCGGTCACATACAACAACGAACGCAATTCATATATCACATTGTCCTAGCTAGTAACAGCTAATAAAATCGAACGTTTGTGTGGGGTTCCGTCGTAATAACACTGTTAAAGCCGTGTATGACTATTGGAGTGGTGTTTGACACGAAGTATTAAAGGAAAAAATTTGGAGATGAGCACGTCTTGATCTATAAATCACAATTACAGGTGAAATTCAGGTGAAATGAAAAAAATCGGATGGCCCGAGTTACGCTGTGGCGTATCCAGTACACGTTTATAACCATCAAAATAATGAATAAATCATAATATTATATGGTTATATTTCATAAAACAACGTGCATATTTTTATAGCTGATGGAAATTAGAATAATTCTATGAAATTTTTTAATCTAAATGTTTAATTTCAGAACTTTATTAATAATACAATACAAAAATTAATTTCGTTGTTAAAATTTCCATTCAACTCGAAAAACTGAGTAAAGTTACACATTGGTTATACAAAATCATTTAAATAAATGAAAATAAGTAATTTTGCGTTGTTTACTTACCATGACTAGTATATAAATAGCAATTAAGATAATTCTTTACATATTGTGACCATACGATTTCTTTATTTACTTTTAAATTGTTCTAAGTAAAAAATTTAGAAAATTTATTTTTATTATTGATATAATTTTACACGGACTTTTTATTTTTTTTTATGATTATTCATATAATAAGCTGGTGACTGATGATATTGTTTAAAAGATTAAACGATAAAATGAGTATAACATTTTTATCTTTCAAAAAAAGTTCAGACTTAAAATAATATAATAAATTGTTTTTACTTTCGACAATTTATAGGCTTATAATAATTTTAAAGTCGGTACTTTTCACTAAAGCTTATGATGACATTTTGTTTGATTATAAGTTCTCACGTATTTTAATATATGTATATAATATTTACTCAAAACATATAATAACTAGGCCCGTCGTCTATGAACATAAATTGATATATACCGCTTGTTGTCGTCATTGGCATTGTACAAAATATGTATTTTTTTTTTTAAGTTATATTATTACAGCACGCGAGTTTTGTCAAAGCAGTTTTTTACGCGACTATGTCTGGTTGAATAAAATTGACTTATTTTTTTTTATTCATTTAGCGTGAACCGTACACAGCAAACGGAGCGATACGAAACGCGTGCGATCAAAGTCAACGATGACTTCATGAACACTAAGAGCAACCGTTCACGTCACGAATCCATTCCGATCACCCCGCGTACATAATAGTATCAGTGACAGTACGAAATACCATGGCGTTTTGCGATTAAATCTAACAGCTAACCTGATGGAACTATTTCGTCGGCAGTTTAAATGTTTATAGGTAGATATGTATACAGCGATCGTGAACATTGTTTCTTCTCGATCGCTTCGACGGCGACCCACATCAAAACTATATCGACGAAAGACGTGATAATAACAATAATAAAAAAAAATACGACCAGACGATTTGAATCGATTTCCGGTTTATTATCCGCTTTTCAAGCCAGGGTATCGTTGTCGTATGCGATAAATAATAACATTAATGACGATACAGTGAGCGGGATACATTATTATATCTTATCGAAGATCTATAAATCGGAATAAGCATCACTACTTCAGCCGTAAAAATGCGTCATCGAGGAAAATATACCGAAACGATTTTTTTTTTTTTTTTATAACATTATTTATTGTATACGTCATCGAATACTTACTGACTGGTACAGTTAAATAGATTACGTGGTACACGGCGTACACTCGTGTCAACACTATAGATCGGTGGCAGGAGTGGAGTATGGTTTGTGAATGCGATTAGTAGCGTGTTGAAACGACGGCCGGATAAATATAATAATATTATTATGTCATACGACGACGAGAGAACCGAATTCGCGGTTAGGCTCGACGTGGAGATTTCAACGCGGACCACTGTTTATCGGTATAGTCTACGGATCTTGCGGGTGCAAGAGTGCACGTATTTTCGGTTTCACTTGTCGAACCACCACGATTCGACAAACTCCGAACACTGTTAGACGCAAATCAAGAGAGACAACCCCCCTAGGAGTGATCCTGGCCGAGGACTCGGCAAAGACGAAAATGTGATCGCGAGAAAATATACAGACGAGATCGCGATCGAGGGCGTGAGAGGGATGAGTGGGAGCGTGACGACGACGGGCACGACCGAGCTGCGTACGGTCCCGATGAAACTGATGTACCGCCACCGGCGGAGCGGTAGTCGTCGGCGTCGTAGTCAGCGTCGGGCGGCGGCAAACGACGCGACGAGCTTAACGAAATCTGCACGCGGTTTCGCGTGTCGTCGACGCCACCATGGATTTTCGGCCGGCCTACATAATGTGATATTGTTGTGTAGGACCGAGACGACCTACCCCACTGCAAATAAAAAGCGCGTAAGTACGTGCCGCGTGTACGAGGCATCGTCGTTGACATGAACGAACACCTTCCGTGTGTCGAAACCCGATGATTTTTCAGTACTCGCGTTTTGAGAAGGATACAAAAACAAAAAAAAAAAAAAAAATTTAATGATCTACGGAAACGAATTTCGAAATATTATTAGTTACATTGAATTTATTTTGAAAAGACGCTCAGCCAAATTAAATATTATATATTTTGTTGGAAACGCGAACGCATTGCCTTACTGCAGGTTCTATAAGTCGATGGTTTTAACAAAGCTTATATAAGAGGTTTTTAATTTCAGGTTGTAGGTTTTTTTTTTTAACAGGAGTGATTTTATATCATACTATTTTAATGATATTACAAGTGTTTAATAAACAGTTTATAAAATTGTTAAAATTATTTTTTATT
Organism: Aphis gossypii; assembly: GCF_020184175.1. Taxonomy (NCBI): domain Eukaryota; kingdom Metazoa; phylum Arthropoda; class Insecta; order Hemiptera; family Aphididae; genus Aphis; species Aphis gossypii. Next base: position 41,718,647 of record NC_065530.1, on the reverse strand, counting down.
AATTTAACGATGGAAGAGTGTGGATAAGCTATTATGTTATCTAATGACAGACTGTTGTTATTTTCTTTTTCTTTTTTTAATTCAGAGACACCATTAATTTAAAATCATAAATTCGGCATATAGAATGTTTTTTTTTTTTTTTATGTGAGGTATAATATTCTATCGTATTCGATTGTTTAATTGTTTATGATTTATAATAATTGTTTGATCGAAAAATTATAATTAGCATTTACTTCAGATGCGATATTTTTTTTTTGTTAGATTTTGTTTTATTTTTTAACTCACCTTATTGCATACTAGTAGGTATAATAAATAAATATATATATATATATATATATATTAGTATTTATTTCAGCCCACGGAGATTAAAATATAATATGTTTCGGCCCAGTCGTTGTGAGACACGATATAGTAGGCCAATATATTGATATCACGATATGCGATGGCAGTAACGTTATCGTCACAGTTGTGATTTAATATATTATTTTATAATTATCTGGATTAATTTACAAGCTCAAAATAACGAAAACTGAAAATCTAACTACAAAATATAATAATTATAAAACATTATAAATATAAAAAATATTTGTCGAGTTTGAATAAATATTAAATTGAGAAATGCGTATTTTATTTTTATTACCTTCCCTCTTATTACATCAGTGAGGCTTTATCTTACTTGCCCTCACTTATCGTGCTTCTACTTTTGATTTGAGAAAAATCTTATTCACTTTTTTTTTACAATTCCATCTCTGAAAATAAAAATAAAATTCTCATATAATACTTACTTTTTTTTTCGTATTTTATTAAAATACTGTAGTTACTTTTCGTTGGTTTTGTTGATATGACGAGCGATTGTGACCTCGAAAAATCCGTTTACTCCTTGTAACATTATCCCCAGTTGATGGTTACGACACGTTTTGTGTTTTTCATGCTACGATCTTACATAGATTAGAATCAGTTTGAGCTTCTCAGATTTATGATTAAATATTATTTTAAAATTTCACGGAAATCGAGAAAACTGCCAGAAATCTTAGGACCGTGCGTGACTTGTTTTACGAAACATTTTTTATATTTGAGGGAGATGAATGCGTCAATCCGACCGATCTATAAAATAAACGAATTTGTATTTTGTACTAGTGATAATAATATTATAACATAACATAATATTTTATACGAATCCCGCGACGGTCATTAAAAAAATAAAAAAAAATGAGAACAAAACAGTAGTGGTGCTGAAATGTAATTGCGTTAAAAAGTTTTTCGTGATAATTTTCTAACTGGACACAATTTTTAACCCTACCGTGAACGTATTATATTACTGTGTAAATAATTAATATCTAAACCACAGCGTAAGACTAATGTTTTTTTCGCACTATTAAAACTATTACTGCGAGTTTGAATATAAATCGTTAACTGTGGCGTAAAACTCATTAGTATGACATGGTGAAATTTCTACCAAAGTTAATGTTTTATTTGTGCGACGAAAACTGTAGAAAATCAGTAAAGCATTAATTTGTACTGCAGTTATTTAATTACACGATTGTCAAGCAAATTGTTGAAGATTAAAATAAGAATATTAAAAACTCTATAAAAGTCTAACATTATGTATTTATGACCAACTCGAATGATAAATATATCATTATTGCGTACCACTAACAAAAAAAAAAAAAAGAATAAACAAAATATATTTAAATTTGTTGATAATAGTCGTCTAATCATTAATATTATAATTTATAATAATTATCAAATATCAATACTCATCAGTTGTTTGTAATATTATATTGCATCAACATAGTAACTTGAAATGTTTACCAAATAATTGTTATTATAATCACTATGAAATATTTCAAGATTTTTATTTTTTGAAGTATACAAGCAAAATGTTCAAAATGTTTAGATCTTTTTTCTATACATTTTGATTGAAAATTACTCGTTTAGTAGAAATGCTTGAACATAATAATATGATACATACAAGTTGTTAATTTTTGAATTAAAAAATATTGAAAGTCTATAGTTACAAATTTACAATATTTTTATTAATTATTAACTATTAAGCTAGAATTCTAATCAAATTTGTCAAGATTTCAAAAATTCACTATCATTTTATAGCTAGAAATAGAAAAAAAAAACTTTTTTTTTATATTATTATCAGTATTTAAAATTTAATACAAATTCCTCATAAGTAGTTTATACTAAAAACATAAAATACAAAAATATTTAGACGATTAATTTATATTATATAAGATAGATATTTTATATTTATTTTTATTTTCAGAAAGATGTTATTAAATTTTGAGCTATATAAGTTGATATAATAATATGCTATAAATACATATTATTACTCGTATATAACAATTAAATACTAATAGTATAATAAGAATAACAACTTTCGAAAAATATAATATCATCTAACAAATTGCTTTAAGACAATGCTACAACCACGTGTGTTGTCTCTGTCTTACATTTATACTACATAGCAATTTTTTTTTTAATCCATTTTATGCTGTTAGTTTTAATATTAGAGTATATTTAAATGTAATCAAACATATTACATATACATATCATAAAATTCAAATTTAACTTTTATAGATAAATTTTAGCCTTTTATTGATGTTTTATTAATTTTAAATTGAGCTATAATAGTTTTGTAAAATATAAAAACTTTTGAATGTTTGTAACTCATTTAAAAATTAAAATATCAATAAAATCCTATGAGATGCGAATACCTTTATATTAATAAATATTATCACCTCTATGCTTGTTACTAGGTATATTAACTTTAATATAAAAGTTAATACTACAAAGATTATTCTGCTAAATGAACATTTCCTATTGTATGCATGTAAAACGGAAATAATTCCTTTAAGTATGGAGTTCTCTTAATAGCTACATCAAAAAACATATCTTGAAATATACCTACCTATTAAGTTATAGGCTGACAAACCGTTTTTGCTTAAAATCGTTTTTCGTATAGAATGATACATCATATAATTACAATTTAACACGCCCATAATAGTGATCCACTCGACATAATATAATGCGCAGCAAAACGGTATACACCAGCCTAATTTTTTATTGTTATTTTGTATATTGCATTGTTTCAAACTTTGTTAATTTAGAAAACGTTTGAAAACAATATTAATTATATTTACTTTAGTTTTTTATAGCTAGGGTTTTATTAATATATTTTGATGTATAATATATTATTATTTTATATGATGCTGTTTACTTTAAATAAATAAAATAAAGAGGTAGGAAAATCGGTTCATTCTGCTGTATAGTCAAGTAAGTTGCTTAAATGAATGTATTAAATTTGAATTTAACGATATATTATTATTTTTTTTTCATTTTTTGTACATAAAATCGATATAGAGTGAGATGGAATATCGACTTATATCACCAAGTACTTTATTTTGCATTTTGTGTTTAGATGTCTATTGATATAAAGTAAAATAGCTTATTTTACTATACGTAAGTACTAAGTTATAATGTAGTAGATTGAATTACTTTTAATGGAAGACATTACATTTTTAAATATCAATGTGTATATAAAATATATACATTAATAACTACTGACTCCGTGAATCATGTAAAAATTATAAATAATAAATAGAATTATTTATAATTTTAATATGTAATTTTGTTTAAATTTGAACAAATATTCATGAAGAAATGTCGTTTTTTTTTGCATTTTATAGTTCAATTTTAAATGGCTAATGAGGACATTTTTATTTGATTACCCAACTTTATATCCTATAAAAATTTTACATTTCATAGATGTTCATCGGCAAAATATTTTTAATTTTTTTTGACTTTTGATAAATATTGTTAAGCTTTATAAAAATAAATTGTGCTTATATTATTTAAATATGTTTATTGTTTACATTTTAATGAATAACTTTATATTTTATTATTTTTAACTTACATATTTTTTTTCATCGATATTTAAAAAAATGTTTTGTGTTTTTAAATAGCTCAAAAAAATTGTAATACATTTAAAGTTAGACTATAAAATGATCAAATAAATATTAACGGGTTTTGTTTTCAAGTTACGCAAAAAAAAAATTAAATCGAAATGATCAAAAACTGTAGTTGTATAATAATTCCTATTTTTTCTTAATTTTTTCCAGTTTTTTTTTTTTTTTTTTTAAATATTTTGAATTTTGACGTTTTTTAAAATGCAAACTGGATTCAAATTAATATCTAAAAGCACACTTAAAGTTGAAAATCGAAACATTTTTTGACTACTTATTGGGTATGCATACATAAAAATAAAAACATACAGATCATTGTAAAATCAATATATTTAGTATCATTGTTTAGAATCTAAAAAATAAATAAAAATTTATATTTCTAGAGCTCAATTATAAGTAAGTGTATTATACTATAATACATATTCACGTAATAATCAAACAACATAGAAATTGAATTTATATATTCAGGTCAAATTATTATCAAACGTAGTTTTTTATTATGAATTATTTACTGATGAATAAGTTAAATATAGTATATTCAAGGTGAGAAATCACTTAGATAAATAATAATAGATATTATTTTTATTTATTCAAGTATGTAGTTATATATGGGATAAAATCTAAATTCTTTACTTAAAATTTTGATAAAAATTAGTATAATTTTAATATTAACATAAATATATGTATATTTTATAGTATGAAAAAGTGAAAAACTTTATAAACTTACAATTTACAAAGTAATGATAATGTCAAACAAATAATCAATTATTTAAATGATTTTTTTTAGTAAAAAGAAAATTATCTGAGTAAATAAGTTTAAGTTACACGTTATTTGTAAAATTGGTGAATTGATAGTAAAATGTGTCTTAATACATTGAATATAAAAGGTTTTAGTAGACTATGTAACTTAAACCGATACCAGGAAAAAAGTTTTTAAAGTAAGTTTGGACATTCGGTTAAATTAAATAATACTTTATGTAAAAATATATAAATAAATTAAATATAATTTTTGTCTTCTCCTTTTAAAAAATATAAAACTTAAAGAACGAAGTTATGGCTCATAAGAAAAGGGGTGGCTGTCCAAAAATATTACATTTAATAAATAATAAAAACGCACGAAATGATTTTGAACACCTATAAGTATAATATTATGATCTTTGAGATGAAGAAAATAAAATATTGATGTATATTCTAAAATGTATCTTATATATTCATGCAGTAAAAAAAAAAAAAACAGTAAAGCACCAGTTTTTTAAAAATTCATTACAAAACTGTCTAATAAAACTTATCAATCACATTTTTTTTTTTACTCTTAGTACCTAAAAGATATAATATTTGTTTTAATAGGTAATTTTTTGTTTTAAATTGTTTTAAATTTTTACGTTGGATATAATTTGTTATAAATAGATTCACGAGTACATTTTAAATTACATTGTTTTATATTTATTTTAATTTTAAGACAGAATGTCAGAGAATTTATATTGCAACAATTCGATATCATATTTATATCAGAAGTGCAATCGCGCTTTCAAAAGACATTTTGATCTATAAAATATATAAATTATTGTTTTTTTTTTTATTTGTTACCTGGTTACTAATATAAATTAATGTATTGAGCCTTAATAATCTGTGATTTATGAATTGTTTATTATAATATTTCATTTTACTTTACGTTTAGAATGAAAATGAGTGTAACACGGCGTTTTGTATAGGCAAATTCAGTACATTCATGTGTAGGTGTAAGATAATATATTATTATTAGTCACCAATGCTATATCATTACATATTACACAGTAAAGTTGAACCTCGATAAGTCAAAATTTTCGACTTATCGAAGTTTTAAACTTATCGAGATTCCAATCTCCACTGTATACTTTTCTTATAATAAATCATATTACACTTACACGATAAGTTTAGTATATAAATGCATTAGTACTTTGAAAATTATTCAAATAAAATGCATGTGTTGTACGATTTCTATACTTATAGTTATGTAATTTATAATTGTATACATTATTTTCTTGGCGTTTTTAAACAAAATAATATTATTTTTATTGTTATTTAATTTTTATTTCTTATTAAAATGTATTGTCAGGTCAATCATGGTTTGAATAATTTCAAAATTAAAAATGAATAATTTTTTACTTATTATTTTATGATTTTACAATATTCTCATATTGTATTTTATTAAACGTAAAAAACAAAACTAACTTAATTCTTCGCCAAAATAAACATTAAAAAAAAAAAAAAAAAATGGTATACAAGGAAAGTAAATGCATTTTGAAAAACAAACATTATGTACAAATTTCAATAAAACAATCAATCAGTTACCCATATTCTTAAATAATATAATATATAATACGATCAATATAAATTATTTTAATATTCACAGTTAGTAACGAGTTTTGAATATTTTTATATGTAGTCAATAAATACCTCCTTTTATGTTAAATGATTCTTCCAGTCTTAGGGTGAAGCATTTTCTAATGTAAATAATTGAATAATTGAATTTAAGATAATTCAAATATGAAAAAGTGATAATTAATTGCTTTTTTAAAAAAAAAATACTTAAATTTTACTATTTATTTTATTAATATATCAATAATTGACCAAATAATAAATATAACAAGTCTATACAACAATATTAAACAAGTGATAACGATGTGTAGGATATAATAAAAAATAAAATATTCTTATGTTCATGTAAATCTTTCATTAAAATAGATAAAATATGTAAGATAATATTATTATATATATAACTATATTATATAAATATGACATTATGCTTAATGGAATATTCGTTCAATAAAACATGTAACAGCTATATTTAAAAAAATATTGTATGCTTTCCAAAATCTATTTAAAATTCTATTTTTTTTTTTTTATGGTCATTGATTTGTTTTACATTGTTAATAAATACCTTTGCGTTAAATTATCAACTGGCATCAGCATGAAAAAATTCACTGTAAACTCGGTACAGTTTTATAAAAGGCAGAAATTCATTTGTCTGTCAGATTATTGTCTGAATAAACCAAATTTGAGAAAAACGAAATGTTAATATGGTTAAATTTAATACAAATCATATTTTATTTTATTATTAAAAAAAAAAAGAAATCGAGAAAAGAAATTTATTGTAATGTCATGATAATATTTATAAATGGTTAAATTTAAAATAGTTTATATTGTACACGACTTAAATAATAAACGTTTAAAAATTAATTACAATTAATAAATCATATTATTTATTATGTAAATTAGGAAGTTAAAATAGACACATTAACAAATGTAAATTGTATGCAATAGTTTGTATTGGTTCAAGGGTTTTCCTTTTTTTCTTATAATTATAAAGAGTTTGAATTTGTTTTTGACATTTACTATATTTTAAAATATAGCTTATCCTGATGGAATAATATTAATTTATCTTAGATCAAAATTAGGCATTTTAACAAAGAACAAACACTTTTTTGCTACTAAAATAAGTCTTATTTTTACTAATTTCAACTCTTACTTATGTCGATTATTATATATTTTATGCTCACAGTGACACTTTTACGTGAAAAGTTTTTGGCAAAAATATATTTAACCTAGGTACCATATTACTAATAATAATATAAATTAAAATAATAGAGGCCATCTTTGCTCAATTATTTTTTCCGTATTAAATAATTTATTAATTTTTAATTTCATATTTCCAAGCAAATTATATTTCAAAATATGTTAAAGTATACAAATTTGATTTGAATTTGAAACTTATAATTTGTTAATAATTATGAGTACCTATATAATAATTTGATAAGTTATAATATAACACAAAACAAAAATAAAATGTTCTACACACTATATTATAGTTTTTTTGTTTAGTTTTAGGATGTATATTTTGATGTTTTTGTGTATATATTTTTATAATTTTTATACTCAGTTGGAAATTACGTATTTTGGTAAATAATTTTATATCGTGATTTATACTAAAAAAAAAAAAAAAAAATAATTATCTAGTTGTATTATCAGATCCTTATTTTTATGATCACCTAGTAACTTAGTAACTTAAATTAAACGGGATAATAGACCAATGAGAATCCTAATATTACAAATCGTTTAATCTAAATAATACGAGATAACTGTTATAGATTTTATTTTTTTACTATATCATAATGTTATCTGTATATCCTAATAACACTGCTAACGTATAATAAAATACGATATACGGTTGGTGTTAATACCAGTATTAACCGGAACGGTGACAGAAACTCTAATTTTTATTTTTACGATCTAAGCCGTAGCATTAGCTATGAAGTATTAAACTATACACACATTATCGGTATTACGTTATTTTATTATTTTATATAACAACACGAATTCAACATATATAAGGTCATATTTTTATATATCATATAGACAATTGTATAACCATTAAAATTATTTAAGTTGAACCAATATTGAGATTATACGAGAAATTTATAATAGCGGTTTTACAGATGATCACTCGAATTCTTTATATGTCACGATCACTTAATACATTAAATTCCGTTTAATAGATTTGTTTGCCGAATTATTAGCTCGGGTTACGGGATGTCTGGTACTAATTTATAAAAATAAACGTAGTTTTCACACTTATAAAAAAAGGACACATAATACAGTACTCTACATGTATACAATAAACATATATTACTATAATAACATCATATAGGTACATGTTGTGTTGTGTATAAAGGTAAGCACTACAGTCGAATAATACAGTGTTTACACATAACACTAATAACGATAGAGTGATATTACGCTATGCGAATAATTATTTCATCAAAACTTATACATACGCCTCGTTTTATAATATTTACTGTAAAATCGTTCTCGACACACTCACTTGTGCTCGTCTATACCACAAATGGTTACTATGTTTTTAACTAGAATTTAGTGCGAACGCTCCGATGTCACTTGAAAGCTTGCTGAACACCGACACCTTTTGTGTAATCTATACGATCACTGTTGGCGTTATCAAATCATCAAATTTCCGTTTAATAACAAACCGTTCATTATTACCACGTCATAATGTTATATGCACGTTGATTTTTCGCTACGTTTACGGACCCGTAGACACGTTCCTGGCCGAACACACTCTTCATTAAACATCACTGCACATTGGGCCAAAATGCGTTAAACTCAAAATCATATCACATTTAAAATTCGTTAGGGTATCCTTTGACAGCACGTTAATCAACTGCAGCTGTCGAGTAGTATGCGCGATACGATTATCGAAATTGAACAACTTAGACCGGATAATGATATTTTGTTTGTTAAAACTGAATTAGCTATAATAGTAGGTAATATGCTCTAGGTATAATAATATATTGTATGTATTTGGCAGAAACGCGTATCCACGGTAGTAATAAAGCTACTGTCTGTCTGAATAAAAAAACAAACTACAACAGTTTTATTCTATTATATTAGACGCGGTTTTCTCGGAAAAAAAGAAAATATATATATCGTTGTAATTTGATAAAATTGTATTGTCCATAAACCGTATTGCACAATGTCCTGACTGGATCGATATTAAACCCAAAGCTTATGGCTGCTTTCGTGACCAATCGAATTCGATCGTTGCCGTTTCGTAACGAAGAAATCGCGCACACCCTTTGCAAGCGCACCGTATAATATAATTCCAAAATTGAAACAAAGTAGAGAATCAGTTTGTACAGTTGAGTGGACTATTATTCATGGACACAATAGAAGCTGAAATAAAATATTATTTTTACGTACGGACTGTACCGTACGCTGTCTATACAATGAAAATTGACGATGATCGACACGCAGTGTGAAATCAAAACAGGACTATTATATTAGTCCAAACGTGTCTGTTATCGCTAATTTGAAACTATATGCTATATAAGAATATACTATATCCTAACCTTTATTACCTAAGGTTATATAAGATTATATGCCTCGATCATATAATATAGTATACGATTGTGTAGATAATATGGTAGTCAAACCTTCTTCTTGATACCTAAAAATGCTATAAGACATTGGTTTTCGTGTATATAGAATCGACTAAATACCAAATTGTGAAATTTTATTCCATACTCCAAATCTTATATATATAAAAAAAAAAAATATTAGTGGTAAAAAAAAATAAAACTTAAAAGTGTACGCCATTATAATACACTTAAATTTTATAAATTTGATTAAATTTTATGCGCTTTATATGTCTACTGTACACAAAAAATATTATAATAAAAAATAAACAGCACAGGCTAAGACATGAATTTCTATACATTAACACGTTTTTTTACGATTTGCATCATAATAAATTAAATACTAAAATATTTATTTTGAATATTTTAATAAAAATACATATTATAATTCCATATTTATGGTTTTTGATATACGTTTAAAACAAACTAATTTGAAATCACATTTATCTAATGAATTTTTTTTGGAATCATCGTTTTATTTTCTATAATTGATAATATACTATTGATGAACTTACATGGTGTAATATATCGAATAAATTTTACGATTTTATATTCTTAATAGACTCATCTTTTTTTCACGCGTCCATTGAATAATTTTTAATATAATAAGTGCATATCGTTAAGTGGAAAATATAAGTATATAACTTGTATATTTATACGAATAATTTCGAAGAATTTATAAAGTTTAAAGTGGAGGTGCTAAATTATAACAAGTTTTGAATAATTTTCTAGCGAAAGTTTCAAAACCGATGGTAAAATAATGAATTGTATTATTGATCAATATTTATAAAAAAAACTATTAAATGTTTGATAGAAAAAAATTTAAAAATAAAAAAAATATTTTTCAAGAGTTATATTTACGTTTTTCAGATATTTGCTGCACAAAAATTCAATCTTAAATTATAATTTTTAATTTTTAATGCATATTATGTTTGTAAATAACTCTCGCCCTAAAATATATTTAGTATCTAGTATCTACACTTAAATACTTTACAAAAATATAACGTTATATCATAGTATTTCTCCAGAGTGTACTATACCTCTATTATGGACGACACTTAACTAAGATAAGGTAGTCCATTATGTTAAAAAACGGGAGGGGTATCATTCTATCATGTTTTCAAAATCTTAATATTATATACATGTTCAAACAATGACTATTATGACCATTATCCAAAAACACGGGATAAATGTTAATACATATGCATTATGCATATGTTATAACAGATTTAGTATACATTATATAACATTTCTTGAATGAAATAATATAAAATATAATTTAAATAATGTGACAACATTTGTTAACCAAAACTTATTTAAAATATATGTGAACTTATAATATACTGATATAAATATTAAAATATTTAAAATTTAAATGCTAATACTAAAATTCTTGGATTTCATCGAACCAAATTTGTATTCAGTATATTACTGTTATAAAATTTTAATAATACAATATATTTTCATATTTATTGTGGGATTTAAATTTGAGCTACATATGGCACTATTTTTTTTTCAAATAATTATTAATAAATATTTATACATAATAACTATTATTTAAAAATATATAATATATTACTCGTTAGTCAAATAAATGATAAGTGAATAAATTTAAAGTAAATCGAAAAAATACACAACACATAGTACACAGTTATGTAAAATATATTTTTCAACTATTACGCAATGCTTATTATCTTGGCATGAAATGTAATTGAGTTTTTCAACGATACAATTTAGTGAATAAATTACTAATATTAAATTTTACCATCTTTCTATATTGTTGTGTCGGTAAATTACATTTTTTTTAATTTTTGAACACTTTCGTATCGTTATGATCTACGTGAACGAGTTGTGTATTGAGTAACGTGCCATCAAACATTTTGATACATTTATTGTGTTATTTATGGTCACATTAAACTGTGAACAACGTTATAAATGAGCTACATGTAGGTATAGAGACATAAAAACGAACTAGATTACAATCATTGTCCAGATAATGAAGCTACTGTTTTACTCGTAAATCGTATATAATTTGGAAACATGACAATGAATCTATTAATCCGTGATAAGATTTATAGAGATTTTCAAAGTTTTTTTTTTTATTATTCTTGTAAATATTATTTAAATTAATAACATTATAACTTTTATAATATTTACAGACATTTTTTTTTTTAACTTTTGTATTTCATTTGGTCAAACCGACAAATGAGATGATAATGATTCATTTGACACAAAAATGTTTTTAAACAAACCTTATACGATTAAATTACATTATTGATTATATGATGTTAGAACTTATAAATTCGCTTGTCTTATATTACTTTATTATAATCAAACACAGTAATATTTTGTCGATGAGAAAATATAAATTATAACTTGGTTGATGATTAAAAAAAAATGACGAATTTTTAAGAAAAAAAACTGGATGGGATGCATGCAGAAATCAGTACACATTTTTTTTTCAGAAACAATGTTAATTAATTTGATTTGCACAGCGAAAATTTGAATCACATTTTATACACGAGCACTAAATTTACAATACATTTGTTTTTTTCATTTCTAATCCGTGCCTATTATTTACAAAGTGAAATAAAATCGTATAGAAAATAAATTTAATCAAATAGAATAAATCACTTGCTACTACGCTATAATTAAAGATGAAACGAAAAAAAACGACATAAAACAGGAAAAAAAATCAATGGCTTACGTACTATTTAAACATAATATTACTATATAATATCATACATTGTATTGTGGAAGTCACAAAATATCTTTATAAACATAATCAAGAAGAAAAAAAAACAGTCTACAACATTATAATCATCGTTATTAATATCACAATAATAATATAACAAAACACTCCAATAAAAGGCAGCGATATTCGATTTGGAATAGAAATTAATCATCTAATCTTGAGCACGATATAGTGCAGGAATGTAAAAAAAAAAAATGAAAATAAATTACTATGTGTATAAAATATAATATAGTGACCATATTAATAATTAAATCAAACAAAGGACAATAAACATTCAATTTTGAGCTATTATATTATTATGTATTGTAATTTTTTTTTGGAAGATGACTAAATAATCAATAAATAAATAATAATAATAAAAAAAAACTATAAATCTGACGACACTATATTATATACATGTATGTGAAATGCATAGTATTACTCGTACAAGTGATAATCGTAAATAAATCAAATTTAACAATAATCTATTCGCGAAAAAATAAACAATATGAATCGAGAAGAACAAAATGTTAATAATAACGTGTTGAAATTATCAAACTTAACTTATTGCTTATATAAAAAATTAAAGAAAAATTAATAAAGAAGAAAAAACAACAATAACAATAACAACAAAAGGCAATATTCAAATAAAATTTTAAAAACATTTGTAAATTTATGGATTTAATTAATTTTTTTTTTTTGATTTTTTTTTTTGATTTTTTACTAAAATAAAAGTGCATTATTAAAATGTTACACGTGCGTTGAATTTACCTATAAGAAAATTGTTTACAATAATTATTGTTGTATATTTATAATAAAAAGTCACATTTTACAGACGAAAGAATTTATTGTGCCAAAAATCGATAGAAAATTAGGTTCAAAATATAAACAATTAAAATATTATTAAAACCCTACAAAATTGTAAGGTATACAAGTCACAAAAGTCTTAAAGAAAACATTTATTTGTACTTCTAAAATAAATTTATCATTATTATTATACACCGCCTACTAGATATACATTAGAATATATTAGGTAATTGTATGTTTCGATTTTTTTTTTCATTTTTTACCCGCGACGGGATACATGCGGAAGGCACTTTTTCAAATTATCCCTACACGACAGTGTGATTTTGTGAGTTAATGTTATTTTACATCTAAAAATTCGGTGCGTATAACAGACCTAAATTTGCACAGCCCACAAAGTAATAATCAATTAGTCAATTACCGTTGTATGTGTACGCGGTTCATCGCCAATCTAAGTGCACAGTTATTGTCTGTAGTTAAGAACACAATATTACCGTCGTTTTTATTTGTTTTCGATTTACAAACGATCTATTTTCGGTGTGGAATACCAATCGCAAATAGTCGTTTGTTTTGTTTAAGTTTGTACACCGCAAAAAAGACATCCCGTTAGATAGTCTGAGCGCGAAAAAAATAAAAATCATAACATTTCATTTAAGATCCCAGTACAAGCCCATGCGAATATGATTATTAAAAATGCATTTGAAATTGTTTACGCTGATTAGTGTTTTCATAGAAAAGACATTGCGAGCAATTGGTTTTATCATTTTTGTTTAAATTAAATACTATTATATTGTCGATATTTTTGTTTCCGATTTTTAAACATTGTGCATTATAGAACGTTTTGGTGTATTTGACTATAAAATTGCAAATATTAATAGTTGATTTTTATCTTTAACGGTTAATTTATAAATAACACACTCTGTTTAATTATTATTGGATATAGAAACTCATTATGATGTTCACTATTGAATTTAAAAATTTAAAGTATACAATCAAAAACGTAATTCATTTCGCTATATTATATTACCGACATTACACGATACCTTAAGTTCAGAAGTTTATCAAATTACTTATAAAATATTTATATAATATCTGATCTTATACTGAAGAAGGCACTAAATTAAGATAAAAGTCATTAAATTAAATTAGATGGTAGTAAACGTTTGGTAAAAGGTTATAACATTTCATTATAACTATAATAATAATAATTAGGTTAAACAAAATAATTGTAATGCACCACATTTAAAAACGAAACCCCCCAATTACTCTAGTCCGAAATAAGTTATGATTTACAACAATAAATCGAATTATTATCGTAAGTGATCGCATTATTCTTAATATTGTTCGAAATAATATGTGTTACTATAAAATGGATTAAATCAAATTGATGAAAAGAATTATCCAAAGTATTAGAGATATTTTAGGTATTTTCATCAATGAATAAAACATTATTTTATTTTTTTTTTTTTAATCCATTTTTGGAAAATTTTGATGGTAATTTATAAAAACAACGTAAATCGTTTAGTAACTTAATGATATTGTTAATGGTTTGTAGTTTAATTTTAGTTTGTTCGATTTTTTTGATTTTTTTTATTGAACTAGAGTTACAATGACCGCATAGGGAACTTCAGGGAGGAGAGACAACGGTCACGGGAGTATATTCTTAAATGAGAAAAAAAAAATCCGAGATATTCAAAAAGAAAGCGGTACGTTGGGCGATAATAATAATAATAATAATAATATTATAATTGTAACAGACGCCGTCTATCAGAGAAAAAATTCGACAGACGTGTAACAAAGATGTGACATAGAACATAAGATAATGTTCAATCGTACGACATTTGTTTGTCTTTTAGAGGATTAAAAATCAGGTAATACATAAAACACCGCGCTCCCTATCAATACTTTCGTAATCCAGCTCTCTCCCCCGCGAATGTTCATATTCCTAATTGTATTATTATTTATTAATCAGTTATTTGGGTACGTAAAATATTACAAGACAAAAAACAAAACGTAAAAATATACCAAAATACACACGCATAACAATTACAAAAAAAAAAAAAAACATCTTACGTCGTACACGATTTTAATACACTATAATGTTATATATATATAATATGTATATATATATATATATGTGTATATATCTATACATACATATTTATAATTTTATCATCATTGTACATACGCAATTGATTTTTTGTAATAATAATAATAATAATCATAATAATATCGTTATCACATAATAGTATAATAGTATTATTGTGATGAAGATAATATATTTTTATTTTTTTTTGCAGTGATCGGTATTATTCTGCTTGTGCAGCGTGCTTACAGGAAGTCGTTGGGCCGAGGCGGGCACGGCTTTTTGAGCGAATCAGTCCGGGGAAACGGCGGCGGCGACGTATCTCTGGGGCTGAACGGACGCATGGGTGGCAGTGCAGACGACGAAGACCGCGTCCTGGACTTGCTGCGTCGCCGCCGAACCATCGGTGGAAGTTTGGGTGTAGCTGGCGAACTTAGGTCGTCTGTGCTTTTAGTTCTGCACCCGGGCTTTCGTCCTGCTTCCGGTGTGTCTGGTGGCCGCAGTGACGAGATTGGAGAAGGTGATGGGGCAGGTGAGGCAATGGTTAATGCATCTAACTTTCCGACGATCCGCACCATCATGTCTTCGATTGCCGTTAGTCGCTGATTTATAGTCCGCACCTCATCTCGGAGATCAGACCGAAGGTCCTCGATTTTAGCCAAAACGTCCAGATCCGGCGGTGGCGGCAGAACCATTCCAGAGCACGGTGGCGGTGGTGGTGACGGTGCTTCCGATGCTGAGACCTGGTTCTGTTGTAACTGGAACTGGTGAGGTGGTGCCGGAGTCGTGGATTCTTCTTCCGGTTCTTGTACACCACTACCACCTAAGTTAACACTACCACCGACCCTTTCATCAGTCTCATCTATCGTTTCCTGTCGCTGGCTCCCAACGGCAACAAACGGCTCGGCAGCGGTGGTTGGCACTTTTTGCAGCTTCGGGAATACCTTGTGACCATTTCCGACCGACCGGCCGGGTGAGTCACGGACCTTGGCAGGAGCACTCTGGGCACTCACTACCGATGCGTCTGCTGAGTCTGAACTTCCACCGCCACCCAAGACTTTACCCCATTTAGATACCTTTTTGGGCGCCGTCACTGACGCTGTTGTTCTTAAACCCGTTGACGAAGTAGATGCTTGTTGCGGGTCTTCACTCTGTTGCCTGAGCACAAGAGGTAAGACTTTTGGACGACCACCGCCGACGCCGTCCGAAGCGTCACCGGTAGGGACTTCAGACTTGCTGTCATCGGAACCTGCCGTTACCGTAGATGCTCCCGGCACCGTTGCTGCACCCTGTTGCATCCCGAGGACCTGACTAGGAGCTCGATCCTTCCGAAACTTGGTGAATATTTTTCTGACCAGTTGATCACGCTGTTCGTCCAGTTGTGGTTCGTTTTTTCGCTTTTCAGCCAGTTCCTTTTCTCGGCGAACATCCGCAACTTTCCGAAATATTAACTTAAATGACAAAATCAAAAAAGTAAATTAATATTTAAAATAGATTGTCAATAACATAGCAGTAAGTTTCATCACAACCAAGCACTTACCCTATGCCGTAGGTTGTAAGTCAAAATGAGGTTCCGCGAAAATGAATTCGCAAACGCCTGATAGAAATCCAACACTTCTAATAACCGGTCACGCTTGATGGTGTGTAAGTCGCAATAGGTAAGAGCACGGACGTTCGCTGCGGATTGTCCTAGTGCAGTATCCTTCCAAAACGAATCACCAAACACATCACCCTTACCTTAATCAAAGTATAATTATATAAATATATTAGATCTACTTATTTATGATTTACTGTAAAACTAACCTAAAATTGCGACTACTTCGTCGTCTTGTATGACTTCTAGCGAACCAGTTACAATGAAGCACAGTGAGTCGATGGACTCGCCCGTGTGGAAGAGCAGGTCACCGGGGGCCGAGTGGCTCATTGTGAAGTGCATAGCCAGAGCGCGTAAGCACCCGTCGCTGGCCAACCGGAACGCCGGGTGCTCATTGAACACTTTTCGGTTTAGATGAACACATATGTCCGCCTTCATGTCTTTCGGACAATAATTTAACACCTAGCAAAAAACGACAATAAAAATTTTGTTTTAAAAACAAAAAACAACAATAATAAGAAGAAGAAGATAAAATGTGATCGCGTCGATTACATTTTATAATAATCACTACTGTTTTCTATCTGGGGATAAACGACCACGATGTCATTAGGGAGCCAAATTATTTGGGCGTCGGGCCATTTGGACTCCACTTCGTGTCAGTAATAAAATACTACGATAATCCTATCCACTTTGTTCGACCACAATGGAAATATTCATCCTATCCACCTACAGGTATATATATATGATTATTTAGAGGTTGATTTGTAAATTAAATTTTTGTATTGTAGAATTATTAAGTAAATAGTATTACTTTTACTAAAATATTCGACTGTAAAACATGAATATTGTGTTATAAGAACATCCCAGTGTGAAAAATTCATATATTGTAGATTTTTAAATAGCATAAGTACATCATGTTTTTATTATAAATACCAATAATTTCAATAGTTATAAATTGTGTTTGTATTAATCTATAGAAAAAAAAAATCTTTGAGTGGGATTAATATTTGTAATAAGCGTATTTTGAGTGTAAGAAATAACTATGATCATTTAATATTATACTAATACGCTTTGCTCTTTGGTTGCTACAATCACCCCTGAATTATATCAATTCCTTAGGATGTTTTATCAAAAATTATTTTTTATATTTAAATACTTATGAGTCATTTAATTCTTTACTTATTATTATTATTTTTATTATATTTTATTTCTCTGTAACCATAGTGGGAATTATACAATTCTGGAAAATAAAAATTTCCACACTTTTTATATAATACAGATATTATTGATTAATTTCCTATCGTATCTAGTTATTGATATTTATACCATAGTACCTGATAACATCATCAAATATGGTTGAATAATATCTTACAAATTTCAAATCGATTTCAAACTAAAAAATATATTCATATGAAAAAAGTAATAAACATAAAATATTAAGTGAATTTAAAGTGATTATTGGCCATCAAATCTAAATACTTATACGTCGTTTATTTTAAACACTTCAATGCGATAAAAATTACAATAACTGATTTATAGTATATTTTAAAATAATATCAAATATTCTGTAAACGGTTTAATGTGTTTAGTTTATTTAAACGTATGTTCAAAGTTAATTTGAACAAATGTAAATTAATTTATAATAAACAATTATACTCGATCTAAAAGTAATATTAATCTATAAGTAAATATGCCTATTTCTTATAAAAATTTCAGATCAAAATATTGTATAGGTTTTGAATTATATATAAATCCAAATATTTTTTTCAATACATTATTGTTTATTTAAGTATGTTAAAATCAAATTATGTACTATATCCTTTATATTGATTAACTTTCGAAATTAAACTAAATTTAATTTAATTTATTTATATTTTGAATTTAAGTTGATATTTAAGAACTTAACTAGTTATATAATATAAATTATATCTTATATCTTATTGTAAAAAACTCAAGTTTTTGTTCCACAACATTATTATTTTGATTTTAAACATTGGTTTTATGTTTAATACTGATTTTGAATAAGAATAAAGATATTATATTCATTGTTATTATTACTTAAATAATTTGTGAAGCTTTTTAGATCGTTTTCACCACATCTTCAATTCCTTTTTTTTTAAATTTCACCATAGTGAGTTATAAAAAATAATAATTTTAAACCTTGGTTATAGTCAATTGTTTGATAAGCAGTATATAAAAGTTAATGCAATTTAAACTAATATGATTTAGATTGAATTCGATGAAAATCGTTTTTAAAATACAATTATTTGTCATTTATTTTGTTTTAAATAGTATCGCAACACTAAAATATCATATCCTATTATAGTGAACCACTCTGCAATACCTTAGGTAGGTAATCAACGAGTTTACAATGTAATATAGCCTGCGGGTAGTCCTAAAATATAATAATGTAGTTAAAAGTTTTAAAATTAAATTTTCCAATTACGACCAGTATAATATTTTGACGATCATAATAATATTATCATATATTATCAATACCACGTATACGTTGGAGTGATTTAACTAGGGTTGGTTATTAATTCTATTTAATCCTTTGAGTATCCAAAACAAAGTATGGCTCCGTCCATTACCCAAAAGGGAACGCGCATAAGTAATAATTTACGTAAGCCGTACTTTATCCGTGTCCAAGCCCCGGGTCATTGCCCACGTGGACACCACATAGTCCATGACCCTCTCGGACAGCGCTTTCGGCACTTCGTGCAGCTTCATGAACTCTCTGACATTGTTTAGCATGTCGTGGTACTTAGCCGTGGCCGAAGTCATTTGCTGTATGATAGTGGTGACGTGACCGAAAATCGTAGCGTACAACAGCGCTGCAAGTATGATTTATTAAGTACACATCAATATCATAATATTATATTATATTATAAGGTATAAAAAATATTATAGTCTTGTGTTTTCATTAAAATTGATATCAGACTATAATAATTCAACTTGATCCTGTCAAAAAAACATTTTCTATTCGTTGTCGAATTCAGTGTGTGCTTTTGAAGTTGATAAGTGACATTAATTTGACAGACAATAGTTGCTCGTGTTTTAAATACTAATTAACCATAGAAATCAACCACACTATATCTATATAATAAACGGTATTTCTCTTATTAATATTTAAACAAACTAAATTAATGCAATATAATATACTCATGGAAATTACGTTTAAAAACGGATTTTTTTGAACGGTTCTTCGTTTATTATTTTGCACAATTCATCAAACTTTTTTGTTGTTTTGTGTGCATGGAGTTTATCAACAATGAACTTAAAAGCGAGTTTTTTTATTCATTTAATCTATAATTGTTTCATAAATATTTTATATTGTTTAGAAACAAAACGAAACGAGACGAGTAACGTCAAATATTGAAATCGTAAAATATTAAACACGTATATTTGAACAACAAGCTATCCATTATATAAATAAACGTATTGAACTATTTTGAAGTGTTTAAAACATATTTGTGTAAAAGCAGTTATTAAACATATTATAGTATTCGTATATACCTAATTAAACTGTCTTTAACCGTAAGGCGCGGATCGTCACAAGTCGCAGTTATCGTACGATATATTTTTTTTTTACGATCGCGATTTTATGATAGTATTTTAACCGTTCAAGAACAGTCTAAATAGCTGATAATGTTGGAGGGAGGGGGTGGAATTTATAACACTTACACGCAATGACCATCATGCATATGGTGAAGATCTTCTCGTTGTCGGTCTCTGAGGCAACGTTTCCGAAACCGACGCTGGTCATACACGACATGGTGAAATACAACGCGGTCACGTACATGGTCTTTCGAGGAGGGCCGTGCACTAGCTCCGTGGCGTTGGCGTGTTCCGACATTACGTACGAGTACGGATACTGCGTGATGTTTGCCAGCTTCCACAGCCACGAGTATTGATATCCATTCTCGGCATCGGACCGTCCTGGTTACATATTATTAAATTAATTAGGGTGTGTGTTTGTGTGTGAGTATGTATGTGTGAGAGAGAGATAGCGTATAACAAACATATGATTTTTTCAAAACAATATTTGATATACGTGTTTATAAATAGGTACCTACTATTTAAAAACAATATAATATTTTAATATCCTTTTTAGTAGTGATTTTTAATTTATGGAATTATACATAATATATTTGCATAATTTTAAACATAATAGATTATATTATACATATTACGTGTATGTACATTGCACATATTGTACAAAATATCGCGTGAAAGTCATTTCAAACGTCAATACACGATAAGACATTATATAAACCGTGTTCGATGGCTTTCGATACTCACCTATAGAATACCAAATACAGGCCAGCCAATGCGCCACCAGCATATAAAAGCACAGCAGCAGTATCAACATCGCAGCTCCGTATTCCAAGTACCTGTCCAGTTTTCGAACGACCCTGCCCAATCGTAATAACCGGACAACCTTCAAAGCACTGAATAGGCTTCCAATACCCTGCGGAATGAAAACGTTTCGTTTAGAAAAATTCACAATAGTTCACAATAGTTATTAAATTCTAAACTCATATTATGAAAAAAATATATATTGAATAACCATTATTAAGTAATTTTATTTTTATGAATATAAATACAAGAAAACAATCAATTAACTAATAATTTCTAAACAAGTTTGGTACCATTATGTATGTAGAATGGTATCATTAAAAGATATTTTATAATTCGTATATTTCTCATTTAAATCTGACGGTAGTAATTAGTTTAAAGATAATATCCACAATATTATATTAGTTTTTCTGTATTTTAATTGAATTATATCAAAGGTATAGCTAATGCGTCGATTGTTTACCGACATGAATTTTATTTTAAATGACATAAGATAATAATCATAATAATTCTATATTTATTTTATATAATATCATACTAATATATATATTTATAATAACTTAATACATATTACACACGTAATATGCATTATTACATCCAGCATTTCACTCGTCAGACAGGTGTGCTAAAATAGAATTTCCAGTATGTTAAATAGTGAAATGGCAGTGGAATGCATTATACGTTATCATATTATAATAACTATAATAATAATATAATATAGTATAATATTAATTTTTTAAAACCGTGATACTTGTATACCTATGCAATAATAACAGGTATAAAATAATTCGAATATTGTATTGTTGTCGGTGGCGGATGCACTGGTAAACGACAATATTATAATATCAGTAAACGCGTATTTTTTTTATCAAAAAAGTTTGTAACAATAAACGTATGCTTCGTGGTTAAAAAAACGACGTAATTCATAATATACATATATATGTGGTTAAATAGATGAAACAGATATTGATAAACAAATGGTGGAATGAAATCGTAATCGGGAAAATTTATGTAAATCTCTAGTAATTAGAGAATAAGAATAGTCAGCCTAAGTAGGTGAGGGTAGTTGTATTCATTATCTAATATTACTATTTTATTGTGTGTTTCTGATTTCATCATCAATTTGGGACGATATCACACGGTTTATGGGTAAGCAGCGTACCGATTCGCAGTAACTGATACTGATACATTTGTATACAGTTCTACAGATAAATTCTTTCAACTATCTACAACTTATAATAAAAAATATTACAGTTTTAAACTTATTATTATTTTTATCATCTTTAGAGTTCAAAGTGTAAGATCATACAGTAGTATAAATTATAATATGTACGTTTAAAATTAATCAAAGAGCTGAATTCAAAGTATATTGATAAGAAAGTACTTTTAAATTTTATTATTCACAGTTTTTTATTCTCATAATTTTGTAAGGATATTTTTTTTTTGTCTGAAAAAAATATTAACTTTGTGAAATTGATAAAATAGGTTTTTTCATAATTTACAAAATGAAAATATATAACATTAAACTCGAAGTCTACTATGTAAATAAATGTTAGTTATTAATTTAAAAATAACAATTTAAGAGTTTTATGAATCACTCTGTATATAATATAAACAACAATTTGGTAAGTATATCCAGGAAATTCAATATATCTACAATCATTTCATCATATCAAATGTAATCATGTAAAGTGCACTCCATATTAAAATCGATAAATATTTTATGCATTATTTATAATACAAAAAAAAATCGAATTCTGAGTATAATATGACTATAACTATAATAATATGGCGTAGTTACAATAATTATGAAATTTTATTTATGTTAAATTTTCTAAGAGTCAAAATCGTAGCACTCTTCAAATCAATAACTTTGTGAAAAATAACGAAAACACATTACAAACCTCGAGATTTTAAACGATAAAGTCGTGTCGCTTGTGCGACGTTTTGATTATGTATTTTATGCGTTTCAAAACATAACTTTTTTAATCAAAAATATCATGGCTTTGTAAATCATTCGCACGACGTCGTCTAAGATCAACACAGCGAGTAGAACGGCGTAGATAACAATAATACCACGAATGGAATCGGGATTTGCGCCATAACGTCTCGCAAATACTGCAGCAATAGGACTCGTCAAATCGTAAAGTACAGGAAGAAAAAAATTATTTCGTGAAAATATACGTGATATTACGATTTATTATAATATTGTCGTGCGTTGTCATAATAATATAACTCTGAAAAACATTATGTGCGCGCTGCGTGAAATCCTTTATCCTTCATATTACTCTATCCTGGCTGCAAATATTGTCAGTCGTAACTCGTAATCTGGAAACGTATCGCATTGTGCTTCATGTCCTACAAACGTGGAGAATTATAATAATATTATGAGGTACATACATGTGTAATGCGCGCTTGTCATATGCAATCGTAAGTCTTAGTAGAGAAAGTAGAGATATATTAAAAATATAGACTTGGACCATAAAAAAAAAAAAAAAAATATAATGTATAAACGTATTGTAACCATAAGAACTCGATTTTTTTCTACGACCATATATAACAAGTTTTAAATGTATCCTTCGCCAAAAGTAAAAGATTAATTGCAGAAGCCAGAAAGTTGTGTATTGTACTAAACACCGTATGCGTATTTTATTATATTAGTTTTAATAGTGAAACGCAAAGAGTCAAAATTTGTTCGAAAAATTTAGTATTTATACAGTTTTGATATTAGTTATGCAATTATAAAATCGTTATTTATAAAACTGTGCAATGATAATATTAATATCTACTTTATAAAATATATTAACGATCGTAAGGATTAACCATTGTTTAAGTATTGATATTTTTCTAGACAAGATAAAAATAGTAAATAAATCTTATCTGAGGATAGGTTTCAATTATTCTCAACAATTATATGTTAGAACCTCATACCGTGGAAAAGGATTTAATAATTCAGTAATAATATCATTAAACTAGGTACCGTTGCCACTGAACGTTTATAATATTGTTATTATTTACGCTGTAGCGTCGGTGATGATCGAGAGATTTCACATGCTTAAAAAAAAAAAACGCACAAAATGAATATATTATACTAATACGCTTGTAATAACACGCACGTTATACAATTCTATTTTTTTTTTTTAAAATCATTAAGTTGTTTTTATCTCGTTCTCTTAGCGGTTCTTCTTTAAGTCTTCGGAGCATAGTTTTACGTGTCTACGACACGATTTTTATCGAAATGAGAGGTCGTACGGCGGCCATTTCATCCCCAACACCGAAAACTACAGGATTTCATTATTTATTTTTATTCTATTTTTATAATAAGGACATTATACTGTATACATAAAAGAGCATTGCATAATGAAGGAAACCAGATCCAATTATTTTCGCTGCGCGACCTCACCCGCGATAGCGTCCCCCTCGATTGTTCCGTGTCTGCGGGTTCCAAATGAATCTGCAGACAAACAGCACAAACGCGAAACGTTAATAAAATAAATTGTACGACGGCAACAATAAAAAAAAAAAAGAAAAGAAAAAGGATTTCGGAGACGACAATAATATTGCTGCAGTCGAGCAAATACGGTTTGTTGTCTTTCATTGATCATAGACCGAGCAAACTAATTCGAATTCCCTCGGCAATGAATTTTTTTCCTGTCCACTCGCGTTCTTTGATAAAAAAATAAAACATTTTTTTTTCTCGTTTTGTTGCTGAAAAGAAAGTTATTTTTCTACGTGCTGCTGCACGTCATAGTAATATAATATTACTAATATTGTTACACGTTACCTACCGTCGTTTTAGAATTTTATGTCACACGCACTACACGTCGGTTGGAAAATTAATTAACCCAGGAGCAGTTATTTGAGGTGTATATATATATATGTGTGTGTATTCATAAAAAAAGTTTGGACAAATTTAATTAACAGGACACGTTAGTGTAGTAATGATATTTATACCGTATGCTGAAAGTTTATGTAAGTACCGTGTTTCAGGTCAAAAAATATATTTTTACGAATTCCATTTTGGAAACAAATTTACAAGTAACAGTGCAAAAATAGCGAACAATAATCAGGTCCTCAAAAAATAACCTTTACAAAGATATATCTTTGTTGATACTGCCAAAACACCTATCTCAAAATTTGACAAAATGAGTTTTTTGTCGATATTGGTAAATTAACACCGTATGGATATATTTTATTTAAGACTTTTTTTTGCGTAGACAACTGATTAGATTGTAAATAACATAAATGATAACACAATGTATATCAAACTTTGGGCGTAACAAAACGTATCTCATAAAAATTATATTGAAAAGCGCTGTTGCTTTCAGGACTCTTAAAAAAGTAGGTTTATTTTTTGATTTGTCTTAAATATTACTATAAAATTGCATATTTTATCAATTTCTTTATTATATTATGATAATTTAAAACGAATTTATGTTATAAACATGTATAATATCATTATACATAATTAGGTTTTATGTAAAAGTGTAACAAATCATAGTATTATAAAAAATGATGACTTCAATAAGTCATTATAATTTACAAAATATTAATGATATAAAAGTAAGTTTTGAAGAAATTGATACCATTTCCCAAAACATTGGAAGAAAACTTAGGGAAAAAGCCAATAAGGACACCTGGACTAGAAATTATGCAAAGTATAAAATAATGCGAGGAGAGGCCTATAATTTAGGATATAGAATGAAGGAAAAACAAAGCACCATCAGTAATGTTATCATTCGCATTTTAATTTATCTCCTGACGAATCTAAAAAAAACATATTATGATGTTCAAATAATAGTATTATATTATTATTTATTATTATTGTTTATTACCTCTACTAGGAATATCAGAAATTTTACTTACATCGTGGCTCTAAGAAATCTTCACTGAAATTATGTGTAGCGATAACGATCGCGTCGTTTGTGAGGGATTCGACTGGAATATAAATTCGATGAATTTGTCTCAACAGAATTGTTTGAAAAATACGATAGAAAACGCCGCAATCAAATTTGTCACATCATACAAACATAAATTCGCATTTACCGAGTAACTCAGAAATAAAATCGGTAGCGGTATTTGTGAGTATATTTGATATTATATAATATTATTGATATGAAGTGTTGTGAGATCTTCTAATACGGGAATCATATTTATTTTTTTTTTGATATTTATATTGTTCGCTAAGTCAATGAATCACAGTTTTTCGCCCGAGTTTTGATTGATATACATATACATCAAAATAACTGATAGGTTTTAAGGCCACATCAGGTACAAAATTATATTCAATTAAAAAAAAAAAGTAAAGTTATAATAAAAAAATGAAAATCACTTCTAGTTTACAACGATGATACACATGGCGTAGTATGGAATATTATACATGAACATGTAAGAGGTAGGACTAGCAAAATCTTATCAAAACCATTTCCGGTTTGAGTGAACATAAAGATCATCTAACCTAAAAAAAAATAAACGGGCTTCATTTGGACCTCGTGTGGATCATAATAAATATAGAGTTTAATGTTGTTCAGATTCCGATTGTGTACTTTTCGTGGTTAAAGTACTTTGCATAATAATATTATTGTTGTTAATGATATTATTACAATATTATCATCAGCATCACGCATGCCGATGAAACTACAAAGTTCTTGGTAAGCCATTGTTCAAAGTTTAGAAAACAGGATGTTTGGTCTGCATCGCAAAACTGCGCTCGGACAATCGTGGATATAATATACAATAACAAAAGCGAGAGCACGTGAAACACTTAAAGAAATTAGTCGAATGGCCTGGAGGCAACACGCTTATATTTTTAGTCGAAAACGTTTACACGCCACCACCGTCGTGTAACATACTAGACACTGGTGCGCGCACTTTTATGTATAATATCATATAGGTATATGGTAAAGTATGATTTCCCCCGAGACCGGCAGCCTTACGCTATTACCCGGGATTAACCAGCCGAATACCCGTTCTGATAATATCGGATTAACCCGTGTGTACAGTAGTCGGCTGGCGGATTAATCGCCTCGACCTACGGTGGTTATTAAATCGTTGATATTTCCGGTGAAACGGCGTTTGGCGTCCGGTTCGCCGCGAAGACGTCATCCGTTCCGAGTGTCGGGTCGGTGAAGATTTCGCTAGTAGTCATCCACCGTTCTCATTTACCAGAGAAACGATATCGGCGTTGTTGTAAACCGTAATACGTATATTAAAAATTGTGTTTTGGTCAAATTTTATACAATATGATTGTAAAATAAATGGTATTTTCATTCGGGTCCTTGTTTTGAAACAGTGACCGATGACCGCAGAACAAAAGAAAAAAACAAACATTGAGTAGGTATGGGTACACTATACATAATATAATATAATATATATACATATTGTTATACATTATCCACTTTGCGCTTTATATTTTTGTCGACACTGAAGTATAGTCATTAAATTAATTTGTTTTTATAGACAACGCAACTGTGGTAAATAATAATAAGGGTGAAAACGAGAACTCTCATTAAAACAATACCTCCTTGTGTGGTGTATGCATGCGAGGTAACGTGAAAATGTCTCGTGTTTCCTCCTCGGATTGTCCTCACTACCGTCATACGTATAACGTACCGCAGTCATACGCATGCGAACGAGACTATACATAATTCATTATAATAATAATATATGATATGACACAACAAGTGCGTATACAATATTAATAATCCAGCGCGACGGTAGTGGCGCGAAGCTAAGTAAAAAAAAAAAAAAGCGTAGTAGCCGCGAACGTATAAAAACAGGAGCCAGAGTTTTGAAAAACCGTCTTAATTTATGTTAATCCATTGTCCAGCCCTACAGGGCAAACGACTGAACATATAAAGTCGTATAAGGTATCGATCGATCAGAAATATTGTGCAGATGGGAACAGAAGAACTCGCAAACGGATTGGTTAGAGAGTTTATAGGTTAAAACCAAAAATGTTCAAGCACTTTTAAAATTGATTTTGCGTAGGTATACAACGAAATATGTTTGTCCCCCGATCCATCACCTTATCAATCCTCACTACTCTCATCGCAACAGTGGCGACGGCGACAATGACGGTCTCTCGGATGCCGGTGAATATAATACTAACATAATATATTATATTAAATATATGATATAATAATATAATAATATTATGATGTAACGATAGCTGGATTATTATTAGGTACTAATATATACACTATAGTCCATAGTACTATACAGTCAAAATCGCGACTTATTTAAAAAAAAAAAAAATAGCTGATATCACATCAAAAACACTTTTTTATAACTCCGTGTAAAAGCCAAGTTAAAAAAATAAATAAATTTAGTTATGATTAAATCTTTAAAAGACGTGATACAATATGGAAACGAAGTAAAATGCCATTTTAGAACATTACAAATACCTATGACGACAAATAAGATCAATTGTTATGTAAAATACTTAGTCAACATAATATTGTTTATACATTATTAATTATGAAAAAAACTATAGTGGTTACTTATTTATATTTATTTAAGTATACTTCTACGTTTACCAAATAGTTAAACAATATGTTGACTAAATATTTAACATTACAATTTACAATTTATCTGATTCGTCGTCATAGGTATTTGTAATATTATAAAATGATATTTTACTTCGTTTCCATATTATATTACGCCTTTTAAAGATTTAATCATTACTGAGTTTATTTTTTTTAACTTTGCTTTTTTTTACATGGAGTTGTAACGAAGTGTTTTTGATGTTATTATACACACTCGACGTGGTGTCAATATTCATAATATATTCCGCTATTCACACCACCTACGACCACAGATATTGTGTGTGGCACGAAATACGTATAGAAATTGTTAAAATAAGTGTATAAATATTTTTTAAACAAAACATTTTTTTTTTCAAAACGTGGTAAAAATTTAACAATTTTTTAAAATATATAAACTATTTTAATACATCGTATATACATGAACACAGTTTATCCTCATCATTTAATCCATTATTAGATAAGTATATTATGCTGTCTTAAAATTCAAGGAAGTCTATTAAGTTCTGTACCAGAAAATTGTATGTTTAGATTTAATTTTTAAAATCATTGCATTTTGGAAATCTTCGTAAATTATCAAAAATGAAACTTCTGAAATTTACCAACACTAGCAATGCGTTTATCACATTATTATTTTGATGAGTAACATGGCAATTTATAATAAAACTTATATAATATCTGCAATGCGGTGTAAAATAATTGGGAATAGTATAAGTTTGTACACGAAACATGGTAGTTAGAAATATACATAAACGTTTGTTCCTAGAGTTTCTACACAGCGTTAAAATTTAAATATTTCATCTTCTACAAATGTGCAAAACTAATTTCGTACCCATCTCTATTTAGACTTACGTATAATACTGTTATTCATTTAATTGTTATGAACATAATTAATATCTGTTTGTTTTATATGAACAATTAGGTATATAGCAATATAAACCAAAAAATCAAGTATATGTACATTCATTTTTTTAAATTTAAAAAAAAAATATGTTTTTAATAATATTAAATATTACTCACGACGAAAACGTGGTTATTTTTGTGGTTAAAAACAAGTGATTATTCTTGAATACAATAACAAGCTATTTTTTAAGTATTTTCAATCATTTTCTTTGGTACGTTTTAATTTACAGTTCCTTTTTGTGTGAACGTACTTATATACATTTGTAGAATAAAGTATTATTTTTTCTACGGTTTCTATGATATGGGTTATAATATTTTCGATAAAAATTAGAATTTAAATGTACGTGAAAACGTTCGCTGTTAAACAGCTAAAAACACAAAAAAATTGATTTAATTGTTACCCCAATATCTTAAAATAATCATTAAAAACATAAATAGTTATATACTAGTGTAAAGTAAAATTATCTCATATACTCATATATTATATTTTATTGTGTTTACCCGCTACGGAACTCTCTCCGAAAATAATACTCTTATTAATATGAACTCAGATTGATTCACAAGTGATTGATGACTGCGGTTCATCGTTCAAAGTTGTTGAATAATATACGCACTACAAATGTCACACATCCGATCCTTAATATGGCTAACTTTTATTCGATTTTTATTTAACACTTCACCAATCCATCATTTATATTGTATAAAAATACACGATACGTAACTCATAGTGTTATATGATGACAACGTGTTTTTGTGATCTTGGTAAGAAGTTCTCTGTCTAAATTTTTATATCTTATACAATAATAAAATCAAAAGTCCACCTAATAATAGTAATATCCACCTAAAAAATATTTCTTGCATTAAAATCGTTTAAGTCATATTTTTTGGTTTCAAATATATTCAAAACACGCTTTGAAAGAAAAGTATTTGAAATATTTATGTTTTGATTTAATTTAAAACAAATACTAATATCAAGTTTCCATCCAAGATTATATTTTTAACATTTAAACACGAGTAAAATACATAGGTATTTAATCATCATATCTTAAAAGTATCATGTAAAAATACATAAAATATTATAAATTTACAAAAAAAGTATTTCAAATGTATATTATGTTGAAATAAAACCAAAACATAAATCAATTATTTAGCTAAGTGCCAATAATATAATATGAATTTTTTTGTATCTGGAAATATTTGTTATTTGGATTAAATAGAATATGAATTTGTACATGAGATTTTTATAATAGAGATTTATAGCGCATTAGATATTTCGATATTAATTTGACTAGATTTTAATTCATCTATATTAGAATATATTTTTAACAGACACCTAGTCACCGTGCGTGAGTAATGGGTAAGAGTATCTTTTATTTTTTTCGAAATACTAAGAAGCACAATGTTCTTTAGACTTGAAGTAGATTCAGCATAGATTTAATTTTATCTTTATTATACTATATGACGGGCTTGAGTTGAAATAATGGCGGGACTTTACGAAACAATATAGCAGCCACTAGTAATAACCGCGATATCGTATTATTATGCAGTCGCGGTGGGCGTTATATTGTGAGAAACACCGATTACGGGTCGCAAACAGTGTTTTGAATATAGTCGATCATGATTATCACGCCTACAACGTGTACATATCAATGCGGTTGGTGGTTAGAATTTGACAACACCGTATTTTGAACTTTCAAGTTTCAGTAAAAGATATAATGTATTGGAATTAATCGGTAAACGTTTTTACCCATAATGACACTTTTAAAAAGTTTGTTATACAATTTCGAAAACTTTTTTTTGTGTTCAGTAGACTGTTCGATTGAATCTCGAGAGGGCTTAAGACTTGAAAAATACATCTCAGTTGGAGTACTCGCATACAGTAATAATAATAGGACTTTTAACATTATTAAAATATTTTTATATCAATATTATACTGGTCGGACGTGTTTGGAGGAGATTTTCACGAGATTTCAAGAGCAATCTTGGCCATTGGCAACGATTTTAATTTTGAAGCGTTTTAAGCTCGTTCAACGCAGAGAATAAAGTGTCTACTTTGGATTTCTGAGGAGTGACTGATAATTGCTAAATTGATTGACAACAAAGTTTTGAGGGGTGGTGCAGAAACCATCTCTGAGATTGTGTTACATAGATACCTCACGTAATTTATCTCCTTAATTTCGATTAAGAATTTTGAGTTGAAGTATTTAGATTTTTATGTCAAGTTGATAAGTTATGATCAATCATTTTATTTATTATTATTATGAAGTACGAGCTTATAAAAATTATTAATTATTGTTATGGCCTTGAAGTGTGATGGTAAATTTGTAAAAGACAATGATTAATATGTGATACGAAACGGTAAGATACGCACAAAAAAATAATTAATATTTTTAATAATATCATTAATAAAAATAAAGAGTACAGGTATAAACCACTATAGAAAATCGGTGTAAAAGTCCTTGGAAATCATCGGAAATGTTTTAAAAAATGTTAAAATATAATATATTCAAGTATGCTCATATCTTTTTTTTTATACATATATATATAAAATAATTTAATTAAACACAATTGTATTCAACAATATTTACATAACTAGAAAAAAAGACTTTTGATGCATAATAATTATTCTAAGAACCGTATAAAATGTCCATTAGCTGTGATTAATATTTTCTATTTTAATAATACCTATCAGTTTGAATGAATTAATTTCAGTTTTATGAATCAAAAATTTAAGAAAAACAATTTTTTATCATTTAAATTGTCACAGTATAATGTATCCATCATCAATCTATATTAATTATCCTACCTATATGTTTCATTTTTCAATTTCCTTAAACTTGGATCAAAATTATAAAATAAAGTAATATTGTGTACCGTTACACTCAGGAGCTATAGTTCGCACTAAGAAACAATCGGAAACAATCTATGAACCAATTTTCATTTTATAGTAATTCATAATAATAAGTTAGAATCTCATAAAAAATTAAAAAAATATTTCACGAACTATTAATTGTAAATTAGTAACCCGGAGAGTAACATATTATAAGACCACGTTAATTTATTACACATATTTTTTGAAGGCATAAATATATAAAAATTTGCATTCCGATCTTAATTTTGCAATGAAAAAAAGCAAAAGACTAAATGTATATCAAAACATTGATTTATTATTTTATTTATTGTTAAATTGTGGGTGTTATCCAATTAGAACAAAAATATTATTTAAAAATACATCGATATTTTGATATTTAGGTGATAAGTTTATAATATATATAATATATATATATAAAAGATGGCATTAGACAATTATACACAAACATATACGGAGGCCAATCAGTGAAAACATCCGTTAATATGAAAATAATTATCAAAATATATAGTTCTAAAATAAATCGATTTTATTATTCTTACTTATTATTATTAATATTATTTTGTTATCTACCTAATATTAAAAAAAAAAAAATTAAAAAATCATTATTTATTACTAAAATAATACAAGATAGTTACTTTGATATTCACCTTCAACACGATCAAACAAAAATATACGGTTATTAACATTCATCCTCCAATGTATATTAAAGTAATAGTTAACAATGTAATTATAATTTTGGAGTTGTGAACCAAACATGTTTTCTTATTGATAAAAACCCACTTCAAAAGTTTTCCAATCTACAGCTACGGAAATATTTCATAAGAAATAATAATATTGTTTATGTAATAGGAAGCTCTTCAACTATATTACCCACGATGCATAAATTCCTAGTGGAATATTTACAAAATTAAACCGTTAAAGGTCGACAAATTAATTATGCATATTCAATATTTTTGTTTTATATTACTTTTTAAATAGTTAACTATTAAATACGTGTATAATGACACAAAAAATGTTTTATTTAATCAAAAAAAGAATCCATGAATTATACAACGATACGTTATGGTACGCGTAACACGTAGCTACGTGATATTTAAAACGCGTTCACTTAAAATTTGGTAACAATCGTCAAATAAAATCGGTGATTACTGATTAATATTGATTTGCATATCACTCGAAATCATTGCTCTATATAAAATTGATCCATACGTAAATACTTTTTCACGAGCTTCTTTCATTAAAACTCATGAACTATGAATTATACTATAAATGTTGACCTTTAGTAATTACTTAAATTATCGATTATTTATAGTATGATATAATACAACACGTCTTTATTCTCGATAAGCGATATTGGTAAATATGCTATAACTCACCTCTTCGTCGTGGTCGAATGCATTGAACACGTCGTACGGCAGACAGGACAGCAGGTCGATAACGAACCACGACCGGAGGTAGTTCATCCGAATGACTTTTGGGTCGGACACGACCTCGCCGCCGGGCCCGACGAACGTGGTGTGGAAGTTGAGCACGATGTCGATGAAGAATATCACGTCCACAATGGAGTCGACCACCAACAGGGACACGTCCTCGCTGGTCTTGTTCTTGAACGCCACGTTGTACGGTACCATGATGGCCGTGTAGAACGTCAGGCACAGTATGACCCAGTCCCAGATCGCCTTGAACGCGCAGTAGTGCAGCAGGATGTGCGGCGGTGTCTTCGGCGCCTCTTGCCTGTACTGGGGCATTACGTCCGCGTTCAGGCTCATCATCTGCACAAGACCAAAGTATACACACACGCACGCACAGACACCCCGTCGGCTCAGTCAAGAGCCGCGTGTGTCTGGGAGGAGATGACCGCAATTTCGGAGTTTTACCCCCCTCCCCCCCACACTTCTTCGAAAATCGCCTAACAATTTCAACCGCAGGAAAAGTCAATTTATAATAAATTTTCCATTTTGGTTTTCAATAATTTTATCGGTATACAAAATTTCGTGGAAAATATTATTATTTACTAGCAGAGAGATAATTAATGAGATCGTGATCATTATATTTTTTTCGTTAAAGTTGTAGAGGTGTATCATGGTATTATAATCATTAATCTATGATCTATATACTTTATCGACTATGTATGCATGAAAAACAAATGGGAAGAATAAAATAAAATTTGATATTTCAATACATCATAAACTTATACTTACTGTTGTAGTTATTCAAATGAATATATATTTTATATTTATTTTTGATTTATCAATAATCATAATAATATTATATTATGAGTACTACCTGGGATAGTGGCCAACATAAGTTCAGTATTTTTTTCTTTTGTATGAGCGTAAATATCATAAATTTTAATCCCAAAACTGATAAAAGTTAATTTGACCTCATTTATGTTTGGTAAAAGTAGTGTACAACGATGTGTTATCTTGTAAGTGAAAAAAATATACAACAATTGTTTAAAAAATACCATTGATATTAAAACAAAAATTAATAAAAGGAATAACATTTTCTCAACATTAAACCACGTTACCTATACCTTTAAAAACATATTTGAATTTTGTCCTTTTAGTTCTCGGTTTATTTATATTTACCATTTTATAATAATGAGTTGGACTTGATTAATTGTCATAAACAAAGATGAAACTGAAAATTATTATTATTATTATTATTTTTTTTGTGTTACTTGGCTCGTTAAGCTTTTATATTTTTGTTAATCAGCTCGCTTTGATTCGTGACGGTGACGTAATTTTCCGGTCTACACATAACGTTTCAAATATATTAGTTTTCGACTCATCGTTCTCGGCAACGTGAAGTTTCAAAAAGGTCATTCCTCAAAGGTCTTTCGTGATGGTCACGTTCTTGTCATAAAAAAAAAATGTCTCGTATGTGTTTAAGGAACGTGCTCCGGTAAAAGAAGGGTGGGAGATACAAAATTGAACACTGAATGGACAATAACGACCAACATAGTTCGATTAGCGAGGATGTTATATATTATTGTAGTTTTTTGCGCGCATAGGGATTTTACGGGATCGAGTATATAATAATATCGTCAAGGAAAGAAAAAGCAAATTGATATCGAAACGTCCGACTCAGCACTAAATGAAATGTCTACAATAATACATAATAGTATATACTGTATACGAATTTATACGTTTACAGTGATAAAATACGATTGCAATTTTTCTTCAAATGCATAAACATGGTAATAGATCAATATTATACTGTATCTTTAAGTCGTGTACGAATGTTTTTTTTAATGAATACAGGTCAACTTTACACAACAATTACTAAATATACTAAATTTATACTAAAAAAAAATTACAAAAGAGTTGTTCTTACTGTTCATTAAAATGAAATATAACCCAATAATCATTAATACTTATTAATTTAATAAAATATTATAAAATATTAAAGGAATGTAGTTAAACATTTTTTTTTTCATACAAAAAGTTGATAAAACGATAAGTGTGTAAATTTTTCTGTTAAAAATTAATTTTCTCTAACTTTTAAGAATAGATTTTTTTATAAACAATAATTTATAATTTATTTGAATTTAACACATGTATTAAATTTCCCTATTCAATGATTAGCTACACGACATTTTTATACATACCATATCTATTTCAAGGGTATATTTGTAAATTTGTACGTTCAATCATATTTTAATGTTCATAGATCATATTTTATAAAATAATAAAAATTGAATACTTGTAAGGTTTTTTTTTTAAAATATGTTAGCTTCATTATATTTTGCCTTAAAACACGGACTAAAGTTATAATATAATATTATTATACTAGAATGCTGGAATTTCACAAAAACATATGAAATCGATATCGTTATAGCAGGCGGGGAGGTAATATTATTATAATTTATAACATTCACGTTGTCCAGTGGGCGGCTAATTCACGTAATATTTCTTAATTAATAAGCTACAGCGTGTTATACGCTTAAGGGTTACGTAAAGTCGTTAAGCAAAACGTGGTGTCTAGACCTGATATAATTAAAGGAAACGGGACATTTATTTTACACATTTTCATTAGTTAAAATACGCATTATTTTTTAACAAATTTGAGTAGAAAATAGCATTTTTTTTTTCTTTTAATTATAATTTAAGTTTAAAAAATACGACTGAAATATTTGATATAATAATAAGATATTAAGATGTCTAAACTTTTTAATTATGTAATCAAAATTCATTTTCAAAATCAAAAACCCGCTGTACACAATTCCCACAAAACTTGTCAAGCCAGCATCAGTTTTTAATTGTTTTAAGTGTCTCGTAAACAGAGTTTGAAATATAGACTTTGAAACGTTACGTCTTGTGCTATCACGTATAGGAAAGTGTATTGTCATGTGTCACCGATAAACCATTAATTTGACCTGTTGGAAATTGGTCTCCCAAGATACTCCCCCACACAAGTAGACCTATGTTCATTTTGTCGCTTGTTAAAATTTTATAAAATACGATTTTATCGATTATACATCTCTGTAAGAGGGCATTCGTAGGCCAATCGTGTAGGGTTAAATCAAATTATTTTATCGAAGTTAATGGGAAGGGTTGTTAACATGCAATTTTCAACACGTGTTGTTCAGGACGATTTTAATTTAATCTTTAACCCACAATTTAAATATATACTAAATCCGATGGTTTAAGTTCTAATTTTTACTTAACAGTTTCAAAATAAAGGATGAACATTGTAGTTATCGTATCTAATGTTCTATGAAATAATCTAAACATGTTTAATGATATCTCCCAACAAATAAATATAAGATTTCTGATTACTATATTATTTATAGAAACGTACCTATACTGTGCTTTATACCTAATATTTGATTACCTAATTTAAAAATCATCGAAAACAATGAAATTACTGATTTCTAAAAATCAACTAGTACTTCACGATTTTGTTGGAAATAGCACAACACCCTTAGGGAGAGACCTATCGAGTTTTCTTTGTGCATCGTTCTCCACGGTAATATATATACGCTCAATCGCCCTCCACCGTGTCCGGATATAATAGCCGTTTCTGCTGGTCACGGTGTGGTGGTTCAACAATAGGCGATATAATAATTAATGATCGTCGAGTGTGAACACCTCTCTATTCGACACACACGAAACAGCAATAATGATCACGACAAGACGTTTATCGAGTACCTGCGTGAAAAAAATGGTACAATCCATCGCCACCATAGAAAAATCCCAAACCTACCTACAGATCTAACTTATTGTGGTTGTGACGTCTATTTCCGTTAATATATATTTATATATGCCCATGCAGTTGAACTGCTAATAATTACGTTTTAACCTGGTATGATTGGTGTTAATAACTTTCAATCGTTATAAAAAATTATGTTTATTAAAAAAAATTACTATATTAAATTAGAATCATTGAAAATATAAATATTCATAGTTTTATATCCTTCATATAGATCAAATATAAAGTAAGTTGTCAGTTCTAATATAATATGTTGTTAATTCCGATGGAGAAGATGCGTCGTTGAATTTTATGAAAGAACATAATTATTTATTTTAATATTACGTTCTACAACTGTTAAACTAAATTAAAAACAGTGAATGATAAATATTTAATATAAATGTATATATAGATATCATTTAAATGAACAATGAATTATTCGTTTGACTTATTTTTATCTCGAAAATAAATAATCTGTAGTAAATGTCATCTTATTATAATTATATCATAAATTGACATGAATATTTATTTAGTGTTTGAATTTTATTATATAACCCAATAATGATTTTACATCAATATCTTTAGGGCATATTAAAGTGATTAAACGTAAGCGAGATGATTGAGGGTGAATTTAAGAAAATGTTAAATATGTCACTAAAATAAAAAAAAATGTAGATATAATGGACTAGTCGAGACATAAAGCGAGGAAAAGTTAAAGACAATATTTAGTGTTTTGAACCTATATAATAATTTATGAAATAAAGAAAAAAAACGTCAAATCTTTGGTGATATTATCTAGTACACAAAATTATATTATTATGTTGAAGCCGCTTTCGATTGTAATTGAACGTGAATTAATAAGTTTTTTGTATACTCATTGATACAACCGAGTAAAAAAAAGTTATCTTCAGATTTCTAATTAGTCCGGTTCATTTTGAATTAGATAACATGCTGATAACAATAATGAACTGTATTTTGCAAGGTTCGAAAATGTTTCTTTTGCAAATGAGAATAAAAAAAAATCATGATTTTTAATTTCCTATTTTCGGAGGATTTTTGTTTTAACTCGGCAATAATTATCCCTAAATTCAGCATGGTAATAGGAGATTTTTTCGTGCATTTCTAGATTGACGATCAAGTTTTAAAATATTAATCCAAATGTGAAAAATATAAGATTTTAGAATTTATGAGCTTTTCGTTAAGTTGACAATCGTTATTATTTTTAATCGAGTACGGTACAATAAACACAAAATTTCAATATTTTAATAATAATATAACATTGTTATTAACTTTTCTCGTTTCTCTATATTGTTATTGTTTCAAAAAGCTTATCTTTATCAGAGTTGACATTGTATTGTTATTCAAAAATAAATACACTACAACTAACACTGGTATTACAAATAGTTTCATTGTTGATATTTGATGAACTTCCTACGGTTTTCTTTGTTACCTACATATATATTATAAATATGATGCTAAACAAAATTGAATATCAAAACCTGTCGCGTTATTAATAATGTTTTTTGCGTTAGTTATTGTTGTTATTATTATTACCTATTATTATTTTTTAAATCAAATAAAATAATAATTTCATTGAAATAATAATGAAATATTTTACAATTTATTTTGTATTAACGTGACCAGACCATAATAACATAATTTGATATTTGTGCCGAAAGACCTGAAGGTCGTTTTTATCGTGTTGTATCATATTATTATAGTTATTATTCTTGTATAGGTACTCAAGTATAGTCTTCGTTGTCTAATTATTATATTATATAATATAGATGTCAACGATGCAAACTAACAGGCATTTTTAAATTGTATAACTATAAACATTTGTTTACCCTATATATTATAATTTTACGAATAGGTTCCTAAGGTGTTTTAAATATATTTGGGGAAAGGTATTTAGATAAAAGATCTAATACATCTAATTAACTCTGGTAACTATTACAATGCAATAACTTTTGTTTGGATCCATATTTAAAAGTAGGTATTTTATATTCAATATATAATAATAAATAATATTGTGATAATAATAACAATAATAATAATAATATATATTATATAATCTATGTTTATATTTTAAATAATTAAGTTTAAAACAAAAGTAATTGACCGTGGAGTCGGACAATTGCATTCGTAATTTGTTTTTGCTATACTCTGTGTAAACCATGTGCCATGGTACAAAATAAACGAATAAAAATATTTGTGTGACATTGCACATACATATGATATTTCTGACGAAAAGTACCTACACGGGTCATATAGCAGTCGTCTCCTCCACCGTGCGTTGTGTTTACCCCACTAACCTTCCCAGTCCAAAACAAACGATAAGTCGTTTGAATATGGACTATTATATACGTATATTTGTATAATACAACTAAATATCAGTGGCATAGATATAACAGGATAGTAAGAGGGAAAATTGGTGGAAGCAGATACGTATAAAATACGTTTAGAAGTTAAGAACACGTCTTATCACATAACTATACCACTGATTTAGACATATAAAATTCAGGGACTAGAACCTTTTATTTTTCGGTTTCAGTACTTGAAATTATTTCATTGAACGACTCTGGTTCTGATTTTTAAAATAATATTAATTTATTCAGCGTTACGATTAGAGCTCAGGTTATTTAAAAATATTTAATTTCAGTACCGGTTCTCAAATTGTTAATGGTATTTGGTTTTCTTTTCGGTTAGGTTTCCAGTCCCTGAATAATGCCGATGATTCTATATACACGAGTAGGTAATGATAAAAATCAAATAAATGGTTAAATTTTGTAGTACTCACGTGCGCTAAATGGGACTGGACATGTCTGGTGGAGTCCTTGATGGAAACGGGGTGCGACGAGAACTGCGACACCAGTGTCTTGCTCCTGGTCACGGACCGGGCCAGCTTGGCAAACTTGCTCAGGCCTGCTAACAGATCTCCTGGTGTTGGGCAAGGCAATGGAAAAACGAAAACAAACGGAAAAACACACTCAACATGCACGTCGACAATGTAAAAATATGAACGAAGGACAAACGTAAACAAAAAAAATCATAAGCAAGGCATTAAATAACAAATAATACAAATAGTAATAATGATGATATAATGTACCTAATAAAGAATCCAGTTTTAATAATCATATAAAAGATGGGTTGAATCGGATTGTCGTTTATTTAACAACTTAAAATCTCACTTGATATTTTTCTTTTACAATAATCCTAGAGTTAAATGGGCTGCATAGTACTTGCATCGTCAAAAACAGTAATAGTAATAGTAAAATAGTTAGGTAGTAAATTAAAAAAAATGTTGTATAAAAGTACATAGCGTATAACCTACTCATATTGTTTACGACAATATTATATTTAATTTATAATGATTATTTTTGCTTGTTATTTTTGTGAAAATATAATTATTATCAAAACTCTTTAAATACACAAACCCATCCTAGATATCAATATTGATAGATATAAGGACGTAACTAGGTTTAAAAGTGATTGGAGGCGGCAAATCATTTATAATCAATTCTAAACCTTCTGTATTTCAATTTGCCTATAATTTTGGATACAAGTTGTAGTATGCAATGATTTGAAGGTACCTACTTTAAGGATATTATATTCGATATCGATTCTATAATCGTTATTGTTATTGTCACTGCTTGGGAATGCCAGTGATCCTACACAAATTGAACCCGAATTATGGTTTGATAAATATGTATTTACCTACCATTTAAATGTACGTTATTTGATTTTAACTTCGATAAATAGCGGATTTTAGAAACAAATAATCAAATTGACCATTTTAAATGCCAACAAAATAACATTGCAACTTCTTAAGTGTGTTATATAATTATCGGACAATATCGATGCCCATAATGTTCACAGTATATTTAAATAGGATACATATTATATAAATATAAACTCATTCTGTTTATTTAGAAAACAAAATAATGTTTATATAATATATGTGTAAATTATGTATTTAGCTTGTATTTTGTATGTATGGACAAT
Source organism: Aphis gossypii (assembly GCF_020184175.1). Taxonomy (NCBI): domain Eukaryota; kingdom Metazoa; phylum Arthropoda; class Insecta; order Hemiptera; family Aphididae; genus Aphis; species Aphis gossypii. Next base: position 41,676,607 of record NC_065530.1, on the reverse strand, counting down.
CATGGTGAATCGCTTCAAATGGATTTTCGACCGGAAAACGCCTTCGATGCGATTGTTTATTTTGACACGACATCTAACGTTGTAACGCTCTGTTTCGAAATCGATATTCTGGTTTAATATATATATATTAAGTTGTTTTTTATTTTCAATTTTTTTTTACAATCGTTTCGTATCCGACCAAAAACGAACATTTCAAAATGTCCCGACACCTGTCCCGAAACGACTGTATAGTTGGAACACTGAAATAATAATATTAGTGTATCGATTTTACACACCTACAGGATATTACTATAATGGAATTATTGCAATGGTACAATTCAAATAAATTTATCCATATACGCAAAGATGGGATTTTAGTCGTGTTTTATAACATTGAAAGTACAAAACAATAAGTCACAAATTATGGGATAGCAGTACATAATACTGTTATACTACCGGGTTTGGTACAACACGCCGAAATGTTTGATCTCAAAAGCGTATACCACGACTAATTATTTATGTTCATAATTTATTCTTGTTAATCCTACCGATTTATACTGGTGATTTTCAAGTACGTGAAGGTAAGGACATCACCTTAAATGTTCTCTCGCCATCAGTAGTGTTTTCGGTGTTTTTTCTGATGACGAGTGCTACCACGAGATAATGTTCATACATACTTTTAAATTTTGATAGACAGCATAATGATGTGTATAGGCAGATTATCATCGTTAATATTGGAAGAAATACGCGGGCGTTTCTAATAACTTGTCGTTTCTGAACTTGCTATAATTGTTAAACATTAGAACGGACTCGGACGCATAGTAGCGAAGCCGTTTTAATATCTCATCGTAGACAAATTACGTTTATCGGCGATCGGTGTCGAGCGTACGTGAGTTTATGATACTTCGGGTCATATCGAATCATAAGTTCTTGCACACACGTACGCGCACGCACACGCGAATGTATGTTGTTGTAAGGGTTCGAATTTTCGATGAAAAGTGTTTTTGTAGACCAACGTCGTCGGTTTTCGCTTGCTTCGAAATATAAGTTACGACGACACATCATCGGGTTTGTATATAAATGGTTGTAGTATACGTGCGCACAATAACCGCCAATAATATGGGCAAAACGACACGGAAACTGTTCAATCGGCGCGTATTGCAATATATACGGCACGAACGACTACGTGCTAAACATATACGGTCGCAGCGACGAGTCACAACAAAGTCCACAGCTATATCTAGAGAGCGTATCCAGTTTTCAGGACAAACTTTGAAAATGATCTCGTTTAATTTAGTGGAATCATAAAACTTGCTAAACTGCGAGAATCGTTTTCATCCGAAGCCCATGTTTTTATATTTCACACAACATTTGAGATTTTCACGTGGTACTACGTTCACCGTATAAATGTATAATCATTGAAATGGAAATTACTATGAGGACTTACCTATTAAGCTAATTAAAGTTACAACAACAGTGGTTAACAGTAGCCGTCTCATACAAAACACGAGCAGCAGTACAAATGGTCGGTGAAGAATGAATACATTGTGACTAGTAAGTAAAAAATCCAATTATTCAGTAGATACATAAATATAAATAGACAAAACATATCATTTTAATAACCCAATTAAAAATTATTAATAATTATAACGTGATGTGTGTATCAAAACACTAATAAATTATTTACGCAGTATTCGATAGAATGGCGATGTTCATCTTGGAAATTATTTTTAGTGTATCTTTGGAAATAATTAGCTATATGTATGCAATATATGTATTATGATTATTACAAATCCAGATTTTTTTCTGAAAATTTCGATGAATAGAAATATAAATCTCAAAATATTTGAATGGATTTGAAACGCACCATTTCTAAGGAATCATATTATATATACACACACACCCAATAATAAGATCCCTTGCATGTGAGTTGCGATAGTGTGTGAGCGAAGTTAATGCTCATATTTTATAGCTTATGTGAAGATATACCACACCACATAACCAATGAACAATGTCGTAGGCTAGAGACACTTGATCGCATTAACACACGCATATGTCACAAATTGAATATAAAATATTATTTTATTACTAAATTGATCTTAAATTTTATCGAATATAAATTTGAACATTTTAATATGTTTAGTTTGAGTCCTAATAACAATTTATTTTCGTTTAATTATCTGAAGATTTTTTTTTAATAAAAAAAAAAAATGCATAGAATAATGTAAATATTTAAAAAAAATATTGATAATTAAATAAGTACGTCCAAGTTTAAATTAAAGTTGTTTTTAATAACTAAATAAGAAGACAAGACAGGAAATAAAAACTGTTTTCAAGATCCATATCAACCATAATATCTCGTAATTAGTAAAATCAGTTACGTAGGAATGAAAAATAGGTTTTCTTAGTATGAAATAAGTTGTTTTGAAACTAACGAAATGAGTTATATTGAATTTCTTCTACGGGGTTTTACTAAGCTTATACAAAAAATATTAGGAGCATATTGTATGTGTATTGTATGTTTTCTTAAAATTCAGTATTCACAAAACACAAATATAATACTAATTCCACTCAAGCTCTCATAGATTGGGAAATACAAAGAAAAATATAAAACACCATGTATAAAGACCGATAAAGAAATTATTGGTCGTTAATGTTTTCGCAAGTAAAAGAAAAATAATGATTCCGACATTACAATTTTTAATTACGTGTATAATATGGTTATTATTGTTGTTGCATATTTCAAGGTTAATATTTATTTGTATTTTTAAACAATATTGATTGCTAGCTCATACTTTAATATTCAATTAACAAAATAATAATATTATAGAATGTCTTGTAAATTGTATTTTTAATTAAACAACTACATCTCCTTTTTCCATTAAATGGTAATTAAGATTAGTTATTCGTTTACCCGAGTGAGAAATTATTAAAATAGAGTAGGTCAACGTGCTACATATTATTCGTGAACTATAATTATGTGATATAACCAAATAATAATAATAATAATAAAAAAATGTAACTTGTAAGAACCATTTCATGGATAACGATACCTAATATTAAATTTAGGTTTAACACTTTAACCCAATTACAATAGTATACGTTATCGTCGATTGAAAAATCTAATAAGCAAAAGTCAATAACGTATCATCCTATATTATACTTTTATTTATTTTTATATATCATAACACTCGTCAATGAGTGCAATTTAACTACATACGGATATTTTATGAAGAGGCCCATAATTGATTTCTTTATTAATTTTAATTATAAAAGTTTACTAGGAAACTATATCGACGAGTTGTATCGAGTATAATTATTGAGAGGATAACATGATATATAATAAAATATTATTATAACGCATACGGTATAAATGGGAATATAGTGGGATTCACGAACAATAATTTTTTTGATATTTAAATTTTTCGATTTCAAATTATGTTACAGTAGAATTGAGCAAAAAAGGGTATCGAAAATGACAAAAAATTCAAAAAAGTCTTTGTTGTAAAGACTTTTTCCAATAGAACTGAAGAGCCGTATAAAATATATCACGAAGAAATAGATGGATTTGTGTATATATCTCCACACATTCTATAAAACATCATAACGGTTTTTTCCTTTTTTCCACGTAAAAAAACTGAAAAGAACGCGTTATAATGGTATTGTTTTCTAACACTTACATAACAGTGATAGAGATTTCAATTATTTTATATACCATCGTCGCATCGGTATTATTACAATAATTGTTGTAATAAAATTATCGTCCACCCCGATGTTTGAGGGAATAATACTATGGGTGGCTTTAATTATTATATACATGGGCGTCCACGAGGCGTTCATGCCAAAAACTCGACAGAACGAACACATAAGTCCGCTCAAAAACGTAGTGCGCACTGAACATTACGATTTTGTCATTGTGGTCGTGGTAAATTCATTTCAGTATTTTAACACGATACGACAACAGCCCGTCTAACACACCATAAACTCGAAAACGTCGTAAAACAAAACACGCATTGTTTTTTAGTCCCTGAAGGTTGTTTTTTGTCGTCCTCCCTGCGGCGTTATGTCATAGACCCGTCACACGGATGCACATGTTTGTCCAGTTCAAACGTACTTAGTCGAGCGCGACGACGGTTTTAATGTTTAAAAAATATTTCACACTTACGAATTAAAACCGACCGTGTACACTGAACGACAATAAACGTAGAAACGAAAAAAAAATAGAGTTCGTCTGTGCAGGTACACACTGCAGTACTGCGAGTGACGGGGATATAGATATCTAAACGACCCGACCCAGTGATGCGAATCGGGAGTGTCAAGAACACAAAACACGAAAAGGGTCGCGGATTCGACCGCTGTTTACAACGAGCTGTAACAACAACAACGACGATGACATTAATGACATTGTAATATTATATTATTATAATATCGTATGTGCGAAGGGATCGTGACATGCGTATAACACGTGACCGCGAAGAGCCGGAAAGAAGACGATCCTTTAAGCCATGAAATAAAAGCCGAGATCATCTTAACCCCTAATCGGGGTGGTAATATATGCTCACAGTGCGTATTTTAAAAATATAGGTAGTTTTTATTACGTTTACCCTCTCAAATTACGAACGACACTCCGGGAATACATCTAGATAAAAGTGTCGGACTCGGGATTTTGTACGAAGGACGACGATCGAACGACGAAAATACGATTTTTGTGGTGCGTGAACTTATATGATAGTGAATTATTGGAGCTTTTTACACTTTATCATAAATTTGGTACAAATATTTTTTGAAATACTTAATTTTATCAATTTTACGTTTAGTTATATTTGATAAATGAAAAAAAAAATTGAGGCCAACATAAAAAATATTGACTTTTTTTTGTTACTAGAAAATTGACGATTTTTTTCCTGTATTATATCCACACCCTTACAATGCAACAACAACAATAATAATATTAATTATTAAACGTATACAATTACTCTTTAAGCGATCATCATTTATAGCAACGGTGACAAAGATTTTGGAGATGGTAGAAATAAAAATTATCGAAGTAGATATAATGATTTTTTTATAAAAATTAGCTTGGCAGTAAAATCATTATCGCGTCCGGCATAACCAATTGTAATTAGATATCGTTTAGGGTACTCGAATTTTTAAATATAAATACCATACAAATTTCTGAAGTTATCTGTGGATGACATATAGATCTTATGGATCTAGTCCTCGTCTAATAAGAAAAAATGATTTTAACATTATGTACAACACATCAAATTAACCAAAACATATTCTATACTATAGTATCTTACAGTTATTATCTTATTCTAAAGTTCTAGCTAATCTGTTGCTAACCTCAAACTAATTATTTTACTGAATACGTATATACAGTATAATAATATATAATAATTCCATACATACCAATTTAACTATAATGTATTTACATGTCATAGATAACTATTGGGTTTTAATATTAGTTGATAAGCATTTACTTCTGGTGGAAAAATAAAACAATATTAAAGTCTATAACGAAATAAACAATTTATCATCACTGCTGTTTTATAGTAAACCTAAGTATAAGAAGAAATTACAAAAATGTAATGAATTATACTGGATGTTTTAAAATACCGGAGATTCTGTAGCTGTTTATTTAATTGTTGCAAGAAAACTGGCAGGACTCTAAAAAAAGGAGAATTTCTGTATTATACGGGACATTTGAACACACAATTATAATTGCTGTATGCAAATGCAAATTATTGTAGACCTATTATAATTCTAATTCAATATAATATTATATTTAATTATATTTTTCTCATACTTTGCACATTTGAGTAAATATCAAATATGCTTTTCATATTTTCTAAATAAGTGTGTAGGTAAGCAATATTTATTTGAATAAATATTATATAAAAAATAAATTACATTTTGCTGAGTTAAATTAAACTTTTGGTTATAATGGACTGTTAGTTTGATCCTAAGATAAATTAACGTTCACCCGAATAAGTGTGTAATTTTCTGAATATTCAATACTATCTTATATTTATAAAAAAATTTACAATTAATTTAATGTAAATTGTTTAGTTACAAATCAATACAAATAATTGTGAATACCTTACGATTTTTACATTTTAGAAATTGTATTCTATATTTTAATGTATATTTAAATATTTTTGAAAATGTATATTCATAATTATTATGTGTATATTCTACAGTATTATTTGCATAAACAATTGGGACCGATATATTAATCACTATGTATAGCTATGATATAGTGAATGATATATATAGTGAATGTAAACAATCTGAGTAATCTTAACATTATGAATAGTCGGTTTTTCGGCATTTAGGGCCCAGGTTTGATAATTTTTAAATGTATACGATGTATAAAGTATAATATAAAAGTCAATACAGACAGACAGGTAGATAAATATATAGCTAAATAGGTATGTAGATAGATAGGTAAGTAGGTATGATTGTATTTTTATGTGTAGAAAGATGTAAGTGTAACAGAAAGAAAGTCATATTAGTATATTATTATGTAATTAGCTCATCATGTAACTGAGTTTCGTTCCAATTGATATATATTTTTTATTTAAAATTTTTAAAAACCCTAAATATATATATATATATTAATAATAATATGTTTATACCTAGTATGTTAAACATATTATTATTATTGATAGGAATAAAATTTATCACATGACAAGAGATAATAAAAAAATGCATGTTCTTTCTGTTGAACTTTGTGTATATTGATCGCACTATATGTGTATCATAGTGATACCTAATATGTATATAGTCTTATAGGTATACAATTTACGACATATGCTAATATTTTAACATATTTGATGTATAACGATTGTCCATGCAACTCAAACACACATAAAACATAATGTTTTAAAAACTTGCACAATTCAATAATATTTTAATATTATCTCGTACTGAATATAAATCCATCGAAAACAGTCAATATGGTTTTAATAATTATTACTCTACGACCTACGTAACACACACTGTAGTTGTATTTTATATGCATAACATGTATAGAATAACAATTATAATGACAATATGACAGTAATGATAACAATAATTAAAATAAACAAAACAAAACAAAGACAAGAATGCAATAGCTGTGGATGTCCGTTTGGTTCGTTGAAGTCAAACGTCCGTTTGACTAAAACGAATCACACGGCTGTGTTAGTAATGGAGTGAAAGTGAGTGATAAGACAAATAATATACGTCAAATCGTATATTATTATTAATTTGGTGATGTTTGTAATGATCGGCGTACGAAGGTCGGAAAAGCGCTGTTGGGATAAACCGTTTGGGTTTGGCGTTAACACGGTCTCGACGGCGCGGCGGCGTTCGCTAGTAAATTAATATCGCGCTCGAAAACGAAGTAATCGAATGACGAGCGAAGTGTGTTGCTACAGTTATGCGACAATATTTTTACGGTGTACTTTCATAGGCGCAAAAAGTGTTTAGAATTTAGGAATGGGACGGAAGTGACCGAACTCTAATAAGGCTTTTCTGTAATCACAAAACCATAAAAAAAAATGTTATCGCTACACTCGAATGAATAATACATAATATAGTTAATATTCAAACATCATATAATATTGATTTCTTTTAATCTTAAAAAAAAAAAATACGAATTCAAATAATATATCAATAATACTAACAAGCGATTTTTAAGTCGTCGGGTCTATAACAGTAATATAGGCGAAATATATTTAACCTTTAGTGTAGACATGTAAATATTTTAATATACGTGGTACAACATCTTTTCTTTTTTTAGGGGGTGAGGTGGAGTGGAGGAAATTGAAGGAAATTATTTAGATATATTATGTATAAATTAAGAACACTTATTTACATAGCTTCTCACTATTTATGCCTATATGTACGTACTTAGAGCATCTATGCACAATACCGTTAAACTCGAAATGACCAGGCTACAACACTTATAGTGTACACATTTTCAGTGTACGAATCATTTTACTATTGTATTATTGAAAATTTTGTCAGACCTACTCGATACACGACGGGGGTAACGTCTCACAAGTTAATTTGTTAGGACCAAGCGACCGAGTAGACGATGTGGATCGAGGGTGTGCGCGGGCTCGTGTTTAACAAGTCGGCTTTTATTTTTTGCTCCTGAGCTGACCACTACAATACAACCCCTCGGCACCCTTCTCGGAATAATGATTGTCGTCATTTCGGTTTTTTATTTATTTATTTATTTTTTGATTGATCCTAAGTAAACTAAGGCCGTTCTAACGCCACCGCCGAGCCTCGGCGAAAAGTCAATACTATTGGTAATTTAATTCCGACCGGTTGAATTACGGACGAACGGTTCACACGTACGCGCATCGATTGTCTCCCGACCGACATTTCGCTATGATATTGTGTACATCTATCGATACGTACACACACGCGCGCTTAGAAACAGAAGCAAACGTTTTCGTATTTTCCCGACCACGCGTTCATTCCGATCATCGTTCGTTCATCAAGTGTAAATGTGTAATATTGTATAAAAAACGATGTTACAATAATATGTGTAATGTGTGTTTGTGTGTGTGTGGTTAGGTAACCTGACCTGTGCGTGAGTCGTTATGTTGATTGAACAAAATTATTATTATTTTTTTTTTAACTTACCGCCTTTGGAGTCCTCCGATTCGATGGGCTGTTTCAGTGCCGTGATGTCCCTGAACGTGAGCAGGAACAACACGACGAGATCCCTCTCGTTCTTGATCGGAGCTATTTGCATCAGCAGCCATAACGGTGTCTCTAACAAATATCATTTAAAAACGGTTATATGTGATCGCAGGCAGGACGTGGTTTTCGTGCCGTTCGACGCAGTCAAAAGTGTGTTCGTCGTCTCCCGCAACAACAATATCATAATACCACAATCTATCTATTATAATATTATCAAATCGTTGACGCGCTATGCTTATGATATTAATAATATTGTCTCGTTTGTTGTACGATTAAAATCAGTTGAAACTGTCGAAACTCTATCGGAAACGGCGAATACTTTTGACCACGTTGACGTGTTTTTTTTTCTTTATACAACATGTTTTTGCAGATATTGTAACAAGTATTTTCAACTGGAAAAAAATCTACCAAATAAATGTCGGATACTGTGTATCTGACCGACGCAAATTTAAGTGTCTACTTTTTGGCAAAGTTAATTATTATATTGGTTATTTCAACTTATATCTAATTATACCCAGCCTCAATCAGGCCGTCTGAAGGCTGTTTCATATAACGGCCAATCGTTACGCGTTCAATAATATTTATAACAATATAACAACATTACACAAGTGTCCGAACAATTTCCATAAATTTGTCACAATATCGTTATCCATCATAATATTAATATTACTGTAGTTTGGTTCTCTCTTTTTAACGACATCGCATAACTATTTATGTTAATAAATAATATGGCGTGGCCACAGTTATATCTAACGAGTTGATAGACGAGTGATGACTCGATTCATAAACATGTTGAAAACGATCAAAACTGTTTTCGCAATTAGACGGGATATAGTCATTTATTCGTCATAATCTCTGACAAATCCATGGAAATTTTTCAGACGACTCTTAGTAATGATAATATTATACATACGTATAAGCATTTCTAATATAAAATATTATGTTACTCCATACACTTGTACTTGTATATAACGGTCGAGGTGTAAGAAGCGGTTTAAAAGCTCTATATATGTATATATATATAATAAGTAGTCTGCTTCGTATATAATATATAATAATAACAATAATGGAATAACTACGGTCTTCACGTGAAAAATAATCCATTCACCAAGCGATAATTTATAACAGTGATTGGTTTTTAATCAAGAACAATAACAATAATATCGAAATAATAAGAGATATCGTCAAGCTATTATTTAATTATAACATTATCATTGTTGTTATTCGTACGTCCGGCCAATGGCGGCTGCGCACGGATTAAATACAAGCGGTTAATAGTTAAATTTTCTAAAAAATATAACGAAAAAAAAATTAATACATTTGGAATGATAGTTATATAAACAATAAAATAATATGCAATGTACATTTTAAGATAAACAAAGTAATCAAACAAACATGCTCAACCCCATATTATACTTTATTGATGACTTTCTTAAATTTTAAATTGAAAAATTAATTATGCTAATAATTCTAATTTGTATACCACTTATGTATTCGTAGTTTCCATTGGTGTTTAAATTGATTTTTTTTTTTCAAACGTAAATAGCACGTAAGTACATAAATCATTAAACAGATGAGTTTTTCGAAAATATTGATGAATCTTAATCGAAATTCGAACGAGTAGTTTCTGAGTTATTACATTTTATGTACCTATTAAAAGATAACAGTCCTTAATAATGGTCCTACATAAAATATAAGATTTATTACGTAATATTTATTCTTGTATTTAATATACTTGGAAAATATCAGCAAATTTTAGTAAATATAAAATAAATATTAATTTAGTACCATAATTCTAAAATCTTCATTGTCTTTATTTGTCAAAACTACTGTTTTAATATCTTTATACCCAAAGTTTAATAACTCAAAATCTAATTATCGTCGTTTTCAAAAAATATCGTATATTCTCAACAATTTTCAGTTAATAATAGTGTTTATCATTTGAAATAAAATAAGTTTGTATCGCCACATATCACTCTGTAAATTGCATACAATATGTAAGTATTCAAAAATATAATGTTAAAGTAAACTTAAAAATTCGACATCATCAGTGACTATAAATATAATAATTATGTAAGGAAAAAATGGGGTGAACATACTTGGTAAATCACTCTGTGTATATATATTTATGATTTAAATATCCTAATCAAAATAATAATAATAATAATAATACACGATATTAGACCCTAGGCTACTATAGCTTTTTGAACATAATATATACGGACCTACGTATAATAGTTATAATATAATATACATTTATTATATGTACAATTGCGTTGTTCGACCGCATTGTACGTTGTCATTACATTTGTTGGCGTGCTTGGCTTTACAGGTACGCATGAACGTTAAAAATAATAATAGTAAGAAAAAAAAATAATAATCATAATAATAATAATATAATGACAATATAATATATAAACCATAACCATAACCATAACTTCATAAATTATATAAGCATAGTGTGATTATTTTTACAAATAGAAGTTAATATCTTTTTATAAAATTCCCAGACTAGATTGAATTGAATAAATAGTGTTTTATGACGCTAGGGCGTAATAGGAAATAATCCATTTATAGAAACATGAAAAATGGTTAAATCTTTCGGAACACGCATATGCTGTTAAACCTATTTTAAACTTCATGATATAGGTATTATAATTTCAAGTCACTTTTGATTTAACAGAAATGGCTTGAAATGGATTGAATGAAAGTAATTTAAAATTTAATTATTAAAAACGTTTTTTGTGCTATTTTAATTTATTAAAATGTTTTTAAAAAAATAGACTTACTTAAATATTTTTTTCCAATAGTAGATACCTATTGATATTTATAATGTTATATGTATAATTTCGCGTGCTCATTCTGGGATTATTTTAAAATAAAGGTTTTCTTGAGTGTATACAATTAACCTATCGTTTGGCAAAAAAATATAAATCCAACCGAAAAATTTAGTTAACTGGAAAAAATGATCACACTGCATATTTTTATATAACAATAGAAAGTAATAATAAATACAAAAATATGGAATATATAATATATATTGTCATTGTGCATATATAATGTTGTTAAAACAATCGGCTACAAGGTGTAGTTCAAAATGGCATCCGCCTGTGGCTTCTGAGGGTGTTTTTAAATTAAAAGCGAATAAATATATTATTTTCGCGGGTTTCTATATATATGTACCTACATATATATAATGACAAATGCCTAATTAATTACGCCGGGGACTTATCGCAAATACTGAGCAAGAAAATAGTATGTATAGGAATTTTGTATATACATAAAAAAAAATAATAATAATAACAATAAATTAAAATAATAATAAAAAAAAATATATATAATATAGTAAATTAAAAAAATGATTAAACCGTTCATTCTACGGTACCTGCTTGGTCTTAAAGCCAACATACCTTCTGGCAGATCTGGGTTGGTACATATTTAAAACAAATAATAACTTCTGTTAATTTATTGCAGACACTGGAAAATCGTTGCGTATCATATTGTAATATAATGCAACGATAATGATACAAAAAATAATACATAATATTATAATATTATTATATAGATACAACACGTAACACACACATATATAACACATTTAACAGCGTATGATATTTAAATTTATTTTCCATTAAATGTAACATACAATATTGCATGCATGGATATTATTCTAGTATTTATTATTCTTTTCGATGTGCAGGACGCAGGTATGTTATGATTAATAAATAATAAAATATTTTTATATAAATGGTAGACGGCGAGGAATCCGACGAAAATTTAGCAAGCATTCACGTATAATATTATACCCACTACATACCGGTGGCATAGGTATTTTGGATTTTCGAAAAGGTGAATGTGTAGTGAAATATCACTTGATTGCAATAGGTAAATCAGTATACGAAATATTTAATTGTACCTATTATAATATAATATTATCTTGTCATGATAAAAAGTGAAAATAAAATACATGAACTGGTGACCCGTTACGTTATTTACCAACCAAGAACTAAAATTTAAAAATTGCATTATATTTTATAAATCGGCATGCTAATTTATTTTGTAATGTAGCATCCAAGAGTTCACTAAAGAAATGTCGTTTTCAAATATGCCACCAGACCCAACTTGTCCGTTCGTTTTTTTTTTTTTTATGATACAGCTAATTAAATACACATTCAAAATGGTTTAATATATAACACACGTAGATAATAATAATTAATTATTATTAATCGACGATCTGTAATTACAATAATATTGTATTATTCAATGGACGAATAATATTCTTCTCAGAATATTGTAGCTATAGTATTCGATGCTGGTAATGGCCTCGGGGTCATCGTGTAACGAATACGAACGACCGGCGTATACACATAATAATATAATGCATAAAATATAGTACAATAATATACATATAGGTAGATATGCGATATATGTGGTGAATATTGATTTGGGGTGCAATGGAAAAAAAAATTATACGAAACTACGTAGCTGTAGTCTCTGGGAAACATCCCTGTTTATTATAATACGTGTTCATGTACAATAATGTGTATTAATTTTTCGGTGGGAAATATGGGTGGAATGATACCTTAGAGTTACATAAACGATAAGTAACTACACACGATGATTTAATTATCGGTCAAGTGCAATTTTCACGCTCCACGCACAAGTTTTATCTAATCTACATTGGTCAGAAAATATTATGGCGAGGAATAATTTTAACTTAAAATGTCTACGGTCTTAGTAGGTTATAAAAAATGCGATCTGTATCCAGCCATTGATTTATCAACGATGTTTGAGTTACAAACAGCACTCTATTAGAAACCGTCTTGCATAAAAATAATAAAGGTCCTGTTTTTCATCTACACAAAATTGTTTGAAAATTGTTTTTACATTTTGAGTCATGTTTAATATGAATTTTTTTATAAGAAATCATGTATCACGCATGGCTTTGCAAAGGTTGACATATCAATTTTAATCAGGTGGAATGTCTACGAATTTAATTAATACGATGAAAAAGTTATGAACTTTGCGCGTTGAACTTCAATCAAAACGAACTCAGACATTATATTATGTTCCTTGAACTATTCTTAATTTTAAAAATATCTGTCGAAACAAATACATTTACAATACAACTTTAATATCATTAATTAATCCATGATTGCATATGTCATTTGAAATTAATTAAGAGCGATAAAAAAATTTAGGTACGATTAGAAATAAAATTATCAAATTTAATCAATCGGCATCGTTCTCGTGTGTTAAAATATGAATATGTTGAACTCATTGTCATTTTGAATATGGTTTCGTTTGAACTATTTGAGTTGTTCAGAATTTGTTAAACCACAAGTAGAAGGTTATTGGGAGTTCCACTCACTCCTAAGTTAAACACCATGTGCACTTACGCACACTACGTACTACTATATAGTATTTTCGGTGTACTCGTACGAAGAAAGACTTACACTAATGTTTACGGAAAACGTGTATAAATTAAAGTTTAGTATAGGCTTTAATTGTCTGACGGCATAAAATAAACAAAGTGTGAAGGCGGAGACGAAGAAATAGAGGTAGACAAGGTGGTGTGGAGAGACAAGGTCCTGGTACGAGAAAGGCACGAATTTAGTTTGAAATCCTTTTGAACACGCATGCACGCACATAGATTTGTTGTGTAGGTAAAAGGGAAGGCAGAGGTACGTCATTTATGTCTATTCGTTTTCTGGAGGACCATTTGGACGTAATAATTATTACATTCAAAACTGAAACGAGTACCGTACTAGTGAATATTTTAATATTTTTACGATTAAAATCATTGAAAACTCACTAAATGATAGTAGAAAAGTATAAACGCAAGTATAACATTTACATATAATAATAATAAAATTATATAAATATTCATCTCTGTCTATTCAGTGTTGTACGCATTGTGCATACGAATAGTTTTTTTTGTAACTAATATTCCCAAAAAATTCGTATTACTAGGAACATATACAAATTATAAATATAATGCATTTTGTGAAGTTATTAATAAGATATGTTAATAATTTCAAACTGAAATAAAAGTTAAACATTTATTGAATATTTTTTTTATGTTATAATTAATTATTCAAGGAAATAATTTTTAATTTAAAACTTTAAAATTGATATTAAAAACGTATTTAACATATTATGTCGAGTCTTAAACTTCAGAGAAATATATTATAATTATAAATATTACATATTATCATTAATTCTAACATACACCTCTATAGCTTATAAATGCATTCAAAAAGAAACACACACGTACTACATATACATAATATGTACATCAATAAATATGTAAAAAACATAGTTTACAATTAATACAACGAGTTCCTATTCAAAAATATTTAAAATTAAAGTTACAAATATAGAACATTTATCAAAGGATTAACTTCAAATAATAAACTTTAACTCTTTGGATAAGACATTGAATCATGAACATGTCTTATAAATTGTAAGTAATTCAAAAAGAATTTTGTTTAGCATAATAATAGATAATACATATTTTTATGTTCATTACAGCAATGGATAATGTCACTATAGAAACTGATAAAAAGTATAATAAAAAAGCGTCGTATGAATATTTTAGAAAATCCCTAGTTCGAAAAATAAGTTTTTCAAAAGAACACTTACTTTTTAAAATCCAGAAAATATTTAAGTATTTGAAAATACGATTTTCGAGTATGAGTACTTAAGAATTTCAAAATTTAGAATTGTTATGAATCCAATACTGAAGTATATTAAAATGGGGATTGCCAAGCGTACTAGACTTCTGTGCATATAAAATATATTTTATAATAAATTAATGTATGAAGCATTGCAATGTCATGTCTTTTATTCATTCTCAAAACCATACACCAAAGTTCTAGGAATATAATATACCTATCATCACGATAGTGACTAATAACAATGATACGCGCAAAAACTTTATTAAAAATCGATTATTTTTGATTATTGATCTCAATACGCCACACATCAATAATTACATTGTGCAAACACTGGGGTGCTTTTTTTTTTTACTCCGGTTTATGTTAATAAATGTATAGATTACGAATAAATGATAAACGATTGGTGTGAATTTATTTTGAAAAAAACTACGACTAGTAGTATATAATAGCACAGTATACCTACTATACCTATTATGGTATAATATGCATACTATAAATTATCTATATATCGTATGAAAACCGTTTACCCAGTTAATAATATTGCTACTAATGCGATAATTCACATGACTGATTCACGGACGTAGCTCGGTCTTTTGAAACCCCTAAGAAATTAATTAATATTGACACACAAGATGTAGATAACGGTAACCGAATGAAAAGAAAAAAATCGTTTCGACGGTGACGACATTTATTTTTCGTTAGATTTCGGTCTGAGGCGGTAATACCGCTATACGCGAGCGTGACCGGAAGAGGATATCCGTTTCGACAATGGGACGCCGCTCGCATTGTGCCCGGGAAATTAGGTCCGCGGAGTGCGAACGAATAGGGTCACCGGGGTGTGATTTAAGAATCGAATCTTTTCAAAATCGCCTCCTTTTCCTTTTCTTTTTTTTGGCATCGTCACAAAGAGGTCCACTTGACAACAACAGCGACGGTGTTCGTGAACAAAAAAATGTATATATATATAGTATATGTATATATATTATATATGTGTATGTATGACTTTTGCACACACATACGCACGAGCGCTCGCACTGTCCCATAGTTGTCGTCACCGTCGCCGACTAAGTTTGGAAACTTTTCAATTTGGTTAAGTGACTTGTACCGAACCCTTTGGTGAAAACTTCGCTCCGTTATTCCATCACCTGTTTCAGGTCTGCCACCACTTCGACCTCTTTGGGGTGGCAACCCCCAACGACTTCTACCCACTCTCTATTCACCGACTCAACTGACAATGCCGGGAGCTTCCGTGGACATATCGATGTTGAAAATAGTTGCCGAAGCCTACTGCTGTTCGTGAAACCACTCAACGTTTCTATATACATGACACAATATCAAGTGTGTGCTAATGACGAGATAATATTTAATTTAACGAAAATGAGCATTAATACCCGCCAAACACATTATATATCTCATACAAATATATCTGACCTCCTCTGCCAACCCTATGCGTGAAGCCAAAAATAATTTTAATTTTCGTTTTATTGAACACTGTAAATTGTTTTTATTACTATGCAAACGAGGTTTTCAAAAACGAAATAAAATGTTTTTTTTTTTTTTTATTATTAACCGGGACGTTGTAAACACCATTGTCTTACTGGATAATAAAACAGACAAAAGTTAATAGGTATGCGGTGGTTACAGGATGTATTTCGTGTATAATAATATTATTATAATATAATGTTTGTTATGTACGCCATGAACACGCAAATATAAAAAATTAATGTTATTTGTCTTTCGTTTTCCTTATACTATGTTCAAGAATTAAAACGATAAAAACAACTATTAGCCATCATATTATGCGCGTAGTAATAGTTTGTATTTATTTTATTTTATTGGACTATAAGATACGCGTATATACATACATAATATATATAACGTATTTCAAGGTAACATGAATTCCGACGATATACTGCGATAAGATGAAAAATGTTTTTATTTTATATTATGTGATGATGACCTTGTTTCGGGGTTTTGGCAAGATATTAAATTTTCGTTGATTTACGGTTCATCAGTGCAGAAAGTCGGTCCCATTGGGACTTGGTATGAAAATATATTTTTGTGTGGCAGACGTAACAATATTAGTTGTTAACGGAGTAGACGTATACATATATACTATATTTATATAGCGTTTTCAGAAAATTCTCCAAAAGTTTGAGGAATACGAATACAGCTAGTTTATATTATATATATATATATGTATTTGTATACATATATGCTTTTAAAATGGCGGAAAAAAAATAAACCCCACTGGTTTTGAAAATCATTAATGGTATTAACATGTATTTGTGTGTTTTTATTAAACAGAATAACCAAAAGAAATAATTGTAGCAATATTATTCGAATTGAGTGATGAAACTGCGTCTGTCGCTTATTTGATATTAAAGAATAATTATTATTGTTTCCAAGAGCGACGCAACCACACATCGAAAATCCTTTAAATAAATAACTCGTTTGCAATAAATGCTGGAAAAGGGAGAAAGGCCATAGAATAACGTCAAACTGAAATACCCGGATTTACAAAGTTTTTGATCGTATTATATAATAAATTATACATACGAATACGAGTTTATAGCGTACTATGATGATTGAGAGGAATGTACGATGCTTTGTGTTGACATTAACAGATCAGCGATTGTCGTGTAGATCAAACGTAATAAACTCGCAGAAAATTAACGATATAAAATCAGGAAACGCGACTGTGAATCCATACACGGAGAAATAAAACAAAATGTTATTCTATTATATTTAACCGTCAGTTTATTTTCAGTTATGAATATTATTGCGCCTTAATAAAAAATGATTGGTGTTGCGTACTGTTTAAGTACTGTTCAATATGATGTAGGACAATCCAAAGTACTGCGACAGCAGAGTGGATATAGTTACCGTCTACGTATACTCAAAGCCTTACACACACTAATATAATCATTGATTCGTTTCGTTTTGCTGACATATTATCACATCGAACGGCAAATATTTTTCTTTTTCCGGATCATGTACAAAACATAATAATAATAATTATTTATTAAAAATAATTTCTATTTATTCATCGACTGATTTCGATATTTTAATTATTTTTTAAAACTTTAACCTGTAAGTGACTCTTAAAGCATGTTCAAGACTAATTTTCTTAAACAATAAACTTATTCAAATTTTGATTATTGGTACTTTTAAGTATGCTTAATATAATTATCTTATAAGTATACTTATATATTTATATAAAACGATATACTATATTTTTTTTGTCATTAAAAGAAGTGATTTTTATGATTAAAATCATAATAGTCATTAGCCATACCTCTTCTTTTCAAATAAGTGTCCTTTTTAATTTAATTTTTTTTTTAAGGAGATGATGTATTAAAATTGTTGATGTACCTACGTATAAATCGAAGTCTAAACTAATTTTTTTTTAGTAATTTAATTATATTAAGTACTATCATTATGATGATAAAGGGCTGTGGTGACTTCGAAGTAGTAATTATAAAATGCATTAACTAAATATTAATTGTTTTTTTCTACGAATAATACTATTTACGTCTATACGTCAAAATATTCAAAAATTTGTTGATTAACAAAGATATTAACAAAAAAATTAAAAAAATATAATTCTCTTTAGAAAATATGACAAGTTTTCTAAGTTGGCATAAAAAACTTAGTGTTTAAGAATATGTTCTTTGTGTGCACCCACTGCAAAAACTCAAAAATAAAAATTTTAATTAATTTACGATATAAGATTTAAATTAGTATAAGTGAATGTTCATGATTCACGAATCACTCTGTATATAACCAATGTTTGTATAATACCGTCATGAAACCTGAATGAAAATATGAAGATGTGATGGGAACAATTCATTCAAATCTATGTGACGGCTTATATTCATACCTATATGTTGGTAATAACCATTAACTTGCCTAAAAAGTGATAATTTATTAACTCGCATAAATTATTATGAATTGTACGACATGCGTTTCGTTAAAAACAGTAATTGTAAAATCCTGAAAATAAAATTTATATGTGTATCACTATTATTATACAAAACGAGGTATTTTGAATTAGTTGCCATTGCTCTTGGTAGGGAAACACGGTTTGGATGGTCAACAAACGCGTATAAACTGCGTCTGTGCTTTTTGGTCATAATGCACATTTGAATAATAATGCAATTTATTTTTTGTGTTTATGTAAAATAATATGCGTGTATACGTTGTACCTATATACGTTATATTAATCAGCCCGGGTTCAATTTCGCAAGCCAAAAATATAATATGGCATCACAAAACAAACACCACTGCGATCACGGACCACCGACTACGAGAGTTTTATACCGTAAAATGTCGATGCTCGAAAATAAGTTGACTGATTAACATTGTGTCGTTAAAATAACGTACATTTTTTTTTTTTTTTTTGGTTTAAATTAAAATCCGGTTGCAAAGACAGTGGTCGTGGTCGGGTCTATGGTAATCGTGGATACCCGGCATATACTGCACGTTATTATAACATTATTATGATACCAGCTCGTGCCGGTTTTATTGGATCTAAAAATATAACACGTCGGCGTAGACACTCACTGTTCTTTTTGTAGAGCAAGATTTCGAACTGGTCGTTGTAATGGCTTTCCAACACTTCGTCTATTCTGCATATCGTCTCCTTGTCCGTGAGATCGCCATACATGAACGAGCATCGGCATGATTTTTGCATCACCTATATGAGGTAACGGGGAACAAAAAACAAAATCCAACGAGTCGTTAGGTTAGTATTTGAAAGATAAATATCAATTTATCGTTGTAAGTATATACACCGCATGTGAAAAAAATGAAAAATGAAAATCATTTATGATAATTAAATTGTCAACGGTGGGTAAAAGTAAATAGTGGTTATAATATACTCACCTCCGCCCGATTATATCCAGAAATCTTGCAGAACGATTCGTTGCAGTAGACAATCGGAAAGTCGACAATCTGAGCATTGGCCAAAAGGAAACTGCTGTCTGCTGTAATCGAAAAAAAAAGGTATTTTAAAAATTATAAATATCTGAATTGAAAATGTATAATTAAATTACAGAAATTTGTGTTAATTTTTTTCAATAAACATTAGCGCCATTATTAACACATACATGTTATTTTATGTTATTAAAATAAAATACGATAATAGGTTTTAGAAAATTATATAGATTTAAACACTTTTCGTGAAAACTACGGATAAATCTGAAAGTATTTAACAACTACCAATACAAATATATAAATTTATACCGTAATTCGCTTCGTGCAGCGTGTATAACTAGATGGGTATATTTTATGTATTTTTTTCTTGAGAGGTGTACCAAAAAAAAAAAAAAAATATTCAAACCCATTTTAATTTTAGAGGTATTAAAAAAAATAAACTCCTTGAAATTGTATAAATTCTTCTAAAACTACGGCTGAGCACAAAATATAACAGGAATATTAACATGAAAAGTACAAACCGTCTCGGCGAGTATAACTATTATGAATCTGTAATATATAGTTATGACACAAAATTACGTCAAAGTGCGTTGTACATTCAACTTTCTTTGCTCCAAAAACTTTTATTGGGTGTTCACAATATTATGTAAATTTATAATGCGTGCCAAAGAAGTCACAGAAATACTTTATTCTTAGGTAGCGGATGGTGTTTATATTTTAATACAGTGCCCCAAATTATTTTAATTTTTATTTGCAAAAAACCAAAAAAATGCTTTTGTTTTTAAATATAATATAAGTAAGCGACGGATAGATAACATGAAGTTTATTTCTAATATTTATTAATTAATTATAGTCGAATAATCATCAACAAAGATCTTACTCCCTATGTAATATAGAATGAAAATATATAAAAAAAAATCCTCCCCTCCCACAAGTTGGACGTCAAGCTCGAAGTATGACCGTTAATTCATTATGCGTAAATCGTATTACACATTCGTGAAAATATCAAAATACGATGTTAAAATTCTTCGTCATATATATTATTATAACGAGAAACATATTTGAGCGCATTTTAAATGGTATTTTTTTTATATTTAGTTTTGTATAATATTGAATAAATAACTAGTAACTAAACTTTTGATACGCAATATCGGTTTAGAAACGTGAGTTGAACACTCGTATTAAACGAATAAAGTACCAATATGCGTATTTATTTTATGTTAAGGTAATACGTGTATTATGTCATGTAAAATATAAATATTATGTATAGTGTATATTGTATAGAAATATTAATTTATTTAAACATATCATCATATTGTGTTTTGTGTAGAAATTTGAACACTCAACGTAAACACAAAAGTCCAATACATCCCTTATGGTGTATAATATCTCGTGTGATATATGTTTCGTATCAAGTTCATGTGTTTCTACGAAATGCTTCAACGTCAAGAAACACGCAAACAATGTATCACACAATATAAGTGTATCTTTGTTGTGTTATATTTTATTCTCCCAACTATTATAGTCTTATACTATTATGAGGTTAAGGATAATGACCACCCACCACTGAATTATTAATCGAGGTTGAAGCTCTCCATGATTTCGTAATTTCGATCTTTGGGTAGATTTAATACCAACGAATTATGTACATGTTAAACCATCCGTTTATTTGCTGCAACAAGCAGGCTAGGTGTATAGAGATTGCCTATACGAAGCGCCAGCCAACGGATATAACAACTATTAGTAGTTTAAGAGGATCCGTTTTTAAAGAATTAAATATGGGTAATTTTCTAAGTTTGCTCGTGCGTATCATGAGAACGTGTGCCCAGAATTATAGTAGTTTCTACAAGTTACTAATCTGTAGTTACTAAAAATCGTATTTTTTGGTCCAATACATTTATAAAAAAAAAAACATAATACACGAGTTTAGATACTTAAAGTTTAGTAAACGGTCATTCTGTTTATTATATTAGCTGTTAAAAATATCTTGATTTTTAAATTTTTAAATTTAATTTAAGAAATATTATAGCAGATAAAATATTATTTTAAAAACTTTACTTTGCAGGTACGAAGGACAAAAAAAAATGTAACGAAAAACGGTAACCATTGAGTCTCCATAAGACTTTGGATTTTATTTAGAACCAAACTCGTCGACCACAATCACATCGATTAAAAACGTGAAATCATCGAAACGTAATATTATTATAAAATACGATGTCAGACGTTGGAATTCGAAAACGCAGAAGGAAAAATAATACTATAACAATATTCGTTAATGGGGTCACGACCGACTAAAATATATTATTTTAAAGTGAAAAAATAAACTGAGTTTTATAATAATATTCAACTTCAGTGGTGCTCAGATGTAGTGTGTTCGCGTTGGGCCGAGCGTCATGTATATTAATAATTTGATAATCTTTCCGGAGTGGCTTATGAGCGCGTCGTCGAGGAGCATTTGTTTTCATTAGTACAACAATATATATGCGCTTCTCTTGTCGCCGATCGATGGACCGAAAGAACAACAAGGCGGCGTGCGCGAGTGTGTTGGACATACAAATAAACTCGTAATTGGGGTCAACAGTGGAATATTATCTCAACAAACGCCACCCAATAACAGTGTAAGATAATGCCGACACGATACTCGTCCGCGAGTAAGACGGTTTCGGCGAGGGGAAGGGCCGCAAAGGCGACGGACGGTCGGTTTCTCGATGTCGGGCCCATCTCCATTCCCACCCGAACCGCACGTAGAAACCATTGGTCTCGATCGTCAGCGACACGACATGTGGAGTGTGGGGGGGTTGAATTTCGGGTAAAAATCGAAATCGGCGTCTCCGGTCGTCGAGTGCTGTAAGCCCCGCCGTTAACCTTCGCGTTAAACGTTTGTGGCACATCGGGCGAGTCACGACTGTACCGGGATACGAGGCGACCGACTTTCGGCATACCCCGTATACCGGTTGGTGTAGGCGGTGTCGGGGTAGTTAGGGGGGTTGAGCGAGCAATCCGGGTGCGAGACGGATGGCGGTGAACACGGGGATGGAGCGTGTGTACAGTCCGTGACGTCGTATAGAATCCGAATGACGTCACACGGAGGCACGCGCGCGGGTCAATAACCGTCGTCGTGGACCGCCGTTGCCGCCGCCGCTACGCTTCTGTACACCGGTGTGTGCGAGCATTGGCGCTCCTATGTACAAAGGTCACGGCAGTGGCGCGACCCCCGAGAAACGAAACGAAAGAACGGGAAAATTAAAGAGAAAAAAATAATCGCAGAAAAACGTTTTGGACGGAACGAGATAAATAAAAAAATTCCGTCTCCGCGTGCAAAGCACGCGTGAACGGTGCCCGCGAAAGACCCGCATATACATGTATATATATATATATTATATACGCGCGCGAAAAATTCCTGTGCGTGTGCGCGCACTCTACGGAACGGATTAAACGACTTTACGGAAACTCTCTCACCGCCCGGCCGAGTGTTGCCTTCCCCGCCATCGCACCGACCCCCTCCAAGTGTAACGGGTGCTATTGATCTGTGTGAGACTCGCTCGCCCCACCACCACCACCACCATCGACCGTCTACACCCATTCCCCCACCGACCGAATACTCTCCCGTCTCCTCCGATATCACCACCACCTCCCCTATCACCCCTTAACGTCCTGCCACCACTTAATAGGTTGTTTCCAACGAACGGCATAGAGACGATACGGCCACCGCGGCAGTAAGTGACAGTGCGTGCCTGCTCATATGTATATATATATATATATATATATATAAAGTGGCCGACGATCAATTTTCACGCGAAACCCATGAATGGGAAAACCACCTCGCCAGCGTCATATTATAATATTGGTCGTGAGAAAGGATTTTTTTTTTTTTAAATATTAATTTTCAATTTTTGAGTTAACTTCCACCGCCGCCCCGTCGATCGCAATCCATAATGATACATATTATTATTATAGCGATATCGTAGGGACCGTGGAATGGATTGTGTTTAATATTATGTATATAGTGTTTTAGAGTACGCGGCGTGGCACAGGTGGCCGTCGAAGCTACCGCGTAGGTGCATGATATATTATTAATATGGGCGGATGATGCCGATCCATATTGTGTGACGCGTATATCATTATGATGTGCAGCTGCGGTATATCCGTGCCTGGGTTTAGCTATGGGGTGAAAAAATGTTTGGGGTGAACTTGGTTTGAGAAACGCATAATATTATAATTAAAAAAAGTGAAATACGATATTTTTTAATTGTTTTTTTTTCAACATTTAATCGGTTAAATGTCATAATATTAATAATAATAATAATAATAATAATATAATGGTTTTTTCCGTAATATTCAAGTGTAAAAAATGATTTAAAAAATTATCGAAAGAACTTTTTGTCAATAATTAATTTATATGCTTATAATCGTGTAATGGTTTAGATTAATTCATTTAAATTAAACATTACCATTTGATAAGAATTCAAGTAATTCAACTATAAAATGTTTAACATATTATAGATAAATAAACATATTATTTTATAGTAATACGTTCATTTAAAAACAACAGAATATAACTTTTGTCGTTATATTATCGCTGTCGATGTCCAATCGATTATTTTACGGCCGTTACTTCATAACACAACGTTATTGATATTATTAATGTTGTTATAGGTTCGTTTTATTAGATTATGCGTTACCAATAATTGTTAAGAAATTATATGTGATACATAGGTATCTACGTAATGAAGCTCGTTAGTAAACAAAATACGGGATGGTGAAACCAATACGTTATAGTATACTGTTTATATCGAAAGATAATATTATGATTAGCATTTTGCAGTTAATATTATTTTAATAGTAAATGCGTAATCTTTTGCAAAGCGAACATACTACGGTACACATTATACGATCGTTACACGGTGGCCCTTCGATTATTCAAAATATAGATATACTAATATATATATATATGTTAGGGTCAGGCGAAAACTTTTCTTTTCGCTAATCGGAAAATAATAGTAGCGTTTTCGTGAACGTCAACAATACTTCCTATTATTTAGATTAATTTGATCGGTCAAGTACCCATTGTGATGAGTTCCGTTAGTCGACGAGTCTGTTTGACTTTTTTTTTATTAATATACCAGTTGTGAGTACATAGAATTTATTATAACCACGGAAATGAATTATTCAAACTTACGTAAATCAAATATTTATTCAACGGTTTAATATGTACATAAGCGTGTTAATTATATTTTGCACAAGTGTTTCTGTTATGTCTGTATTATTATAATATTATAGTGTTGTATCGAAAGAGAAAAATTCAACTGCATTCACTATAATAATAAACAGACGAGTGGCGTTTGATTAAAAGCAAATTAATTTTCACTTAAGAATTGTTTATGTTGAGTATATATACTTTTAAAACGTTTTCAACATCCACATATTTTACGCAACCGAATGCTCACAATATAAGTAGGTAATACTATCTTTAAAATACCATATTAATCGTTTACAAAATAAAATAATATTATAACCTGTTCATTAATTTCTATTCTTAATCATTAAATTATTATTATGGGTATATTCTAATAACGAATATTATATCAATCAAACCGTTTTGATTTCGATCAACGTATAGCTTTACGAAGTACTAAAATATGGGTATTCGTATTTGTAATTCCTCAATTAGCCGTATACCGAAAAATAATAAAAACAACAAAAATGAAACTGGTGAAAAATTAAAATCTACTTCTTAAAACTGTTCATTTTATCAGCGATAGTTGTTTGGGACTGCAATCCGTCTGGATGATTTACGAGCACCGGTGTAGTCTTCCGAATTACTCTTCGTTTAGCGGCATCTCTCAAAGCACTTATTAAAGCTACAACTTTTTTTTTTCCAATACGGTGTTTTTCAAGTGACAAAACTCGAATAACAATTGTTATTTTCCAAGTACCGTATGAACGGAAAGTATATCGATCGTTAGCCAGCAGTCACAATCCGCCACTTAAGTGGATTAATCAATTCCAGGTGGGTTACAGGTGACGCTCATCAACTACTTCTTCCTTTCTGTAGTATTAGAAAGACCCGCGTCAAAGTAATTCACAACTCGGTCGATACGCGCCTCGCTATCAAGAACAATCGTCAAGTTTTCAACGAAAAAATGACTGCTACAGTAATACTAACCAACGATAAACCGTCAAATAAAATAATTTTAACAACGCGTTGAAGATCATTGAAAAGTTTAATCGTTCGTTTATTTTGTATTAATTTTCTTATATTATGTAAAAATATTATAATATAATGTATTGATCTATTACAGATTGTATAATGAATTATCTATTAGCCCCGTTGAATTTTAATACAGTTTGTATTATTTTTAAAGTCAAACTCGCAAATTATCACAAAACAATGGTATGTATACAATTATTTTATTGTTTAATGCAATTCTATTCGGTGGCGATTTCCTTACATACACGAAATGGATCCTCCATTATTTATTTCAGTGACGATGACGGCCAAAGCTTAATGGGCTCTGCGTATATATTATTATTATTATTATTATACCACTCCATTGTGTGTTTGGCGTGGGTGGCAAATGAAGAGGATATCATTTCCATAGTCCAAAATCCGTTGCGATCAATCATTCTTATAATTATTTCGGAGTCAGCCACCGCCGCCGGGCTGTCCCGGAATCGTCTCGTTTTTGTGTAGGACCCGTGAACGCGATTGCTGCACGAGTGCTGACATCCGGCGATTTGGAATGACAATATTATTATGTTCACACGTATGTATATATTAATATAATATAGTTATCTCGGTTAGTACGACCAATATCGGTTAGCATGACTGAAATTTATGACCAATAATGTACATTGGACAAAGTGATGGTTCAACGTATATTATACATAACATTATTATGATTAAATTGACTATAATATAATATATTAATTCGATAGACGATTTGACAAAGTAAAAGATTAATGTTCTGGTATGCTCGAAAAAAACAATACAAATTATTATTTAAAAATCAAGAACATATTTTGTTTTTATCATCAAATAGGTAACTATTTAATATTAAGAATAAAAATGTATTTATCATTTTTATATAATTGTACATTTTTAAATTACTTAAAACACATTTTGTTGAATATCTAAAAAGTAAAGTTAAAAGTCTAAATAAACAAACTAATGTTTAACATAAGTACTTGTTACAGTTTTTCGAAATCATAATCTAAAATTGTACTCTGGTAGCATATGGGATTTCAGTTCACTGTACAGACCACCTCATCAAGTGTGCATTTTATAGAAAAAACATAAAAAAATTGTAAATTTATAGAAAACATATTTTACCAACTCAAGCAATAATAATATTACATAATACGAATATATATAAGTTAAATAAATTGTACTCAGTCCATCTAGACATACTATTATAAAAACTAAAATTTGAAAGCGGTACTGAAATAACTCTATGGCTTCGTATAAAAAAGACAAAGTAACAGTGTTTCAAAATCAATATTTTTAAATCGTGATGTAATTACCAAAACAGAGAATCGATTAGTCTTATTATTGTATCGATAAATGAATTTTACGATTTTATAAGATTCTGAAGTGGACGACATCAATCAAGAGGTGTGCTCTTTATATAAGGATTATGAAATATGAATAAAAATAGACTTTCAGCGTCATAACATATAAATTTTTTTTTTTTGTTATGTTGTTAGTGGCTGCATAACCACTTACATAATTCATTCTACATTCATCACAATATGGTTTTCTTATTATACTTAAAATAAATTCTGAAATTGATTTTCATAACATGGCGTATTTAGTCACACAAACATCACGCGTCTGTTAAAAATATCTCAACACTATTACTTTTAAGTCATTATTATATTATTATGTTAGTAAATATCACATTATAATTTATTTTTTTGTCCATGATTGGGTAACCATGCTAAAACCGGCTGAAATTTCGTTAATGAATTCAGAAGTAGACTTTGCAAAACTGTTTTTGACCAAACAACAACGTTTTTATATTATTATTCTAGTCGAAAATTATTCATACATTACAATATTTTAATATTGTTGTCGTAGGTATTGTAATGTTCATTGCATACTATCGCTGTGTTTGTAATTTATTATCTATTATTCGTTTCTGAGTGTTTTCGGTATCATCTATCTGTCATTATATTATTATTAAATAATAATTTATTCTATTAATGTATTAAATACTACGATAGACTGCAGGTAACTCCACACAGATGAGTCAGTATCCTAAGCATTCTATCTTCATTATAATCCTCTCAAAATCTGTGTTACTGATTAAGTACCGCCAGCTGATATATATATATATAGAGAAATATGGTATTAAACTGCGGTCGTATTACAAAAATTTCACTCGAACAGTTGACGTCGATATTGTTGAATTACTGATAATAATATTAGTTATATATTAAAAGACTGCATTGCATAAAATAACACATTTACATTAACTTTGTATGCATTTTATACTATGTTATATATATGTGTAAAATCGAGTGCAAAACTATTATATAATTTAAACTCTCACGCCATTCCAAACTTTTCGTCCGAAACAGAACGATATTTTTTTGTGATGTTCATGTTGTTGTTGTTGTTGTTGATATTCGTACCCACATGTTTTTTCAAACTTGTTTGTTTTTTCCTTTGTCTTTAGTAATCTTTTCTATGTATTACGTCAAAAGTAGGTTTACTAGAATTCTAAAAGTGTACAGACTTATACAAGTCCCGCTATACAATGATTTTTACACATTAATATTATGACGTAGTTCTCATTTTTTGTATTATGATGTCAGAGGAACTTTTAATATCAAACATTCAGAAAATATGTTTAGAAATTCATATCTCTATTTTTTGGGTCAATATACTTTTAATCATAATTAATAAAATACAACTTATATTCGATAAAAATATTATTTTTTTTTCTAAAGAATACATTAAAAATTATTTTTTTAGTTACTGAATGATTCTTGTTATATTCTTATACCTCTTAAATTTTCTGGAAATTTAAGCGAATTTTGTAGATTTTCTCAATAAGCTACTGACGGGTAAATAGATTTTCCTTCTCTCTTTTTCCTTGTTTAAATCAGCTATTTTAAAATTCCTTCTTTTATTCATAGAATACACATCTTTTTTTCAATACCACTATATGCATTATTAATTATCACACAAGTTAACTAGTTTCTAGACATTAAATTCTAGAGTAAAGATAACTTGGATACTCAACATGGTTTTTATGAACAAATATCACTTAAGTTTTGATTAATTCCGAGATAAATATTAAAATATAGTGATTTTAATACCATTTTTAAATGCGTTACAATTTTTATAAATTGAGTGTTAGCAATATGGAACATAACGTATTAGTAGTTAGAACAGCCAATCTTAGCCTAATTAGGTTATATAATTTCTCATAAATTAAATAAGTTTCTGTTTAAATTACATATAATCTGAAATGTTTAATATTGATAGAAAAATGTATGATAATAATATGTTTGAAATCGTTATCAAATAATAAAAAACTGTTATAAAGATACGTATTTATGATACGATGTTTTAGAAGTATGAATATTTCATACTGGTGATCGAGAATTTATGCCACATGGTGTTTTGATTCAATATCTCATATCAACACATGTATTATCTAATTGCATGTAATTTTAAATCATATTACAGTAATTCACTATCTAGTATAAATCGTTTTAAAAAACGAGTACCTATATGAAAAATGCATTGATATTCAACTTTTAAAGCTACGAATGAGTTTATAGTTTTTTCACTTAGAAAATAGTCTAATAACCCAGAATACCAAACGGTTCTAATACAAAACAGTTCTATCCCTACATATGTAAAGCATAGAATTATACAATAAAACTTTTGAAGACATTTTAAATAATATAATACATACTATGCTTTTTAACCGTATGTACACATTCACACGTAGTAAATTTACACATTCATGTCGGCGGTTTTCATGAATTTATCACATGATAATATCGTTATTAACAATGCGGTGCCTTGTATCACTATTACAAGTGGCTGTATACTAAACACTCGAAACCGCATCGCGTATAGTCTCTAACACATTGAAATATACGTTGAAAACAAATTCCCCGTGATGGTACATTTGTATATTTTATCGCTTTGCTAAAACATAACTGTAACAACTCAAATGTTGTCATTCTTAACCCAGGTGTGTATTTTAAATTAATATTATTGTCGAAAATGTGTTATAACAATAAAACGTTTTAAGTAATGGTTAGTAGAAAAAAGGAGTTGTATCGTTGAATTTCCCATGTAATATTCAAAGTTATTTGGCCAATGCACATGGGACTAGTGCAACACATATAGCGTACTTGTTTCAAATATCTTAAATAAGACTTATTTTTATCACTTATCAAACAATATGTGTCTTGTTTAACCCATATATTGAGCTTACTCCACCGCAGCTACACATTGAAACTCAATGTTCCAGAAAACGCTTTTTAAGAACTATTTGGAACTTATTAGAGTTTACTAAATACTATTTGTCCAGTTAAACTTAAAAAGTTATAAATTAAACAATATAAACCACAAAAAAGCTTCATATTACTTAAAAAAAGCCCTACAGTATTACTTAGTTCTTGTTAGACATAATTCGAAAGTTATTAGGACTTCCGTTGACGCTATTTATCTAGTTAAATTCACGTGGTACCATATTACTTGTAGTGCATACCATAATACGGAAACCTGTTAAATCAACTTTAATAATTATCAAAACTATAAAACTATGTAAACCAACAAATTAATTCAAATTATTTTTATGAATAAAAACGGAGTATGAATCAAATATTGCGATCACGATTAACGTTTTGTTATAAGTATTGAAGTCAAAAATGTATGACTAGCAACTACACAAAACATATCTTATGCGCTTAAAATATTTATCAATTTGATACAAAAGTACATTAATTACCTATTAGAGCCGTGGATGTTTTACTTTAAATTCACGTCACGCACAAGATTGGTCAAACGCACTAGCGAATTAAGCAATCGACTTTTCCCCGAGGGACATCCACCAAAGTTATAACGTTTATCCGTTTAATTATTTTTTTTTCAATACCGTATTACTTGTTTTTGCATTTCAAACTCATTAGTTTTTTTAAAAAATTTAATTTACGAGTCTCAAACGAATATAATATTTTTAATTTATAGAAGTATTCCGAGAGAGCTAGAAGAGATGCATTATACTTAGGTGTTATTGTTGACGTTGTCGTTTTTGTTATTGTCGTCATTACTAAATTATAGGTATATAATAATGATTTACGTTGCGTGCTTATTATTACTGTTTGAGTGTGGGTAATGTGTATTCATTTAACTCATTTGACTCGGAGTGGTAAATCTCTCATGTTATTATAACCACTACCGTTATTTCATCAATCATGAGTCGTTACGAAAATATATTATGTATACGAATTTTTAAAATCGAAAATTTAAACGTGGGTGTTATAATCAGTAATTTTATTTATATTTATACATTTGTATATTACATATAAAGTGTAAATAAAAAATGTGTGTTTAATAAAGTAATATGTTACAGTGTTACATCACTAAATAATATATTCGTTTGTATAACCATGTCCAAGGCAGTCTAAAATGAATAAAGTGCAGTCTATGTGATTCGACCATAATATTAAGAGTCGTTAAAAATCTCAAAATTATGTAAATTGTTATTGGTCTTAATAATATTAAATTATTCGTGGATTCGAAGAGGTTTTATGTTTGATTGCATCTGATTACTGAGAAGTTAGGTCTTCATTTTTTTTTTTTTACATTTATTTAATATTTTCATCGTAAAGTTAGCAATTAATAAAATACATTGTATTTAAACCTACAGATGTATTAACATTATAAGGTATCGAACATTTTTAACATGAAATAGTTTTTATTTTTATTTATACTATATTATTGTTTAATTTTACAGTACACGTTAATACTAAAATATTTAAAGCACATCATTATATTTGGTCTTTCTAAAATCATGTCCAAATATTGAATTGCTTAAACGATAGAACCACAAAAATATTTATGTATTGTATAACGTTGAAATTTAAACCCTGGTAAATGTTGTTTGTGTAAACTCGATCACAAAATCCTAGCAAAATGTAATAATCGCAATGGTGGTGGGCTCGACGTTAAATTATAATTCCTGAGTGCAGAGCTCGAAACGCAATGATTAGCATTTTTGTATTGCTCGAATAAGATGAGATATCGAACCGTGGTGGTATATATATATTATATTAAAATCGCCGAGACCGCGGCGGCGCATAATTATTATAATTGCTTTTCATTTGCTATTGATTCGACTTGTGAAACGTGCAATAATTACGGATTCCGTTCGTTGTTATTTCGTTTTTTTTTTTTTTTTTGTTCCTTTTAATCATTAAAAGAAAAATGTTT
This sequence comes from Aphis gossypii, assembly GCF_020184175.1. NCBI lineage: Eukaryota > Metazoa > Arthropoda > Insecta > Hemiptera > Aphididae > Aphis > Aphis gossypii. The sequence goes on along the minus strand of NC_065530.1, from coordinate 41,643,841 downwards.
ATTAAACGGGATTTTTTCGACACGGCCGCCCGTATTGTTTTTAATTAAATGAAATTAATCAAAAGTTAAATGAAAGTAATGCGATTATGGGGAAAATATCCGTTAAACTTTTATAATCTCGTCAATGGCGTTTGATGAAAAACACGCGACTCCGCACCGACTGTGTACTACAAGTGAATGGTGACGTTATCGCGAGAAAAGAAAAACGACCACCTCAAACGATAGCATTATAATAAAATGTAATATATTATTAAATCACGTGAAATGAACAAGATGTAGTGAGTTGTTAAAGAGCCAAACACACGAGAAAACGTTATCGTACGATAATTTGTTTTTTTTTTTTTTAACTTTTATTTAATTCATACCATAAGATCGTATAGTAATATATTGAGTGAGTAATGTGTGATATAAAAATAATAATTGCGTCCATAGTGATAGAAATATAAAATATTATACTTGGCAATGTACTCTTAAAAATCGTTTATTTTGCGTAAATTCTATTGTCATAAATTTTATTAAAATATTATAATATTTGCAAACATTTTTCTAGAGTACCTAGTCATGTGTCATTATTAAACAACTGTATGATGTTTAATTCTAATATTTACAATAATGTTGTACGTATATTTTCATAGTTATGTATATATTCCATACATGGAAAAAAACCGTCATCCAAAGGCGATACATAAAATTGTACAAGTGCAGATATTATGATTTGCATGACGAGTCCAGTATTAATATTTAAATAACAAATATTTAAAAAAATAAAATAATTTATACTACAATATATTAGCGACTAAATATTTTAGAATTGTATGTCAATACGAATATTACGCAATTTAATTAATCGAAGCATATTTTTAGATCTATGCATAGTGTACTTGGAGCATTTAACTATTTATATATTTTTAAATGACCAATCGTCAAATCTGCTAGCAATCGTAGTGAAAATTCAATAAATCACATTAATTTAAGCACAGACCACGAATGTCGATTTATCGTCACCCGTCGAAAGCCAACCGAGCATGTCGAGCACGAAACGATCGTTTACCGCAGCAATATTATAAGAATCGTTCACTTGGCCACGAATCTAAAACCATAGTGTAATTTTGATGTCTAGCGCGTCTAGTGATTGGTGAAATTCATTCGTTTAAAATAATACGATTGCGGTATGTTGTGTATATTATATTATTGAGACATGGTTATATATTATTATAGACGATTTTCAAACGGCATGAGAAATAATGATCTATTACTTTATAGTTTATACATTACACGGGATAATGCGCTCAACCGATCAGATGGTCATGAATACTCGGGCTAGTGATTATGTTTTATAGACCCGACAATGACTCAGAAAACACAACGATAGAAATGGTCTGTTTTACATGCTATAAAGACCCTTTTGCATCGCTGTCTGGCAAAATAACCAACCGCCCTCTCTGTATTCTCTATTTTATACATAATAACTAATTTTACTGGATTTCTTTTTCACACGTCTCTCTCGCTTTTCCTCTGAAATATTTTGAACGACTAGTCAGCTGTAAAAGTACCGTTTTGGAAACGGAGCGGCCGCATGCATATGAAGATATAAGATTAGATCGGAACGGGGTGGACGGCTGTCCCTAGAGATGACTTCCATGTGAACACAAACTCGCCTATTATAATGTATGTGTGCGCATAAGTGCGTATGCGCGGTAAACGCGTAATAATTCAGTTTTGACCTACATATAATGTTATTACATACCTATACAATATGATCTCCGTGGCCGACGATGATGGGGTCGAATGTACGATGAGGTAGTCGAACCTCGTCTCGACTGCCATCGGTTACTGAGCTCTGATTATCCTCATAAAGGTGAAAACATAAATTCATTTTTCGTCTTCTTATAGAATAAACTTTACTTGGGAGACAAGTCGTTTGATACCTTCGTCGCGAATTATATTTTTCCATATTTTACCTTATGTTCGTTAGACTCCTCTCGCCTCAAAACTTAATAACACGCAACGTATGAATTATTAATATAATTCGTGTGTACGTTTGAATATAATATCGATGTAATCTCGAGGCTTGTGAGCACTACATGAGTGTATTTTCACATTAAACGGCTGAATTATCATTGGGAGAAAACTCTTACACGTCAAATCGTAATTAAATTCTCCGCTACATAGATAAGAACCTCGCGCAAAATATCACCAGTACACATTTATACAATATATAATACATTTAAGTGTGTGTGTGTGTGTGTGTGTGTGTTCTAAGTGTACTGAAATAATTATATTTTGATAATATTTCGTTAACGGAACACAAATACAATAAATATTACACACGCGCACGCTGCAGTTATAATGATAATAGTGCAGTGCTATTATGTCATGTCATACGACATCATTATAATAGGTACGTTTATATACTAACAGTATGTACATTTTTACGTTATGTAGCATCGACTATTTTAGTCGTAAATAATCTTAAATTAGATTTAAATTGATTTTTATAGCTATAAATAAAACAAAATAATATCATTTTGGTAAGTATTATATAGTAGTAAACTATGCATAAAAGTAAAAATTTAATGACCATGGTATTAGTAAGATAAAGAATATAATAAACGTAGGTATACTAGAAAGTTAAACAATTATCAAAACACCGATGAAAAAATGTTTGTAGTAATTAATAATATTTGCATTTATTTTTATTAACTGATGTAATAATATAAAATGTATAAACGTAGCTTCGTATTTCTAATATATCACCTTTTTCGTATAATTTTAAAGAGTATGAATTGAATTATAATTATAGTCGTATTAAAAAAATAAAATGTAGATATAATTTGATGAAGAAACACGGTCACATATAATTTTATGAAAAGAGCATTTTATTTTATAAACAGGGTAATTAAAATAGCACGCGTAAAACACGCATATAGAATAATATTTGTGTAATCAATCCAAACAGACGTTCAAATAAATTTAATATACTCTCGGTAATGATAAATAAACTCATACCTACGATAAACAATGATGTTTTATTAATCTACCACAACAGTATTATATTATCATATTCTATATGTATAATAATGCGTTCAAAGGTATATAATAATAGCTCGTTTGAATCTCAATTGATGGTATACACTTATCCTTTGTAAAAGGTTTCAAGTTATGATGCTTATGAAAGCACTTGGCCAATAAGCGATAGCGGAAAATCATGAATACTATATAAGCACAAAATGGACGTCAAACAACTAAAACAATAATCAACGATTATAGGTATTTTAATATTATTATTTTATTTTAAAGAAAATATAAACTAAGAATTTCAATTTTTTGATGATAGTTGTATTAAAATATCAAAGAAAATTATGGCCAAATATTTATTTTAATCTTGGAAAACTTTTATTTAATTTTTGTTTTAGGTGACTATCATAGCCAAAAATTTAAATTATACGTATTTTTTTCATATAAAATCAATATATTATTATATATATATATATTTATCATAAGTCGTGTAGTATAATATAGGTAATTTTAAAACGAAATAATATAGTATTATGTACTGTAAAGTAGATAGGTAAATGTTACCTGTACTCATTACAAATCTTCAGTATTGATACTTCTTAGAAGTGGCGTAGATAAGTATAAGAAAGTTTTCCATTTGTATTTATATCAAAATGTATTGTAAAGGCATCGATGAAGATTTAAGATTAAAATAAAATAAAATAAGAAAAACATACAGAATGGAAGTTAAAAAAAAAAAACAAAAATTAAAAAAACGTATCGATCATTAACAGAATATTTACATTAAGTGTAGGCTTAAACATTTAAACCGTTCTATACGAATAATAAGCGCAATTAACTATACAAAAAATGTACTATTCTAGTGGTAGAAATTTCAACAAGTGCACTTGTCGTTGTATTTTAATACTCATAAATCCGTTTTTAAATGCACCGCCCTACAAAATATTAAATACACACTTATATGTATATATTTTTAAGATTTCGATTGTATCGGTGATTTTTAAAGGTCATAAGGGTTAAACACATGTTTTATCTTTAAATATTCCTAGTAAAACATGTCTTTTCATACATTGTTGAAATCATTATAAAGTTACATTTTCGAAAACAAAATATTATTGTTAATTTTTCATCATTATAATTCATGAAATTTTTTTTACCTTTCTAAATTAAAAAATAAACTAATAACTAAATATTTTGATATAGGATAGTTTTCCAAGAAAATATATTAAACATATAAAAATCGAATTCTAAACGACTAGGTAGTTAATTAGTCATAAGTATTTGAAGAACTGATGAGTGAATTAATGGACGAACGTTTTAGAGATTCTCTGTGTTGTTCTATTCCACTCATTTGATCTTTAAATATTTATAAAATTTTACTTTTAGTTTGAGATTGGTTTTTTAAATGTTAAAACTTTCAAAAAATAGTCCACTTTGGAATATGAAATTAAAAATACATGATATCATTTAAAAACTTTAAGTAAATTATAAAATTATTATTTCACTAAGTAAATTAATGTTTCCTTTTAAAAATCGCATTATTTGATTATAAAAAAAAAGTGCCAAGTTTAAAGATCTTAATAAAATTGTCTGATTTTTCAGTGTACTGATAGTTTTAAACTATTGTGTGCTATACAACCAAACTATATCCGTGGTAGTAATAGTACCTCAATTTTTATGAATATAGTTTATAAATAACGCGTTAATTAACTTGATTAAACGTTAAACATATTGAAAAATCAGCTTTGTGATGGATTTTTTCTTATGTTATACGCAATAGGCACATGCAAAATTCGTTAATGGGAGGGGGGGGGGTAAATGTATATAATATGTATAAAAATGTTATTAATGTAATATTCTGTATAAGAAATCATTTTCCTTTTTTCCTAATGGGGGGATGTTAAGATCTTAATCACCTCCTACCATCAGTACGTCTCTAGTTAGTAGTTATACATATACAATTGTCATACTAACATAGTTGTGACATAAAAGACAAGCCAAGACATGAGTATAATAATAAAAATAAATATTAAATTTTGGTTTACTATTTGTATAATATTGGCAACATAATAATAACAACCCTAAGTTATTCAATTGTCTCGTACTTCTTATATTTTAAGAAGAAGAAGCACTAATCAAATTTCTAGGATAAAAGAATTCAAGAATATGGTTTTTATTAAAAGGTTATTCCTAAAATAGTTGTAACGTTGCAAATATTACAAATGTACGACTATACCAAAAAAACTGAAATCGTATCACCGCCCCACCGGTCTAGGCCGCTAACCGTTTAGTCTGAGTAAATGACTTTTTCAAAAGTCAGAATATTTTTATTTAATTTTTTAGAACGACTTTTTCACTTGTTATCGTCAACAGGCTACGTGTTTGAAATCATAATGCGATATTTCAATTTACAATATTATGTCGTACAATAAAATCGCATTATACATTTACTTAAGTACTATATTATATTACATAATATATGAACACTGTTTTGTATTATAACCTAATTTCAATTCGGTTCGCTTTTTTTCACGTGTTCTCTTCTTATAGACGTATATGCAATATAATAATGCAGATCAATACAATAATGCACTGCTAACATCAGACTTTGCGTTTTAAAGAAGTTGTACCTCTTCTTCGTGTTAATCGTACCGCAAATAATATAGCATTATATCTATTATATCATGAGGCACGCTTGACATGCACAATACATATTAAAATAATATAATAGTAAGAATACCAAAAAAAAAAAACAATGTCTCGTAATAATAACTGTAATAATTATTATTCCGATACGTTTCGTTTAAAGAAATATAATTGGTAACGCGGCGCATTATATAGGCAATTTAGGTACATCCGTACCACACGGTCTAGCAAAATGTATGCAGGTAATTATACTATAACAAGTAATAAAAGTGAAAAAGTATAGCCAATGAAAGATTTTATAATACAAGTTAACCTTCTAATAACTCATAAGAAACACTCATTTCAATAAAAAAAAATATTAATAATATAAAAGATAGGTAGGTATTTATTTAAATTTTATGTAAGTGAAATGGATTGGGAGTGAGAGGTTACCTCATAATTCTTAAAATTGTATTATGACGTTTGATAATTATTTATAGTTTAATGTAATGTATTGAAATCATTAGGGACATATAAAAATTTAAATCTAATGAATAATCTTAAAGTTGAATTTCTTCGTTTTTATAATAAAATCCAACGAAAGATCAAGTTCATTTTCGAGTAAAGCCTTGCATTCTCATACGAATTAAATGTAATACGCGATGCATTGTTATTTCGTGCAAATATTTTGCGTAGGTTCCTCCACTCATTGTCATATTGCTGTAATAATAGTTTTTTTATTATTATTATTATTATTATTATTACTATCATAAACGACTTTAAACTGCGAGGTTCTTATTACTACACTCTTCTGGATTGTTTAAAACGAAACCACCAACATCATCGACGCCATCGTCATCGTCGTCGTATTATATAGTTACGTGTACTAAAGCGCTCGCGGTTTAATTAAAATCGTCTACCGTAAGCAAAGATTAAACCAGTCACGCGCGTTTATGACAAATTTAACAATGTAATGGACGGCATTGTTATGCTAGGTTGGAGCGAGTGTATAAAGTGGTTATAATCTATGATATGTTTGCTATTATTGCTGTCTTAAAACAGATATTTATTCGGCTTTTCGTATGTATTTATTACTTTTCGTATATTAATGGAAATTATTACAATTTCATTATTTTTTGATGCGTAATTTAGATTTTTTAAATGAAGAATGAACAAATAATACAATTTAAAATATGAATATTTTTACATTTAAAAATAGAAAAGTAAAATTTATTGCTATGCAAAAAATATTTTTATAACTTTTTATCACACAATTTATTTCATATTTAGGTTTTGAATAATTTTAAGATATTTTTGTAAGTTCAATATCATAATATGACTTACTTTTTATTAAAATTCTTTAAATAATAAAAATAATATTTTAGAATTTATTTAATTATATTATTATATTATCTTAAAAACATACCAATGTGCATATTAGGTTTGGAAAATTTAATTTCCTCTAAAATACTGTGAATTCTCAAAAAATATTTTGCTACTATATTAAAACTTATGTTAATTTTCCTAAAAGAGATAATAGAGATTATTTAAATTGCATTTATATTTATTATTTATTTATATTTTATATTTTAAGATTTATACACTTACTTAATCATCGATAAATAATAATAATCATACAGTTACACTACATGTAATTATTACATTTCATTATATAAAATCTGTTTTTTATATTATTATTAAAAAAAAAATAATATAATTTCAATTCAAATATTATACTGGTGGTAAATATAATTTTATTAAATATAAAATATAAAAAATTGGATGATAACAATAACTGCTTTACCCTCTCAATGGTATCCTCTGAGTAATGCTAAATGTTTTTATTTTGTTAGTAGAATTAGTAAAATATTTGTTATATTCTCCTATCATAAGGGGACTAGTGGGTATGGAATGTGGATAGTACATATGGTTCATAAAATACAAATTGCATTAGTATATTAAGATATCGAAATTCATGTATTTTAAAACACGACAGAAGTTAAAGATAAGAAAAAATATTTATGAAAAGAACAAAATATGAGCTTGGAGTTTTTATTTTTATCCTATCCATGGAGGAAAAAAACAGCCACTCGTGAATCCACAGGGTGACAAAGTTTGGGAGCTAAAATAGGAAGATCGGAATCGGAGAAACGGCGAAACGGATAGCGTTAAACAGAGATGGAAATTTCCGGTGGAATATCAGCACGCGTAGCTCGAGGCTTAACCGTGTCAGATATTGAACCCGTTCGAAATCCTTCAATTTATTTACATCCCCTTCAACAAACGTGCACAATAAAATATAGTATAATAAGATAAACTACTGTACTACTACTACTTCTAAACTTCCTACATCCTCCTTCAACTACCTGCACTAGGGACTAGATTAACACTGGAACAAACAAAACTCTTTTTACACCCATAACGAATACCTAAGATTTAAGAAAATATAATTTTTCAGCTTCGAATGAAAAATCGATCGTATTTTCACCAGAAATTACACAATAGTGTATCTCGACACAATTTTATCGTCGTAATTCAACTGCTAATTTTATCAAACTCTTGAAACTCTAAATATATTATCCAAGTCTATATTTAATGCCTGTTATAGTTAAATACACCAAGCAGCTCTTTGTATGAGTACTTCTACACGTGATGAGAAATAATAAAACGATTTTCTGACGAATTTCATGAGACAATTTAAAGCTATCTTATTTCCCTTCTCAACATATGAATGTCAATCTTTAAATCTGTATAGGTATTACATTAAAGTACTAAGTTCTACATTAACTGAATTTTCACAGCTGATATTATTATGATATTAATTTTTGGCAAGCCTGATCGAAATGACAAATTATATACAACTAATTTACTGAATAAATAAAACATAAAATAATAAATAAATAAAACGCTTAATTTCAATAATTTCATTGTAATATTGATCTCGTATACCTACATGTACGTCAATGTAATTAACATTGTTTAGGTACATGACTCGAGTGAAGTTCATGGCAAAATAATTAAATTATAATATGTAATAAACAAAGTTATGGTAATAAAAAATACATACATTAATATTATTGTTAATATTATAAAGTAATCATATAATTATACCATTTATCGGGTCATCTAAAAAAATAGTGTTGTATGAATAATTAATATTGTGGACGGTAACGTAATGTGAATAAATGAAGAAGGGGTGTCCTAATTTTGATATTTCTATTGTTTTTTCTCGTGAAGTACTATTTTCTGGATATCAAAAAGCAGTTGTTACACAAATGATAACAACAATTATGTAATTATAAATAATCATGCACTTTAAATTCGATGTGTGAATTAAAAATATAACTTCAAAAATGTGTTTTTTTTTTTTTTCAGAGCTCGTTATTAGATGACATGAGATTTATCATGGTAAGGCCGTAAGCTTTATACTTGTAATTAAAGTGATTAAAATCTATTACGTATAAATGTATAATTGTTATATTTAATGATATATCATTATAAATATTATCTGTAGTTAGAATTAAACAGAGTAGGCAATAACGATAATAGTTAGAACTCGTGTCGTACATAATTTATGCTGAATATGAATCATTCAAATGTTATAATAAAACTTCGTTAGTGTATAGGTAATACTTTTCATTTTTTTGCATCATAATAAATTCAATTAATATTCTTTTATAACTTTGATATAATAATATTCCATAGTAATTATCACATTGCATAATTTAAACGATTTTTCAGCTTATATAATTCACAAATACATTTCATGTGGAGCCTGGGAACTAAAACACAACTAATTTTTTTTTCAAAAAGTTAGGTATACGGTTATATAATGGGTCACTAAAATTTCTCATTATATCATATGCAGATCTGGTGATTTTTCCATTATTTTAAAGTAGCATAGAAAAAAGAAGTCAGAGAGCGAACTTTAATTTGAAATAATTATATTTAAGGGGAAAAGCACACTTGAATTTATGAAATCAGTATCACATTATTAAAAATGATATTATACCTATATTGTTATCTTTTAATAGTTAAAAAAATTAATATTTAATTAATTAATTTTATATTATATTATATTTATTAAAAAGAAAAAAAAATGTTTTTTTATGTATAGTCATATGTGTACTAAGATTAATAAGACGTGTTACATAATTATTAGTATATTTTTATGTAATATATTTGTGGATCAATATTTGGTTAATAAAATATAAAAAATAATGTTACAAACCATCTAAATAAAACGTGACTCAATTTGGCTCATTTCAAGATATGTTTTTAATACTGCTATCAAAGTAATTTATTTAATTATTAGTATTACGGTAGTTTTTTTTTCCCGAAAACATGGAATTTATATTATTATTAATATTTAATTATTATCATAAAAATACATATCATTCATACCCTATAGTATTATTTTAATTAACTTTTGAGTCAATAAAATGTTTGGATTTACGGCATTTCAGCTTATGAAGTTGCCCTAGTTGTCGTTTTATTAGTATGTTCAATTATTACTTTAATTTGTTTAAAGTTTGATCGTAAAATTTCATCTTAACTCAAGTCCAATTTATATTTATGACGTTATCTTGGAAATCTTAACATGTCGTCATGTTAATGTTTTAACGATGGCAACATACCTACCATTCGTTAATTTTAGTGGAAAATTGTTCCTTCTTTTAGATGTGGTGTAAATTAATAAAACAATATTATGTTGAAAAAATATAAATTTTTGATAAAAATTACTTAAATATTATATTTTTATATTTGCTATTCGAAATACCTATTTTCATAATTTTTTGTAATGTTTTTTTCGAATTTTTTTTAATTTTATAACAAATAAAATATTATTGCAGATACCCGAGGTTACTTGTAACTTATTTTGGAATTATTGATAATAGATTAAAATAATTAACTATAATAATTATGTCAAAATCGCTTTAACAGGTTTTATACCCAAATAAGATCCGCTTGTCCTTTAATAAATATAAAATAATTGACCATGCATAAAATCGGATTTCTGTTCAATTTTCGGATGTATTGTATAATATTGTAAACGTATTAAAATCCATACTCTTTTCAGTAACTAAAACGACACTTTTTATAATACATGCTAAATACGCAGTGTAAAATCAATACATTTAAACGGGATTACAATGATCTGATAAGGAACTTATAATTTAATGGTATTAATTTTAATAAAATAAATAAAAAAACCCAACAAATATATTTTTGAATAATTTAAATTCAAATTTGCTTTAAATGATATTATTATAAATAATAATACAAATAAAGCAAAATATTTATCGGGTCTTACGTTAAATCTTGATTTTAGAAAAAATAATATTATTAGCAAACGACTAATAATTAGGGAGTGATATTATAATTATCTGATTTAAATAGGTTATAATTTAATAAATTTTAAATTGTAGAGACATTTAATAGGTGCCCAGTTACATTTTAGTAGATAATCTTTTAAAATTAAAATTTTTTTGTAGTTTGTAATTAAAATTGACTTTAAAATGTTACCAATTTTGTTTTGAATTTGTAGAAACTGACGACCATTAATTGCATTTTTATGTATTACTATTGAATTAAATATGTTTGTTTGCTTTTAAATTTAGGTTATTTATTACCTGAGTAGGTAATCAGTTTATAAAATTGTTGGTACATACTAATTATTATATATGATTTATATAATATCAAAGTGAATATTCTCTTGTATTTAGTTTTTAAAAAACGTTTTAAAATATTTACTAATAGTAGTTGTAGTAGTTTGTAGTAGTGCGTACGTCTATATTTAAATGTTTAACTACTGAATAAAGTGATGTAAGGTATTTGAATATATTATATTTTTTTTTTATTCTATAAACGGTAATTTATGCATAAATATATTCAAACAATAGGTTACAATCCGTTCACTATTATCATACCGTAGTTTTTATAAACAGTATGGACGTTAATAAAATAACTTAGAATTGTTTATTTGTTAATTATATTATTGTTATATTTTATTAGTAAAAATTACTATTATTATAGAAGCTGTAGTTGAAATTGAATTATTATACTACATATCCAAGTTATTCATGAAAAGTGTGTTCTTAGATAAAATATATCTATCCAGACAAAACTCTATATTTACATAATGATAGATAACGTAAAAAAAATAACAACAAGTTATTAAAAAATCTTTAGATTTATAAATTAAGACTTTATCGATAAGAAATGTGAAGGTTTTGTTTAATTAATTATTATAAAAAATAATATTGCATCATTTAAGTGTTTAATGTAATAAAATACAATAATTTAGTATGAATTATTTATAAAGCATATTTGTATTCGGGTTTAAGTTTAACTTATTTATCTGTATCTGTATCTATATAAAAATAGTTAGAATACTTTTTCAACACTTTAACCTGTATGTACAATTATATTAATTGAATAAAGATAACTGTTCTAATATAGTTCGAGGAATTAACCAGCAATGATGACATTGCATTTTTCGTATTTAACTATTATGATATCATAATCAGGTAAGCGATAGAAACGTACCCCGACACATAACATACAGTTATTGTTACAATCGTACAATAGTCAATTGAAAATTTGTTAAAAACTGTGACGAAGTTTCAGGTAATAAATGAAGACATTTTCCTTCCCTACGCGCTTCCCGATCTTAATCCTTCAACATTGTAATACGTGAGATTTACTTAAGTGTAATGTATAAAGATTGAACTGAAACCATCGTGACGGAATGAACAAATCGATTGTTTTCGATGATACCACCAAATTAATACTGGGTTCAACCACGGTTATCTATATTGTATTATCAAATTTAGTCATCGGACAGTTAAAAAGTTATTTTTTTTTAACTTTGCTACCTACGGTATATTGTAATAACTTTGCTTTTTTTTCAATTAATATGAAAAATGATCAGTTTTATTCAGTTTTTATTTTGTTGAAATTTTGTTGTAAAAAATGATTGTATAATACAAATTAACTGATACAAATATTTTTTAGTTTATTAGCTTGCACAAACGCGTGATTTTTGTTCAAATATATATAAAATATCGAAATGCTGCATAACCACTATAACATGTACGTATGACGACTAAGGGAATAATTAAAAATAAAAGTTTTGACAGATTCAGTTTATATTATATTATTTTTACAATTTTAGGCTCAAATAATAATATATTATTTGTTATAACTTTTAGCTCAACGTTTATTAAATTTAAAAACTTTAAAAAAATAGTTTTGATGAACCTACCAAACTTTACGAACTACAATGATACATTCATTATGAACACAATTTATCCCTAGTCAATGTTATATACTATTTTTAATACACATGACTTATGATAATTATTTCTAATATTAGTAATGAATGGTGTGTGTACTTACGTTGAGAGCTCGATCTTCGGATGATGTTTTCCAAGAACGTGTTTTGAGGGGCGACCAGACCTCGTCGGCCCCCTGGCATAATGGGTGCACCTTTGTTACCCAGGAGTAGGCTGTTAGCTATGTTTGCTCAAGTGTGTCATTTCGGCCATATTGGCGGAGAAAATAAAACTCGCGCACGATGACGCGGACGATTAAGACAACGACGGTGACCGCGGTATCGCTTTGTGTTATATTTTTACAATTTTCGCGTCGCGGTCTCGAGCGAAAACATATTTATCACATCGATCGTATATTATAATATAATATCTACAAAATCGCGTATCGAAAACACGACGACGTGAGCAGTTCAAAAAACGAATGGAGTGGACGAGGGGCGAGAGGCGCGATGACGAGTGATTGTTATCACACAAAAATATTACGTATGTTTCGTACAGCTGCCAGTCATGTAGTGATGCCGTTTGCGGTATCCTTGGTGGGCGAGTGTCATGGGTTTGTGTTTGTGTGTATTTGGGTGGATTGGGTATGTGTATGTGTGTATGTGTGTATATGGGTATGTGTGTGTGTTTATGGTTTGTGTGGTGTGTGTGGTAAGTGATCGTGTGTGTGTCCCCCGGGACCGCAGTTCAGTTATCGTCGTCAGCCGCAATCCAAGTGTTCGCGTTTGTGTTTCTTCATAATCGACGCCGGTCGTCAGTGCGGTCAGTGGCGGTGGTAGTGGCGACTGCTGCTGTGGTAGTGGTGGATCGCGCGTACATCGAAGAGCCCTCCACCCCCCCGTCGAGAGGTCGACGCGAACTAGGACGGCGACGACTCCCTGTGTTTTTGAACGAAGTGTTGCCCGAGCCGGTCGCGTTCGACGGCTGTCGATGGCGACGGTGGAGACGACGATTGAGACGACGATGATGGTTTCATCTGTGCCCGGCTACCTGGTCCGGTCGGATCGTCGTTAGACGACGGCAGTGGTGAGCGGTGTTGGCTGCTGTGGCAGTGAAGGAAGAATGAAAACCAAGGTGGCGTTGACGACGGTTAGTATCGTCCAATTGCTCTCGAGGACCACAGCTGTCGTCGACAGTCACAGCAACTATGGCGGAGATGGAGGACAGCATGGACTCGGGAGCGGTCAAAAGCCTTTTTGGGCGAGGTCACACTCACGAGTTTCTGAAAAAAAAAAACATTCTGATTAGACTTCAACGACGATAAAAATAATATAAACTGTATAGTACGTATATATCGAAATACATTAAGTCAGATTAATGATGTAGAGCGTATGAAAGATACGCTAAGTGAACCAAAATAATTGGTATAGATTTTACGGAGATAAAAAGGACAAATTTATAATATATTTTTCTGCATTTTATGTTCTTAAGTTATTCGTTTAATATTTAGACATCGTTTTATCACTTGATGAGTATCACATTATGTAGGGTCAGAAAAAATAGTCAAATCGTATGACGAGCTTTAAAGTAAGTATTTTAAGTGTCTCATACATCTCTTCAAATGTAACTATATATTTCAAGTTTGAACAAACAAATAATTTGAAATGTATATTACATTTATATACAATTATTATTTATAGCAATAATGACTCAAAATTAACATAAACAAACAGTCATGATGTTATATATGAAAGTATTGTTAAGCTATTTTTCATGTAGGTATTATGAAAAAAGCATTGACAATTTTTAGATGACCTTTTTTGCCGCAATATCATACACGCAATGCATATTTTTTTTCTAATTTGGACCGTCGATGAATAAAAGCTGGTTTTCACTGTATGAAATATATATATATATATATATATATATGGTTTACATCTATATAGCCTTAATACGGTTTTCTGGATTCAAATAACACCCTTTTAATTTGTTTTTTTAATTTCCATGCGCTGTATGCGTTTGCTCGTCGATTGTAAAAATGCAAAGGGGGATGTACCACCCCTCTTTTGAATTATGCCAAACATGTTACGTCGTGTGAGTATAATATACAAGATTAATAGTACATAACATATGCCCAAACCCGTATTGTATAAAATATATATTATAATAATACTTATTCTTTAAAATAAATAATAAGTGTACTAAATTAATTCATCTGTTTATACTCAATCTAGAATCCGTATTTTATTTTATTTGACATAGTCTTTTATATTACTTTATTTGAATTAGTTTAAGTAAACTGTTATATTTTATTCGCACGTTGATACGTGGATATGATGTACCTGCAAATCAAGTACATCAAAACCGAGATAAGAAAAAAATTAACACTACCTACCGCAAAAAAAGGCCAAAGCGTAGGTATGCATAAGATCTTTAAGTTTAATTTCAGATATTCTATTATTTAGTCGCAATCAACAAACTATTTAAACTTAAAATTAAAAAAAAAAAAGAAAATATTACTTCTCATAATATATTTATTATTAACGAGTTATAGTAGGTAGGTACTTAGTAAAACGTTTTTTTTTTAAATATCTATATAATATTAATATAATATAATAAATGAATAATAATTTCATTTTTATTTATAATTATATTACTATAATTCATTTAATATAAGTACTTAGAATTGTATTATAAAAGATTAATATTGGTGTTATTTTTGCTTATTTATATACCTTTGAAGTGTGCGTATAATTGTTGATATAATTTTATTTTGGCGATTTTTACTAATTTTGACGAAAATGACGTATAATTTGTTTATCAAACATCAACCAATCGCTCAAGAGCAGGTTGCATCTAAACTATTTTTCGGGCGTATTATTATTTTATTATAATATCAAACAAGTCTTTTGGATTCAACGTCAAAACACCACGCGTTCGAGTGTTCATTTTACGTTTTTAACTAAATCAAACGGAACAGAATTTAAGCATAATAATATTATGTATTTACTATCCGGCCCGGTGGGTGGTGCAATTCAAGCGGCGTTTATGAGTAGGGTCCACGACAAGTGCGGATGAGAAGAGTGTGTTTAACGCTGATAAAAGGTATATAAATGCGTACGCACATAATATCGCTGTTGTGCGTGTGCTCTATTCGAGGCGGGAAAAACAATGTAGGTAGGTATAACAATATACATATACCGAGTCTATCCGCATTCTGCTGATAGTGGAAAACGTAGTAGAATCTACCGCGAATGAACGACTGTTGAACTTTTTGTTTATAGTATAATTTTTATCACACAATGCTAAACCAGCCCGCAGCTCCAGGTTTGAAACACCAAGGTATATCTCCCTCATTAGTTGTATTATTTTATATCGTAATCTTTCAGATATTTAATTTTTAATTTTATATGTTTTTCACTCTAAAAACGTATCCGATTAATTATTTTACGTATTAGATAGATAACGATAAAACTTAAAAAAAAAAACCACTTTGCGAGTAAAGTGATCGGTTTTTGTGACCGTATTGAACATTATAAGTTCGTTTACATAATACATATTACTATATAAATAATACCACTTTATAGTGAAAATAGAAATTCCACATTCGATATACCCACGCAGACGTGAAAATGTCGGTCAATCTTTACTTATAAATTAAAATTATTAGGTATTATTGTTTTATGGTTAAATTGCATTTCACAGTCAAACGATTTTACTTATACCTATACAATTTATGGTTAAACGGTTTATTAATACTCGTTCATTTGAAAAATACAGTTTATAACTACAGTTAATAATAATTAAACAAACCTTTTATAAAATACCACGTAATGATAAAACTGTTATGCAAATATAATATAACACAATACAAAGCAGCTTTGATTTCTTATCGAAAATTACATTTTTGTTTTACGTTATTCGTCACATTATTTCTTACAAATAATAGGCGTACGTAATAAAAACTCATCGCTATGAATTTAAACTCGTATTTTTTTTTATAATATTAATTCATGTTTTTCGACTTTTCATCTCGTACGAAACGTTTTGTAGTCCCGCGAGACGTCCTCTCGCGGTTCACGCATTTCTCGTTAATTCGTTTGGTGGCAATGACGGACACGACAACTTACTGTGATAATAATAATGTTATACGCGTCGTCGTGTGTGCTGCGATACGTATCACGACACGTAATCACCGGAGACGACCGCCCAGTGGTTTTGTCATGTTTTGACAACCAGCAAACGGCGAGATTCGGGAGAGACGTTTTGTAATTTCGTGACCCAAAACACACATACGTACGTATATAATATCTAGAAATATAATAATATGTGGTTAGAGATATGCGACCGGAACGATCTAGCCCGACGCAGGAGTATATGGATATAATTTTGACGAGTCGACCGCGAAAATGAACCACTGGAAATCTAAAGCTAATATGCATGCGTTGTGTTATATTTTATGATTACCGTCCATACTCGTCTAGCGTAAGCGTAGGTCACAAAAATGTCAGAAATTCCTAATAATATTATGTTCAAAAGTCGAATAATGTCCGAAAATGTTTTCAAAAAATTTCCATAAACCGTTTAAAATTGTTTCCTTCTTTATATATTTTGATTGCAAAAGTGTGGTCAAAATTATACTTGATCTATATTTTTATTAAAATTACTGCTATTTTTAGTTCAGTAAATACAGTTGACAAGATATGTGGGATATCTGAAAACACAGAATGGA
This sequence comes from Aphis gossypii, assembly GCF_020184175.1. Classification (NCBI taxonomy): domain Eukaryota; kingdom Metazoa; phylum Arthropoda; class Insecta; order Hemiptera; family Aphididae; genus Aphis; species Aphis gossypii. Next base: position 41,626,189 of record NC_065530.1, on the reverse strand, counting down.
GAATTAAGAGTAGAGTCATTAAAGTACCTATCATAAAAGTAGCCTAGTTTCCTGGGTTCGTTACAAAATAGTATATTGTTATCATTATTGTGAATAACATGTTCGATTTCCACGCAGTTCAATTTAAGACTACAATGATACTGAGATTCGACTTCCCCTATTTGAGTCAGATCCAATGAATTGCCAAATAACTCGTTAGAACCCACTCGGTTAGATTAGGTTATGCTACCAAACCATAACTGGTCAACAGACTAGATACTGTATTTTGAAATTGGGTATAGATAAAGAATTTGTTTTAATATTGTCAATGTGGTTCACGTATACCACGGAGAAAATCGCTTTAAAAATCAATCCCGTAATATGAATTTTCGTACTACACCTCACATAGTATGCCTGCAGCACAGCAGATAGATTCATACAATGCTATTTCTCTAGAGCGATATAACAAATATTATTATTATACTCGGTGTAGCCGTATATAAAAATAATAATAATAATAACAAAAATATGTACAAACACAATCACGTTCGAGTCCAGCACTATAAAATACAATATTCAAAATATACAATACATTGTATAAGTGCTATACTTATATTGAAACGCAATATTTTCAAAATATCGCAAACAGCAACGATTGAATTGAAGTTCATTCGCGCTACTTACAGCTCGAAATATCATATCATCTGAACTTCTAGATATTATTATACGTTCAGTACAGGACTACGAATAACGTATACTTTATACCAATGAAATATACTACTATAGTGCATAGTTTTGTACACTACTACACGTACCTACAGGCGAATATAGTCGGAGAAATTCTAAAAATATAAAAAAAAATTTTTTATAGGAAATAACACCCTGATAAATTTTAAAACTTATAACTACTCGTAACTTTAATGACCATATTTATTTTTATTTTAAATATTTCTTACGTATGTATATTTTAGATTCTTTACTTATTCACACTCATTATTCAAAAGAGTTGCTTAAAATTCAATTGCTGAAATAGTTTTTACGTGTACTAATGTAAATATTATTAATCGCGTATATATTATGGTGTACTTACAACAAATATAGTAACTTTCCTAATTTGCTTTGAGTTATTAAACCAATATTTGCTTATGTTTTCGAACATACACACAAAGTTTATTTATTTCAATATTTTTTTCAATAAGATAATTTGATAGAACATCAAATAAATATTTAACCAAAAATAGTTTAGATAATAAATACTTATAAAACACATGTTTTTCACATGATTAAGATAAAAAAAAATCAACGCCAATAATTTCTAGAACAAGAATTTTAAAAGAACAATAATATGAATATTTAATACGATCAAAATAATAGTTATGCTTCTGTAAAGTAAATTCATTCAGCACCTGTCGAAAAAAATTTTCTCGTCGAAATAAAGCTCAATGTTACAGAATAATAGATCTAAATTCTAAAAAACAATTTTAAAATTTAAAAATATTTCGAATCGCACCGGAATGACCTCATGTGAGGTAACTCATCGCGTGAAACCAAAAAAAATTATATAAATAAAACTCGTAAAAGAAATAATTTTCTGGATGCAACTTACTGTGGTACAAAATATAGTATTGTATTGCACGGCATAATATGTTTATTTGCGAGCGTAATATTTAGCGTCCCCCGGTGGTATAAACCATGTACACGGCCGTGGACATTACATCAATTCCGTCGAGTGAGTGTGCTTACGAATAATTTCGATGCGTACGGCACAACATGTAATATTCATATATTGATTAGTCCGGAATAACCAGCGCACTCTCGATATCACCGAAACGCGCGCATATACGATCATAATAATAATAATAATAATATAATATATTATTATTATTATTATTTCTGTCGTCGTCGTTGAGTCGCGTCACGTCGTCGTTGTCGTTTTTCTGCTCTGCGGGGACATGGGACCCGACATGGGAATAGCACGCGCATTGCCTGTGGCGTAACAGGCGATATCAGCTGTACATTATACTTACCCTCAGAACATAGCATTATATTTACCCGGCCCGCGATCCAGACCCCCCGTCAATCTCTCGGCTTCACCGTCCGCCGACCCGGTAAATCACCCGAGGAAACGCGTATGGGGTAAAATTAACCTGGAATTCGTTGTCTTCGTGTTCGCCGAGAAATTCTAGAAACTATACTACCCCTGGCCAAATCACGTCGAGCGAACCGAAATATTTCGAAATTTTATATTTTGAAATAACTTCGATGTGTAGAAACTTTGATAGTCAAATATCGAATATGGAACGAATAGTTTAAAGCACTAAACCGATTTTGTGGCATACCTACATATTTTCCCAATTCACTCTTCTTGTCTATGTAATAATTTAATCTCTCGTACATTACGAAAACTATCGATTCACGTTTTGTGAATTCTGCTTCTGTTGAAAGAATCGATAACGAAGTTATTTGAAAATAAAAATTTGATTGTGTAGATTTTAACAGAACGTGAATACTAGATAACGATAAGTGCAATACAAAAAACGTAAAAATTTCGTAATTACAATATTGTAAAGTAAGTGTCGATATAAAGTCTGACTACTTAATATAAGGTATATACGCGCTACCGGAAAGAAAAATAGGTTTCAAGTGATTATTACGAGTATAATAATTAATAGACTCAATTTGTGTAAAACAATTAATACACTTTTAATGATTGATAATAAATAATAATTTTTATCACAGCATAAACTGAAAATCCGATATCCTATCGATAACCGTTCTTATATTTTTCAACATTTGCAAATTGTGCTGATATCTCTCGACCAGAGAACGATAATTTATAGTTTGTCACAAACAAACAAATGAAGTCAATGATGTTCAAACCAAAAATTACCGATATTGTTTTCTATAAGTACGATAGTATAGGTAATATAAAATAAATATCGGTTAAAAACTAAATAGTGTTAAGTTTGAACATTTTGATAATGAGTGGTTTGATGAATGATATGGTTTATATACATAATATTATACAAGAACAAGACATGATATGATTTTAAGAAGTCGAAATAATAAATATACCGCTAGTTCAAACATAAAAATAAAGCCATATCAAAATAACTATAGATGTATTACCCTGGTAGTAACGTTAATCAACCCGATTGCCTTCATCAGTTTTCCCGACAAAAATATTTTAAGAACAAAACGAATTGGTATTTTACGAAAATACGAATATGGTGGTTACCATTATATAATGTAATATTTCGGTTCCACCTGTTTTTAAATGCGTATCGTTTCGTGTTTGGTGTAACACAACACCTTGAATCGTATTATTAAAAATATCTAGACCATTGCAGAAGTTCGGAACTGCGGTCGTAGTCGTAACCGCGTTGGCAACGGATCTGTTGCGTGGTCGACGCCAAATAGTCACCAAGAGCAATACAAAAGGCGAGCGTACAGGTTGCGGTGGTGGCAATGATGTTTGTAGTGAAAAACGATTCCATTATTTTATTGGCAAGTGCAGCAGTTGTACGTGTTAGTGATAATAGTAATTGTATCTCATCGATTACCGTTCGTGTGCAATTGTATGAAATAATATATGGAAGAGGAATAGATCAAAATGAATACTTTTCTTCGATGAAAAAAAATCCCATGATACTAAAAATAGAAAAAAACATTTTCAAAACCAAATAGAAACGTTTATATATTATTGTATCAAAAATAAAAATATTTTAAGACATTTCAAAAGATATGATGTGGATAAAATTATGACAAAAACACGAACAAATATTATATTATAATTTATATTCAACAACGCTCATTTTATTTCATTTTTTTTTTCGATTTTTATCAAATGCAGATATTTTTTTGTGTCAAATCGAATCAAAATATCTAATAATTTGGATCAAATATTTAGAAATATTCAGCCTAATAACTAATACTAGCTTAATATCCACTAAATACATTTAATTTAAATTTCAACACATTAATAAATGTATGTCCAATGGCCACACAATATAATAATATTATAATTACGAAAATTTGTTGATTAATCGCGTGCGTGAATAAATAGATCGGCTTTAAACAGTTAAAAACCTACATACATTTTTTTTTTATACTTATATGGCAATGTATGCATGAAAAGTGTCTATAATATAAAAACTATTGCTAAAATTTTCTTTTTGCATTTACCAATATATTTATAATATTATAATGGGCTACAAAAATGGACAATATGTATAATATCGAGAAAAATGACAGCGTTTTTGTTCTGATTCAAAATTGAATTTTCAACTTATTTGACATCAGTAGAGAGGGGATAAAAGGGTCTGTTAAAAGTTCATCTATCGTTTTGCTCTTTAGTTACCCACTAAAGCCCGAATAACCAACGTCTACAGCAACTGTAAAATAAAAGAAAAACTAAATAAATGCCATTCACGTGTTCAATTACTACATAATGGTTCATCGACATTACAATTATAGGATAGTTCAGGTTGATTCATAAAGTATGGTTAAATTGTAATTATTATATAGTAATGGATTTTTTTTTTCAAAATTTTGAGTAAGCTAACTTAGCCATATTTAACCCCTTATAGGGCAGCGGGATATATATTTCCCACCAACACAAATAAAATCTTGAAGGTTCTGTTTCAGTAATTCACCGTTAGAGCGCGTCAAAGGAAATGTCAATATATCACTAAACTCAGAATTTTGTATACTATATATTCCTTTTTTTTTTAATTTTTTTCTCTATTTAGCTTTTTTTCTACGATTTAAAATATTATTATTTTTTTTTTTTTCATATTTTTGCTTTGCCCTATAAAGGGTTAAAAATGAAAAATGTTGTAATACTATAAACGACTAGCATGAGTTGAACGGAGATCAAAAAAGACTATTTTTCTATAAATTGTTAAGCAGATGAGTTTTTTTTTTCAAAACATTAATCATCTTAATCAAAATTTGGACGAATACAGTTTTTGATAGTTTTAAGTCAAATATTTATGATTTTTCTTTAGCCTAATTTTAATAGTACATTAATAAAACAATTTAAAAAGTCACAATATAGACGTGAAAAAAATTCAACACTCAGTGATACTTTTTAAATGATATAAAATATCCAAGTTTTTAAACAAATATTCTTTAGTAAATGGCCTTAACAATTTCAAAAATCATAATTTTTAGACATTTATAACTAAAATTAATAATAAGGGCGATCGCTCTTAATAAAAAAAAACCCTTTATACTCGTATTATTCGGTGCAATTGGCATTTTATTCAAATTCAACAACGTTGAACAAATGAATCATGCACTTAACATATTAAATTCAAACAATAAATCACCCGAACAATATAAATTATAATATTATATTGAAAAACTTTTCATGTTATAAGTATACAAGTTATAAGTATAAATTAATAAACGTGTCCAAATACATTTTAATAACGCATGTAAGTTGAAAATATTAGTAAAACGTATTTTTAAGGTACCAATAATATGGCAATTTCATTTTTTATTTTACTTAGTATGTGCATTCATTCTGAGTCTGTAAATGGACAATCATATGACACTTAGAAATTTTAAGGATTTTAACTTAACAAATTGTAAATTGATTACATAAACATTTTGTAAGGGATTTCTGTACCCAAAGTTACTAGCAATGATAGCCATTTATTCCGTTATCATAGTTAATATTATTTAATACGATTTAGTATGATTTGATATACTTAATCGAGTTTTATCAAAATACGCTGTGTATTGGTTATGAGAACACAACTTTCATTTGAGCTACTTGAAGTTAACTTAAGAAATGTTATGATACAATTATATAGATTATGGTACTGATCAAGTTATTATGAATGACATCTAAAATTTATTTATGACGTATTTAGTATAATACAATTTTAATAACTATGACCATTTATATTAACTATATGATTAATAAAATCGCTGTATTACGCTGTATCAGAAGTATTTGAACAACATTAATAGGTACTTGAAATTTTTCAGTTAACCATATCTATATAATATATTTTAGTTACCATTTAAAGTTACCACCGCTATAGTACTAATGATTGTTAAATTAGGCAGTCGAAGATACTATTAACTACAGTTCAAAATGTATTAAAAATTAAATATCAACATGTCAATAAATATGTTAAACAAATTAATCTCTGTTAGTATTGTTATGAAAAAAATGACAGAAAATTACATAATGACCATTTCATCGCAACCACCACCGTTCGATAATAATAGTGCATATTATTATATCAGACAAATAGTATATTCTTGGTAATATACAGTTATTAGTTTTTATTTATTTTTAGCAGTAAATACCACGTTATTTAAAATTATAATTGCTTGATATTTACGTAGTTAGTTGAAAAATCAAAGGCTTGGACACACAATTTTTACCCTGATAATCAAGACTCAATTTATAAATTTAGGAAACCTATGAACGTACGAGATTCTTTTGAATAAATATAGTTTTTAAAAATGTCAACAAATTGTAAATAACAGCATTACAATATTTAAAGTAAATTTTAAAATATAATTGTATGATTATTAATACCTAAAATAACATGACATATTGATCAACTATATATTATATTTATATAACATTAATCTTCACAACAACTACTGTCACTGGTTTAATTCAGTCAATAAGAATTTATAAAATAACAATCTTGGTCAATATTCTATCAATATTACCCATAAGATAGTGATGTATTCTTAAATCGATGGTTTATAAATTAATATCTTATTTTTATAATTTAATTTTACGTGTTGTTACCTAGGTATATTTAGAAATATAATAATGAATATCATTAATGTATAAGACTAAATTAATATTAGAACAGATTTTCATATTAATCTAACTGATAAAATTAATCAATCAAAACTAAAAAAAAAAAATAAGAATAGTTTTAAGTAGAATGTTTTGCTTGTTTTGATGATCAATTAATAATGATACAATTTTGGATACATAATTGTACATAAAAAATTCTTTAACTTTGATTGTCTATATAAAAAAAAAATCGTAGGATTATGCGTAAAATTAGGTGTCCTAACTATATTATTATAAAGTAAAAAACAAAAAATGCCGTCAACCTGTTATATTATATTATATATAATATTATTATTTTGTACATTTGTATTCATATCAAAATATTGAAATCATTGTTTTGTTGTTATAATAATTTAAGCTTATAAAAATGAGTAAGTGACAAGGGTCTTAGTAGTTCACTTTTAAAGTACTCTTACATTTTTATTAAAAATTAAAACAAAAAAGCTGTATTTATATTTTTAGAAAAATATTCGGTTTTTAATTAAATGTATAAATGTCATTAAAGAACAATTAAAAATGCTATATGATAAAAAGTTTTAAAACTATTTTTTTTTTTCAAAGGTAAAGTGATTACAATAAAATTATGGGGTATTTTAAAGCTGTATATACCATTGTGTTTATACAACTTTTGCAAAAATAATAACTGCACATACTGTTTTTAAGTTTGAACGTATAAGTCTAATAAAAACATACTTTTATTTTCAGAGAATAATACATGTATTAATGATAAATCATAATAATATAATATATAAATTTATATTATATAATACGATAATTAACAGGTATACACCTCCACCAATATTTGAATTAGCAAGTTAAAGCCCCCACTAACATTTAAGAAAAGAAATCTTTTCATACTTTTTGATTTAAAAAACGTATAAAATGTCAACAAATCGTTTTATTTTTCTGCATGATAACATAATATACATTACATATATTGACAAACATAATTTTCACATGACGTGTCATGAAAACATTATTCTGATAATTGCACTGTATTAATTACGTAAATTTTATATTAAAAAAATGTTTAAAATTTCAATGAAGTGTAGGGATGCATCGCCTAGTGCACTGCATTACCATTATGCGAATTCATATATTTTAGATACTTAAACTGTATCTCACTTTAGAAGATGTTATTAAAATTATCAGTTTCTGATTTTGAGAAAAAAATAAGTATGAACAAATCTGTTAACAAAAGTAAATATAGAAAAAAGTTTGTGCGTCAAAATCAAAAATATCGCCCGAGTAACCAAGTTAAATGGGCCACCCTTCAGAATAATAATATATATATAATATGCAGTGTATTAATAATAATAATAATAATAATATTATTAAAATGCGCAGAGACGGTGGCGGCGGCGTCAGCAGCAGATGACGACGACGAGCGAGCCTAACCTCCGGTTATTTCCGGTGCGAAACTGCCAAGGGCCGGAAACTGGCTCGCGATTCCCGCCAAGTGCGCGACTTTGAATATTTTATTGTTATTTACTCTCCCACTCTTTTCTTCATTTACCAACCCATCCGACAGCTCTGCCACCATGGCCTCGGGAGTCGTAATATTATTGCGTTTCGCTTGCGCCTCGACAACGAAATGTAAATAAATGCGTGCCCGCTACAGAGAGTCGACTTCAGTCCAGTTAAAGCCCTGTGGTGGAAAATTAAAATTTAAAACGTCTCTCGTCCTATTATAATATTTTGTTTATTCTCGTCATATATGCATATGCCACACAAACACACACGTTTACAGTACATCATACGATATAGTATAATAATACAATAATTTATGCACATGATTTACAATATTATACATATACGATATAATAATGTGTAGGTTGCAAATACTAATACAATAATAAATATATTATATCAGCTGAGTGAAATTTGAAAAATAAATGTAGTCGACAAAAAATAAAAACGAAAAAATGTCAACCATTATCGTAATGTCGTTAAAATATTTTATTCTTTGGTCTTATTTGGGTCTCAAAAATGAAAATTTAGATAGAAAACGTACGATTGTAGGTTTTTTTTTCTAATACAATAATACAAACTATTGTAACCCGATTACTATATTATTGAAAGATTAATATAAATGGAGCTCAAAAATTGTCAATAATAACTTGAAAATATTTTTAGTCTTACTTTCAAATCCCTAGCTATGAAACAGAAGACTGATGTCTGTTTTACTAATGATTAGGGCTGTGAATTTAATGCACAAAAAACCCTTAAAATGCATTAAAAATTTCAAAAAACTAAATACAATAAAATATGCACTTAAAATGTATAAAATGCAATATAAAATGCCAAATATCTGAGTATAACATGCACTTAAAATGGTTTTTAATTTAATTTTTATATTAATTGATATTATATGATATTATACATTAGTATATTACATTTTATATTTTTTATAAAAATATGTTTATTTAATAAAAAAATAATAATAATAGTATGGACTGAACTTGAATTTTGTTTAATGTTATTCACCTGAAACATTTTTAAATTTTTTTTAAATTGTGCAAAACAAAAAGGATTTCAAAGATGTTAACAGACGGAATTTAATTAAAAATACCAAAAAATTAACTAAAAAGGAAAATATAACCTACAAATGCAAAAAAGACCTAAAAAATAAAAACTTCAAGAACTGCAAAAAAATTTAAAATAAAAGTTTCATAAATGGATTCGTTGTAACATAATTCAAATGGTATACTTTCAAAGCTATGTTTTACAATAAATTACTAAAAAATAAAATAATGCACTTTCTAACAAACTCACAGCTCTACTAATGATTTACTATAAATTTCACAAAGAATGAAAATTTAAAGAACTATTGAGTTAATTTTTTAAATACATAGTATATAGGATATGGCATGGTGCAGTGTAAGCAGCACAGCCTAACGACGGTGATGTTCGGCAAGCGGGCTCCGTTGCCAGTTTCCAAACGGATGACCTGACCATCTAAACATTTTATTAACATACACAACATATTTTAAACTAACCAAAATTTATTGTCGTGGTAAATAGTATATAATTGTATCCCCCCTGACATAAAAAAATACATAACATACATTTCTGTAGCTCTTCGATTAAGTTTTTTTTTCTCCTTCTTTAATAGTATATAGCCTGACCTAATAAAAACATTCAAAATTTTAATGAGACAACTCAAAAACATGCCAACAATAATATAAATTTAGATAGTTTTAGAGAAAAGTGTGTATTTATCTTTTATTATAATCAGCCTAAAATGTTACCTATTAATTTCAAATTTTCAAATGTACATAATGGCTACTTTATATTATAATATTATAATATTAAGTTGTTTCAAAAAATGTAGTTGCCAAGAATTCTATACATTTAACTTGAAGAGTGTTCAACCAATAAAATAAAATACGTGCTTTAATAAGTGATTATCAAATTATTTGTATCGTTAATATTATGAATTATATTTCTCTGAGTGATACAACCTCTTTTTAGAGTTTGAACACATTGAGCTACATTTCAGAAACGCCATCCATCATTTTATACCGTAAACCACGATATTTATTGTTGCTTGGAATTTCACAGTTATAAATCGAAAGCAACAATTTATTATACCAAGGAACTCTTTATTTGTTAAGTTTATACCATTGATACAGAATATTATTTTTAAAAAAAATATGGGTATTTTTTTTTTTTATAAGCCAAATTACGTATTATAATTCTGAGTTCAAATTGATTATCTTAGGTATATACATGTGAATATGTGTGTGTGTGTGTGTGTACGTATATCTATATTATATTATATCGATGTCCATCAAAATAATTTAAGAGATAATCAGTTATGGTTTTTTAATTATTTTTAAGAACTGGTTCTTTAGAAAATGTATAATCAATATTAACTCACATTTCATTAAATAATGTAAATTTAAAAAACCACTAATAATCCAAAGTGTGAACAAATAGTGAGGATTTCGTTAATTTTTTTTTTTTTTTTTGGTTGATATTTTTAAATATTTTTATATTTATTTTAGACAAAAGATTTTGGCATTTTTCTATAATATTGCAGAATTTAGGTGAAGATTGTTTTTAAAACAGGTTTGTGCACGAGTAGCTTAATGTTTAAATTAGTGTGTTTGTTATTAATAAGTACCTATATAGTATTGTTTTAATTACACATTCAAAAATAACAATGTATAATATCTCATCGCAGCGTGAATCACACTACATAAACCATATCATAACACTGTATTCTGTACGTTTACGAAACGTATATAACTTTTCAGGACGGTTATAAATAATTATATGCACAGACATGCGGTGGCTACACTATAGACTCGTTTACCTCAATTTAATATGACACAACAGTCGTATTGTGATACAGCGACGGATAATAATAATCGTCTTTTGGCTGAGACGAAACTACATAATAGTTTCGTAACAGAAGAATAGTTTAGTGTAAAGATTTGGAATGATTTCGAAATACGTTGAAAACTAAAACACAATATATTACAATAAATCTTAGTTATTAATTACAACACTCGCAATAATCACTTATTTTATATTAATCGTTTCTTCAAATTTATATGTTAAATCGCCTCAATAATATTTTAATTTATACTCAAGAATTTTTTTTCCCTCCTTAGTTCTACTTAAATTTTCAATTTTCTTATTAATGTTATTACTTAACTATACAAATATAATTTATTAATTATCAATAGTCATTGACTATAAATTTTTGTGTACCTATATTGTTTTTCATCTATATTATGTTATTTCGTTTAACTACTTTTATTCACTATGTTTTTTCTTGTAATACTGTTTTTTTTTTAAATTATAAAATGTTTTCACAAAATAAATAAATAATAATATTAAATTCATTTAGTATACATCACTAGACGACGAGTAGCGACCTGTTTGCAGTGCACATCACACCATTATTTGACTCGTATTATTTTGTTTGTTTTATTAAATAAAGTTAAAAATCTGACTGAATCAAAAATATTTTCTGGCCTATGGATTATTTATATTACACTTAAATTTAGAAAAAAACTTTCACGCTGCACTTCTTTGATTTTTTTCAAGTTACATGACCTCTTCCTCCTAACTTTATATCCAGCTTCCAACATCGATATTCCGCAATCGCGGTGGATCTTAATACATCATACACCGAGGTAACCGATGGCCATCGTAATATATAAAAATAATATAATACCTATGTATAATATTATCGATTGAGCATTAACCACTCACCACCACATAATATAGTAATATTATAGCGCACTGCCCAGGGTGGCCCGTGAGTAGATCGACGATAGGTTTTCACAGTCAGATTTCGTGGAATATAATCCTGGTTACCATAACATTACCTAGGTATGATAGTGTGTGTACAAATTGCGTTGCTATGGTTTTAAATAAAATCCGAAACGTCAGTTACAGTTTAACGGCTTCATCCGATCCTGTTGTTGATGCAATCGAAACGCGCACGCGCACGATCAATGCATACATATTACGCATAGTACCTACATATGAGTATATGACGTTAATGCAACATATTTTTACGCCAAAAATACAATGCACCCAATGTTAAATTATTGTTTTATTCCGAAAAAGTGTGTTAATGTAGTCGGTTCGTTGCAAAAATGCAGTGTACAATGGCAAAACTTTAACTTAAAGTTTAGAATACAAAATAGTAAACAACTTAAGTGAAATCTAGGTACTTTCCAGTTCTATTAATGATAATAATATATTTAATAGGATAAAATGATTGAATACCGTTATAAATAGGCTCAACTTAAGAATCAGTTAAAAATTATTCAAACAATGCTCTTATCGACGGCCAATATAGTTTACGATTTAATCATGGTTCTAACGTATAAAAGACACATTCGATGTCCATGCGATAAAAAAAATCAAAAAAAAATTATCAAAACATCGAAAACAGACGCTTAAAAAATCATTAAATGCATACGTTTAAAATTTCGCTCATTTGTCTTGTTTTGCTAATATTGTAATGTTTCTCGAGAGTAATTTTATTTCAACGCAGTTAAATGCTATTAAATCCGTTTATCCGTCGGTATTAGTGATAATGAACCACGAGAAAACCCGTAAATTCTCGTCTACAGAAAATGAATACCTACTATTATAACCGTCAATCACACGCGCGTGTGTACCTAGATCTGTTTATGATCATAGATATAATCGACATAAAATTCGTTAAGATTTTCGTATGATATTCATTAATATTGTACTTAGAATTTGTGTGTTGTATCTATGTCAATATTAATTGTCCGAAAAAAATATCGATGGGCAAAATATCACAAGTGATTCGAAAACACTATTACACTACTGTTATATATTTTCAGTTGATAAGATATTGTATTATAGTTTATGGGGTGAAACAAGTCTGTAAACGCCCATAGGCTCGTGTAACGTGTCATTATACGACGTTATCTACGACCGAATTTACGCTCCAACGACGATTTTATTATTATTATTATAATTATTTTATTATTATAAGTTCGCGCGTTTCATTTTTTAATCCATCACGCCGAGTTGACGTGCGCGTATCACGTCGGCATATACGCGTATTATAATCTTACCTATATATATACTTCTACCTTGATAATATAAATACATAGGACGGACGGATCATCCTCGTAAATGATATATAACTATGATACTGTACGCGCGTGTTACAACCTCAATTAGCGTTGCGACATGACCATTTATCACTCGTCGGCCAAACGGACCATTTATAATATCATCATCGCAACACGTACATACACACATTATTATATTACAATAAGAATAATAATATTATATTATATTATCTTAGCAACCATTTCTAAAAAGTGAAAACTATACCACAGAAAACCGTATTGTTAAAAACGATGATCAATAATAACTTATAAATCCCACGTTATATACTGTATACTGACTAAATACTTTATTTACAAGTATTATGACTTCGGCAGTCTCGCGCACTCATACTCTCGTGACTACGATACGCGTTACCGAACACAACATCATAATAATTGTAATAGGTATGTTATGTTATGTTTTGTAATCACTTTAAAAAAATAGGTATTTGAAATTGCTTTTCATATCGATACTGTATTTAAGTACCTATAGTTAAAAGTAACTACAGAAAATAGCCCGAATACATACAATTGTACAATGAAAAAATAAAGCTTAAAAAGCTTAACACGGAAAATAGCCAATCCTAAACAATATATATTTAAAAGTCTTTGGAATATTTCTTAAATGTAATTAAATATTAAATTTATTGAAGTACTTAAAAACACTTAACCTTTTTCTAATCAAAAAATAAAATACCAACATATGTGTTTATCCCGTTCAAAAAACTTTTAGTAGAAAGTAGTAACACATATATGTCTGGATTTTATTTATAGTTATTTAAATCACACACGAATAAATAACGTAAATTTCGCAACAAAAAATAACTAGATTCTATAAAAAAAATAATAAAAAATGTCAATTAAGGATTTCAAAATAAAAATTGACTTGTCCCAGTCCTTATTTTGTATCTTAATATGCATCAAAGTACCTAACGGAATTTAAAATGATTCCACAGTCTAAAATGTAGGTTAGGTATATATACCAATATCTAAAAATTACAATTAAAGTAGTATAATATTGTAGTAATTGAGGTCGTAGCATCTACTTAGAACGAAACATAACAAGATTTTTTAAGTGACCGTAAACTATAAATATTAATACATATATTATATTTTACACAGGGTGATTCTTTTATCAAACAACACTCATTATTTCAAAAAGTGTAGGTTTTTTTTCAATTTTTTTTTCTTCAAGTTCTTATATATATATTTTTCTACAACTGTATAAAATGTAAATTTCTTTCATTTTTATATTTAATAGTAAAAAACTATTAACTTTTGATTATAAATAACTGCATCAATTTATTAAGTCATTTTTTTCATGAATTTTCACGTTAAAATTTGTTACTTTCGTTGATCCGTAAGCGGGTTTAGCTGCTCAAAGTTAGCTGGCTTTAGAAAGTTTTTGGTTGTTATATATCAGTACTAATTAGTACCGTCAGAACTGGGATTTTTATTTGTAAAGTCCATTAGCTATAGTAGTAATGAATTCGATATCGTCGACCCCACGGTGTAACAGAGATTGGTGATAATATTAAATTATTTTGTACCTGTTCCTACCTGCCATATCTTATTGTCATATAATTGTAATTAATTGGACTAATATTACTATTATATAAATACTAATGAGTTATAACACATTTACACTCATAACTTCTCAATGCTACCTAACTTTAAAGAGCTATATCAATGGATTAACGAAAAATGAAAATTTTAATGTGATAATTCATAAAAAAAAATAGCCTTGTTAATTTATGAAATTTTAAGTATAGGTTTTCATTTGAAAATCAAAAGTTGATAGTGGTTTACTTAATAAATTTAAGGGTGAACACATGGAATAGTTCTACAATTTTAGAACAGAATGGGTTTTACATTTTGAAAAAATCAATACTTTGAAATAATGAGTGTTGTTTGATAAAAGAATCACCCTGTATAACAACCAATGTTGCGAGTGAAATGATAATTTAACACGATTGGAATTAAAATATTCAATCCATAACAGCATATTATAAAATAAATTATGTCAGTATACCACTTTTGATAGTTGCGTAATCACAACAAGATTCGAAAACTCGTTTTCGCGGCGTTTCATCGACGTGTGCAGATCATATGCATTTTTAAGAAACATAATAAAGTAAAATGTTATACGATTATTTCATCTGTGGATTATTTAAATTTGAAAGTTGCATGTGTGACAAATTTATAGACTCGATTTAGTTTCAAGAAAGTTAGGTATATGATGGTTAATAATAATAAATAATGCATTCGCTTTTACTTCACAAAGCTGTAACGAAAAATGTTCTTTTATCATTTTTGTTATTTCCCTATAATAAAAACCTGATTATATAAGAAATAGACCTAATGATTACGAGGCTCTAAGACTTGTAGTATCCAAATCCTAAACAACTATAAAAATATATCATTTTGACCAAGACGAAAATTAAAACATAATACCTTATTAGAATATTAAAATAATTATTTGTAGGTAGGTATGTGATAGTATGAAATCAGTTGACCTATGTAGAGCCTCTCGGTGTCGTATTTACAGGTGTATGGACATAAAGCCACCCAATACTATTTTATAATATATTTAATATTTATAACATATATTATACCATTATAACCATACACAAAAAACATTTTTTGAACCGAAGAAGCAAGAGGTTTTTATTGAAATATTTACTAGAGATTTACTAAGAATGCGTTTGTTTGACATGTGAAATTCTAGAAGTATGCAGTTTCAAGTCGGACCCAAAGTGCAGAGTAAAAAGAGATTTATATTTTTTTGGTCATCACCCCCAGAGAGAACGTCGTAAATATACGCTACCAAGTCATACCCATATATCGTGCTCCATACTGCGGTTATATTGTACGTAGGATTATTTATTTTCGTGTCTCACTCGAGGTATAGTACGACCGACCTAGGCCATAGTATACACTCTTGGACATATTTGACGGAATGACGGAGAAGACACGCAGTCGGTATACTTATCGTTGTACCTACACCACGACGGTTATTCGAATTTCAATCCTAACAACGCGTTATTATTGAGAAAACACTAAGAAATATATTATATCGTTTGCACTCAGTCGATTATAGCAAGTGGTATAGATAGAGCAAAAGAGAAAGACAGAGAGAAAGTGAGAATGGCAGAGCAGTAAAGGTAATCCGCGACCATCAAGATAATTACGCATCGGTTTTTACGATAATAACGGCCGACCAACCGAGTCGAACAATTTGGACGTTAGGCTATGGCTACGAGTGGATGGTGTATAATAATATACTATAAGGTGCAACTTTAAATAGTCTGGGAGTACGAGATGCGCATTATGGTCGCTATAATATAATACCTAGGTTTCGTTCGGGGTATCGAGTAACATCATTCAACGAAATAACCTTATAGAATACAGGTAGTAAATTAATTAACTATCCAGTGGCCAGTGTACGGTTAATGCGTAATTAATTATGTGAAAATACTATATTTACTAACATGCATACTCATTAAGCATATTTGTAAATAGATACATAGTTTAAGCCGATCGACAGTAATATTAGTATAGGGTCTAGATTTCGATATTCTAATCAAAATAAATTATCGAAAATTCATCATTGAAAATAATGCACTAAAACCGTGTATAGGTTTTATGGGTATACTGTATAGGTACAGTATAATGCTTAATATCGTTACATAATTTATGACATTTGATGATGGCAATAACGATCGGTGTTGTTTTTAATAGCAGAAAATACCAACATAAATATGAATAAGAGATTATTGAACAGCTGTACACCTCATCTTAGATTGTTATTAAACCCAGTTCCTAAATGTCATATACGTATAAGTTGTATGTGTTACCGGAAAAGGAAAATATCGTAAAAATATAATGAAAAACGACAAAAACTACAAATCCGCTACAAAACCCAATAAAATAATAATATCATAATAGTCACACTCGTCTGGATTTTTATTATTATGTTATGTTTGAAAATAAGAAGCGGAATTGGGGAGGGTCTGTTATACGTACATATTAATTATGTGCCAACGGGTGACGGATTAATATGTACTATATTATACGATATCGTCAATACCTCCTAATGTCATTAAACGCGACGTGCAATATATATATATATTTATATTATAATATAATATAATATAGACGTGCATTTACACTTAACGATGTTACGTCGTTACACAGTCGCGATCGACAATATCATTATAATATAGTTTTGTGTGCACGCACTCCCGTGTCGCCGAATCCTGTAGGACGGGAATAAAATAGGGTTTCGGTCTAGCAAAACGACCACCCTCGAACGCCGCTACATAATATCTTATTTGATAAAATAACAAATTGTTTATTATATTATATTATAATAATAGTATTATTGCAACACGCGACGATTTTTTTTTAAATAGCCGCAGACATCGAAGAGAAAACGACCGCTACGTATCGTTTGTAGTTTTGTACAACGTTACCACGTTGCGGATATAATATCGAGTACACGAATCTACGAAATACTATTTTTCTCGGGATAATATTACGTACATCTACGACTAAAAATCTAAAAATTATCCAATCTCGGTTAATTGTTCTACGATTCTCGACCCGTGTAATGAAGTTTGACTTTTTTCAAATTATGTGAAAAATATAAAACCATTATTTTACTAATTTTTTAACTACAGACTATTAATTAATTTATGATTAAAATAAACTGAGAATAAAAATAAATTACAATATAACCATAATTATTTTATTTTTATAAATAACTATGAAAATCTAATTAAATTATTCAAATTTAAAATGTTTAAAAAAAAACTGTCAACTGATTGACAAGATTTTCAAGTACTAATAACAAAAATTAAAAATCCGAAATAATAATAATAAAAATATTCATATCATAATACCAATAGGGATTTAAATTTCATAAAATAATATTATTGTATTATGTATTATGTATTATTATAAATATTTTAACAACCATACTTAAAAAAATTAATAATCTTATTATAATAATTTATGTGAAAAATAACAAACTTAATGTGTTATTAATAAGACAACATATTTGTAAGACTTGAAGACATTCAGTAATCATTAGCATCAATGTCAAGGAGACTGCATTTTAAAAAGAAAATATAAGGTCTAATTAAAAGTTTTTGATTAACAGTTAATTACAATTACTTAGTTAATAGTTCTGTTGTGCATGCTGTATTTGAATGTCCAAGTATATTGTAAAATATTATAATAAGTTTGAAATAGGCTAAAGTCACTAATATTAATACTTGTAAAATATTAACCTATGCTATATGTCACTTTATACAAGTATACAACTACGTATTTAGAATCAAGTTAAAGTGTATACATATTATGTATTTTTATATTTGAATGTCAATAGGTATACTATATATATATCTAACGTTTCAATATACAGTTTTTATATATGGTAATTATGTCTTCTTTGAAATGTCATGCTTAAAAATCCGTATGACACATGAAGTTATTCTCAGTTTAGTTACACATATTATTAATACGACGTATCGTCCGGTTCGGGCCCATTTTGCCACCGCGGACGACAGGCCGATTATTGGTCTGTTATGGACGGGGGGTGGTGTATAGGGTTGGTGGCGCCGGTCAGTCCGTCCACGATTGAAAGCGAGTACCATGCTAGCTGACCGGCGCCGCTAACCGACGACGAGACGGCTCCGTTTTCGGGATATAATGATAAAATATTTTCATTGGTTTTCCTGCACAGAGTGATTCACCTATAGTATTCTCATTCCCTATATTTTCAATTAATAATGAAGCTATTCAAATTCTTTTAATTTTAATTTTTTTTAAATATTTTATTTAAAGACGATATTTTCAAATTCTTAAGTTTTCACGCTGTACTTAAAGACAAAAGAGTGTCCTATGGAGACAAAATCTTCCGTTTTTAAATGAAAACCACTGTTTTTTCTTCTGTAAATTATAAGTGCATTTTTCTTTTTTTATGGAATTCAAATTATTTTGAACATTTTGATATGCCTTGTTCAAAATTTTAATTAGTAGTTCCTCAGTTATTAAAATTTTAAAAATTCCAAAAAAATATATTGTAAATTTGTGGAACAACTGCTTTATTTAGGAAAAAAGGTAATACGCATGTTCGATATTAATAACCCTATATTTATATATATTATATATATAATGTATATATATATTGCCAGAGGACACAAAAATTGTTTCAAAATTAAATAGCCCAAAAAAAAAAAAAAAATGCACTTCACAACTTTGTATTAAAATTATATTAGTGTGAATTGTATTATTAATAACTACTAAAATCATAGAGAAGGAAGGAAATCGGATTTTATCAGTCTGCGTTAACTCCTTTCCTGCTGCGCTGTTCAAATATAATGCAAGTTTGAGAACGTATTCCGGTATTTGTAAGTATACGTGCAGAAATTATTTTCCAGGAAGGTTTCAGAAATGCACAGAACCGGAACGACATACACAAATATATATAAATATAAATTCTCGTCCTTTGCAGGTCTGAAGAGGAATAGTTCTTTTTTTCATTGTTTTTATTACCATTCCCATTATCATGCTGTTGATGTTTCTTTTATACGCACGAGTTAAGTGAATAAAATCTGTTCATATTGTTATAAGCTATGTAATAATATAAAATAATATGATAATAATAATAAACTATAAAATATAGTATATTGCTAGCGCCACTTCAATTTTTAGTGGTTGGCCGTAAAATGAGTGTTATAGAAAAACAATTGTTTAGTCTATTTTTACATACGAGTACATAATATGTCACTTATGCGATTTATTGTATAAAAAGGTTGTATTTCATCTCAATTTTGAAATAATTCTCAATAACCACGGCCGCAGTAAACAATACAACTTCCAATATTGTTCCACAACAAACGATATTATATAAAACAAATCTTGCGACTCACCACTTCGGAATTATATTATACTGACTATTATTTTTATTGATTTTTAGTATCATGTAAAATCATGTGTTTACAATAATTTTTTTTCGTTCAAATAATAACAAAAATAAAAATAATATTGAAAAACGACAATGTCGTTTGAACTGCGGACTACACTTCCGTTTCTCAAACCAACCGGAAATTCTATTTTTTTTTTTTTAATTTTTTTTTTTATTATTGACTTTCCGGGGCGCCAAGTCTGCATAATAACAAAAGACTTAATAATGACAATATTTATGTTTTGTACACATGCATAAAGAAAAATATATGAGTACTATGGTGCCATAATGTTAATTACAACAATACATCCGTCTTCATCACATCCGATTAATATACGAGTCAAGCTGTGCCAGAACAGATCATCAAAAACAAACAAACAAATAATTAATGTTTGTAGGGTATATAAAAAAAAACCTTATAAAGTAATATACTATTTTAAAACCAATTGATTGGGCAATTTTCTAAAAAAAAATTGTAAGAAAATTATTTCGTTACAGCTAGCATTTTATATTATAATAATATCTATTTCAATACGTAATCAAAGTAAAATAAAAATATTTTTTAGTACTATTTTCTGCCACGTGCATAATTTAATTATATTATATTATAATTATATTATACCTGCATAATGTTATATATTTTTTTCCCAGCCGTTTTTATACTTCTGAATACTTATGCATTATTTTACTCGATATTTTTACCCGTAACCATAGCTGCAGTAGCAACCACACACTCGACTCCCACCCCGTAATTTATTAGCGTTTGTATTTTCGTATACATACAACGATACATTCTAGGTATATAATTATTATGGTACACTTTTTACACTAATATACTAATGAAGGAAGAATGTGATGGAAGTTTTATGAATTTTCGGATTCGTCTCAGAAACATTTCAGTATATACTTATACTTCGCACACTTCAGAGTGCAGATGATTCAAGAAAATTGATTGCACCCTTCGAAGAAAACATTAACATATTTAAGACTAATAAATTATTTAAATTGGATTTTATAAGAAAAAATAACATTTATATCAGTCTATTAAAAAATAAGTAGTTATATTGCCTATAACCTTTATAACTTACTACTTACTTTTTATTTTTAATAATATTAAAAATAAAAATAAGTTAAACAGTATAAAGATTTAGTATACTCCTTAAATTTAATACTGTTCGATGCAAGTTAAAATATTTTTATGGTGTAATAAGCTAGATTATCTCCGTGTGGTATACCTTGGGTATTTCTATACAAACTTAAACGCATTAAGACAATGTTAAAGTTGTTTTTTCTCAGAACCCATTCAGTCGATATCTTATTCAAGACGCACTATAGAGACATTATAAAGGTTATTTTGGGATGCACTCGAAAACTCTCGTCTAAGTGCATTCATCATTTTCCCAAATATAGTCCATTAAAAGTGGTCACGACAAATACGATGACATTTTATTAACGATCTTAGGCCATGGACAGGTATAATAATCATGACACAGGTTATATTATTATATAATATTACTATTTCAGCACCTCAAGGTAACAATATTATGTTGTCACTCATTGGACTGCCCTCTTGTTTTCGTCTTGTTTCAATTTCGTTTAAAATCATAATGCATCTCAACCGTTACACTAAGTCTACATAAAATAACATTAACGTCTTTTTTAAGGATCCGAATCGTGTTTCATCATTTTCAGCTTACCCACATAAGTTATTATGGTTTATGGCTTACCTTTACAAGAACCGCATCAGAAATCAATTTGTTACCAATGCATTTCTTAGGGCTACGATGTTTGACAGATTTAAAGCATTTTTAATTTTAAAAGTCAAAAAAGAATAGCTAATTATATTTAATTATTTTTCAGGGGGGGGGGGGTATTATTTATCGATATTTTTAGGATATGGAAATTAAATTGTATAATGTCAATTTGAAAATGGGTGAAATGGGCGCAATAAACAATTCAAGAAATTCAAATATTTTCATCTACGATGATAATATTATTGTTATCTATTATTATTAATATTATTTATTATTTATTATTATTACATATTATTATATATATTATATTTTTATATATATCTCAGTGTTTTCAAATAATCGTAATCATTTAATAGATTAAATAATTCAACAAATTCAGTTAATTTTATTAGTTAAGAATCTTATTTGGCAACCTTGCAAGAATACTTGAAAATGTCAAGATACTATAAACTGTAATTATACAACTATTACTATATATAATTATATAATCCATAATATATTATCACGAACAGCGTGTTATGTATATTGGATGAAATGCACGAGTAAATATTAAACTATATGAATTTAAATTTGTAGGGTATATGTTACAATAATTTGCATATTACCTACATAATATACCGTGTTGAACTGTTGTCGAAAAATGTAAATAATAATAAAAATAATAATATCAATTCAATTATTACATCATCATTTATGCATTGTATGATAGAGCAGGTACCATCTATCAAATATGCAGTATTTTAAATGTATAATAATAACGAAAAATAAGATTTTATAGGTATAATGCTGTACTTAATTGTTTTATAGTCGACTCGAACAAAAAGTGAAAAACGATATATGCGAATAAATTCTTTGAATTGAATTAAAATTGTTAAAAAGTAAATGTACTTTTGCAATCTTTTATAATATGCAACGATCATTCTAAATGAATAAAGCGATATGATCGGCACAAATAATAATATAGTTGTCAAAATTATTATTTTTATATTATCAATACATATATTTTATATATTATATAGGCCATAATAAAGACAATGTATATAATTATACGTCATTTAGACACTATGTTTACGCAACAAATCACATTATAATATTATGAATTATTATCTATGTTAAATCTTATTACTTATTATTAGTATAATCGCTATAGTCATTTAGAAAACGAATAATTTCAAAAGTTGATCAATGCACGAAACCCAGTTGAGAACATATTATAGTATCCACATGCGTTGATCATGTCTTCCATACGCAAAACATAGTAAAAAACTTCAGCGGGATGACTTTTTGTTTGCTATTTTTTTTTATTTTTTTATTTTTTTTTACTATTTGTTTTAGAATTACGAAAATATAATTCGCATTGAAAAGAATTTAATCTGTGTCGTAGTGTTTTAATTTTTTCATGGTAGTAACCATGCATTATCAATAATTAAATAATAAAAACCTAAAGTTTTCAAACTGATAATTTTAATTGTATTCATGATAACAAAAATATTAAGACACTAAAACATAGATAAAGTTCTTTCTAATCCTAATGCGATTCAAAATTTTAACAATTCTAATGTAAATATCGAGGGAGTAAAGTCAAAAGTCATCCAATGCCACGCAAAACAATGTTTAACTATGTTATTCATGTATACATAAGACAAAACATACGGGTACGATGTTCACTTAATGTAAAACAGTGTACTAATACAAAGCGTTGTAATACAAAAATAACCAAGAAATGAGGAAAATACACCAATACATTTGACATTTTATTTTACATGTCTGACCATCATTAAATCTTAGTGGCATAATTTATCAGGTGTACAAATGTTATTTAGATCATTAAAAAATTAAAATATTTTGAAAAAATATTTCAAATCATCAAATATCAGTGTGAATAAATACGAATTATTTAGGAAATTTACGATTGAATTTCATTGTTATTTTTAAAGTTCTAGTATTTTACACAGCAAAATAATTGTAAAAACAACAAAACAGCTGAATACAAAGAGTTGGTGTCGAAAATAAAAAAGAATTTTTTTTTTTACTAATGAAAGTCTACTGCGTAAAGTTTTTATGATCCATTTTGAGAATATCTTCTCGTTTTTACCACTAAAATAATAATTTTAATTCTAGTAACATCACAGAAATATGTAAACTATTATGTAGTAAATAAAAATAAATATTTAATTTAGGTAGGGCGACACTAGTCGTAATAGTATTAAACAATAACATGAGCTGCGTTATGTACGACAATAATGTGTCTTAAAGAGTTGTTAGATAATCTTGAAAAAAATCCAACAATGTAGTACATTTATAGCGGGAGAAAATATACGAGAATCGAAATGTTTGCTGACTTCAGCTAAACTTCTATATAATAATAATAATACATAAAGCGTCTGAATAAATCAAAAACAACGTACAATACATTTACATACTGAGTTCTGGCAGTGACAATAGTATAAAAAACGGATCGTGAGAGTAGCGTATACGCGCACCAATCGAATATCTACCACATTTTTATTTTATTTTTACACATACCACTAAACGATTGATTTTTAAAAAACCTCTTGAGTCGTAACTAATATAGATTCGAAGTTATACTTTATGGTCTATTTATGTTGCTGTGTTACTGATAAATGATCATTAGTGTGGGTATAGTAAACGTCAGTGACATACCGAGAAGGGCGGATTCCGTGTCTTTACCACTTCATTACCACACAAGAAAGTGCTTTATTAATCAAAGAATGTAAATGAAGATTTGTTTTATTTTAAAAAGATATTAATAATAACAAAAAAAAATGTATATCAGTTGTGCCTTTAGTAAATACGAGTGTGGACAATATATTTTGTGATCGCGAAAAAATGTTTTAATTTTTCGCTCAATTAAGCAATTCTAATTAATTATTACACGAAAAGTACTTTACTAAAATTGCCATTCTGTAGAAATTGTAAAAATTATGTGAGTTATTTTTAATTTTTACAAAGCAACGACTGAAGAATATATTTTTTTCAATTATTTTTAAACAATCAAATATTTTTTATTTAACATTTTTTAAAGGTTTTAATTTTTGAATCATATTATATTTTATATATATATTCAAAAAGATAAATAAAAAAAAACTTCTCAGTCACTGACTTGTGCACGTTATGAAGAGTTTGCATTTTTTTTTTATTAAAAATAGCAGTGTGTTATTTCATATGGTTAGAATTAGAATGAATAGTTTTTGACCAAAACCGCTGCAACGGAAGTTCCTTAAACGACATTTATTTGCATTTGACGTGACATGTATATGCAAAAAGTGTATTGATCAGAACTGCTACTCGATCGTTTCACATCAAAAAGAAGTTAAAATAATACATTTTTTAAATTTTATTTTTTAATACGACTGCGACGATTTGAAATAATAAATATTATAAAAACGCAACGAATTGCGAACTCTAAAATCTTGAGATGTTCACAGCGCAATTATATGATGCAGTCGTGTGATGTGTGTAATGGGGAGTGTGCATAAAAAGCCAACGACTCTTAAAAGTCAAAGACAAAATCATTCGTAGAACTGTGTTCGTATTAAAATTGCAGCCCAACAACAAATGGGTAAGTGAATACACCAAGACACGATCAATGGTAGGTGTAATTATTATGTGTATGATGTTAAACACAACATTAAACGTATTTTATTTTTAAGCAATACGAAATATTATATTATTATTGTAATATCATATTGCAATTCGAAAAACGATTTAGTATCTACTTAAAAACATTTTCTGTTCAAAACATGGACAAGAATCATTTAAAATATTAAATACGAAAACAATTGAAAAATGAATTTCTTTAAAATGTCTACATGTACCTAGTTATTCAAAATATAACTTTAATTATTGATGCAGTATATTCATTTATAAAAATGTGATATGAAGTCTAAAATAATTAGGACGATAATTATTATTATGTCAAATATGTCAAATAAGTTATCAGACAATATTATATAGAACTCTCCTGTAAATTAACGAAGGATAACCACAAAAACATACAATTTAGTTAAGTAAAAAGAAAAATTATAATAATGAAAAAAATGATTGACAATCTAGTCTATGCAATAGGCACATACGAGTGTAAAAAACTGTACAGTCCATCGATATTTTAATTAATACCATTCGATTTATGTAATATGATTATAATAAAGTCGTAGAATGTTCGGATGTCAAGGAAAGTAGACGGGATTGAAAAGCGAAACTTACAGTACGATGACGTGTCGGACTATGCAACAACTCAAGAGACATAACCGAATTAAAATAGTGCTAAAAACCGGTTTTTGGAAACTCATCTCATGAACTGACAAAATAAAAAAACATGAATTACATAAACGAGGCGAAATAATCGTAATACTATTTTTAACAAAATAACAGATCCATTGTATTTGTATTTTTTATTGTTGTTTTATAGCTTCATATTTAATCAGAAAAAAATATCGTTATGCGGTACCTATTGATAATACATATTACGTTATAAATAAACTGGTTACTTTATTATAAAATTTTACAATACTTAAAAATGTTTTAAATTCCATAAACCTATGCAAAGTAATTTTCTTAGATTTTTGATACACAGATATATTAAAATTGGATTTCCAACCTTATAATTAGTTTTAGTTGTTATAAGCAAGAAATTAAAGTTTACATATTATGTTGGGGTACTTTTATCTGCTCAACTCAACATAATAAAGTACTTTTATGACAATAGAGATAATAATTAATATTGTATTCGAGTTGATACATAGAAAACCTTCAAAAAAAGTTTTTAAACCGAAAAACTAAAAACACATAATTTTTTTATGTTTGTATAGTTATGATTAATGAATTCAAACCATTTTAAAATATAGTTTAAAAAACAACTAAAAACCAATAAAAAAATGAATAGTGATAAAAGTGTATCTTGTGTACTTATACATAATATTCTTCTTCTTATTATTATTATTATTACTATAACCTATAACAAGATTCGTAAAGGATTAAAAAAAAAAATTACATTCTCCCATCTTGAATTACTGGTTTTTGGGAGACAATATGAAAAGATGCGCTAGAACCACTTAAGATATTATAAATACAGTAAAACTCGATAATCGTCAGAGCACAGTGCACTATATCGTTGTCCTGCAGCAGTTGTAGTTGGTAACTGCAGTGACTTGATCGACGAACGAATACGTCGACAGCCAATTTCACAATGGCTACCACGACTGTGGTGAGTACTATAATATAACTATACTGTTTACCTATATATACTTATTATTTTGATTGTAATATTTACTTACTCAATTATTGGAACTTTGCTCAACGTCGAGTTCTGTTTCTGAAGACTCTTGAGAGATGATACCCCGACTAAATTTACGGCAACGACCAAAAACTATTTTGTTTCCCTTTTATCTAAACAGAAAAAAATAAAATAAAATTAGACGTTTGAAATATAATTATTATCATTTCGGTATACATTTTGATTATAACGTTATTAAAACGGATTACTTTTAAATACAACATGATAATACATAATATATAAGGTTGGGATTTTAATGCATTTTGTAGTGTTTGTCGAAGCTAAACGATGCTCGATTTATATAAAATAATATTCGTTTCATATATTTTTTAATTAGAATAAGACTTTTTAGTTTTGAAATTTTTGAAAACTTGTATTTTGTTGATTTTTTGAACGTAGAGATTTTAAGACATTCTAATACTGATATAAAGTTGTTTTAAATTTTTACACCAAAAAGTTAATTTGTAAAGTTAATACAATTTCTATCTAATAAAATATTAATTATTAATCGTTATTTTTAAGCAGACTATTGTAGGTATGACTTGAAAATCAAAATCATGATGAGTAGCAATAAAAATTACATTTTTCAAATTAAAATTTATTGAAATTCTATATTCTTGCAATTTTTTTTTAAATTTAATTAAATACATTTTATTTTTTTTTGTTAAAAAAATTTTTATAAAAAAAATATAAGAAAATTAAACAGGTGCCATGTTTAAAATCTTAAGGACATAAAATAAATATTAGGTTATTTTAGGGTGTTTTATTTCCAGCCCTGGTTTCTAAGTTAATAATAATATAATTATTACTTAGTTCGGTAATTATTTAAAATAATTAATAATAAGTACACTTAAGGAGCAAATGTACACGATTGTTTTACAGAGGTCTGTTTTTCATATAAATATTTTCATGTCTTACTGTCTTAGTGATAAATATACACAATATTATACAATATTAATATTAGCCGTATTCGTAAATATTATAATTAATTCGTCTTTAATCTAATGTAAAGCAGATTATTATTAACATTATTTATTTAACTATGAATTAATTTCAATATTCTATAGGTTTCTATTATTTACGTTTGTCATAAATAACAGGTCATAGGTATATGACATTTTGAGAGTTTAATAATTTTTAAATAAAAATTTTAAAATAATTTTTTTTTTTTAATTTTTTAAAATATATTTAGAAACTTCTCATTTCAAAAATATAACTGTTGAAAACTTGAAAATATACTTATAAATAGTTATAATGTTTCGTTTTTATCTAATTAAACTGTTTACATTTATTTTATTAAAATAATATGACTTATTAAATCATACATACAGTCATTCTAAATCTTAAAATAATTCAATATTAAATTAAATTAAATTTTGAAAAATTAAAATAATAACAATAGAAAAAAGGTTCTTTAATTATTCAAAAATCAAAATAAGTATAACTTTTTTTAATTATTCGTTTGGATAGATGAAAATCATAAATATGTTTAGTTACAAATAATTTCATAAATATAATATGATTATGAATTATGGTTATTATTTTAGTTAAATAAAAAATAGTAAAAATAGTACCCAGTTTAATAAAATTAGGGGTCAAAAGTAGTCATAATATAGTAGGAATATATTTAAAAAAATTGAACTAAAAATACAGAAAAACCCTAAACACCATTAATAATAATTAAGAGGTCTTCAGACAAAATCAAAATGTATTTATAAAATGAATAAATTACATTTAATAATACGCTTGTTGCTCAACAATCGACGTAATTGAGACTATTGTTTACATAATAAAATTAATGCAAGATAACCTAACATTTTTTTCAGATCCAAGCAGCTATCTTAGGGCTTATTGTTATATCTGGTGCGTTTGCAGACGTCATACATTTAAAAAATGTCAAGTCATGCCATAAAACAGAATCCCAGAAGCAGAAAGACTTTGGCGATCTTGCGTCTGCGACCGATGATCATGCTAATTCTTACTCCCATCATCCTTCCGCGTTCTCTTTAGGAGACAAGTCCATTGGTCTTCCATCTACTCCGGCTTCATTTAAATACGGAACTCAACCAACACCGGCTCCGTTCGTGTTCAGTTCGCTGCAGTCCACCCCTGCACCATTCGCATACAGCAGTTCGTCGTCTGTGCCAGCGTTGTTCTCGGACAGTACTCAGCCCACTCCTGCACCGTTCGAGTTCAGATCATTACAATCTACGGCTACCCCTTTAGCATATAACGGTCAATCATCAACACCAGAGGACTCTTTCAAGTCCATTGCCACGTTCTACTCTCAATCTACTCCTTCCACATTCGCGATTGAATCTCAATCTACTCCTGCGCCATTTGCGTTTAGTGATTCGTCCTCTTCCCCAGAAGTTTCAGTCAAGCCCTTTGCCACGTCTGGAATTCACCCCACTCCTGCTCCGTTAGAATACAGCGCTTCTTCATCTACACCAGAAAATTCATTCAATTCCATCGCCACCTCCTACTCACAGTCTACTTCTGCTCCATTCACGATCGAATCTCAGTCCACCCCTTTGCCATTTGTGTTTAGTGGCTTATCTTCTGGTCCAGCAGTTTCAGTTAAATCCTTTGGCACGATTGGATCTCAGTCCGTTCCTTCTCAATTCACGTACTCGCAGGGAAGCGCCTTTGCTCAGTCTGGAG
The DNA here is from genome assembly GCF_020184175.1 of Aphis gossypii. Lineage (NCBI taxonomy): Eukaryota > Metazoa > Arthropoda > Insecta > Hemiptera > Aphididae > Aphis > Aphis gossypii. Next base: position 41,596,068 of record NC_065530.1, on the reverse strand, counting down.
GATACTCTGCACCATCTCCGTCTCACGAAATCACTATCAACCGAGAAGTACCCGTACCGTACTACGTTCAAATCGAGAAGCGCATACCGTATCCAGTGCTGGTGCGCGTACCACATCCATACCAGGTAACTGTCGAGAAACATGTTCCGTATGCAGTTCGCGTACACGTTGACCGACCTGTGCCCGTTCCGAGTCCATATCCAGTTGAAGTAGAGAAACGTGTCCCATATCCCGTAGACAAACCAGTGCCGTACGAAGTTCGCGTACCAGTAGACCGGCCATATCCAGTAAGCGTACCATATGAAAAACCAGTGCCATACGCGGTGGAGAAGCCGGTACCTTATCCAGTTCGCGTTAACGTCGACCGTCCATATCCTGTCGAAAAACCTGTGCCATACCCTGTTGCCGTCGAACGCCCAGTTCCATATGCTGTCGAAAAGCCTGTACCATATCCAGTTGAAAAGCCAGTCCCATATCCTGTCGAAAAGCGGATCCCGTATCCGGTTAAGTACGAGGTGCCAGTCAATGTGCCGGTCCCCGTCCAGGTCAGGGTGCCCGTGAACGTCGACAGGCCAGTACCTTATCCAGTTGAAAAAAAGGTCCCGTATCCTGTAGCCGTACCGTACGAGGTCAAGGTCCCGGTACCTGTCCAAACGCCAGCTCAACGTTTTGCAACTGTCCACTATTATCAACAATCACCGATCGTCGTACAGCAAGGATCGTATAAGTCATATGCTTCGGGATCGACAGCAGCTCCAGCCACCGACAATCTCCTCATTCAATCTTCCTTAGTGTCTGGATCTGGACAGATTAAATCTGATTTCACTGGATCTAACTATATCAGATCTGAATATGCCGGATCAGGCCTAGCTCAGGAGAGTGGCTCGTATGATTTTGGGCAACAGTCATTCTACGGTTCCTCAACTCCCGCTCCGTCTTCGACAGCTAGTTATATAGCATCATCGTCTTCACCCCAGTACGAATCGTCGGACTTCGAAGCATTAGCCAGACAAGTTTCTGTCGGAGGGTCGGCCATCACTGAGTCTCAACAGACCGATAATCTTGATGTCGGGAAGAAATAAATCTTCGGAATATTTTTCGAATTATGACAATACCATATTTACTTTTCATAAAAGCCATACTATATCATAATATCATATAATTATATTTTAATAAACACGTTACCTGTATTATAAGTATACATATTGTAATAATATAGTGGTTCTCGATTTGGTAATTATATACAGCCTTTACTAAAAAAAAAAACACCACAGTATCGAGTAAATACCACCCAACGTCTGACGTTTATTTATGAAAACCAATTTCTACGGTGTTTACTTTTTCGAGGTCTTCTGCGTGTGTTTACTGGTGTGAACAGAAATGCAAACGGAAGTATATTTACAGTGCCAATTACTTCCACAACAGCCAAACTGTGTGTTTGTTTTAAAAATAAAATAGGTGGTTCCGTGACAAAAAAAAAAAAAAATATCCGTTAACCACGTTCTAAGAAAAGACGATATTGTTTTCCTATTCTTGGTTCAATAATAAAAATAATAAACGAATTGTACACGTATTTAGAGAAAGGGGAAAGGCCTATCAATCATCATCTCGAAAATTCATTGCTAATTTTTGAGAAATTTTGAATAAAAGAAATAATATTCAATTGCAATATCAATTTTCTATAATTATTCGTCTATCTGCAAGTGATATGAATATCGTTTTTAAAATGATCGTAATTTAATGTAAGCAAATCAAGATTATTTTTACATTTTTATATATAATTAGTTATAAAAATATACAATTTTATTCTTACGTTTAAAAAAATGTTATTGATTAAGTCACAACTCACTGAAAATATAAAATTATTTTCAAAAACTTGTGATGTGGTCAACAAAGCAGTATAATTTTATTTTAAAATGACTGGAAAAATATTTTAAGAAAATAATACAGCATTGAAAAATACGCAATTTTTACTATTCACTTTACTTTTAGTAAGTTTCTTTAATTAGATCATATTGTTTTATGAAAAATAAACCTGAAGATTTGACAAATATATATTAAAATACTAAAATATGTTGAATTTTCTTAAGTTCGTGAACGCGTTTTGTATAAAGATATTTGTCAGTGACACATTTAGTTAATGATAGATATAGTGGTGAATCAAATTGTTTACAATGTACCCTATGAGTGTATTCATATTCACGACTCATCGTAATATTGTATTTTCGTTTTCACATGTAAAAAAAAATATATATGTGTATATTAATTCTAAATTCCACCGATCGATAACTTACGCACCACGGCCGCTGATGGTATTAATGCTATGCACGTTTATTGCACACGACGACGACTTGCGTCAAATATTGTATAATATACCTATTATGATGTTCAAGATAGACATATTTTAACGGTATGAACAGCAATAAAGATAAACGTGATGAATTTAAAATGTTAAGTATTTCACTTTCATATTGTAATAATATTTTAATATCTGGTTGAACAAAAATGCGTTGAAATTTCGATATTGTCTTATGGCGAACCCATAATATCAGTTGACACAACATTATGGTGTACCGTAATTACTGTTAAACGTTCCGCGATCCAACTAGTGTAGTCTGTGACCCAAGTCGAGTTAATCAATATAATTATTAAATGTTGTCGAACAAACAACACGTGTTTATAAATGAGCAGTGACGATGAGACGCTTTTATCATCTACTTATTGCGTGCATCAATTTACGTCGTAAAATATTCTACTTTGATTCGTGTCGGCAGACTGTACATATTATATTGTTATATTATACCTCTGGTATGATATCATTTCCAAAACGAAGTGAAATAATACAATTCGCGTGGGTTCCACGAGATAATATTTTCATTTTTCTTTTATAACAAATGAATATAGCAACCTTTTAGTCTCCTGGATACAATTCTCCGTACGTATATTATATACGTCTACATCCCCGGGGATGGATTTTAAACGTATGAGGAATTCAGAATTTGGTGGCAACGACGGCGCACTTTTACCCCTCAAGGAAAACCGTCGTAATACATCGATATCTGAATTTAAATTTTACGGTCATTTTGACTTTTCATCCGTTAGACGAGGGTCGAAGCTTTCCGCAATCATTTATATTTCAAACAACCTCTTCGATAATGCATTGACCCATACACCTCTCTCTTCACCACCCCGATGCATACATGTATATATACCAATAAAAGTACCATTCTTGCTGTTTCGGTTCGTATAATAATATATTATTTTTAAGAGAAAACAAGGATTGAGTGCCCCTACAATGTTTGGCATTTTTAGGACTTTATATATCTTATAATGTGATGAATTATGCAGTGGGATGGTCAAAAATATTGTTTTCCTTGTGGCCATTTTAACTAGACGTATAAGATACAAAGTAATATTATACAATATTAACACAATAATTATTTATAGTATAATATTATGACTTTATTACCCTATCATGTGATTGTAATATAATTATAACAGATATATTTCTTATAATAATCGATGAAAAATATCGAAAAAAAAACATCAATGCATAAGTAATTTTACTAAAATATTTTATTTCAGATCTAAATTGAATCTTAAAAGTCATTATACGCTAATGTTTGTTTTTACTAAATTTGAAAAAAAAATGAATTAAATGTTTTATACTAAATACTGAATAATTTAAAAAAGTATACAAGCATTTATGTATTAATTCCATTGTTATTAGTGTTGTGTGCGTTAGAATATATAGACACAACCATTTGAGCAATAAAAAGATATTCGACTTTTTAAAAAATAAAATAACACTAAGTGAATTTTCCCCAAAAAACTTGAACTGAACAAATCCATGGTGGTTAGGTACGAGTTTGTAAACTTGGTTTAAATGTATACTTATAAGAACTATTTCATACTTAAAATGTACTTTCAGCAAGGTTTTATGCATTTTTCTCCTAAGGGTGTTGTACAATACATTCAATTATAACATTATTAAGTTACAAACATAGGGGTAGTTCTTATTCTAAATCCCCGCGGACATAATCGATCTCCACGTTGTTGTATTTCAGTCTGCACATATAAATACGATTTTCACCGGGTGTTTCAACGTCTTGTTTTTGTACGAACCATTCCGCGAAATCCCGTAGTTGACCATCCCACCAGAACCCATATAATATGTATTATAATGAGACGCAATACTCTGTAGTGGATTGCCAACGGGTCGCACCTGGTTTGAGAGGGATTGCTGATTTTTTTTTTCTTCTCATCTCTCAAAACCTATCTGACTGTTTCTTTCACGACCCTCGGGACGCCACAAAGTTTATCTACCACCACCTCATCCGTTTCCTAATCGACACACCGCCACGACATCGTCGTCGTCGTTCCATCATATTATTATTATACGTACACAGTGCACACAAACACAACATCTGCGTGAACAACCTCCCTCGCGATCGCGGTTGCGATACTGCATTAAAATCGTATGCATTATTCATTCCCGTTGTATTCACCCGTGTTTTCATGTCCGTCTGACGTTATAAATAATAATATGTACATAATAATATTAATAACAACACGCCAATAATAATAATATTAAATCAGATGTATAATAATACCATCACACTATGGTCGAAAACAAAACGAAAGCATCAACGTTATAACCAAAGGCGATATATTTACAATTTGTAATTTGTAATTGATGTATTTTTCAATTCTCTTTAACCTAGGTATATTGCATATTATAAGTAATTAAAAAAAAAAAAATGTTTCTCATCTTCCACACCAATTATAATAATTCTAAAAAATTACGGAAAAATTAAGCATTTTATATTAATCACAAAAAAAAAAATAATTTATACATGTATATTATTTTTATTTAAGAAAATAACATGTTAATTTTTCTCTTAGATATTATTATGAAGTGCCGAAGTGCTCAAATTGAATATATAGTGTGGATGACATACAAAGTTGATTAAATTTAAGAATTTTAATGTTTAAATTATATACTTATTAACATTATTTTTTCGGGATAGCCAATGAAAACGCATTATCGATTTATTTAATTCCAGATTAAGTCCTACAGCTATATGTTACTATTTTAATTTGATACTTTAATTACAGTATTATTTTAATCATAACCAATCAAAACCGTTTATTATTGATACAAAAGACCTAGTTATTAAATCTAGCGAAGTACTCAAAAAATCTCAAACAGATTATCATTTCACAAATGATATATGCAGAAGAGGATTGAAGCATTCGAACTATTAACGTATAACGCACATACATACAAACACACACACATAAATATGTATATATATAGATATAGACATACCCTTATTGTAGCGCGAACAATGGCTACGAGAACATGGTTTAACGTTAAGCTACCGCTATCAATTAAGCTCAATTTTCGCTCAGCAATTCACACAAAGACGTCTTAGTACGGTTTTCTTTAAAAATTTCAGGCTGTTTTCAATAGTATACTTCGATTTATCATTTTATCGGAAAGACAACATCTCCATCTTACTGTCATGCTCACTTATAAAACTCGAGCTCAGTTTTACACAAATTTAGTTCCGTTAATTTTGATATTAGAAAAAATAAATATTATTTAATAATAATAGTAATAATTGTATGTACCAATTTTATGTTAACAATATTATGTCGGTGATGTATACGTTGTTTCAATATTTTAATTTAAAGTGAGTCATTTCTACCTAAGAAGTAGCATTTTCAAGTTAAATAAAATTATCGTAATAGGTATTGTATAAATGATTCACAATAGTCAATAGTATAAAGTTTACTCAACAGGTACCTAATAGGTATAGTCAGCGAGAACGATCGTCCAGAACGGTCTGGAAAACTTTTTAGATTTTCTCCCGAGCTTAATGAATTTCCAACAGAAATAACATTTTTTCGCAGCGAGACGTGCGATTCTGTATGGTTTATGTTTTTATTTTAATAATATTGTCCACGACGATGACAATACAAATAACGATAATAAATTAGGTAACCAACATCATATCGTAATATTAATATAACTCTATGACCAGCACGCTCAAGTTTGTATGATAAAAAATAATATTCTCCACCTGCAAACATAAAGCTGTAAACATGGGTGTATGTATTTCTTATGTTTATGTCTCAACCACGGAAACTTTTTTAAAGATAACGTTTAAATGAGTAACTATGTGCGGTAAACTTTTTGCTGCGCACGTTTACCTAACGAAACTAGCTCAACGTATACACCACGACGGCGTTTGTTTGTACAATATAGGTATTATTATTACATTCGAAAAATCCAAACACCCACGACACGTCAAGTTTAAGGTATACACATTTTTCTAAATCATTATCCATGTGAAAACTTCGAACAACATCGGCCCGAATCACGAAACCGAAAACTTGGATATGCGCTTGACAGCATAGTAGAAATATATTATACTTCCATCAAATATATAGGCACCCCGTCAAAATATTAAACGTTGAAAAATCATGATCCGTTTAACATTTAATTTAGTCAATCAAAATTACACAGTTTCTTATTATTCAATAATATTATATTATAAATACCTATCAGTCAAAAATATTGACAAATATTAAACCAGTGATAAGGTGTTTTGTATTCGTTTTCATCTAGCCTTCGGTTCTAGTAAAATAACATTTTCAACGGACTTCATTCCAACGGGCCAACGACGCATTTACACTGTTTCTAGATGTTAGAAACGTATACGTTTGAATATGCTATAATTCAGTTATTATTATTTTAATAATCTTAGTAGAAATATGTGTCTTATAGGCTTTATACTCTTTATCCATACATATTATATAGTATAATATAATATTATATAATATTTTAATATTTATTAGACATAGATTTTAACTGAAAAAAAAACAATCAAATCCTTCAAATGGTTATATTTTTAAAAAAACTAAGGTCTTAAATCATAAAGAGAAAATAATTTTATTTGAATAGATTTGTTTATCGTCAACTATTTTACTTAGAATTCTATACTTTTTCAACTATCAACCTAAGTCATCGTTCGCATTGCCTATTTGTTATTATTCCCAGCCAATTTCTACATAACCAAATTGTCAGTCGTCACGGCATCGTAGATGAGTTTTTTACAAACGTTATTCTAGCTAGTGAACTGTATGATAATAATTGTATAATAAATTACAAAGGATGTTTAAATATATTTTGTAAGAGGAACAATAATCGTATAAAATATAGAATTTTTTTTCTATGCATCATGACGTGTATTGATTATACGCGATACTATATATTATTATCAATATCGTTCGTTTCTATTCACGGACAGCGGCTATATAAAAATAATAAGAGCCCACCCACTTCCTTCGGCTAACATCGCAATATCGTTTGTCTCTTTGACATGCCTCGGAAGTCATAAATGAACCTCTAAAGGAATTGTTTAGATATGTATATCCTATGAAAAAAACACATTAATTTTGTATTAATGTCTAACACTTTTAACAAGTAATTGTAGTTTTTATTATTCTTTTTTTCGTATTATTCAACGCGTATGTTTCTTACATTTAACTACCAAGACATAAATTATGATTATAATAACAACAACCACATAAGCTGTTTCTTTGACACGATACATGAATAATAATTATTACAAATATCTCGCGTTAATATCGAAGAAGTTTTAGCTCATAAAAATTAAAAAAAAATCATATTGTTTCTACAGATCCACAAAAATATAATCTATGACTAATAGAACATTTACGTTAGTTCGATTTTATCTATCGAAAAGTATTTGATTGTTACAATAAATAATATACTCAAAGATTTTTTAGCAATTTAGAAGCGTATTATGTTGATTACAATTTGTTATTTACTTATTTATATAATACAATTATTAATATCTATTTAATTATTTAAAAATGATTTACTGTGTAAATATATTTTTTATAATTTTAAGTCACTGCCAAACTACATTTTTGAAAAAAATAATTAATTATACTTCTTAATAAATTGTATATACAGTATAACATTGAATATATTCTATTTCTAAATATGAAATTACAAACGTATTCTGTCATCTGTAAAAATAATACACTAAAAAACGATAACAATAATTAATAATAAAAGTTGATTAGTTATGCTTTATCGACTTTAAAGTATATATAAAAATATATTTTTTAAGAATTTAATATTTTAACTATTTTTCTGATAAAATAAATTAGACGAAATAACTATCAATAAGTCAGTGAAGTATTATAATGTAATAATAATATGTATCATATAATCAATCGTTTATGTACTTTATGTATTTACAAGCTGCAGCTGGTTGAACAAGAAGAATAGAATATTATATATTATTAAAATTTATATTTTCTTGATAGAACAATTGTACAACTGTATAAGTGATGCACTTAGTTTTCATACTCGTGACGATATTCTGAAAACGTCAGCTGTCATTTTAGCGTCACTATTTATAAACGTTTAAAGCGCTTATATACGTATTTTCATTTTTGTTTATACTTTGTACGTTATTATATTGTAGAACAGTGTGGAATGTACACCGCAATTTATTTCACAGAATATAATGCATACAAATGTAGCCACTCCGATCCGATTATTAAGTCTTTAATATTATAGACTTTAATCTCTACTTTATAATATATTATATTTTATTGAAAAACGATTTTGGAATGTGTGTATTTTTGTCTAGTTTAGCAATATGACAAAAATATATAAACATGATTGTGGTTACCATTTATATACTAAGCGAAACAATCAAATAGCATACCATTAAAAATCGTCGACAAATTCACTGTACAAATTCGATTTAAACATGGTTGATGATATGATATACGTAAAATGTGTTTTCTTTTTTAAACTGAAGTTATTTATTAGTTGAGTATCGAAGCTTAAAATTATCAATAGGCTGGGACTATACAGGGAGAATTCAATCATCAGTATAGATCATCTAAATTTAAAACAATATAAAATAAGGAGTTTTCGATTTCATTACTTCGGAATTCAAAAGCCGAATCGAATGGCGTTTACCACCACGGACCGCGGATGAAAAGGCAACATATTACATCCATCGTGTATAGCTACTTTCATATATAAATCAATGCATTTTTATTCGACGAAAAACCTCGTGGAATACGCTGTGTTCGAAACTCGAAGGAATACACCGTGTATAACCCCGGCCTTATTGTTTATTCTAGATCACAGATACACGGTAACCAGCTATACAGCCGGTAAAAACTATATATATGACTGTAGTCTATAGCTATAATATAATGATGTATATGTTTATACAATTTCAGACATAATAATATATTAACTTCAAAATAATAATTTAAAAAAGAGAGGCAAGTGGATACCGCTATTCTGTACATCATGCTATAGAGTAAATCATTATAATATATTTTATAACATTTGTTAATATATTTAAGATTCCGAACGAAGTGAGGAATGTATTGATTTTTACAATACTTGTTATTTTTTTACTTCTGTATACACCATAACTTGTCAAAATAATGATTCTATTTAAAAATGCAGTGGCAATTTCCAATGGAAAATAGAATATCTTTGGAACGTTATAGAGGTAAAAAATAAGAAGTTTCAAAACCAGTTTTTGACAAAATCGATTTTTTTAATACAATTTTAATTCAAATTAAAGCACGTAAATACTTACTTAAAATTTTCAGCTAATGATTTAATTTTTTTTTCTATGCTCCGTTTAATTTTTAAAATATTCTGGCTTTTTTGAGCTATTTATAGACTACTGAAGTTTTCGATTTTTTTAAGTATTTATTTTTGAAATATCGATAAAGAAACTTGAAAATGTAGTATATGTTTTTGTAGTTAAAAAAATATAAAATCGTTGGTCACAATTTTTTAATAAGCGTTTAAAGTTAAAATTTTTATAAAATATGTGAAAATTGCAAAAATTTGAAAGTAATGTTTTGGTAGGAAATTCATAAATTTTTAGTATTTATATCTAAATTCTAAGGTTAAAATATTTTACACAAAGTCAAAATACTTGGAAATTTAAAATACAAAGTTCTTAGTGAGTTAATATTATAGTGATTTAAAAACTTTTATTCGCATTTGAAGTTCAAATACTGATAAAATTTCATCAAAATCATTAATATTTCCACGTTATTTTGTAGTTAAAAATTTATAAAAATGTTCGTACAAGTAGCTAAGCATTGAAAACTTAATACAAGGTTAGGTTTGGTTATGTTAAGCTTACAATAATTATAAAATAAGTTGAGAGTTGGTCAATTACACAATTTTATCTTGAGTTTAAATGTTTATGAAATCAAAAACTCACCCTTAAAATAACGATTTATAATCATAATAATTTTAGATTTTTATTATAGTTAAAAATTACCAATTTTAGATACTTGAAACATATACCAGTCATTTAAATTAACATTTTTCTGTACACAATGACAATTTAATGTTAGGATATTCAGGTCATCAAACATAAACTACCTTTTTCACCACCCAGTGGAAAATGCATTTCATATCATCAAATCATCAATAATTTTTAATTTTACCTGTTTTCCTGTAAGTACAAACAAGATTAAGTTTTCTATCCAAAACCACCTTCAAAATGAAAATTGAAACATTTTATCGAATACTTATTGTGTACACAGACACAAAAAAATATACATCATTGTAAAATAAATGTATTCATCGCCCCGCTCAGAATCTAAAATGAGCTTTAAACATAATAATATGTTGGTTTTTGACACAAAACATATGTATATAGTAAATAAACGTATTTACTGTAGCGTATGTCCCACGCTGCAAAATATGTTCAAAATAAATTTAAAACACCATATAGTCAATTAATATATGTACCATGTACCAGTAATAGAATAATTTCGATTGTTAAAAAAATATATATTTATTTTGAAAATTGAAAATTGAAAATTTTTAATGACATCAATATTATATTTAAGATATCACTAGAAGCTCGCCCGATCGATCGATTAACGGCACAATCCTTCGGCTGAAATAGGAACCAAAATATATGTAATAATAGTAGAAACAAGGAAAACGGTTGAAAAATAATTTTGAAAACAAAAAATATAATAATATACATATTATTACAAATGCAAGGAGGAAAACAAGTCGAAAAAATATTGTCGTGTCGTATATTATTATAACAACGCCTCCGGCGACTGATCGACTGATGTACTATAAAAATAACATACGAGTGTACGATGTTACAAGCGCCATTATTTCGAGAAACGGCGCGACCTTTATCCGCCATCGGTCTTATGTGCGCACAAATATTATTAATATTTTGTTTACTCTTCCGTCAAATGCCACGCGTCCTGCGTTACAATGTACATAATAATTCAAAGCGTATAAATATATATATATATATAATATATATATATATGTACAATATACATACACCCAGGCCGATTTACAAAGTTTGCTCACTCCTATTTTATAGGGTATTTATTGAAGTATTTGAATTTTGATTTTCCAAAATTTTTAAAGCATATCTACACATTTTAAAATAATAATATAATACATTGTGAATATCGTTGTATGAGTGTTTTATTGTAAACCATGTTTATTATATATTTTTCAAATAAGAACCTTTCTTGTTCTACTGTACATAAACTATTTTTAAACTATTTTGAAAATGCATTTTGATGAACATGTTGATGAATCAATCTTAATTTATATTTTTAAAAATAGTTTTTGAATCATTAAACTTATTATAATATTATACTCATTAAATCTTAAAATGATTGTGTCATTAAGTATTTTTTCAAATAGTTTTTAATTTAGATTTCCAAAAAACAGAAATAAACTTTAAGCCTCAAATATAGTTCCATTACAGTAATTTAGGTTTTGTAGATTAATATTTGTTTTCAACGAATCCAAAACTTTGATTTGTGAAAAAAATTGAATTCAAACTATGATCTAGAACAACCTCCCTATAGAGTCTAAAAATTATATAGTACTGACTAAAATAATATAAATAGATGATGTAAGAAACTTATAAATTCGGAAACATATTTTTTTTTAATCCTATATCATATCTATTAATACATTTTCTGTAAGTGTATGATTTATACAATTTACAAAATTTTAAATTATTTCGTTGTTCATCACTTAAATAATAGTACTATATATCAGTAAGTAATTAGGCGTTCGAACCCATCAAATTTTCTTAACTGCTTACCGACTTAATTTTGCGTCATCAGTTTATCAGTGAAACCCAAGTATAAACATAGCTTATAATAGGCGATGGCAGGCAATCACGTGGAAATGAGATAGGAATATTTGTGTCAAAAGCTGCTGCAAGAGTTTCTAATACCAATCTTAATGATATTTTTTTAGGAATTAAATGTTTGCCAATATTGAAAATCATCACGAGATCAATAATAATAATATAATTACACAAATATACGATGATGGTCTATTTGAAAGTGAAAAAAAAATAATCCTGGAAAACGCATTATGTGGTGTAGTAGGTATATTGGTTGTAGTTAAAAATTGTTGAGTTAGGTACTCACTGTAATTGATGTTAGAATTTTCGTTCAAAATTACAATCCTTTTTTTTATATATAATAAAGTATCAAACTTCATCAAAATTAAAAAATTACAGATGAAACATTTTTATTTTATATATTATATATTTCAAAATGTTGCTTGTAAGAAAATTATGTGATAAAGAATCTCATTTTAAGTTTTCAGAATTATATTAGGTATGATAATTAAGAATAATTATTTGTGAAGACGAAAGATTTTCAGACTTAATCACAGGAAACGACGACGACGACAACAAATACTAGAGCGGTGATGAGATCAGACGATATACAAATCGAATAGACAATGAACATGGAAATAACGACATTACGTTTAAATAATTAGATAAAGATAAAAACAGTTTTCACTTGAATGAATTTCAAATTATAATGGTGTCACTTGCAGTGAAAAAACATGCCCATCTACAACTATTCAAACGTTAATGCAAGACTTCTATGACATATACCATAATTGCTTATGCAAAACCCCGTCTTATAAATATTTCTGTAGATATTCCAACAAAATATGAAATTAATATTAAATTGTGTGTACTTATCTTGTACAAAAACACATAATGCCTAACTATAACACAAAGTATTTAATTAAATAAAATCAAAGTAATAAAACGTAAAAAAAATGAGTTCGACAAATAATAAACAATTGTATGATTATTTAACTATTATTTTAAAGCTATAACTGAAAATATATAATTATTCACTCTGCTATTTTCGTTAAAAAAAAAAAAAAAAAAATGAAAATAATAACCTGTACAACGAATAACGATATACAATATTTTTAAGTACATAGGTATATTTAAATATTATTTTTAATTTAATGGATTTTTGGATAATAATATTCAAAAATACGTAATTTTATTGTTTTCGGTTGCTTAAATTTTTTATATGTTATAAATTTAATAATGCTATTCGATTTGTAGTTTTATATTAATATACAATAATGTACGGTCTAAACATTTTGTTATAGTTAGGTTGTTATTGTGCACTGTATTGGTTATTTGTAAAAAATGTTTAGTGCGAAAATGTTTACTGTCGACTCATTCGAACCCACATAATATTAAGTATCATGAATTATGACATCAAATAAACTTAAGTTTATTAATTGATTTATGCAATCAAACTTGATATGTGATTCAGTCGCGTTTAAGTTACTATATTATGATAAAATAGTTATCAGATGGAATTACATGTTTACCTGTAAGGTTAGTATGACTTGTTTTATATAGATTTATTTTACGGAATTCTACTCGCTCACAAAAATATTTAAATATATAATACAAAACGAGTGTTGATAGATTAACGACAATAAAACGTTACAACTAAAATATAATATAATTCTAAAGTCGATAATATTATTTTCCTAGCTCTGTACTGTGGTTGTACAACAAATAATAATAATACATACATAAAGTCAGAGTGAAAAACTTTCTAGACGATGGTCATTCATGTACAATAATTATCCGTGTTCAAATATAACCCTTTTGATTGCTCAGTTGTGTACCAACCAAACATTCCCGTATAGTATGTATACAGTACTGTGCTGCAGGTATACTTTATGTGAAAAACAGATAGAAAAAAACCAATAAAAAAAATCCGCATTGAATTGTGGGCAGTGTAGCAGTATCATTTAATTATAAATTGAATTGCGATCTCACGAGGTAGGTATAGGTATACACTAGGTATTCGACGGCTATACGCTCATTAACGAGGTCATCTCGAGCACAATATTACGTAGGTACGCCTAATAATAATCAAGACTAATGAATTTAATATAATTGTAACATCGATGAATTTCATTAAAAATTTAAATTTATTGAAATTATATATATTGTATTCAAACTATTACTACTCTAAAAATATTATTTTATTTGGGATATTTTTGGCGTTAGTGCATATAATAGGTCACATTTTATACTTATAATGTATGTTACTTCATTATGAAAAGTTTAAATTATACGTATATATAAAAAAAAATCCTATTTATATTTATATATTTATTTGTATAACAAACATTTTTGTTTACTATTAGTACTGATATAATAATTATTAATTTTATTGATTTTCCAAAATGTTATATATTTTGAAACTTTTAGCTTATATTTTCATATTTTGTGTGCTTACGTACGTGTGTTGTATTTCATGATTTTATGGTGCATTAAATTCACAGCCCTGATAACAATATGTGTGTGACGATTGTAAACAATTGCACTCCATTTTAACAACCACCAAACGGTTATTATTATTATAAAAATAAATGTTGCAGTTATGATGGAAGAAGAAACTTATACATTATCTGATTTATAAAGTATGGCCAACTCACTTAAGTCACATTCGTAACTCATAGAAACTTTACTTAGACTACACTAATTGCTCTAACCGAAAACTTTAGTTTAGAAAAGTGCCTGTGGTTGTAACTTAACTGTCCGATATAGTATAATATAATAAGTTTATAAAAATAAAAATACTTTCCATAGCCAAGTTTGAATTTTCACTCGTGGAAACTTTACAAAGTCAAGTATTATGGTCAACTTTTATCGCGTACTCATTATAAGAGCGTCAAAATAGAACAATGCTGTTATGATATACAACAAACTGAGTATAATATATTTCCGATAGTCTGTTAGCGTTTACAATTTAATTTAAGAAAAAAAAATACAAAATGCTATATTTAATATATAAATTTAAATCATTTTTCAACAAATCGTTTTCGAAACAGTAAGCCTCCAGAGTATAAATAGTTAATGAATAATTGATTTCAAGATGGTCGAGTTGGCTGAATTGATACTTGATAACAGTACAAACATAATATTAATTTATTAATTTATAAGATAAATTTATTTGTTGTGAAAAATGATCCTTCGAGTTTAATTTAATTATAATTATCATTTTTAACTTTGTGAAATAACATTAATTGTAATTATTTAAAACAAAAAATATATATGTATACCATAAAATTAAAAGTTTAGTTTTTAATCTAATATTGTATGGTAACCAGATAATAGTGCCATTATTTAATACTGAATGCACTAAAGAAGAAAACATTGAAATAAAAGTATTTTTATCATTGAAGTCAAAGCAGTTTCCGAAAACTGTTGAGTATTCTTCACATCAGATTAAATCGAAACAATTGAACTGCATACATTTAGTTTTAGTGTGTAAGAGATATTAACGATTGGTATTTAAGTATTACATTACAAAAAGTTAGACGAGGAGTATATGGGAGAAAAGTGCCTTACAGACATTCTGACAGTAGGTATAATTGAAAAAAAAACCGTCATACTATAATGTTCTGTATTTAATTTGTATGTTCTGAAATTTTTCCTAAGGTGATTAAAAAATTGAAATATTTTTAAAATTATTAAGTAAATTTACATTTTTATTTCTACGAAAAAGTTTGTTTATTAACTTTCATCTATTAAAAATTATACAGTGTAAAATGTGTGAATGATATTTTATTATGTAGACATACATAATGATTATTATTATATCACTTAGATTACTGCAATTTATTATTTTATTTGAATTATTTAATAGGTTGTACTATTTGAAGTGATATATCTATTATATATCACTAAAAATTATTAATTAAGTATTAATATAATGATATATTATAATAGTATTAATAAAATATTATATAGTACATTATTAAAATAGAAGGAAATTAGATGCTTAATGCTCTAACTTTGAATAAGTTTGAATACATAGTATAGATCCATATAACTTTTGAGTACAATGACATTCAAAAGACCAAAAAAACAACTTCGTAATAATGAAAAATTAAAAACGAAATATTATCTATAATACAAATAAAAATAAAAAAACAACTTTTCCACAGCGCTATAAATATTATAATCTATGTATGATTTTCGTTATGTTTTACCATCTCTTCAAGCAAATGTTATATTATTACCAGTAAAAATTATAATAATTTCGTATGTGGTAGGTACTATGCTAACGAAATTCGAATAATAATATTAGAACAGTATACGGGTTATGTTTATTTATTTTTTTTTTTTGTTTGATAAGTCACAAGCAAATCAGAAGACTAAATTATGAAACACTAAACGAGAACCTATTTGAGAAGAACATAGTAAAAATAGCCAACTAGCGTTTTTTTTTTTTTTTTTTTTTATATATGGATCATCTGTCAAAAGAAAGGTTTAATAGCGGGTCAGCATATCAAAAAAGTGACACTTTCAGCTACAGCACAAGAAATGTATTTTATATAGAATAACATTCGATTAGTTTTCGTAAAGCCGTAGGCGTGTAACAGACGTTATTTGAAGGTTATGATGTAATATAATTTCGTACTTACAATTTCCAACTTGCAGCACTGAAAAATTCGCTGTTTTATCAATACGCAAAATCATTAGTTTACGATGATACACAATAATGACACTGTAAACGCGTATAATTCGATCGGATTGACGATTAATTTAATGCGTGCCTGCTGCAGCCGTGTTTAGCCTTATCGGTATTGTACAACGATGTTACAACGTCGACGACGTTAATCGTCGCGCGTGTTATCGCCACGGAGCGTGATCCCCTCGCGCGCTAAGGATTTAGGTTTCTCAGAACAGAAAATATATTAATCACAGCAACTGCATCTCGGCTCTATGCATAATATAATAAGTAATTATTACATCACGTGACACCTCTGGAGACCATATTATTATTGTGCCATCGAGCACGGGGATTATCCCTTAGCGTTTCTGCTCGGATTCGATAAAACGAGATGGTATAAGAGCATTTTATTAGTCGTAATAATTAAAGCAAACCAATTAATTATCGATGTATCATAAAAATTTCGAGTCATACGGTATTTCATTTGGATAATAATATAAATAATAATATTATTATTTATAAAATCATATCACAATAATCAGTGGTGTGCAGTATACTTGAAAAAAAAAAGGTATCTATATACTCTAGGTAGGAACTGTATCTCTATGATACAATACACGTGTTTCTTAAATACTTATTTTAATAAATACAGTTGCTGAAAAATGACGATTAATTGTATTATTCCTTCAATCAGTTATAGAGGAAAATTAAACAACGTATTTAAATAAATAATAATTATTTTTTTTAAATTATATTTTGAAAATAATTTATCATCGTTTGAATGATACACTAAGTACCTTAATACATAAAATTAAAAAAAAAATACAAGAATACGCAAAAGAAAACTGTATCTACATCAAATGTAAACTACGTATAAATTAAAAAATATAAAAAGATAGAAGATACAAAATATGTATTGAAAATATTACCCATCACTGATTATAAATATTGTTTTTTTATTGTCTGCAGTTGGTAGTACATTTTTACGTAGGTACCTATAATTAATTAGGTACGTTAAATTATAGGGCATAAACATTTCAACAATAATATATTGCTTTTTTTCAAACAATTTCGTTTATACTTAACCGTAGCTTAAAAAACAAAAAAGTACGTGAATTAAAATTTCTAATATTCATTATTAAAATATATTTTGACTTTCGCTAACATTTATGATAAAACTACCAAATCACATTTTTTGTTTTTATCCTTTAAATTGTAATAAATATGGTTTAAAAATCTCATGAATTTCTAGCTAAAATATTTAATCAACTCAAAATAGTTTAAAAAAGTACCCAGGTTCTTTCCTCGTAAACGTTACATAGAATTTCAAACAATGTTAATATTATTCTCAGAATTCAAAACTGAGTAGTCATATTATGACGTAGGTACTGTTGAAATTAGAATCTCCCAACAAGGTTTTAAGAGTAGGCTTAACTTCAATATATACACGATGATTATTTTTAATCCTTTTGACTACATACTTTCAGTCATGTTGCTTAAACAAGTAATTAACATAATACATAACTAGTTAAATTTATTTTAAAAATGTGTTCCTGAAAATCTTTCAAAAATGTTAAATGCAACTTCTTATTTGAATTGTTAATATATTTAAATCACCTCAATAGTAAAGCACAGTAAGTTTAAATAAAATAAAATTATATAAAAGTAACTAGTCAATAATAAATTAAATAGACTAATGATAAATATTATATTATAATATTATTTTCAAATGTTGCATTGCTTACTTAATATCAAATATATTAAGTACAATATAGATCGCAATTTCAGTAATGAAGTATGTAATTGACAAGCATAGTTCACAGCTTTAGTATAAGTGCAAAACAATTTGATATGCAGCTCTCACATTCATTTGTCCTAATTGCCATATGTAAACAGAGAAGCGTACATTTAATAATTTACAGATTACTTAAATATAATATAATTTCCAAAAATAAAAACTAATTCAACCCTGATGGGCTGTGTTCCACAATGTTTATTTTCTTTATTCGATAAATTGATATTATATCAAAAATTGTTTAGTACTATATTATTATGTAAAATGATTATTATTACAGTTATTATAGCATTTTTTTATTATTTTGTAGAATTACCGTTTTCTGCCTTGCATCAATATTAGCAGCTGCAATATTGTTCCCCCATGATCACTTAATCCATCTTCAACCCTCATTAGTAAAATGTATAAATTTTTATATTTTTGGAGAATATTAATAGTTATATCTAAGTCACACTGCCATTTTCGGTCCACCTTTAACGATTTTCTGTTTGTTTGCCACCACATAGAGCCTGTTTTTATAAATCTTATGTTGTTCATATTATTATTATTATTATCTTGCCGTATACCATCATAATAATTATATATGCACACTACGAACAATTGTCTTGGGACGATTGTTAATGAATAATTCCAACTCAATTGTATTAATAAAGAAAGGAAAACATTTTAAATAGGGGTAATTATAATAATATAAAAATTGATAAAAATTACATTTTCCAATTAGCTTATTAACTCAAGTTCATTTTTTTGTTATGGGTACGATTTTTCTCAATAACGTCTTTTGGCTGACAAAAACTTGTCGACCTACACCGATGGCAATATTAAAAATTAAAATGATTAATCAATACATAGACAATATATTATTATGGTATTAAAAAAATGTGGTTTTAAAACGCGTGAAAAATTTCCTAATATTATGTTGGTAACAATCATAATTAAATGGCAAATAACTGGTATAATTTATACTATAATATTATGTAATATCTCATTTAATAAGCTATGAATATTTAAGATGTCATATGTTTATATACCATATAACTCAAATTATGTGATGATTTGTAGTAAAAAATTTGTTACCATCATAACGGACAACGCAATAGCATTGCTACGTTGCACAGAAAATGATAATAAAAAAATAAATAATAATATTTCTGAACAGTTACTCTTGAGTTCATTTTTGTTGGTGACTGCATCATATAGGATTAAAATTTACTGCGGTTTTCTATAATTTATCGTCAAAACGTTTAATATTTTTCATTTGATGTTGAACGCACGGTTACTGTGGTCTGTGGGGGTGGTCAAACTTTTTTTATCGATTTATCCGTTAGTTTATAGTAAAAGTTTTGTTTTGTCCTTAATACAAATATCACTCTCCGCGTTACGGATAAAACAAAACGTGTCTTTCTTAAGATCACAAACGTCGTATAAGTTTTTCTTTAGCTCGTCAAACGTGGCCAACTTAATCCAAACGTTTTGGTTTTAAAAACAATCTGATAATTGACATATTTTATAAGCATTTTTGACTATTGTTTTTACGCTTCTCGTATTCTCCACTTTGATTTTAAATAAATCTATGAATATTCCGCAAAACACTTTTCTTTTAATAATAAGTAAGTTTTCTTTATGTTTCTATTTTTTAGATTATATTTTATGTATTCAGTTACAGACAGCAAGTATACAGTTTCTATTTTGTATGCTTGGAAACTGAACCTTCTGTTTAAGGAAAATACAGGTTTTTATTCCAATACTTTCTCATTCTAAAATAAATTTTGAATTATTTATGAAAATATTAATAATAGGAGAAAAACATTGTAATAAAAATGAATATAAATATATATAATATTCAATTTTTAAAATTTTTCAAAAATTTCTGTATCCTTCTCAACTTCTAAAAATACATTCCTAGCAGGTATCATGTCGGCACCTGCAGCTGCTACATCGAATTGGTAATGGATTTTCTTTTCTTCTCGCGATAATAACGACTCGATTTCACCCCTATTATTGTATTGATTTCTGTCATGCATTTTCTGTTTTAAATTTTTTTTCTCAACCCCACTATATACATACAGTATATTGCATTTATATTATTCGATACGAATCTGATGTCGAAACAACGTTACGCGTACCCATTACACAAAACACACACACGCCCATTTACACACACCCATATATGCACACATTTATAAATTGACCTGGCACTATCCGGGAAGGCTTTTGCGATCTAGTGTTTCGTACTTAAAAATCGTCGCTCAATGACTGTAGAAAAGTCTCAATGTAACGTATGTATGTCAAGAGTATTTGTTTCTATATTATGTATTATATGAAAATGTATAAAATCAAAAAGAAGTATAAATTACAATTTGTTTTGCACATCTATGTAAGCTGTTGGTTGTGTTGAAGGAATTGTTTTTAATAATTAATGCATAACTACGTTAAAATAAGTATTTTTATGATAGAAAATTCAAAAAAAAGATCATTGTATTACAGCAGAGTATATAGTTAAAGAATTGTTCAACAGATCACCGTTCATCTTTAATTCAAAACACATTATTAATAATAGCATATGACACATGTTACTTATATACACGTTTTGGTAAGAATGCACATTATTTTTGACGAAATAGTTGGTAACTTCGATGGTGGCTTCAATCTCTTTCTCGGAAAAGGACCGACTATTTTCACAGATATTATACTCAGTTTAGAGAGTTTTATGAAACTTGAGAAACCTCAACATTATACTGCTGTAAACTATTTACTATATTTTACTCCAAACAGGTTGTTACTATACTTATTTATTTTATTCAGGAAGCTAATATAATATAATTTCGTATAAGTCAAAGCATTTTTATTAAAACCAACAGATAAAGGTAATAAAGCATTAGATATATTTTTAGACTTAGATTTTTGTATGCAGATGATACATGTATGTTATTATCTAGTACGAATTGACAAAATTTAAGACAAAAAACTTAATTAAATTTTAATAAAATCAGTAAAAAACTATCTTCGAATTTCGAAAAAACAAAGTTCATAATTTTTTCAATAAATAATATTTTATCATTGTGTGAAAAACACTTAAAATAAATGTTAAACGTATCAAGACTTTACGGTCCAAAAATTGCTATAATCTAAAATATTAAATATTTGAAGCTAATATTTGGTTGTAGTCTTAAGTAAAACATTCGATTTAATAGTTTAATAATTAAATTGTGCTCTACATTGTGTAAATTTCATAAACTAAAATATATTACGTCACCTTTTACTCTGAGGATAGTTTATTTTTCTTTATATAATTTTTTAATGTAGTATTATATAGTGATTTAGGGTGATGCTTCGAAATATTATGTTCTTAAGTCATTTAGGGTAGAACGAAATAGATTGATTAGTTAAAGAAGAACAATCTCACTAGTTCCATCTATTCAAATTACAAAGAATTTAACGTGATTCAATTTAAATAAAATCAAGCTTTTTTCTTATTAATCAGAATGATTAGCTCATGTAGAAAAAAAGATTACTTAATATCAAAGTGATATATACTAATACATATTTTAGTCAAAAGGTGATAAATTATTTAGTTTCTGTTAATTGTAACTCTTTGTCAATTAATGTAAACAAAATATTATTAATAATTATAATATTAACATCAAGGATTGTATCAATGATATATTTTTTTTTAATTAGATAAAGTCTTTTCTTATAATTTAATTATATTTATTATGTTATGTAATTTAAATTAATCATATATGTATAAAATAACTCTCTACAACTCCACAAGGTTAACTTAAAGGTGTAGGTATTTTTTTTATTTCTTTTAATACTTTGTACTTCTATATAATATATTATATTGTATTAATCTAATAATAATAAAATAAAATTCTTTATTCTTAAGGTAATATTATGTGTTAGACACGTGACATTTGTTTTGAATGTTGATAAAAATTAGAAGTAGAATTATGATAATTTTTTTCAAAAATATTTGATTAAAACTTAGACAATAATTCTCAATAATGTTTAGAATGATTAGGTCTCTCGATTTTATTTTTATTTCTTTTATTAGTATAGTATAATAGCACTGTAAAAATATTTATCTTATGGATTGTGTTATATTGAGACTTGAAATGATTTTAAATAGAACTAAACCATTATTGGTAAAGATATAAAACACAAGCTAAAGGTTTGATATTCTTGAAATCGAAGTGATTAAAAAAAAATGACCCAAGAGACGATAAGATCCCCAGGGTGTCTATCACAGCTCGAAGCTCTATCATATGGGGTAGTGAAAATATCGCATAAACTTGGACGTTTATTTCATAGCCCCAGTGGTGTAATTTAATAACGCAAACAAATGCACCGTTAGCCAACTCATCAAAATTGCTAGTGAAATAAATATATTTTCATATTTAAAAATTATAATTATACACGGCGAATCGTTAATTCATTAATCACATTATTTATTTATTTATTACTTTTTTTTTTTTTTAATGAAAATAATGTTAAAATATTATAAATATATTATTTTCAATTAATGAAACAAAATTAAATTAAGGAGACAGTTTAAAATAGTTAATATTAATGTACTTAAAATGTTAAGTAAATACGAGTATATATACATATAGCTGAAAATGGTTTAAATTAAGAGTATTAATAAGTTTAAAATTCATAGCGTGGAAAATTATTAAAACTGTATTATTTGTGTGAAAAAAAGAGTCCTTCTATAACAAATCTAAAAAATAAAAGGAGCATCTGCATTGTGGTGCTTAAAGTACTAAGCCCCAACATCCCCACACATGACGCACTGTATTATACCTGAAGTTAACAATATAAGCAAATAAATATACGGGGGATACGGGGGCACATAACACAAACATATTTTTTTTTTGTTTTTAAATCCACTCTTGATTCTTAATCAGGCCACACCGTTGTTATTGTGAAACGTTTAAAATCGTGACGGCTCTGCGATAAAAATCGACAATCGCTCATATTATGCATGCGCACGTTAAACGCATGTGCTCTACTCGATACAATAATAATGTGACATAATAATATTATTATCGTTTTAGAAAATATTATATGACGTGAATTTACGGACAGTTCAAAGCGAATGAAATGGGACAGTGCCATCGCGAGAGTAATATTATGACAGATAAAGATCTCCAGACAGGCGTTATACCCATCGATTGGGTCCGGCGGGACTTCAAATTTACTTTATTCGTATATAGTATAAACGTACAACAATAATAATAAACTTATAAGTACCTATAGCAATGCCCGCCTACATGTCACCGCTGAGACCGAACTCAGAGTTGGCTTTTCCGTAGCGAATGGAACACTCAGAAAATATTTGCAGAACAGACTTTCGCCCACTCCTCACATCAGACCCTGTCCGTCACTTGTAATAATATACGAGAAGATCCATTTTACTATTTATAACTATCTCCTCGAACATTTTTTCATAACAAAAAATGTTTTTATAATATTATTTGTTTACCGTTATGGCATTTAATTTGTCTAATGCAAATGTCTTTACTTTATTTCATAATATTAAAAAATTGTTTACAAAAACATTATTGAATGAATTGTTTTTATTTATTAAACAAATACAAATCGTATGCTTTTTGATCGAAGAAGCCAATCAGTTATTTTTCAGAAAACCTCTTGCCATTTAAATATGGTCACTATCTACTTATCTACAAATAATATACCTACATGCATTTTTTTTTCTCAAAAACTTGAACATTGAATTAGATAAATAATCATATTAATGTACCAGTTAAATTAATTGCCCTATAAATATTGATGTTTTTTGTTGCTATGGACGCCACAAAAGTAATTTTTATAAACATGAAACCTTATTTTATCGTTATTTGAGATAGTAAAAACAGTTTTTATATTATCAGCTATACGTCATAACAACATTATACTTGTAAGCATAAACGTTTAATCCAAGAGAAGTTTAATAGTTATATTATTCTATTCCATCAATAGCATCGGGTATGTACCAAGATGTACCTGACCTATTTTAGTAGGTATAATATACGATGCAGTGAACACTTTAACCGACAGAAATTCATTTTTAAAACAATATCTCCCGCCACAAATAATATTATAATACATAGTATAATACTGTGAATTGTTCACGAATAGTAAACTATATCTCTCTGTGATGACATGAGCAATGTTTCTTGGAACAGAAGATCACATTCAGTACTCGCTCGAACAATATAAAAATACTGAAGTAGTCTATTATTTTGTTGTACACGAAAAATGTTACTATATTTAGTGAATGAAATAAGCGATACATTATGCAGTGATCCAGAATAACTGGAGTAATAATGTATGCGTCGTATGGTATTATCGCGGGGTTCTCGAGTAAATAATAAATACAAAACAGACAGCGATAGGCATTATAAAAATAAATGGGAATTGTTTTATTTATTTATTTATTGGTACACAAATAAAAAATCAGATACACTATAATATAATTACTTGTAACATTTAATTTTTAATTTTCTTTAACTCGTTGAACCTAAAGGGTGAGCTTCAGAAAAAATAATGAGAAGGCATATAGCATCAGTGAAGCTGCTGCAAAGAAAGAAGGGTAGCAAGGATACGTACAAGTTTGATTTAATTCAAACTTTGCGGGGTAATAATAATAATAAGACAGCACTCTTTATAAGAGGATCTAATTAAATTAACGAGCTATTCGTTGTTTTTACGTTCAAATACTAGAATAAAAATGATTATACGCATAAACAAACGTATAAATATGACAATGATTATTCTCTGTAAATATTTTAAATATAATATTACAACCAGTATCGACTTTATATAATTAGCTTAACTTTAGTTTAAATAGTTATAGATAAGATACAAGGGTATTGTAACATAACGTAATGTTTTAATATCACACGGATCTCAAACTCCTTTGTGCAGAATATTAAATCCCAATTTTGTCAATAAAAAAATTTGTATTACTATTTTTTTTTTTTAATTTTATCATTTTTTAACTTGGGTTATAAATAATAATTAATAGGTAATTTTATTAGTGCATTTTTACAAAAATATAATTTTTATCTTGTGTAAGACGTCATAGATTTTGTAGCACACACTTTGAATTATATGACAATGAATTCAATTTTTTAACTTTTAATTGGTATTTTTAAACTAAATTAAATTAAATTAATTTTGATTTTTTTGGTAACTATTTTGCTTGTTTTTTTTACGAATAAACATATTTATTGTTGTGCATGGTGTATTAAGGTACTTTAAAAATATCCATCAATTAACAATGTTTAATACCTTGAATTTATTTTTATTTTTCATAAACTGTAAGTATAAGTATATAACTATGTTTTTTCATTTGTAATTTTTAAGTAATATATTACATTTTTACGTCATGTTGTGATTCGTTGTATTTGAACAAAGACTATATTATTGTCACTACATTACAAGAAACTGTTTTTTGTAAGAATACATTCAACTGAGTTTTGTGTGTTTTATACTGAATTTGAGTGTTTCTCTCATCAAATAATATATAGTGGTAAAGTTTTTTTTTTTTTTTTTTAAAAAATAACTATGTATAAAAATCCTTAAACACAAAAGTAAATGTAACCATATGACCACCATATTATAAAACACTACCACAGTGACATGCCTATCGGCTCGTCAACGTGTTGCACAACGATGACATTACACAACTATGTGTGTTGTTAAGTATTCATTTTTAAAGGATTATTACATATTATGCAGATTCCCAGGAGGACATATAAGGACCTCTTTTTTGTGTTTTTGTGTATAGACTATAGATACAACGGAAATAACTATTAATTATACTTTTTTTATTTCACCATCTCTTTATGAGGTATTTTATGAATAGATTTTCTTATTTCACAGTTTAAAATTTATCATATTATTATCGTATAAGGTTTTAAATCTGATAAAAATATTTTACTCGTAGTTGTGATGATAGTGTTAGAAAATGAAAAACCAAGGTATTAACCAGATTTTCTGAACCTCTTTTTACGTACCACGTTTATACGCAGTTATAATTTCAATATTCAAAATGACTGGAAAAATATTATTTAATCTTAGTTCTAGCTTGATAGCTTGATGGGATTGTATCCATGGACTTATTGAAATAATGTTTAATAAGAAGTAATATAGTAATTTCGGAGGGGGTACGAGGTTAAAATATATTATTTTAATAGTATAAAAAGGTACAAATAAATCAACTTCTTATGTACCGCATATCTATTATTTTCTGATTTGTTAGTATTTTTATACATTTTTTAGAGTAAATAATTATACTTACATTGCAGTTTGTTAAATATTTTAATTATATATATTTTTTTAATTTATATTCTTAAAGTTTACAATACTCGATTAACTTTAATAATTACTTTTGCAATTAACTAATCTGTCCACCTTAGATTATTATTATCACCACTTCATCTACATTCGTTTCGCTACTAATTATACCGCCGCCGCCATAAAAACGTATTCCAGTGTTTAAATGCTTGGACATTCCATGAGTATATAAGATATGTATACAACTGCTAGCAGGTAGGTACGCGTGAACAACGGGTCCGAAGAGACGGAGACGGATAGCACGGAGATCGCAGACTCCACACGGACAATATATCTTAGCGGTGTGCAGTTACGATAATAAATCTTCGTGTTGAATGCGCACAGATCGATCGATCGTGGCACCGAAAGCGCACCCGTCGAACCCAAAACAGTAGCCGTATATTATTATACCGCTGTTCGCGCGTACGTGTACAAATGCCTTCGTCCACCCGGAAAGGCGCAGAGTCCGGTAGTAAATTTCCGATTTCACGCGCACCCAACCGTATATTTATATATAATAGTTCTCAAGATACAACATCCTTCCCACAACTACTCATTTATCCCTAATTCACTCAAAATTTTTACTATCTCTCCTCCCGACGCTACGAAGCCGATTCAAACTTGTTTTGACCTCCCCCGCCTCGATCTGCTTCCGTGTTCATTCTTTTAACGCCAAAAGCCACTAGTTATTTACCTACACGACTTATCATGGCCGTAACCACTCCATGCATAGAATACTACGCAACTCGATTTTATGATTTTTTTAAATTTGTATTTAACTTAAGTTCATATCTTAAACTAATTTTTTACACATACTTATTTAAAAAATATATTATACAATTTTTTAAGCACTATTTAAAAAGCGACTATTGAGAATACAATATAAACAATATAAACGTAAATAAATATAATAATATAGTCTTTTACATCTATATTATAAACGCATTTAATTAAATGTTTACGTGTGAATTTGTATCATCCTAAATTAAATATAAATCGATATTGCATCTTCAGTTAAAATATTATATATTTTTAAGTAACAAAATAAATTTAAATAATAATTTAAATTCAACTTAACATATATTTATATATACATTTAATATATAATTTATTAATATATCAGGAATTCAATCATTAATGTTAAAATTTAGATGGTATATATTAGATAAAATAATTAAATATATCATCGACTTAACAATATTTTAAAGTAAAAATATACTTCAAGTTTGAAAAACTTGAAAAAAAAATAAAGGGTAGAGAGAATTGGACACGATTTATGAATATGCACTTTTATAATAAATACTTGTATATGAAACTCGAAAATGCAGGACTGCAGGATACGGAAATGATCACAGTTGTCATCAGAGTGAAAATTCATCTCATCACTCTCCGGTTGTTTCATCAAGCAAGTATGTTGTCTCGTAATAAATGGAAATTTAACGATTATAGACTATAAACCATCGTCTATCGTTATTTGGGATGAAATCCTATACTATTTCGATCTGTGAGGGTTGAAAAGTTATACAGTTTTGGTTCTTATGGCGCTTAGGAAACCATAATTCTGGGAAAAATCGCTGTTTTAAAGTGAACCAGATGACGATTATTTTATACGAATTATTATCACATACGTATAATATTATACATTGATTTCCAATCGTTAGAAATTATATAAAAATGTTCATAGGTCGCATCAAAATTTTGGAGTTTTTTTTTTCGATAAAAAATAAAGGAAATATACAATAATAACGAATAACGATACCTATTAAATATAAATATACTATAACAATTGATTTAAAAAACGATAACTCAAATGATTTTTTTTATGATTGAATCGCTAAATTACCGATAAAACGTCCAGATAAACGTAGAGAAAATTTTATAAATATGCATGAATAATGACGAGTTAAAAGTTAATATTAAATTTATTTTAACTATTTTAGTTGACTTTATATATTGTTTTTTTTTTTTTAGAAGATAAAGCTATAATTTAATAAGTAATGAATTAAATTTTGGATTATTGATCAATAGAATTGCATGGGTTTAATCGTTTTATGAACGAATTTTATAAATCTATTATAACAATTATCTAAGTAAATTGTTCATCAATAGGTAGGTACGTATCATAATATAATTGATAGCTCAAGGAAACCGAATTGAATTTAAATCATTGAATTTTAATTTACACCATTAATAATATATTTCAAAATTTGTGAATACATATATTATAAACAAAATTAATAATGAACAACAATAAATTATCCTCACTTTTTTTTATTATTATTATAATAGAATGCTAACTTATTTCTAAATAAGTTAAGTATATGTATATGTTATACCATGTACCTATATTTAATTTTTAATTACTTAATCGTATAAAAATAGGTCTATGATGGTCATTAAACCATGTCGGTTTGTGTATAAAAAAGACTAATAAAGAATTAACGTACTTGCAGATGATAAAATGAATGTATGAAATTCAGAAAAACTCAGCTAGTATTACGTATGAACTAAAAGAATTTATAAAGAATTATAAATCTGAAATATTCTCAAAATGAGTATTTTATTATCCCCCAAGCTATCACAAACAGTCATATTTATTCAATTTAAGATCGTAAAGTGAAATGTTTAGTAGTACATATTCCATGATACTCGTATTTTAATATTAGATTGTCATAGATATAACCTATTTTAGTATTGCTTATTTTTATATAATATAATAATAATAATAATAATAATAATACTTTTTAGACCAACTATAGTATGCATACCATTTTATAATTGAGTGACAATGCCGCCCACCGATCGTCAGCGTTCGATATGCAGCGGAATTATTATTGTTTGACTTTACAAATTATTGTATACTATTAAGTTATACACGTGATATGCGTAATATAATGTGCACAAGGTGATTTTTCTGCGAAGCGTGTTTTCTCGAAAAACTTTTTTTCAAGTTTATGTTTTAAGATATGTATAAGAAAAGTATATTATATATTAGTATTTTGAAACTAACCTATATATAATATTTTAACAAACAAAAAACGCATTTTTTTTTTGTGTATTTTCTCTTACTATAATATCATACACATAATATTTTTAGCGGAAAATACTATATTATAATTTTGAACTACTACCTAGTATAGAATCATTTATTTTATGTACAAGTATTTGAAATTTAATTCCATGAGTTGAACCTCTGTCACATGATCTAATCATATCTAAACTTATAACGCATATAGGTATAATATATACCATTATATTACAAAGAGTACCTACTTAATTATAATAAGCCAATACTAAAAATATTATTTAAAAATTTAAATTAGTCCAAAAACCAAAATAAATACCTATTATAAATATGGAAAGATATGATTTCTTGAGAATTCCAAATTTATAAAAAAAAAAATCTTCCTGTACTTCACATTTCAAAATTATAATAATATAATATTACAGCATATATTTTAATATAACCCCGTTGTGACCTTACGCGTTTTCAGTGTTTTCCAGTCGTTCACATCACAGTACAACAATTTTTTATATACTTTTTGCTGTTGAAAAACTTTCAACAAACACATACAACTATAATTATTCCCTGAGACTCCAAAGAATTAACAAACAAAGTTTAGGTTAAGTTAATTTTAACTTTTTTACATAGGAAATTAGTTATTAACGTATTTGATATTTTTTTCAAACTATACAAGACTCTTGTTTTTAAATTAATTCAATTGTTACTCAAATCGAGTTTGTCCAACCTCCTACCTACCACCCGTTGTTTAAACAACAACTTTTTTATTTAGGAAATTATTTTCAACCCCTTTTTACAACCACCTTACTCCATATACGTGGGTACGTTATATTATTATCCTTATATTATATAAATCCCCCATCCCACACAAAATATAAATTATACATAGCCATATTATAATTGGATTATTAATCCAGTACGCAGTCGTAAGTATGTCTGAGTTAATTATGTAATATTAAAACAAATATAGGTATACAATCCAGGACATGCAATTATTTTAAATAATGTATTATGTATAATAATGAGAATCAATTCAAAATAGGTTATAGTTTTAAAATATCAGCAAATTTGGAGACTATTGGTAAATATAACATTCTTCGTTTACTAAATGTATCCATTTTAATCAAAAACCTTATTCAAAATATTGATAGGTTTGATTAAATTTTATACCCTTAAAATAAGGCCCACATGTATACTATTTAATCTCTAGATTTATTGACGACCTTATTTTATAATTTTTAAATAAACACGAATTACTAAGTACACTATATACATATTATACTTACATATTCTATAAATACATACAATAATTAATTAAGAGAAAGATAATAATAATATGTTTAGATACCTACTATATTTGGTATTGGTATTTAGTACTTAAGTAGGTAAAATTAATCACTATTAAACAACATAATAATATGTGCTACAAAAAAAAAAAAAAAATACTATTCACACTTATTTTTTCTTTCTTAAAAACGTTCGTAAAGGCGATTTCATTGTTATTTTCTTATGAAGAGAATAAAATTAAAAATATACATATTTATCAAAAATACCAAAAAAAAAAATGTTTTATTATTTATATGAAACGTACGTACCTATATTTATTTGGTAGTGGTTCAGGTAGCATCCTTAATTTCTGAAAAAAAAAAAAATGTAAATAAATATAACAAAAATAATATTATACAAAAAATGTTGAGAAAAAAATTGTTACAAATAATTTAATGATTGTATTCTCACGTTTATAAATATTAAAAAACAAAAACAAAATGCTGAATGTGTATTAAAAATATTTTATTATATTTTATAATATTATGATGCAGCTGAGTGCCAGCAGTTTGTACTATAGCAGTTCCAATCGAACGATTCTTATCAACTCAACTGGCAAAGACGAAAGGACGAAAATAAATGCAAAACTTATTGTATTTTCACTTACAAATGTACATATACAATAAAAATGTGCATAGCATTCATATAAATATTTTGATTGTATACTACCCTGCTATAATTCAAACGCGTGATTTATTTGAATAATCTGCTTTGAATTTACTGCATTTGCTGTTTTTAAAAGATTATAGCCTAGAGGCATTACATTTTATTTTTGTTTTATAAAATATATAATCATGATGACAAAATTTAAATATATACATTATGTGAAGTATACGTAATACATATATTTTTTATAATTGATGACAATTTGTGTGAGATTATCCACCTCCCCTCTACTCACAGCCAAATAATTTCGATAAAATGTTAATTTATACTGATTTATTGTAAATACACGATTTTAAGTTATTTTCTAAAATATAAACTTTTTTTTATATAGTTTTTTTGTTGAAGAAACATTATAAATTCAATCGACGTATGTGAAGTGTGGTTGTTAACGTATAATACTATAATAGTTATATTTTGTAATAGAGACAAGGTGTTTATTGACAATCCAAGAATATTATAAACGGAAAAACCTGGACTTTTTGAATTACCGTCGCGTTAAGCTAAAATCATAAACTACTGTTCACATGTTAATTATACGGAAGGAATGTA
This sequence comes from Aphis gossypii, assembly GCF_020184175.1. NCBI lineage: Eukaryota > Metazoa > Arthropoda > Insecta > Hemiptera > Aphididae > Aphis > Aphis gossypii. Next base: position 41,563,456 of record NC_065530.1, on the reverse strand, counting down.
GTACCGCCGTGTCCATGTCGTTATATAATCTGACTTTTAGTTAGGTCAGTAATTTATAACAGTGACCAATAACTTGGAGAGAAATTTCTAAGTTATTTTAAGTGATATTATGTAATCAATGAATCATACTATACATGTACTCCATATATACATATGTTTCTATATTGAGTTTAGTGATGTGAATTGTGTGTATAGGAATAATGCATTTGTCTGTCAGTTTAATTTTCTTTTTTGGTTAAAAAAGTAAAATTGATCATCATTAGCCGTGTTATTTGAGCCGGAAACAGAACGTTAAGTCTATCTATACCTATCTCAATATAATAATATAATATAATTATCTATAATATATTATACGACACGCTACCAATTTCCACATTGAAGCGGACGTCGTACGTCGGTCGGTCGTATCACGGTCGGCGTAAAATCCAATAACTATTGGTTATATTACCCACCTGCAACTGTACCATAAAGTGATGCTGGTGGGTGAGATCGATGCCACGGTCAGATCGCAATAATAATTTATGTGAGTTTCGCGTATATCACCAGTACTGGAATCGAAAAACACACACAACACTACCATAATAATAATGTAATATATTATTCGCTTTTGGAAAATAACAAATTTTTATCGTACGTTATATACACCCGCTACTGTTACCACCGCTGCCTACATAGCACCTCTGCTTCTATATAATAATATATACGTATACATTATTATATTATACGACGGGCGCAATAAAATTGTAATCGAAAAAAATAACTAAAGCCGCCTCGATGGGTACTCCTCCACTCCCTTAACAACCTCCACCATACTCGTGGTCCGCTCCGGTGATAACCATAGACGGTGGCTCCGGGTGACTGCGAGAGGGATGTTTTTCGACCATCCCAGTCCCACTATTCCACTTATCCACCTTTCCAAATGTCCCCCGACATTTCGCTCGACTCGTTTTCAATTTAACAATGCGACAGCAGCCGCTTTTAAATTAAACGGTGAACCAGATACCACAATAGAATCTATCTATATAATATATACATAACGTAACGTAATGAACGCTTAATAATAATAATACGGCCATTACGAGTATGACAATAATAATAATAACTATATTAATTTTATAATGCGTGAAACAGTAGTCGACAAAGGTATCCTTCTTCAATGAAATATTACTTAATCGATCGAGAACTATTCAGACGATAGGCGGACATGAAATGATTTTACCTCTCAAGCAGGAGATGATCAAGGACGATGTCACTGTTATGGCAATATTGTAATAACGATGCCAATAAGACAATATTATTGTACTCTGGTGAATTCAGACATTTTTAATTTCATTATTATCTTTTTGTATTTTACTAAAAAACAACAAGGCCTGGACTATAAAGGTCATTGGTCTCATTATTATTTTATATCAGCTGGTTTTTCTGCCAGCCTCATCCTGGGGTAGAATCCCTACAGGCAAAAAAATCCACCCACAAAAGCAAAACAAAATTTATTAATGACGCTTTGAATTAAAAAAAAAAAAACAAAAACAAAAACAAAAACAAAATAACAATTATTGATTGACAACGAAAAAGTTTGTCTGCTGTATAATAAGTGGTTGAATGCAATTGTAGCTCATTAATATTATAGCTATTATTTTTTTTATATGATTTTATAAAAGCTATATATTTTACCATCCCAAAATGTTTCCAACTTATATTAATGTCATTAATTGCATCAATATTCTTCTATGTGCATATACGAGTACAATATACATTATACACTTATAAAATGTGTGCACTATAAAATATATGTATTATATATTTCTCTTTTTACCACTCCACTTTCAAATATAATATTTCAATCCACCGATTCTCAATTTTTTTCTTGTGTGCTCACATTGATTGTTTTCCATAGATTTCACGGAAGAGTCTATCCTCTGTATTATTATTATATTGGTTATACGGTGTAGACATTGTTATCTCTGCTTACCAGCATCATAATTCATATTTAACCATAGTGGTTTTTTTATTTTCTGTTGACTTCTGGTACCTATTACTTTTCTTGTTTTCAATAAACTAATCCTTGATTATTTCTTTTGTCATGTTATCGACTCAGTTCCATAAATTAAGTATCTTTTTCAGTTTCCATACTCGTTTTTCCTGTCACAGACGCTACATAATAATACAATTATTCTGTTCACAACCATTTATGAACTTAAATCATCAATACATATTTTTTTTTTTTTTTTAAGAATAGTTTACAGAGATAAAAAATAAAAATGGTATATAGAGTAGACCAAGATAAGGTACTTTCACATTGGATGAAACTATGATAGTATTGTATGTATAATATTTTAACATAATATTATTTCTAGAAACACATATACTCGCATACGTCTTAAAAACAATATAACATATTAATTATTAAATAATACAATGAAAATAAGATAAACTAAACTAACAGCAGGGAATTATATCCATGATAATAATATAATATACCTTTTTTGTGAAACTTGTATAGGTATTAATATGTTAAGCGGTTGTCGCCTCTCATATTAAATTATGTATACAAGCTAGGTACATGCAGCAACCGTGACCACAACTATCATTACATGATACGATAATAATAATACCTACTTAATGTGCGTATATAATTGGATGGTGGAAAACAATAATAATGATGTGTTATTAAATAGTGTTGATTTTAAGCCTCTTCAAAAGTCTAGGAATAACATAGATACTTTGAGTAATTGAACTTTAAGGTAGTATATTTTTGTAAAAAAAGTTATAACAAAATATAGACTGTAAAATATTATTAATAATTGATATTATATTGATCTACAATTTTAAATAAAACTTAAATTTGGTTAACTATGTTATTATGATTAAAGTCAATAAGTTTTATTTAAATGATCCATCAAGTATTGTAACACTGTGATTATCATATTATTTTTTTAGTACAACACAACACGTCCAATCCGTTTCTGCCCGAAATATTGATTATCGCTAGCCGGATCGTTTAGCGTTAGGTTTTAAACGACTTTGATAATATAAATATTATAACCGCGATCAGTATCTTTGATAATATAAATATTATAATCACGATCAGTATCTATGATGCAATATATTTCAGGATCCACTGAGTTATTTAATTATATTATCTTATTGTTCGTGTGTTTTTTACTGACTATTTGTGATTATTATAATTCTGCAATAAATTTTGTCTTACTATATAACATAATGAATTTATGACGAATTAAAGGGCGTGAACTCCCCCCTCTCCCCTAGGATGAGTAAAGTTACTACTTAAACTAATAATGTACTTTAGTTAAGTCTTTAAAAATTATTTTTTAAACCCAAATACCAAATCTTTCTGTTGTAATGTGTATAATGTGATGACAGAAAATATTTTTCATTTAGATGAGAGGATACTGTTAACATTTCACCAAACGCAACTGATTGTTTTAATATAATATTATATTGGCAAGATAAAAAATAATAAATGTCCATATTTTATAATAATCGACTCTAAGTTCCCTTCCTCAAAATTTTGCACTGGATCAACCACTGCTGAGTTGAAGTCATAGTGTAAGTCTATAGTTAAGTTATATTATTACGTTAAACAAAGTACATTTTAGCCTTGGCCGACACTCATACGACTCAGCTAAACGGGGTTTTATCGATTCTGCCGGACATTTGTAGATTTTGATTTCGCCGCTTTATTATATATAATATAATACATAAACAAATATAAAATGATTTAACTCAAATATTTAATATATTTTTTAAATTGAAATAATTTTCAAACGTCATATATAAAACAATAAAATACACAATATAAGATTTGTTAAATAACTATATTAAATTGTTATTTTGAGATTTTATGTCCGTTTAAAATAGGTGAATTTTATAATATTTTTATTTAAATACTTAATCGTAAATATTTTTTTGATTTAAAGTAATTAATATATAGGTAATATCTATGTTACAATATGTTATAATGTTTAAAAACGTTGTTTTGTTATAAATCTTTACTACAAATATCAGCTTCAATGTTTAATGCTTTTAAAATAATATAATATAAGCCAATGGAGTCAATATATTGTATTAAAATTCAGTGATATTGATAGCGTAATCGATATGTTTGTTATAGATAAAAAGATAATTTCGGTAAAATCGATAATATATGCCGATCCAAACTACACAGTTTATAGTACTTGCATAAGTCATACTCATATAAGCGACTCACAATTACCTATTACGCGATTATTTTAGATAGAAAAAATATTGATTGATTTAGTCCTAAATAAATTCTATTCATAATCTAAAAAAAAGTCTAGATAATAAGATATTTTCTAGATAAATTATTAAAAAACAATTTTTTTTTTTTTTGATACCTATTAATTTTGTTATCTGCAGGACTAAACACTTCTGCCTCAGCCACCGCTGGCGTTAGATATCTATTTAACATGACATCGCGCCCACTGTAGACTTGAATCGTATTTCGATGAAACAATTATTATAAATAGATACGGTCGAACTGATGGCGGCGGCGTGCTGTGCGCTTTATTTTTTTTTCATTTCGTTTATATTTTTTTACATATCGACATGCTACGCTTAGTGGTAGTACTTGTAGTAGTGGTAGTAGTAGGTCAGCGGTGGCTGAAATACCGTATATAGCGTGCACCTGCCAAGTGACTAGGACGCCGCCTTATATCATTTCACTACCACTGTTCTGCACACGCGCAAGCCCGGACATGCGTGTACATTCACTGCAGAGATTTATAGCACTACATAACACCAGGCATACTTATTACATATAAGCGGTAAGCATATAGATACCAAACCATTGTAGGTGTAGAATACGAGATTACCACGACCGGGGTTATTGAGCCTTAATACACACAAGCCGTTTGCGTGATAACAGAACTTAGGCAAAAACGAAAAATAACCGAAAAAATTTAACACACCTACTTATAATAAAAGAGGTGTATTGATCTATTTATTAAATTTACTCAAAATTTGTTTGATATTATAATGAATTACGAGAATAAAAGATAGGTATTGCAAAAGGTATTCTAAAGGTATAATAAACATCATTAATTTTATAAAACAAATGAAAAGAAATTCCACTCCAGCAGGTAGATACTAGAATAACACAAAACAAAACTTATTGACTTTTAAGTACCTATTAAATACATGATAAAGTATCCATTTATTCATATTGCAATCACCGTTACCTTAAAGTTTCAAACGTAATAACTTTTAAAGTAATCATTCCAGAAAATTGTAAAAATGAATTTTATGACTTATTATATGTACATTATACTCGTATTAAATATAAAGCCATGTAAAATAACCTTCAATAGATACCTATGTAAAAAAATGTAGTTTTATACTTTAACATATCTTTTTAAATTTTCGTCGTTACAAAAATAGGAAAAAAACCAGTCGAGTACAATATTATTGCAGTGATTATAATAGCACCTACTTCAATGTAATATTTACTGAAATAGTATACCATAGCTGATTACAGTTGAACTCATAGTTCAAAATAATTATGACGTTATACACGAAATATAGCTTATCATATACATATCTAGAAAATATCCCATATTCGACGCACCTCTTCTACTTTTATATTGAATAGAGGTATCTAATGTGACTTGACCGGACGAAATAAAACGAAATTAATTCGAGCGCTGCAGCAGTACGTTAAAGGTCGTGGACACAATTGCGAAACGGGCTTACGTTTGTATGCGTTAGGTCGTTACCTATATAGCTGGTATATACGTAGTTAAGCCGCTTATACAGGTAGGTTTATGCGCTTTTCTAGCGTCCTCATCAAGGACAGCGGTGCAAGTTCTATAGTCCTCTCGTCGTCCGCCACTTCACTGCACATCAACGAATCCTTCCCTACCTCACCCCATTAGCTGCTACATTGTAGGGTCATTACTTGTTATTATATATAAGTAGGTATATGTATACAATGTTATTAGGTCGTGTACGTGAGAGAATGTTTTCCACTTCGACGTCAACTTTGGTAAGATGATGATTTGGGATGACTGTGGTATTTCGCACATTTTTTTCATAGTACAGATTAAGTATGGGTTCAATGATTGTAATTGGTACCTAATTAATCAACTCGTTTAACACTAATATTTGATAACAATGCACTGCAAGTCTGCAACCTGTGCATGTGTATTATACAAGTATAATGCGTAGTATATGGTCGTATTATATTATACTTTTCATTAGTCATACCACTCATACCACTAAGCAGTCTGTATTATTGTATATAATTAATTTAGTTAAGTGTTATATCCATAACACTATAATGTTATAGTTAAGTCACTATTAAATGTAAACCAAATTCTTTATGTTAGGTACCTTTATGGTATTAACTAAGTGTAATTTGTGAAATTATTTTTCATGAAAACTTTCATAAAGTATATCATATTATGTCATTAATAATGTCAAATGAAATTATGCAGAGGAAATGAAATTAAATTAAACCAGTGTAAACGTGTACATGTAAAATTAAGTAAAAAAGTTCCATTTCATTAATTCCGGAAACGAAGAAATCTTGGTTCTAACAATCTAACTTCTAACTTGTGATTTATATTACTAAAAAATAAATATTAAAAAAATATTACATAGTTACTATTAACAATGTAATGGTTATGTAGAATATAGATATAACAATAAGTCGTGCATGTATATATTAATATATTTAAGCGTTGAAAATCATCGTTATACTATCTGTTGTCTAGTTGATCTCAGATTATCCTATCAATATAGGTACACAAAATTGCAAAATAAATCGTATCCAGACAAAATTATTATACCAAACTATATATTATTATTTATCATCAAAATTTATAAAGTTATTAATCACGACCAAAAGTTTTGATTATATTAAACATATTATATTATAATATGTGTAAAATATTAAATTTAATACAGTTCAGTTGTCAAATAAGTTTATGTTATAATAATAATATACCTATCATTGATGCTAATACAACATACAACATTAGGGTGAACATATACATGTACCGGGATCCGTCAGGATTGTTTCTTTTTTATCATCATCTTTAGTTGTCTTGATAAACTTTTAATGGGACGAAATATGAACAGTTTTTAGAATATGGTCCCGTTTAAATACCATTTTAATAGATATTATAAAATGTGCATAAAAGAAACACCTATACATTGTTACATGAAAAGAATACAAAAACATTTTCGTTGAAAGAGCGCTTACGAACAATATACGTATTTATCAACTAGTAATTTAGTATAAATACATATTGCAATATTTTGAACCCTTGCGGCCATCTCCTTCCTATTCAACAACACACTTCGTCTATATACCGTATGTCGTTACCATCGAAATACACTTAAAATATAAATATTTATAAATAATTTATATAGTATTTTAAATTAGTGCTAAGTCAAAAGTATTTGTTCTTATTTTATTTTTTACTTTTAAAAGATTTTTTTGATATTGTAAAGACAATGAATTTAACAATGCAGTGTTCTTATATCGTTCAAACAATATAGCAGACGATTAACATTATTAAAATGTATTTTACAACAAACATGTTATTAAGGTTATTATTATTATTAGTAAAGTACTCGCGCTTGAGCTTTGTTTTAAAAAAAAAAAAAATATATATATATATATATAAATTTCAAGTCTAAAATAGAATGATTAAATTGTAAATTTGATGCATAGGTATAACACTTGATGTTTTGGTAGAAAGTTAATTTGACATGCATTATACTTAGTATATTAAAATATTTTGCATACTCTTTTTTCAGAAGTAAAGCTTGATTATTAATTTATTTTTATACTATATAGTTTAAATAATTTACTTTTTTTTTTTATGATTTTGTAACGCTGCAGAGTTTTACTTATTTTGGAATTCTTATGGTATATTTTCCTATTTATAAATGCAAACTAATTTCATAATTTTTAGTAAATTAAATTTATAGTCTTGCTTTAAATAGTGTATTAGTTTATTAGTAATTTAATTTAGTTTTAATAATCTTAAATTAATTACAATGAACGCATTATTGAAGTCTTATGTGATGGATCATATTTGCAGAATTACCACCTTAACATTTTTTGAACGTCATAATATTATAAAAAAAAAATTATATTATTAAAAATTATCAACAAACCATAAATTAATGAAATACAATGAAATATCATACCATAACAATTTGACCGACATATATAGTATTTTAGTATTAAAATTACAAAATTATAGTTGCAGTCATTGGGCGTTCGTATTAATTATTATAAATTATAATTATGTCAAGTGTGAAAATATTACGATAAAATAAATATGCTAAAATCATGTGCGAATAAAATAAAGAAAATATGTTTTTTTTTAATATGTAGTATTGTCTATTGGTCCGGCATTAAGAGATTGAAATTAAAAGATAAAAACGTATTTAAACTTAACTGACATTATTTTATTTTTAATAATTATTGTCCCCATGATAATTCGTTTGGCATATTTATGAATTTTTCTCAAATATATGAATACGATTAGGGTATTATAAAATTCTTAATAATAATTTTATTTTCATAAAATTATTTATGGATAAAAATAAAAGAAATATCGTCAAAAAATGTTTGATGATAATACTTTGATAACATTTGTTCGACGAGTATATTTAACAAATTTTCATTTATAAATACAAAATTTAATTCATATAAGAACATTGTTGTTTACATTAATATATTATTTTAATTTCAGACCTAACGATAAAAAGATAAAAATGTAGAATTGTATTTGTTTTTAGACCTAATGAAATGTATGATTTTTTCCGTTAAAGTTCAATATACATTTCTACATTATTTTAAATCAGCTTGAAATTACTTTGCATATGAGTACTAAAATATTTTTTTCTGCTAAGTAAAAACCTAAAATATGACATTATTTTACAATGGTCAAGAGAGATTTCACATTTATTTTGCTGCGAGATAATTCATACTAATAGAGATTTAAAAAATTATATTAGTAGTAAAGATATTTTTAATTTATTTCGGTTGATATAAATTTCGGATTTCCGATAAAAAAAAACTAATTACACAATTCTGCATACATTCTTATAATCGGCTAATTGGATAATATTTATTATAACCACCGCAAGCTCAACAATTTTAACAAAAAATATTTGACTTTTAAAAACAGTACAGTAAAGTTGGTTTTGTTTTACATTATTTTGTTTTTGATAATGAAATCAAAATTGTTTTTTAAAACATTATAATATCTCAATGAAATAAAATACATACTATAATTATAATATACAACCATATTATTTTGGTGTACACATTCCTTATTTGCTTTAAATATCTAGTGAAAAACCAAGAAACCAAATATAATAACATCTCCAAGTAAGTTAATTTCACAACAACTACAACAGATATATTATACGCAAACACACAATAATACGTTTTTATAATATTATTTACTGCAGAACGGAAATTATTAGTCGTTGACCTCCAGCCCGAATCGCCGTCTTATTCTATGATATTATTACAGTGATATCCAATCATATTTCACATATTTATCTTTTGAATTATTTTATTTTATAACGCGTTGTGTAAATTCAACTAACAATTATTTATGATCCATGCGTATGTTTCACCATATAGTCTAAATATATTATTAAATATGTTGAAATTTTATTAATTAAAAAAAAAATGACTTAAAGTTTAAATGTTTACGAAATTAAAAATGCACGCTTAAATAACAATTTATCATCAAATAGTTTTTAAATTTTCTTTATAGTTAAAAATGACAAGTCTTTGAAACTTGAAACATACACCAGTTGTTAAAATTGGAATTTTCTGTACTTGATTTAATTTTGGAGTATTCAGGTAATTAAAACATAAAACCTCCATCTTTTTCACCACCCAATAAGAAATATAATATCCTAGGCTGACAAATTATGTCCGTTCAGAATCTTTCTTCATATATAATGATACTTACATTGCATTCAAATTTAAAATATCTATTATAGTGACCTACTCTATGTCCAAAATTCACTCGATATTTCTTGTATAGCAGAGCGTTACTCATATGACCACCCTATTTTTATTGTTTTGTTTTTCAAAATTTTAATTTTAATATAGTATAAATACAGTTGTAATAATTATTTTATAAGTAAAAAAATTGTTAATTTATTTAACTATATTAGGCATCTATGTTCTTAACTACCGCCTTGACTTCAACATATAACTGTGATGAACGTAAAAATTCATGATACCTATTAGTACATAATACGTTACAATATGATAAAATATTCTGAAACTATTTTTGTTCGAATTTCGACTAAAACGCATAATGTTGACATTATCAAAAAAAAAAAAAAAAAACGAGCCACACGAACCGCAACATTTTCTTTAGATTTCACGATAACATTTTAATATGCATGTTGTTGTACGAGAAACAAATAACCGAGGCTTTGACGGAAAATAAACGGAGGCCCCACTTCCAGTGCGATTGGCCATGGGCAACACCGAAAACGTATAAGCTCACAACCTACCACACACACGCACCAGAATCCGTCAATCGTTGGTCGCGTGTAGAGTGAGAGTAGTACAATGTGTTATAGTAACGCGAAAATGCAACCGTAAATTCACACGCGACGCCACAATAAATAGGCATCGCGTGTGCGCGAGCGTTAGATGTTTTTAATGAAATTCTGATAGTGTAATTTAAACTGCAGCGCACCAAAAAAAAATTGTACGAGTAAGACACGGTAATATATTATACACCATACTGGCAAATTAATAATATCGCGCACCTAGGACCAAAGTATATGGTATATACAATTTATCTGGCGAAAAGAACAATAAGTGAATGCACTAAATTGTAACCATTAAAAACAGTGATGAGGTGACAAGAGGAAGGATGGTGGGTTTAAGCACTCACAATCAACAGAAATGGTAAGGTTTAAGACTATGCTGTAATAATTTTAAAGTAACCTCTCCAAAAACTTATTTTATGTACACATAAAACTACAAATTAAGTATGTTAGAGCCATATTTATATCCATTCAACATAATATGTTAAACTAAAATAATTTTGATTTCAAATTAATTTCATATTTAAATATTTTTAGAATCACTTATAGATAGCTACTTATTGAAATTAATTAATTACATTTGTAAAACAAATTGTAGTAATCATTTACATAAATAAATCTTTGATAAGACAATAAAATAATAGGTTTATAGAACAATATCAAGATAGATACACAATAGAGTGTAGGTGATACAATTAATGAACATGACGTGCACTAACTAATGACTTTTATATTCACATATTATAATATTTAATACAATGATAATGATAGTTGTAGGTTTTTTATAAGAAAAAAAAATAGAAAATTAACATGAATAAAAGTTATTCCGTAGTTACATATTATATTAATTATTTTTGTTACACTCTGTATACAATGAATATATTCGTCTGTTCACCGGACGAGAAAAATATCTGACTGAAAAATATTTTGGTTTTTTCGTCGGCCGTTTTTCAGGCTCGTCGTGTAAGACGCCAACGACAGGTGGACGGACGTAGTCGCAATAAAAAAAAATTGGAACCGAGCCTAAAACACAGACGGGACTATTATTACATCTATAGTACGAATTTGCCTGTCGATATGTTACGAACACCGTGTCACGCGGCCGAGGACGATTTTAAACACATATTGTCGAACTCGCCGAAACGCTTACTATGACGGTTGACGGCGCACGGCGGCAGACATAAGATAGTCAAGCTCAAGTGTATAAATAACCAATATAATATAGTATTTAAAAACGATTATTAATTTATAATTAATTTTATATTACTCATAATTTTGAATATTTTGGACGTTTTGATGCATTAAATGTGCAATCTTGATTATAATAATATTAGCTGTAAGTAAATCAGTGGTATATTTTATAGAAAAGAACGAAAGATTTGAGAATTAGTTTTATAATATTATTATAGATATCTAAGATCACAATCTTATTTCCAAATGAGTATTAAATAAAAAATAAATATTACTTTTGAACAAAAAAAAAAAAAAAACAAGTTGATGTGGGGACTCAAACTGTCACAAATGACAGATGCACAATTAAAAACTATAATTTTAAAATAATATCAATTATTATGATTGCTTTTCATAATATTAGCTAAGTTTAAAAATGGAAATTCGAATATTTTAAAATTAAACATATCAGTGCAAAAATTGTTTTAAGAAAAATAAAATGAAACTTTTTTTGATTGAAAATTGATAGTAGAGGAAAATTGAATCTTAATTTTGGAGGGAAATGTTCTTTTCCTAAACATTAGCCAATTTTTTATGATGACGAGGTAATCTAGTTTTGTTAAAAATAAATGACGAACTTTCTACGGAGATTTATAAAAAAAACAAGAAAATCCGTTTTGATCCGAATACCTTAATAATGAAAACATTGTTTAAATATTAATACATAATATACAAAATTATATTCCACGAATTGATATTATATAAGATCGTGAAAATATTGATATTGTTATTCGTTTTAGCATTGGTGAAAGGGTAATGGAATAAATAACACGTTAACCCGGATAATCCAGTAACTCCGTCAAATCCACGAGTATCTGGAAAATTCAGATAATCGGATTCATTCCATTCTCCACAATATTATACTTATAATTTTATAGGTATAACTACCTAATTGTATTATGTACATTGAATTTTTTTCGAATATGTTCTTGGTCAGATTTGATATTTTTTTAACGTTTATTTCTGACGTGGAAAATATAATATACGCAGTGTATGAATCCAATCTTTCATATTTTTATATTTATTTAATTATATTCATTATAATTATTTTATAACTTAAAATTATTTTATCATGTCCCCAATTCAACGTAACATAACCGATCACAATATTTACCGATTCGTCATATTAATTAATTGTTAATTGAAAAAGAAGACGCACTTGACATAAACTGCAATATTTAATTTCAAAACTTTACGTAGAGGGACCAAATATATAAATAGTATTTGCATCTAGAAACTATAAGCAAATTTAATATTTTTAATTAAAAATATTGCGGGTTTACAATCATTATTAATTTTGTTTTAATTTACTTAATATGATATAATCATAAACATTTCTGGTATAAGAACTAAAATAAATTATACCTATTTTTTTTTTAAATCATTTATTTCTATCAAAATCTCAAAATTTAAATATCTGTTTATATGTTTTATAAATAATAATATTATAAATATATACCTATAATTAATAATATATATTATTATTTAATATAGAGATATGTGTTTACAACACTAAATAATTAAACAGATAACGAATTTTAACCAGAACAGGAACAAGAACCTTAACTGAGAAAAAAAATTTAAAGTACCAGCTCTGACTTATACAATATAAGTATAATAATACTATAATATATAATAATATATATGCGAGAATAAATATTATAATCATATTATTATATAAAAAAGTGGTTATTAGGATTGAATATCACATCAGATGCAAGTAAGCCATGACGTGTATGTATAAAGTGTAGGTTATATGGAAATGGGAGTTTTCCCATCCGTTCATCCGAAAGTGTCGATCGGGGTCGTTCTACCTTCGACAACGGTTATCCATTGGTCGATCCTTGGTCATCGGAAAGGGTGGTCAAAGTTGTTAGAGGAAAACGAATGATTGATGGCAAGATCTTTTTTAATACACGCACATAATATAACGATACACGTCAACGACGTGGAGAGGTATATTATATTATTATATTGACGCCCGCTCGGAAATCGTTTCTCCTATATTATAATAATATTATCAGGAGAGTGTTACAAAATCATACGTTATTATTACTATAATACGGGTTATACAACTATATAAGGATTTGAAATATCGTTGATCATCATCCTCTCGATCAGCTCAATTTCAGATTTTTTACGTTTTTGAACAAATCTGTACAACAGCTATATTCTCTATCATAATATACATAGAATCTCCACGGAAACTCAACACTATCTACATCATCCGTCGTTATACGCATACAGTTATCTGTTTTTAAAAGGTCAAAAGTTTTTTTTTTTTAATAAACTATAACTATCAAGTGTAGTTGAAAACCTCTTTACTGTTAAACTATTTACCCTTAAATATTTAAGAGGTATACCTTTTCACCTAAACATACTCAATTAAGTGTTTCATTTAATATTTAATTAGTCACAAAAACGATTTTATCGCCGATCCTTAAGATATCAAAGACTAAACATCTGATGGTATTTGATTGGGGGGATTGTTTGATTTTTGAAAGCATTTGGCACTCAGTGATGTTTATAAGAAAAAAAATCCTTGTGTTAAAAATATATACAATATGAAGGTAGTTACACAATTTAATTGCTCTTAATATAAAAGAGTACAGAAAACGTTAAAGAAGTATTCACATCTCCAGCTGACAACTGGATATCGATGGAAAAAAGTTTGGACATTTAAGAGAAAATTTCTTTAAGCGAATTTATAAAATAAAGTGTAAACAATAAAACATTGAATACTCAAATAAGTTAAGTTACACTATACAATATTCAACTTCCAATTTAATTATATATATCGCCATTAAATATAAGCATCTGATATTACAAATTTATTTATTGATTTTTTGTGCGTCTAATAGCTATTTAGTTTCAACTGTTCAAGTCAATTAACAGTTTATCAAAAAATGCTTTTAATTTTTAACTTAAAAAGTGAATCGTTGATTTGCTGTTCATCGGATAACTGCATACAATATTAATATGAAACTTTTTAGTTTTTAAAACTCAGTTAAGTGAAAAAAAGTATTCGAAAATAAAAACCTCCAACGGTAATAATCGTTAACGATAATTACCGAAACAAAAATACGCGTACAATAAATTATATTCTTTTCACTTCTTAGGAACAAAAAAAAATCGCTACACTTACCTACTTATTGTTTTTAATACGTAGCGATACGCGATGATTATTATATTTTTTGTTTAATTTTCTTGATTAAAAAAGAAATAATAATAACAAAAACGTTAAATTTTCGGTTGGTTTTACAGTCCTATAATAAAAAACTATACAATAATATAATTATGCTACTCTACATGGCTGGGCATTTACTCGAACATAAATTAATAATATAATAATTATTATATATTGCCGTACTGTATAATAAACTTAAAAATACAATGATCTGTATTCTGCATCACGGCTACAGCGTTTTGTATTAGTTAACGGGAGTATTCGTGTTTATGTATTTATAATGGCATTATGTTTTGGACGTATACCTACATATAGTCTACGGTGAGACCAGAGTTGATACATGTATTTTATATTATTATATTCGGTTTGTTTGGACGAATGTCGATCACGTTGCAGGGTGGATGTCCGGTCAATAAATACGCGTATTTCCGTTTCATCCGATGAAAACGACGACGTATCCGCTTTGTCGGACATGTAGACGGGAGTTTTGTCCATTGACTTTCCAATAGGAAGTACGGCCTTCCTCGTTTCGATTCATTTGTGGTGGTATAGATGTGCAAAGCAAACGTATACAATACAAACAAAATAAACCTGTGTTGAGGATTCTGCGGAAAATGATCAATACAAAGCGTATTTCCCCAACAATATATTATTGGTACAATATAAATAAAATTGGTTTAAATCATTTAACTAATATTACAAACTTATTCAAGTAGCTAAATACTTTTTATTAGAAATATAAGTAGGTGTATAGATTATTAGTGGTCTTAAGATGGGAACACCATACCAACGAGTCACTCTTTAATTTTAAATCTAATGGTTTTTTTTGTAATTTTATATTATTTACATTCGATAATATCATATAATTATAACCAATTTATAAGAAAAGTATTATTTATTTGATTTTAATAAGATTATCAAATATGAATAATGTTGCAAGTATCAGTAGGCGGTGCCATTTATTTTATACTATTCAATTACTGCTTTTTTTTAATTTTTAAAGTGATATTCATGAAATTGAATATAATTTATTATTCATTAGGGCAGTGTTTATTCATTTTTAGTTATATTTAAAAATTAATGACAATAATTAAAATAATAAAACAAATTAAATATTTGTTTTTGTTAGACTACAGGGAATAAACTATTAAATTGAAAAAATGAGTTATGCACAGTAGAGTTGGTAAATTTAAACACCAATTATATTGTTTTTCAAAGTTTGTAAAAAATATATCTATACATATAGATTCAATTAAATCTTAAAATACATAATATATTTTTCTTTTTTATCGAGAACATTAATAAATTCATTTAAAACAATATTATCACGTTAATTATTTTATATTTCATTCAAATCACTTGAAATTATAAATAAATGCATAAGGCTACTTATATTTAATAAAATAAATTTAAAACCTAAATACACAATCCAAATTTACAGTATCCAGCTGATTATATAACTTATAACACATATAAATAAGGATAATTAAAGTATCTAATATTGTATAGCCTTGTTATGAACTCAGTGATCAATGTGAATATCATGATATTATTTTCGAATCAATATATATATATATATATATATATATATAAGTAATTTTTAGTTATAAAGAGGCTTAAAAAATAATTTTAAATGTTTTTGTAAAATAAAAATGGAAGCATATTATTAAAAGTACCCCTTTTTTATACACTAAGATAAGATATTATTATTTAATTTTTTATTTGCTGTACCCTGTTTAGTTAAAAAAAAATTAATATATGTATCAAATAGTATTTTTTTTTTTTATTACAATAAGTCAACTCTAATTATTCTAAATCTATGTTTATTTTAATTTTAATATTATTGTATAAAACAATAAGTTTAATACCTAATTTATTTGAAACTATTTATAAAATATTTAATTAAGTAAAATGTTTCTTGATAAAAAAATTAATGCATCTTTAAAATATGGTTTTAAATTTAAATTATGATAAGAATAATTCTAAAAACATCAGGAAAATAAATTACCTATGTAAATGAAAGCAGTTCTGAAACCTTAACATAATAAATAAAATAAAACTAAAATTATAAACAAATACCACCATATAGACTTAGACACGAAATCATCTTGCAGTATTTTTCAATAACGATGAATGTCAAGACGATTTTAAAATGTTAAGTCAAGACCATAGCATTCGGTATATTCAATCAATAGATTACTTTTTGAGTCCTCGTCCTTCTAAAATGGATGCGCATAAAACTCAAATCAAAACCATTGTAATAACAATTAATACACATTCCTCTCTCCGTTCGGTGTCCGAAGAAACAATAGCGTAATACCATAATAAAGAACAATTCAACATTTCAGATACCATTGTGATATTATAAACGTCTGACAGAGTATTCCTATAGCAATTTTTATTGGCTTTCGAAACCTGTCATAATAAGTTTGGACACGTTGTTTAAACAATTTAATAACTCCAAATAGTGAGTTTTGTGTAAAACCACGCATTTAGAAATTGTCAAAAAGCTACGATGTCAAAATATATCGGTTGGTTGTTATTGTTTTTAAACGGTCCTCGTAGAACAATAAATATTAATCCGATTCCGTATCGACCTCGTCACGGACTTGTTTAAATAATGATCGTCTCCGCCGATGTTACGAGTAAAATATTGAATTACTGTCATCAATTTTAATAAACATAGTTTTAATTAGAGATAATATATTGGATTTTAGTTGAAATAATGACCACGAATATATTATAGTAATAAGTAATAACTCGTAGTTTTCTTTAATCATCAGAAAATTATGGTTTTCTATATATGTATACATAAATATTTACGAGTTTTTTATAGGTCTCTTTTATCAAAGAAAATAATATTAAGAAAACCTTATATTTTCGGGTCTGATACGTACACAAGTTTTATTTATTTATTATTTGGTTCAATTCTGTAATCACTTTAACAATACAAAGAGTCACTAGTTGTTAAGCTTCAACCTATGTACCTAGTTAAAAATGTTACTGAATATAAGATGAACAAGTACTTTTATTTAAATTCGATGAAAATTGAGTACGATATTTATGATTTATAATTTCCAATAGTCAATTAAACTCGAATTGAAATATTTTTACGTTTGTTTATCTTATTACATATTTAATTTCGTTTTAACTAAGAACAACTGTTTTGACCAAAGACCCATCAACCATATACCATGCATAGATATTGTCATTATCTTATGGTCAACTATGGGACTGAGAAAACAATGCATATCGTTTATAAATTTGCACGAGTTGTGAATACTAAGAAACTAAAATATCAATACCAATGTTTATTGTATACCTAAAATTTATGTATCTACCATTAATCAAACTCGTTCACTATTTATTGTGTGATATTGTACTAAAGTTGCGTGAATATTTATATTATTGTTGGGTGAATTAGTAATCGTAAACGCACATTTATTCCTTACATTAAAATGTTTAAATAGAGAACATTTCGTTGAAAATAATGTCCCATTTCATAATTTTCTAAGAAAAACATAATATTACTTAATAAATATAAAAAGTAAACTGACTAAGGACTTAGAATTCAGTTTGACATTATATTTTTCACCGAATTAAATAATTATAAAACATCCCGCGGCCAATTCTAAAAAGAAAAACACAAATGTGAGTAAAGTACCTGTATAGGTATAGATGGGAAGCTGTTCAACCCTTTTGCATTAATTTTAATTTTAAATTAATAATAATTATAATATTAAACTACCTAAATATTTAACTATTATATTATTATTTATGAATAGTTTATATAAAATAATACCTAATATTAATAATATCTTTTGCAGTTTATTTAAATTTCTTAATCTATCATTAAATTGTATTGTTTTTTCTTTCTTTTCTTCTTCTTATTATTATTATTTTTTTTTAACATATAATTCCATTTATATTAGACGAATACAATAGACATAAAAAAATGAGATACTAAAATTGTGTCTTTGTTCAGTTTAACATTAAATTGTCTTTTTTTTTTTGTATACACGAGTTGATTTTAACTAAGTTCACTAAAAAAAAAAAAAAAATCTTCAAAAAGTGTCAGAATTATTAAGTAAAAGCCATTACAATCCAACCACAAGATATAATTCCTAATATCGAAGATTCTAATCGTTATAATGTTAAGCTCGCATAATTCCGTTATTTACGTAATTCCGAGAAAATATACACTGACACAATAAAAATATAAAAATACTGTTAATAATTTACATTTTTGAAAATATTATTTTATAATTATTGGAATAACTAATAAAAATGTTTAAGTAATTTTAGTACTAAATATCTAAAAATAATAAATAAATATCATACATGCAGCGTATCGTATGTACCTACTATTCTTTTCTTTATTATCTAACTTCGGGAAATATTTTTGTATACGTCAAAATGTAGGTATTTAGATACCTTTATTATTATATACAATATATTATGTATAAATCGTTATTAAATTAGTTTAAAGTATAATTTAAGTCGACTATTGATAAATATTATTTGTTGTATATAGCTATAAATCTGTAGGTATCTAGTGAGTGTTTGACTAATAAAATGGATTTTTTTCTTCATGAACTCAATAATCAATATAATATAATTAAATTATTCATCACATAAGCTGCTGTCGAAAATAACAGTTATTAAATAGCTTGCTCACAAAGGAAACTCGTGTTTTGAAAAACATACATTTTTTGATGTAACGGATCCTTTGAAAAAGATTTTATAATGTGTTTAGAAAATGCCAAGTCGTATATAAATATTATTATATGATACAAAGGCTGGTGATTTAACTTCACAGATTTTAGTAATATTTCCTAGATCAGCAAATATATGGATCTATTATGTATATTTTCACTCATATTTTTTTTCTGCGGACCGCTTCGATTTTGTTTATTGATTACTAGCTGACACCCCGTAAACTTTGTTGCCCGTTAAAAATGCCAACTTTACAATATGATTCAAACTTTGTTTAATTTGTTATTTAGTTTCGGTTTAATAGTGTTTAAAACTTAAACATTTCCATTGACCGTTTTAATCTCTGAACTATATTGCTTTTTAAATGGCATTATATACTATCAACATTTCGAGAAAATATATTTTCTTGTACCTATTAACATATTTAAATATTTTACTCATGTTATGTAATGTACAAACTATGATAACTATGATGATATCCCGCTAAACAACTTAATCATATTTCACACACACACACACACTACAGTTATAAAAATGAAATAAATTGTATTCAAATTATTTGGCGTCACATGGGACAAAAATACATACGGATTTTATAATACTGGACATCACATTGCCACATACAAATTTAACTATTTATTTTCCACAATTATATCGTCGCTTATCGATAAAATAAATATATTTTAATTAAGATTGTACAACATTATTAAGCTTTATAATATGTACAATATTGTATCCATAGTGTACATTTTGTATTAATTGTTAAGTCGGCTCTAAGTCTTCGAACCATCACACGTGACATTAAAAATAAAATAAATAAAATGATTAAACTTTTTACAAATAATCTTGGAAATAGTTCCATTAATTAAGATAACTATAACTGTCGCTCTTTAAAAAATAATAATAGTTGGAGTGATATTAATTGGTAATGTATGCAAAATAAAAGTTCAGTGAAACTATTATCACCAACAATAAAAAACGGTTTTACTTCGTGAAAATATGAAAGATCACCAACACATTGAAGACAACAATATTATGAACGAAATATTTGTAGTTATCAAACGTTAAGTTAGGTATTGAAAATATATAATAAGAAAAGCCAATACAAATAATTAGAAAATATTTGTCAAGTATCGAAAACTCCCAGGTATGTTACAAGTTTAAATTTTTAACCAATATAACTTTATTTAGGTATACAAATATTTTTAATCCGGATGGTAGTATATTTTGATTTTATAGAATTTGGATTTAATTTTATGTAATACTTTTAAGTATTTTAATCTGTATTGCTATTGATATTAATAGCGTAAAGCGCTGAAATAATATTATATTATAATGAATATATTATTATAACACAATAATATGAATATTATAACATTGTACAGTATTGGTTGTCTTGGGATTCGATGGAAAAGAATAGTTTCTACCATAATTTAATAACGATAAATAAACAGTCGGCGAATAGGCTATACAGTCGACGAAAGTGGCGGACACTCGAGACGAACAGACCCATGCACGCTATATATCCGTCAACGGTGGGCTCATGACAAATGAACCCTGCACGGCCAGGTGACCCGACCCTTGCGATATTAATGATTACGCATTTTACGCCACTACATTATATCGTGTGCTGTTAAGGGGGGTGAGCAAAAAAAAAAAAATCAGTAAAACTGCCACCCGACAGACTTGTATACGGACGTCTCCTCGATAAATTCTGTTACATCATTTCTATGTAGGTACCTATACATTTAATATAATATATATAATACATTTCAATACACATTCAGGTCAATTTCAATTTTTACGCGATGAACGGGATAGATAATATGTAAAAATGTCCATGCTTGGTATAAAGCTATCACATATTTACTATATGCATAATAATAATATATTATGCATACTTAAAATGTATTTAGAATAAGTATTTGAATTTATATTTTGATAATTGTAATCAAATATAATATGAACATTTAAAAATTATTTCACAACTGACAACACTTTTTAAATATAAAAAATTGCTTAAATACTTAACGAGAATAAAAATGACTGGTTACTGTATCCACTACTGGAGGTACTTTTTTTATGATAGTAAACGTAATAAATATGTCATGAAACATATCTCAAAAATAATAAAATCAAGCAGATACTACAACGGTGTATTAATATGTTAGAGGACAGTATAAATTAGAAGTATATATGCAAGTCGCGCTGATACTTAAAATTGGTTCAAATTATTATAATAGTCAATTTACATAAACTTCTAAAGTTCTAACTAATAGTACCTCCACAATGCAATTATATATCAATTATAAATTTGTATGCAAAGTTCTTCTGGCTGCGCTCATCATTACATAATTCATATAATATATTTAATGTATTAGGCAATTACTGAGATAATTTTATTAGTTAATATATATATATATATATATATCAATATTAGTCTTTATAGTCGTATAATATATTTATTTAAAAATTGTATGCTAAATAGTAATTCAGTAATAATTAACATTTGATTGAGGAATTATTGATGTAATATGTGCATAAAGTGACGAGTCAGAATTAATTTATTTCATTCAAATACGATAATATAACATAATTTGTTAATAAAAATAAATTAAAATTACTTTTGAATAAAAATGTTTTAAAAATTAAATCATTCAATATCTATTGAAAAAAAAATCCAGAATAATCTATGATACATTAATATAAATCTATATATTATAGTTTATAATGCATACTATAGGTAACATATTATTCTTTCGTACCTAAATGGATTAATCATTTCGTTAGAAGCTTGTATACTACGAGAAAACGTTAGTTATAGACTTTTGTTCGAATAAAAATGCGTTTAGACGTTAGCAAAAATAAAATATGTTTTCGAGCCAATGAGGTTTTCCTTCACCACCTTGTTATTCCACGTGAGATAACAAAAAATGGTTTTTTTGCTAAGCCGTCATTTTTTTTTTTCATTTGAGATGAATCCAAAACAAAATTACGTCGTCTTTTAAATATTTTTCTTGCAATCCGAAATATTTATTATTTATTACATGAATATGGAATGAGAAATGAAAACTTATTTGCTGCCGATACTCTAACTAGTACCTATAACTATTAACTATATTATACAACTCAGCTAATATCATTATTATTACAGTGATATATATAGGTTTAAGTACGCAGAATTAATACTACGAAATCACATTAAGTTGATCGTAAGAATTTTACGAAATATTTTTTTATCAAATTCATTGTGTTGTTAACGCAAAGCGTTCTTATAAATACGGATTAAAAATAATAAACGGTGTAAAAATGCACTCTATTAATCCATATAAATTCTAAAGTTTTACATATCTACATGTTTTTGATAATTCTGAATTCTAATGTAAATAAAATTATTTTAAGCATATAGAAATAACGCGAAATAAATGATATCGTATTTCCAACCAATGTTGAATTGGGGATAAAAAATAAAAATCGGTATGCATAAAAAACCTCTTGTTTTTCTCGATTTGAATAATATTATATAATTGTATATATTATATTAATATTAAAAGGGTAAATATTAATTATGATTGCAAGTTAAAACATAAACAAATAATATTTTATTAAACTAAATATGAAGTAATTTCATTAATTACGTAACTGTACCTATTTGCTATGAAGAAATGATTTTAATAATATTATTTGAAATATAATAAATACAGGTTAGGTTAGGCTTGCATTTTTTTAAGCATAAATATATACCTACATACAATTGAAAAATTGATAAAATATTTTACTATTTATACATATTATAATAATTATGAATCTAAACTAAAAAACATCAAGCAATACTACTTTAATTTATTACATTTATAGTATGTAATTGTAATATCAAAGGTAAATATTAAGATTGAATGATTTAGAAAATGCATAAATATATATATAAAAGAACCTAATTGCTAAAATATAAAGATTGCATTTCATACAAAAACGAAATAAATTATTATTTCAATATTTTTGATATTACAATATTATGATTTATGAGTTAGTAAAATTAATTAAAACTGTTTTAATGCCCAACTCACTCAGAAAGTTATGATTCAGATAGTCAACTGTTTGATATTATATTAATACTTTAATTTTTAGTAATGATTGCAATAGGTATTTTAATTTTAAAACGATATAGTTAAATACAACTCAAGATTGTATAGTATATTTTTAATGTTATTGAAATAGCTTCCAATGCAATAATTAATTAAAAACTTATTTAAATACATTCTATAGGAAAAATTTTAATTAATTTAGGAAAAAAAATATATCTTTCAGAAATAGTGCCAGAATATTTAAATGTAAATTGTAATAATTTATTCTATATACCTAATAATAAACATTTAAAGATTTGTATTTTTATCAACAAGAAAAACCTTAAATTTATTCAAATCAAATATAATTTATATTATGTACGTGATGATATTCAAAAAATGTTTATTCATATTCATTAGATTTGCAAGTATCTATAAACAATTTTAGTTGACTAATTATTTTATTTTAATAAAATAAGAAATATTGAAGTTAGTATAAATGTTTACAAATTATAAAAATAATTCAAACTATACTCACCTAAATACAATAGACAAGAAAATGTTTTTCTTAAATTAATTTATTTGGAATTGAACTACACCATTTTATACTTTACTCAAGATTAATAAGGAATATAACTAAATTAAATATTTGAACGCCTTTTCTATACATTCTCTTTTCAAAATGACAAAATAATATGAAGCTCCAATATTTTATGAAATTTGTGAATAAAAATAAAAAAATATTGTTGAACATTACTCGCTTTATAATTCAAAACAAATTCCATAAGAGACGACTTCCTGCTGAAAAGGTTTAGTGAATTTTAACGATCTCAAAATTGTTGGAATCTGCAATAATAACGGTACTTTCAAGTATACAGAAAAATGAATCGAATGACAGCGTGGAAAATGGATGGAAGAAAATTATCATAAAGTCTAGTTGTAAAATACAGTAGGTGCAAATATTATATTATTATACTGAGCCTTCCAGGAGTGAAAAAATAAATATTAAAGGGATTAAAAGACTGAAATAGTAGTTAAATAAAATTATCTATACAATTTGACTCAAAAAAGGTTATCTAGTGACATTCTTAAAAAATATTTCTTTTTATTTTATTTATATTTCGTTTTTTTTATTGTATAACTAACTTTTTTAATAATAATTTAACACTACACTTCTATTATTATTTTTTTTCACTACACTTTTTGATCTTCTAACACTCCTAAAATTAAATTTGAAATATATTAATTCTAATAATATTACAAACAACAGTTTTAAAGACTTAATCGTATCAATTTATTATTTACGTTCAAAAACTATATCATAGAAAAAACATAAACATGTATTAAATTAATCTTATGTATATTTGTATAAACAGAAAAAACGTTCTACTGTAAATTATAAATAAATAAAGATATAACAGTAAATATAACAGTAGATATCTTTTAAATATTATTAATATAATGAAAATCAATTAATGAGAAATATTTTTTACATTTGAACATTCGTAAATAAATTGAAAAAACATTGATTTCGTGTATATATTCCTATTCTTTAAACTTGTAGTTTCTTACACTAATTTTTAAATAACACTATTTCTGAAATTGTTGAAAAAAGACCAATTAAAGACGCAATTTTATTTAAGAAACCACCTACCAAATGAAAAACAAACAATTTAAAAATCAACACATTTACGTCGTTCCACTCAGAATCTAAAAAAAAAATATACTAAAAAAATTGCATTTCAAATGTATTTTGTTAGTATACTTACACTATTCTTGAATTTAACTTTTCTCATTCATAAAACTAAAATCAATAATCAACATTATATTCAGTTGGACGTCTATTTTAATGAAGTGTTTTAAAAAACTTTTTAATTTATTTTTAATATACATATATACAATATAAAATATACATTATATCTATATATTGTATATTACAAAGAATTAAAAATTTAGAGATTCTACTATATTATCACAAAAATATTTAGCAATTGTAAAATTTAATAATTTTAACGAATTTCAGCTTGAATTAACTTGAACTGATTTAATATGTTTATTTATTTAAACAGGAGATTCTTTGAAATTACTACAGTCACAAGTTTTATACTTTTAAGTGGAGATATTAATAAGAACTTAAAACCAAAGACTCAAAGTGGCATTTCGAAGAGTAATAGCGATTTTCACTCGACCACACTGCTCCTATTTCTTACATATTTTATTTGTTATCTTGAAAATGCTAACGTTTTTTTGAATGTGAGAAATCAGTCATCTCATGTACATCCAATAATCTGGTATGCAGTTTAGCGGTTATTTAAGTTTTCAAACGAAATATAATTAAGCAGTAAGCTTATTAACCATTTATAAATAAGGTATCATATTATGTATAATTGTCTGCATATTCAAGAAAAACAGCTATTTAAATTGTATTATACAGTAAATTACCATTGAAAGTCTTATCATGTACAATCTGTGATAATATGATACACATTATTTTTCTATACGTAAGTATTAAATTAATCCTCTAAAATAATCGCCCACTTTCATTTGATATATAATTATAGTTCTTACAGGAAACATTTAAAACTTTGAACTTCCTGCACTTAATCAAAACATGTCACATATCCCATACAGTTGAGAAGTAAGTTAGCCAGATTAAATGGAATTAGTTATCGTTAAAAATTCGTAGGTATATAAAACCTATGTGTGTGTTTGAATCATATACGGATAACCCGGATAATATTATTCTCTGTGGGATAACCCGTGAACAAGAAATCATAAACGACGATTAGTTAGTTTGAAATACCTCCCATTTAATTTATCCATGAATCTTTTCATAATATAAACAACAATGACAAAAATATGGTAATAATTAAAGAGTGATAAGTAAATTGAACCAGAGTAAATTAATCATGGTATAATACCTATATTCAAATTCGATAGAAGTGTATGTCTGCATCGTTTTATGTTGTTGTTTTGATCAAACATGGTAATAACATATTATTAGAAATAAGCTTATCAGTAATCACATAGTTGTAGTAACAGAACTCATAAATAACATTATATCAATACATTTGTAATAACTAATAATAATATTACTATCTAATTCAAAACATTCACCTTATCATTAATCATTATATAATATATTATGATATAATTGCACTTAATTAGTTATTAACATTTCATTCAATTAAGCTGAACCAAATAATTAAATAAAACTATTCAATTGTTTGATAAGCATCACTTCATTGATTTTAAAAATAGGAAAAAGTTTAACTTCATAATTTATTGTAAATTCACAAAATAGAAAATACATTTAAGGTTAATATAAAATGTTTATCACAGTAGCAGTTAAAATTAGTTTTCCTGTCTACCTTTTAATAACTAAATTGAATTACGATATACTTTAGATAATTAATTATTAGTTATTAGTTATTACATTATTATTATCGATAATGAAAAGACTTTATTTACGGTGTATCAAGATTATTAACTTATAATGCAATTATCTATAAACGATGATCATAACAAATACTTCAAAATAATACTACATCTTAATTAATTTACTTTTGAGCAACGACTTGACTGTTCAGTTAGGATTAGAATTAAGCCCAAGTTCAGTTCATTGATTGAAATTAAAAAGATTACAATATATTTAAAAATAAAATAAAATAAAAATTACAATAAATAAAAAAATATATTTTGCTTACTTACAAAAGTTAATATTCATAACATATCATAAAATAAAACAAAGGTATGAATTATTAAATAAATATCAAGTTTATTTTTAATTTCCAGTGTATACCTATTGTAATATTATTAACGTTAATTTTGTAATACAAGAATCAATTTTGAGAATGTCATACCAATGAGTAGTAATTTTAGTTTTTAATTTAAATATATATATTAGCCATTAAACTAGTGAAATTAACCAAAATAAAATACTAAAAAGTAGGCGTGAAGAATGTTTCGATAATTTTTTTAAGAAAAAAATATCGTATATAGGCGATTTTAATAAATAAACATTTATGGCAAATGAGGAGTGAAAAGAACACTTTATGGTTATTACTTATTATCGCTGTACTTAAAAAGAAGAAGACACGAGTGGAAAGCTATTGTAACAAAAGAGAAGATAGATTAACATCAACTGTGTTTGTAGCAATGGAATTTATGTTGACATTTTGAATTAAACACACTCTCTGTCAATCCATATCCAACTGGAATTTCACTCCAAGTAGATTTAGTAACCCTATCCTACAAACAAACATTCAACAATAGAATGGCATGACATGTATGTTAGGACACACGAGTGATGAATATGCATAAAAATATTAAATCAAAATAAAAATTAATAAAATACTTGCAGTCTTTATAAAATTACCAATATAAATTTAGTGTTTCTGTGTCAAAAGGTAATAGTAAATTATAAGTTTTATCAAAAATAATTCTATGAAATATTGACAAGTCATATTATATATTTCAACTTTGAAAGACTTCCGTGAGTATTTATATTATTTTCAATCTTACTGTCGATAAACAACAACTAAAAATATACTTACCTTTTTAATTAAATATTTAATATAATATGATATATCTTAATATATCTTTACTTTATAGGTACTATACATTTTAAGGAAATTAATTTACTAAAAAAAAAACCTGATAATATTTTATACAATTTTTATACAAATAAACACATCGGAGCGTTATCAATTATTATTTTTTTCAAATCACATCATGAATAAGATTGTATATGATTTATTTTCTTTATTCTGTTTGGTCCGAATAGTAGGTACTAAATGTCCACATAGATAAGAAAAAAGGCTTAAAGTGAAAGTGGATAATGGTAAATTAAACATGCAAAAATGTATGTGTTACAGACCTTGCGTGGATAAATAATATTTAAAAATATATTTATGGTCTATTTAGCAGCATAATGGCGTGTATTATTAAGTGACGCGGAAACCACTGACGATGATTTTCTATACGTCAGGCATCGAAAAATCAAGTGTTGATATTTACGAGTGAGTGGTTATAAATTTTTTTTTTTGAAATACTAAAATATTATGATCAGTCAACGAAAAGGTATACTTTCAAAAATGCATCAATACCAAAAACGTCAACGACGAAAGATTTATCACTGTATTTTTCAACCAAACCGTAAATAACAGTAAAATACGAAACAACTATTAATTATTTTTTATTTTACTAATCTAAAATATGATAATAATTTAGAACATTTTGCAAAACGAATAATTAATTATTTTAGATACAAAAAAATAAATGAACAAATAACACAATAAGTCGTAATCTTGATTATAACCATCCAATGAATTGCAGTATAATAATATATGCGCAGTGTTTATCATGTTATATATAAATACTAATAATATGTAAATTTAAAAAAAAAACAATTTACATGACGGTTTTGGATATTTTTATTTTTGGAATATTATACATAAAGTATAAAATAATAAATATTTTTAAAGGGGGTATTTTTTTTTCACATACACATAATATTATACAATTGCCTATTATACATAATACGTAAAATTAATTTTTTTTTTCATGAGTCTGTTGTGTACGCTTTACCGCGGCGGTTTTGTTAATGAATAATGCGTTTCAATGGTACGCCAATATAATGTGTATACCTATATGGTTTTGGTGGTACATTTGTCACTTATGACATTTTCGCATATGTGAACATATTATAATGATACAACACTCCACTGTGCATATCACACAAAATGTGTGGCCAAAATAACAACGCGGTTGTTATTAAAACAAAGCTCCGATGTAAAATTGAGCAAAATGCGTAAATGCAAAAATTCCATTTGCACGATGGCAAAGACCAAATTACTAGTACCAATCTGACTGAAACAAAACCAATTTAAGCACGAAAAATGTTCGTCATTTCCATTTTGTAACAATATCAGAATATACTATCTAAACGTAATTCGATATTTATGTCATGTTAAAGGTATGAGACGGCGAGGAAGGAAATGGCTATGTTAGGTAACGTAGGACGAGAATGGTGGCTGATAAAAAATAAATATATTTCAATGAATAAAAAATGGAAAATCTGTTGCAAGAAAAAATATATTCAGGCTAATGTATATAATGTAGCCAGTAAGGTTAAGAAAGGTTGACAAAGTCACTTACATGGTATTTAGTTCTTATTGAAATAATAATGGAAAATAAATGTTTAACATTGAATTGAAAAGTTAGTCCAGAACAGAAAATATTAAATATGTAAATCTTTATTTGTTAGCTATTTTGACTCAACAAATATCCTTGTAAGTTAATAACATTATATTTCTAAGATATATATTACATAATATTCCTTTTAATTTATAACAGTCATATAATTCCAGTATATTTATATGTGAAGTACATAATAAGTAAATTGAATAAGGCATTCATTATTCAATTTGAAAAAAAATTAAATAAATTTGAAATGAAAAATTAAGAAACTGTAATATTATTTGAAATTATTCGATCTTTACAAACTTATTAGAAAATTATTAGAAATTTAAAATAATATTCTAAGGTAAAAATCATGTGTTATTAGATAATATTATCGTACAATTAATAATTTTTCAAATATTTTTACATTATATTAGTAATTTTGGATATAAGAATATCAAATTTAACGAATAAGGGCTGAAATATT
This sequence comes from Aphis gossypii, assembly GCF_020184175.1. Lineage (NCBI taxonomy): Eukaryota > Metazoa > Arthropoda > Insecta > Hemiptera > Aphididae > Aphis > Aphis gossypii. The sequence goes on along the minus strand of NC_065530.1, from coordinate 41,532,999 downwards.
ATTTTAATTATTTAACATTAACACAACATAATTATTATGTACGAGTAACCGCACAATTATAGAAAATTAGATTATGTTTGAAGTAAAAACATAACGAGATAAAATCATTTTAAATTATTATATCCAACAAATCACGAGCAAACCCGATTTGTAAATTTGGGGCTCTCGAGGCTTTGTTAGGTCATAAATAACGAACGACCAAATAATGTTGTAAGAGTAAAATTAATAACAACGGTGAATTTACTATAAATGTTTGTTGAGTATAAAAAAAAATGTATTCCTCTCTCGTTCTGGTTCGTGAGTCTCGGAGAAACAAAGCAGCCACTTAATACTCTGTCCTCAAAATTTTACATTTACACTTTACAGCAATATTCTTCATGAAACCACGACACGATATGTCCAAGAGACAACTTACTGTCTACAATTCCTAATTTTAAGCTTAAATTATTTTTACAATAATTAAAAAAATACGCCTAACGACAGAGGTTACTGAAAACAATAATAGTATACATTGTTAAGATGTTCAATTTAATACAGATCTCTGAATAAAGTTTAAAAATAAATACCTAACTAAAATTATTTGACCATCTATACAAAAAAGGTACACCAAGTCCTAATACATTAGAATGTAATATTGATTAACACCAATATTATTCATATTTTAATCAATAACGCAATTGTTGTAATTTAAAAGTACTAAAAAAATAATATTTTTCAATTGTTTGATTCAACAATTTTTTTTTTATTTAATACATGACAAAGGTCATAAGTTTTAAATGTTGTAACTTATAACTTATAATTAATATATAGTTTTACAATTGTATAATGAAATAGTTACCAGTTACCATTCTTGTTTTTAATAATATAAATGTCTACACTATTTGTAACGCATCACTAGCTAATATCGAAAATTTAAAAATATATATTTTCTCCACCATTTTTTATTTATTAATTAATTAATTTGAATTTTTGTGACTTATCAAATTAAATTATATTTAAAACTGCCTAATAAAGCAATAGTTATAGTTAGTAAAAAACAGAGAACACACTATATCTATGTATTAAAATAAATATCTATAATATTAAGATTAACGTGAAATTATATTTTATCTAAATAAAACACTACTTAAGTATTATTTTAATTATTATATTTAAAACTTACCAAAATTCACTCATTTTTCGATTTATTCTGTTGTTCTTAATGCAATCTAAAACGAAATTAGAATGTTTATTAGAATAATTCTGTATTATTAAAATAATTAATTACAACATAATATTATTTTATTTTAAAATGAATATAACTAATTTAGGTTTATGATCTTAATGGCTGGCCATATACAAGTAGATATCTATAATGTTAGCAAGTCTTATAAGTATGATAATTAATATTGAACAAATTAACATAAAACTTAAATAATTAATTAAATTCATAATGATAAATAATAAGTTATCGCAAAACTATAAATGGCATATCAATTTTAAATAATTATTTTTTTACACGTTTCTTGCATACAATATTATGTAATACTTAATAGTATACTTAATACATTTTAAATCTTAACAAACAAAATTTCAGTTGGTCTTTTTGAAATGAAACAAATAGAAGAATTTTAAAATAGAATAGAATATGTAAAAGCTGAGACCTTTTGTATATTAAACGTAAGAATAACATGTACATAATATATATTATATAATATGTATATATATATATATAGGTATATAATTTACAATAAATAAATAAATAATAATAATATGAAATTATTCAAAACAAATACCTATATAAATTACAGAACATTATAGTATAAATGAAAAAATAAAATAAAAATGTTTACTAAATAGGTGGTTAAAAAAGAAAAGTGGGGTCCGTATTAGCATTATACAACATACGTCAAATAAGCTCATTTGACAAGTACCTAGTTGGTTAGTTGATGGAACACAGATGGACATGGAATGCCGTAATAAAAAGAAAGGGGTGGTGAGGAACTTAAAAATTAATCAAGGAAAGTTGAATCGTGGAATCTACTCTAATATCTAACGGTCCTTTTAAGAAGCTAGTGACCAAAATGTACCTGTGCTTCGTCAATGAAGCTAAACCAAGTTGAGTGGCAACTGGAGTGTAGTCAGGCGGTTTACATTTAAATATCAAGAACCTACGCTGTAATTTATAACATAAACTAACATATAAATAGGCTGTAGTATGGGAATTCCAAATTATAGCACCATATTCAATAACTGATCTGACCAATGAACAATATAAAACTTAATATGAATAAGTTAGTTTAAGACCATTTGACAATCTCATGATAATGCACATAACTCTAAAATATTTACATCGAACCATCTCAATATCTCAATACGTAGACTTGGCTCAAGGTTACTTGAAAAATTAAAACCATAATCTATCATGAATCCATCACAGCTAGAAATTTTAGAACCATGAAGATGATTAGAGAATATTAGGGGGCATTGGCCTAACTCCTATCGAGTGGCATAGCTTTACAGTTTACACTTATATACCTAAATTCAGAAATAAACTTAATTTTTCTAAAAAAAGCTATCTAAATCTCTTCGCAGTTTTAGAATCTTCCAAAATGTTACCTAATATGCATACAAATCTTAATATCGTCCGCAAAACATAGACATTGTCAATGATGTAACGCTTTACTAAAACTGTTCATGAAAATAAAAAATAATAGAGAGGAAATACACCGCAGGGGATAAAGAACACATTAGATTTAACATTAATTAATTTCACCCATTGGTATCTGTTTTCTTGGTAGGATTTTAAAAATTGTATGGATATTATTTTTATTGTTAATCAGTATATTAACTAGAAACCCAATAATTTATTTAATAATATATTTTATATTTACTGTATAATTATTTATATGGGATTGTTTCTTAAAAATAAAATGTCATAACTACAACAATTGTAATCATTTGTCTACGTATTTTTTGACGTGCGTCAAAGTTTGAAAAGTGTGTTTTCATAGTATTTGAGTAATTGGCACATGACACTGTAGCCGTTACGTTCTGAAAATCGTAAATACTCCTCAAAACATGTCGTAGCTTATTAGATGCGTTGCCAGATAAGTAACGATAGTTTTAAATATACAATAATATGGCGTATTTGGTATAGTTTTAACCCTTTTTTTAACTGTGTTGTCAAACTGTTAATTTTCAAGAGTTAATTGGATATAATAACGATTGCAGCAGCTGCCGACATCTAGACGTCACAATACTTAGGAAGTTATACTCATTCAAGTACTGGTATATTCGAGATATCCATATCAATATAAACGATAATATTATGAAACATATTTACATTCACTTAAATGAAACAACGTTCCATCTACAATACAATGTAGAATATAGTATAAATAATTAACTTGAGTAAAATTATAATATGACTATTGGCTACATTCCAATAAGAGAGAATTCACAATATGGAAATAAGTAAATTGTGCCCGCTTAACCGATTTACGTACGCGACACAACGACGCGTAATAAATCTCGGTTTTCGTTAGCATTTTATACTTGTAGACTGTAGTTTGTACCAATGCACTTGACAGTAAATTTGTGAAGACTGGTATCACAGAACAGATGCTCACCCTTAAACATCAAGGATATGGTAATACATAAAATATAAAAAAGGATGGGCAAGTTGGACACGCTCGGTAGCTTGGTTGTACAATAGGTATCAAGTGGATCTCGGACATAAAGTAGGTAGGTCACTATAATAGGCGTATACAATTTAATATATTTTTCACTAGGCGATGTAAAAGGTGGTTTATGTTTTAACGACCTGAATATTCCAAAATTAAACTATGTACAGAAATTGTCAATTTAAACAACTGGTGTTTCAAAGAATAGTTGAATTTAACTATAACAAAAATCTCAAATTTTTTGATAGTAAATCATTATTTTACGAATAAACTTTGGATTTCACAAAAATTAAGCTTAAGATATTTTTTTTTTAATTGGCCAACGTTCAACTTCTTTTATAATTGTAAGCCAAACTTATGGACAATTCTATATAAAATTTTCAATTCTTAGCTATGAGTATTTATACAAACATTTTTATACATTTTTAGCTAGGTACAAAATAATTTACTAATATTCATGATTTTAATGAATTTTGTCAATGTTTGAACTTCAAAAGCTAATTGTGCCTATGTATTTTTATAATTTTTTTAATGACAGTAAGAATAACGTATGAGGAACTTTGTATTCAATTTTCAGATATTTTAACTTGGCCAAAAAAATTTTATGGACGTTTATAAAAAAAAAAAAAACCACATTTCCAATTCTCATGAATAGCCCTTAAAATAAAATAACTATTTTAAAAATTTAATTATGTAAAGAAAATTCCAATTTACATAACAGTTAAAATTTTCGAGTACGAAAATCTACAACTTCTACATTTAGAATAATAACAAATATTTAAAATCGTTTGAGGATGAATCGTTTCGTTATACCATATCGTAAAAATTTAAAATTCAGACGCTCATAATATTTTTTTCTATTATAATGCTCCGATTTTCTCCATAGCTATTTAAAGGAAAACATATAATGGAAAACTTGGTGTTGAATTTTTAACCTTAGATATAAATAGAACATTTTTTATGAATTTTCAACTACAAAATTACTTATACATTTTTGCAATTTTTATATATTTCGTAAAAAAATTGAACTTAAAACATTTTTTTTTTGTTAAATGGTCTTTAAGTATAATTTAAAATTCTGAAAATACAAATATAATTAATGTGACTATGCATTCTTGGTGCATTATAACTGCAGTATTAAAAAATTTATAAAAACTTGTTATAACAACATCATATGTATGAATATAATTATTAAACCGTAAGATTTTGAATACGTTTTAAGGATTATGTGCAGGTGCTGCATTGTCTCCGGAGTCAACTGAGAAATAAACACAATCGCTTTTTGTTTTCTCCCTCATACTCTCTTTTCTCAAGGCACAAGGTATTAAGCTAATAAAAATATAGTCACCATTAATTTCAACCAAAAGCCATCCATAACAACTTCTATATTATATATAATATATATATATAAATAGTCGGCATTTTTTTTCGCTACTGTATTATACGACCATCGGTGGTTTATTTTAAGAAATTTATTTTTTGTCCTATGCTTATTTTTTTACTTTACTACAATCATTATTTATTATTATTTGTACTATTATTACTATTATTACTTTATATTTTTTTCCAACTTAGTCCTGCAGACAATGCCCCGCAAGCCAGTACCAAAGACCATATTACGTAGACTATACATTATATTTTATATACATGCTCACTGCTCAGTACAGGTATTATGTAATGCTTTGGTGTAGTTTTATAAAAAATGTATGATGAACTCCGTTTCTTCCCGTTGACTTACCGCCAACGGTGAACGTTTTGACAAGCCAGTTCCGTCACCGCCTTAACCGTCTGTAGTTGGTGTGCAACTTTTGTTAAGCACTGTCATGAGAAAGACGCTTTTTGATGCACGCTTAAAATGTATATATAGCTAGGCTTTAAAAACAATGAAGTCAAGTAAAATGTATAAACAACAACTCAAGAAAAATCTAATTTAAATCCAACAAAAGCTTCGGCACCGAGGCCTGTGTGATTCGATTGGTGTCGTACACATTTTCACCCTATCTAAAGCCACATAATATGCACTACCTAACTATTTTGATTATTATCAATTTATATTATTTTGATATAGTGCATGATAGGGAGCACATTATTTGATTAATAAACGAAATTTCTGCACAAAAACGGCAGAAGAACATATTATTGTGTTTCAATTTATCAATAATCGACGATCAATCAATATTATCATACACATTAAAAACAATAGGTAAAATTACCTATAAGCTATGATTTGTGTCGAGTTTAAAATGAACAGTTTAATTATTTAGTTGATAAATATGATGACATTTCGATAAAAGAAATCTAAATACTAAATACTAAAAGAAAAAAATTGTTCATACTTATATAAATAGCTCAAAAAGAATCGAAATATTTTAATTGTCATTTAATCGTAATAAGGAAATTGTATTAAAAATATATTTTGTGAAAAAATTGAAGTATGTACGATTTTTTGTTTATAAGTTACACCAAAAAAACATAATTTTTTGATTTTGTCAAAAATGGGATTTGCGTGAAAATTCATATTTTCTTCAATTTATTCACTTTTTATTCCCCTACCTAGCAATCAAAAGAATAAAAAAATATTAACTAAATTCACATATAACTATCAAGAACCATCCATTTTTTTGAAAATGTAACTTCTTTAGCAACTAATTCACTATTTCTAAAGGTGATAACTATTAGAAAAAACAAATCTTTGTAATAAAATCGTATTAATTTAAATTTTTAAATTATTGAAATTAATGGCAATTTCAAATTAAATTTATTCATAAAAATATTTAAATTTTATTGAATCATTTACATTATATTATAAAACGTATATAGCTTACATCCAAATATTATATAATATATATTATTAATTAATCAAAGAATAATACGAGCATACATAATTATTCAGCTTGATTTCTATGCTCCCAGTAAAAAGTTGTAATTACATATAAAATGATACAAATAGTATATATTTTAAATACCTATTATATAGAAAAGTGTACATGAGTTATTTAAAAATGTTAATGGACGTTAGCGCATTAAAAGAAACTTGTTTTACTAAAAAGTTTTATGGGTTATGATAAAATGTAATTACATTGTTGTTGTTTATTGATAAAATTATGAAAATAAGAACCAACCAAACGCAAAAAAGTTTGGTTTTTTTTTTATATATATATATAGAAAAATATCAACTATTATCCGATTTCATACATAGTAGAATAATAAGATGAATATAGGTATATAGACGATATTTTACTGTAAAAATGTTGTCCCATATTAATAATATTGATGTAGCATGTATATCAGTATTTCATTAACTAATTTTATAGTTAGCTAATAACATTATTAACTTACTACCATTATTATTAATTAACGTAAGGTAAATAGTTTAATAATATAATATCCAATTAAATAAAGTATGGTTGATGTTTATTAGCTATAAAGAAATTAACTAGAAAAATTTCGAAAATAAAAGAATAAAAGACGCATGAATAGTGATGCACTGAACCCTTTTACTTTCATATTCTAATAAAATAGTATACTTATACATTTAATAATTAATATATAACCTAAGGATTTTAATTTGTAGTAGTAAATTTTTGATGAATATTTTTATGATTACATCGATTTTATTCTTATATGCCAAAATGTATAATATATAGGAAGTTGAACCTTCTGGTTTCTCAAAATAAGGATTTTGCTAACGAATTTTATTGATCTAAGGTGGAAACATTTCTGTTTACCGTAATATTTCTTTGATATAAAAAAATAATGAATTATATGAATGTCGATTCACTAATAGTATGTAAATCTATAAAAGTTTTGTCATTATATAGTTAGAAGTTAACATTGTAAATCAAATTTATGATTAAACATTTTAACGATATATTATTCTTTAAATTTGAAATACAGTGTGGTAGATATTGATAATACGTACTATACCTACGATTAAATTAAATGTACAAACAACTAAAATTGTCTACTGTGCATTCAATCTGCATGTCATGCCCTAAATGTATTGCTTGCCAGTGACCATATTAATAATCTTAAACATCTCAATAAATACAATTTCAAAATAGATAGGTATATGCTAACATTTTAGTTTTAAGAACAACTAATCTTTCTTCGATATTCATTCTTTAAAATAGTATATAACAGCATAATACTTTTGCACGTTAATAACATAAACTTGAATAGATACATATTAACAATTAACAGTGAACTGAATCATTTTGAAACCATATAAACTAATGAATTTTAACTAATAATTAATTAAGCTCTTGTATATTCAAAATTTAAAAATCTATTATATATTTAGTTTAAATGAAAACAAAAACGTTTAATCTGATAGCTAATGACAAATATATTGAGTTTATTGAACGAATTTTCTGAAAATATTATCGTTCAAAGATTAGACAAAATCCTATAAAAGATCAAATACTAAAATTATACTTTTTTTAATCTTAATAAAACAGAAAAACCAATAAAAAAAAAAGTTTTAAAACCAATAAAACTTTTTAGATTATGTTTATGATCTATCATTATTTATAGATAAAATGCTTAATGTAATTTTTAAACTTAAGAATAAAACAACTATACTACATTCCATTTTATTGTGTTACACTTTACACAGTATTATACAATTATTAGGTAGGTATACAGACATATTCTTAATTTTTTGAACTACCTATAATATAATCTATTTCATATTATACATTTAAATTATTATTTATGTAATAAAAAAGAATCTATGTTATATATTTCTTCAAAATTATGTATATAAATACTACCATACATGTATAATGAATTTAATGAATTAGAGTATTAAACATTAAGATATTCAATGTCTTAAATATTATCTTAACTAAATCTTACGAGTTATGGGAAGTTATAAAAAAAAGTTTTATGACATTTAATAAAGAAATTTAAAAATAATAATATTAAAATTATGTTAATTTGTTATTTTATAAGCATTTTTATATATTATACAAAAAAATATATTGACGTTTTGTTATAATTTAATTTAATTAATAATTCAAAAAATGTGATTGAATTAAAATTTTTATTTGTCAAGTTATAATATTTTTAAATAAGTGATGATATAATACTATATGGTATGCATTATTATAGATTCAACAAACTATGATAACACACATAAAATGTAATATATAATAACAAATTAGATGGCATAAAAAAAAAATAACAGCTAAACTAATACTGGAATAAAATAACATTAGATTTTGAATATTCAATATTTTGATAATACCAAACATTTTTGCTATTGATTATTAAAATATGTTCATTTAATAAAAATGTTTAAATTTTAATACAATTGTAGAATATAAACTATAGGTACAATTAATTTTCTTATAGTGCATTTTTATATAATTCATATTAAACTGTAAAATATTGCAAATCCCATCTGAGTTATATTTAATATAACTAATTATATTTTTATCACTTTGGATATAAATACGAGTATATTATTGTATAAGAGTACTTAATCCAAAATCTTACGATGGTCAACTTTCATATGACAAACGCTTACAATTTTTTTTTATTTGATTAATTGTATAAAATAAGTACTATCTACTTTAAACTTTTGAATTTTCAATTAAAACTGAAATGAAACTCATAGTCTTTCAATAATTAAATAAAAATCATAGATTAAAATTCATATGAATCATGCATTGAAAAAAAAAAAAAAAATTAGAATACCTACGTTATATTATTTAATTTGGTTCGTTTCGTTATTAACTATTATAATGATAAAATCAGTTCGTGAAAATTAATTAAAATGATAGAAGAAGTAAGAACTAATGAGACCCGACTAATTTTGGTTCAGAGATAAACATAGTTAGTTCTAGTGAATAATAATACCCAAAATTCTTGCATTTTGGGTGTATGAACTTGTTTAATGTGACGGATACACTAATGACAGCATATAAAACCATTTGTCATTCTGCCGTTAGATCATACTTTAAATGAGAAAATATTCATTTTCAGCTTTATGATTTGTAGTCTATCTAACTAAAACAATCTACTAACTACTAAGCTCAAAAAATTTTAAATCAAAATATACATGAATAAAATAAAATAAATGTGTATATAAAAAAATATATGTTTATTAATTTTACACTGAATATGAGAATTTTTATTATTTACATATTCACTATTAAATTATAATATTAAACAATTAGTTTCTTTATGTATTACAAAAAATATTTTATCTTATTTATTTTATAATGATTTTTAATATTATTTTAATTAAATATCGTAGAAACAAAGAATATAATATATTATAAAGATGTTTTAAAATAAAATACGTACTAAATACGTATTATAGATGGATAAGTATAATCTGTGAAGTAACCCACCACATTCTATGGATTTTTTTAATGAAAAAAAATATAATAACATTAACTGTGATATAAATTATATATAGATATATATAATATAATAAATACCTATCTATATATATATTTTTATTATCAATGAATAAATCAATTAAGTTGATCAAGGATTTTGTCAAAATAGCTTAATTAAGACAAGTGTTCAAACATATTTTTATTGAAATGTTCAATGGTAAAAACCCGGTAAGAACGGTTACAGCAAAATAAAACACCTCTCCATTTTAAATGTACCTAGTGGATACTCGCACTAAGGGATACACGATCAATATTCAAAATTCAAGCCAAAAAAAAGGTACCTACAACTATAAGTAGGTACTATCCAACTTTAAAATAACCTAATAATTACACAATATCAAATGAAAAAACAATACAACCAACTATGACCAACTCTTTGTATGGAGGGGGCAGACTATTTACAAAACCACAAAAATACAAAATAAATATTTACAAAGTAATGGAAAAGAACAGACTTAAAATTAAATATGCATAATGCGTATGTAATATCATAACATAATTTTTTTATAACATATACAAGGTTCAGACAAAAGGTTAAAAATGATTCGAAATAAGAAATTCAAAATTTTAAAAATTACTTTTTAAACGTACTTGTGAATAAGCTAATGAAAACAAAGTATTGATTTATTAGCTGTAGTTATAAGAAGATTTCGAATTCAAAATACCGTTATTTGTGGAAAAATATAAATAACATAAACATAGATATTATAAATTTAAACAAATTTAAACAAGCAAGGATTGCCATTAAATTATACAACAACAATCATATGACTTGTATTAACATACCTTATTACAGTCGGGTACATTAAATACAAAAATAATACAATAAAAAAGTATTACTTAGTGTGAACAATATTATGACATGCAATTGTAAATAATGTAATAAACTCACATTTTAAACAAGAATTTTAAAATATATATAATTTATTTTTAATATTTTTTTTCTGATGAGCGAAGGGATAATATTTTTATCCTTTCATTTCAAGGACATCATATCATATCCATTGAACCGGAATAGTTTCATTTGGATCCATCAATATCCTATATGGCAGACTGCTTCCCACATAACCCTCATCACTTTATATTGAGTCGTTTACGGCAGGTGTTAAGTTTTAGAGGTTCACATAGAAAATTGTGAACATTTTTCAAAAATAAATAGCAGTTGACATAAAAATACCATTATATAGAATTTCAGTGAAACTTCTTAAGCAAAAATGCAGAAGTTATATAATTAGAATAATATTAAGTATCTTGTAATCAATGATCACTTTTGAAAGGAATTGACAAAATAAATGGAATATTTGTTTATTTCGATAGTAAGTCCATAAGTAATAAATAAGTATACACAATCTAAACTACATCTATTCTAATTGATTTGTACGAGAATACAAAGTATTGGGAAACTAACGAATTGTTATTATAAATATGATCTAAGATAATATACATATAGTAATAGTAAATGAAGCGTAGATAAACACTAGATAATACTAGGAATCGCTCGGTGGCCGTTAATGTCTTATTAAAGAAATGTAAAGATTACGCGGAACAGAAATACCTACAAAACGTTGAATAAATATGCTTGATAAAAGAGTATAAATAGAAAATAAGTTGTGTGAAAAACCAGAGAAACAAAATCAAATTTAATTTTATACTTATAATAGCTATAATATTTGGTTAAACCCAATCGATTAAGTGACGGTAGTATTACTTTCATATATTTGAATTCGTCGAAATATACATGAATATTCAACTTTTCTCCAAAATCAAACAGAACGTTATGTCTACCACGTAAACAACTACTATTACGATTATAGCGATCAAATAATATACATATACATTATGCATGTGATTTATTTGATTAGAGATATTGTTTTTCTACGTTTTAATGTTTTATCAAGAAGATACGTATACATGGTAGATACATCATACGTATACGACAGTAAACGCGTGATACTTGACGTTCGATCGAATTCCAAAATGAGTTCTATTCATCGTTGTCAAATACAATTGGTGTAATCTACAGGTGAACCCTGTACATGGTACATTGATTAATGAATTCAAATTGTTGCATAACGAGAAACGAACGAAAAAAAATAACAGAATGATCGATATTTACTAGTTGCTACATAAAATGTATATATTATATTTTAAATATAAAAATGTATAATTATAACAAAGTAATTGACGTTGTTAAAGATTTCCAAGTACAAACGATGAAACAACGCTTAAAATATTTTCAATTTCAAATAATAATTTATGTACAAACAAATGAAAACTTCAAAAACACGGCATACTACACACACGATGGATACAGTATAAAATTAGTCAGATATCTCAATTTACATTCTTGATTGAAGATTGTTGGACAAATGTTTCAGCCAGTATTTAAATAATTTATCAAACTAAAATATTGATCTACAAATGTTTAATATTTTTATCGTTAAGATGAAGTAATTTAACAAATCATTATAAAAATATATATATTAACAAAAATGAGAAATAGTATTTTTAATCAAGCCAAAGAGAATCATGATCGAAAAACTCCAAACTTTATAAAATTCAATTTTGTTAGCCAAAATAGATCTTAAAAATTGGTCTAAACAAGTCCTTTACATATTATACGTTATATATATTTATATACGATGCGTTATATGTTATATGTTAAAGACAAATGGACGTTATTGACCCAAAGTATTATAGTTGTTAATTATACGCATTACTCATTCATCGAGGGTAGGTACACAATGTTATTAACTAATATCAACTATCTATATTATAATTGGTTATAACTGTATAACGACTTAGTAAATTGCAGAGCAGATGAAAAATTTAACAGTATAATATGACATAGATACTCACTTTTGTTTAACTATGTATTGCGAGATAGAATATATTTTTTACAACAATTGTCTTCTAAATCGATAAGAAATGTATAACAATTAAACAATATAAACTATAGACTGAAATTCATTTCGTAATAACTATTATAAAAACATACTAATGTACGGCTCAAAAATAATATATTAATTATGAGTAGTAAACGCAGTCATAGGTCTGAAAACGATATAGCTATTAGTCACTAATAAAAATATAGTAAATAGGAAGAATGCAATATAGATTATACCTAACCTCGGGTTGTTAGTTTTAAAACGACATTTTTATGTATAACATTTCATTAAAAACTATACCATCCCATCCCTTTTTTGCATATGAATAAAATAATATGTTTTTCACCCACCACTTCTTTTGAATTATTTGCATGAGAGTATAATATTGTCTAAAGTACAAAATATCTAACACTATCAATACATTTAATATACACTATTGGAAAATCAATGAGTAAAAAGTAATTTTAAAGTATAACTTTGTATACCTAACTGCAATACGAAATACGGGATAACTTTAAATTGATAATAACTTAAAAACTAAAGCCAAGTACCAAATTCTGATTGTATTTGTTTACAGTTGTCAACATGAAAAAATACTAAGTTAGGAAAAAAGGGTGTTTTGTGAAGTAATACATATGTACAAACAAATATTATAATATATTATAAGTACCTACCTACTTTTTTTTCATCAACCGAGTGGATTTACTAAGGATTATTAATATTATAAGTTTGACACGGACGTTTAAATTTGTACGAATGTACGAGTTTTTTCTGAATCAAAAATTGCTGAGTGTCGTGGGTCCGATAAACGATTATACTATTTTTGTTTTGTATTTTAAGTCATCGACAAAAGTGTAACTATAATAAATTATTGACTTTACTGTTACAATTGAATGTGACCCGGCTTCCTGACTTTCGTTTAGTTAGATACATTAAAAATACAAATAATACAATATTAATACAAATCATTCCAAAATGCTTTTGATAAAATATCATATTTATGAAACGAAAAACAGGTAATCTTTTCTAGTAAGTGAATAAATTATAAAAACGATATTCTTAAGTACATTTTTATATAATATTATAATTATTGCAATCTGTGTCAATCGATGTGTGTCATATATTATATAATATATACAATGGTATTTAAACTATCATCAAAGCATTCCGATTTAATATATAGATAACTAAAATAAAATAAATTTGGTATAAGTACTATTTGAGAAATAATATTAAAAACCATTACATTGTTACAGGTACCGCCATAATAAAATATTACCATTGATTAAAAATATCAGTATTCATATCAACGGTATTACGTATAATATAATACATAGTATATATTACCATATTGTATGACGTTCAGTAAATTAGTAAATTATTAGCTCGTGATAATAATATAAATGTGATGGTGTGATTCAAATAGATCAATTAAATGTAAAAATTGTCCAGTCAAACGATAGATGTTTATAGACCACATTTTATAAAAACGCGACAACAATTAATAGCAATAAAAGACTGACTTGAAGTCGACGCAGACAAAATATTATGAAAAAGTCAGTAGCGGCGTTTCGACGGGTCTTCTTCGAAGCGTACATTATAATAATATATGTACTTTCGCGCGGAGTGTCGCCCCTGCGGACCACATAGGGCTTCTTGCGCGGCGGAGGGAAAAGTTTTCACCGTCGGTCGATCACGCCTATATATATCATGCACACATACGAACACACGAATACTAAATATTATATATACAGGGTGATTCTTTTACAGTGAACCAGTCGATATATTGAAAACCGGAGACATTTTTCAATACATACTTAAAGTTCGTACTTTTCAATTCATATTTTTTTACCATTATAAATATTTCTTTTTAAATTCTATAGATTAGGTACGTTTCATTTCCGAAAAATTGCCTATTTTACGATATAAGAACCAATATGTATGTGTATACAATAGTGCATACTAATTGAGACCCATACCTTAATATGATAAAAAATAATAAAATAATTGAATTGAGTCCCAGTATAAATGAAAAATATACCAATTGAGTCCCAACATAAGGAAATGAAAAATATAAATTTATTAAGACCATACATAGTAAAATTAAAATAAATCAATATTATTCAACTTGTATATTTTTTATGATATGTTATACTGTGAATTTCTATAGTTTTGATTTAAATAGGAATATCAATATATTAAACACTGAATAAGTATATTATTGTTTATACCTAATCAATAGAAATGATATCATAATATTCATAACAAAAGAAAAAGAAATTGGAGAATAAAATGCATATTTTACAAAAAAAAACAAAAGAATAAATCAAAATTTGATTACAAACATATCGCTAAGTTTTTACTAATAACTGATAACCTGTGCGGCATAGGTGCAATACATTACACATTTAACATTTATCAAATAATACCAAACAAACTTAAAAAAAAAAACATTTTTTATTCATATATTATGCAAAAATTATCTTTAAAAGAGTATTAAGCTTTAAAAATAAAATGATTTTCATCAAAGTTTATTAGACTGAGTAGTATTAAGACATGAACTAAATTAATATTATATTTTAAATTTAACGGGACTCAATTCGTTCTAAAATATTTTATTGGGACTCAATTCGTATGCAGCCAATAATATATTGGCAGCCAGTCTATCTAACTTGGTTTACCCACCAAAACTCTCACGATGTCATTACACTGAAATCGACTGAAACGTATATTGTTGTTGAAACGATTTAAACACTCAAACAATTTTTATTTTTTAGAACTATCGCTATAATGGTATTATATAATATTATCCGCAACCATATTATATCAAATTGTTTTGGTATATTGTATCATAGCTGTTCATAACTGACTTGTTACAAAAAAAAAACACTGATATTATTTTTCATTTAAAAAAAGTTGAAAAATACGTTGAAGTAATTAAAATAGTTACAGTATTCACTGAATTTATTATTAACCGAACAAATTAATAATATACCTAGTTACGAAAATATTATCACGATTTGTAAACACAGGTTCCTAGTTATCACCGTAATATTATTATTGTCTTGTCACATAATCAAAAAATATTATTATTAATATTTATTCAAACATACCTATTCATTTATTGAATAAATTTAACTTGAAGTTAATTTCTTATCAATGTTTTATTTTCCATGTACTTAAACTTAAATATTTCATATTTCATTATTCCAATTTTAAGGAAAATTTTCACTACTTAATCGTTTCGTGTAAATTACGAGGTTACTAATCAGTAATTAACTAATTGCTAAACTATCTAAATATAATATCTATATAATGCTAAATATACTGAACAGTATTAAAAATATTAAGATGGATTTCCAGTATTTCTACTACACTCATTCACGTGTATGTGTGTAATGAATTTTTACGTCCACCTTAAATGCGCGTTTCATATCGGTTGACATTGATAACATGGGTTTGGGATTAAATGGTTAAAAACTATATATTATTAACTGATTTTATTCATTATATTAAATCCTTTGTTGCAGATTATATACAACCGTACATTTTAAATTGTTGAACTAGATCCAACAACAAGGTAGTGGTTTAACGTTTAGTAAGAATGTATAAATACACTGGTATATCAAAAGCTTATTATGGATATCAACCAATTACAGCAAAGGGATGGTATGCATGTACACGTGAGCGTGCATAGTGGAAATCAACCTTCAAACTCCAATGTTTAATTAGTTATTAAATGTGATCATCGATGCCTAGAGAAATTGGTTTTACCTAATCAATTTGATTTAATTTGGTGAATTAAAATAAAATCATTTACACAAATCATACAGCACACGATGGTAGTGAAATACTGGCACCTTAAAAACGTAATTTTATTATTGTACCTATATAGCTCGATATAGATAGGAATAGCCGTAGATAGGCACTTACCGGTTTGGCTTAACCCTGTTACGGCTCTGTGGAGTTTTCCGGTATCCACCGGAACGGGTCAGGGAAAGATCGACTGTAACGCAATTATTGTATCTTTATGCGTTATCGGTTTGATGTCGATCTCTCTGCTATAATAAATAGATCGTCTCTTCGACAACGCTGTCGAAAATAACACAACGATACCGCGCAAACCACGAAACGCACGGGGATAATTAAATTATTATTATAACGATATTATTACGATATTGCACTGTCCGTGTTATTTATTTACACGTAATAACAATATTATTTTCGCGAAATGTGCGAGAAAAAATTTCGCACGGTCACTAACGATATCGCGTGGACTTCCGAACGGGACCGTGACGGGAATTGTGACGACTACGGTAGCGACCGCGGTATGAGCGGTACGACAACCACAGTGGTGCTCGACTACACGACTGCGGTAACCTACGTAAGTACGACTCTGGTACCTCCTCCTAAACCGGCGGATAACGACAACGCCGCGGTGTACGTGTGTGCGCGCGGACGCCGGTCGTGTGTGCGCTGCGGCGCTGGGCCCTTGCGTTGCGGTGGCGGCGGCGGCGACATGCGCGAGCGGTTCGGGCGCGTGCGCACTGTCCGTCACTCGGCCACCCGATCACCCGTCCCTCGCCGTACCCCGCGCACTGCGTAACACCGCGGTATGTGATCCCTGCACCACCCATGGCCACCCACCAATTCTTCGCGGCCAGTGCCTGCAACGACGGCGACTTCTCCTACCCACCCGCACGTCGACCACCGCTCACCACCGCCACTGACTCTACGGCGGGTCGACGACGTCTGCGGTGTTCCGTGGACGGAACGGCGGTCGAGGAGAGAGTCGGCGGCGGAGAAGCGTGAGCGCAACAGACTCGCGCGCGAAAAACCTTATTCAAAAACCAAAAAAAAAAAAAAAAATAACGTAAAACGCCTCCTCCTCTATCACTTTCGGCTTTTCCTGATTTTTTCACTTGCCCCTGCTGATATCACCGCCGACACCGGAGTCCTTCGTGTTTTATGGTTATTGGATACACGTGTGTGCATATCACGAAACAAACCTCGACGAACTCTTTCTGTTTTTTGCCTTCTCAAAGCACAATAGTCAATAGATATAGCAATTTTTGGTTTCCATCGTGCATGTGTGTATGTATTTGGATGGGGGATTGAGGTGGGAGTTAACCCCCCCCCAATCCACCGATAAATATAAGAGAAGCTCGGGGTTGGCTAGTGTACGGGAATATTGCCTTAACTTACAATTTATTTATAAACATAAGCTATGCGATGCTATACCAGCTACTGTATTGTGATTACTATATTATACGCTATAGTATAGTGTACGAATATTGGAATATGCGAGTTTTGTACAATATCAGCACAGTGGTTGTATATTGGGGTGATTAGTAACAACCTAAGATAAGAAATATTTTTACCGCGTAGGTACTTTTGTTTTTAAAAAAATTTCATTTTTTATTTGATTTTATGATGTGCGAGCGTATTACAACTTAAAAATGTTTATAGCTCGTTTGAAAATTTAAGTATCATAATTTATCAACGCACAAATAGAAATAAAATTCTCAAATTTAAGTTTAATATCTTAAATTCAATATTGTAATAATATAATACTGTTTAATATCAATATTAAATTACCACATATTATCAACTTTCTCAGCGTATCTACTTTTGTAATACAAATAATATAAATACAATTTAAGCTCTTCTAAAAATATTTTATACTCATATAAGTTTACAACAATATTTATATAACGAAAAATATCCAACGGTTTTTAGTTTTCTTAGCAACTTATAATATATTTATAATATTATAATATTATTTATATATTATATATAAAACGTTGCATTTTTTTCGTTACATATTTTTTTTTGACCTCCAGATATAAGACATATTAATGTCGAAATAAGAAGTTAATTTTTTGTTATAATTTTAAAGTAAAAAAATTAGTATTTAATAACATAAAAATGTAAAATATTTTTTAATATTATGTAAAATAAAACAATTTACGTTTTATATAATTGTGTAACTACTAATTATATTTATTTTGATTTCAATGTTTATTATTTTACAACATTAAGTTATTTGTTTTTCTATTCCAGTTATTCCTTTGATTAAAAATATTAATTTATTTATTTTTTGATATTATATTAAGTATTCGTATATTTTAGATTTTAAATGCTGCATGTTGATATTATATACTTCTTCTTTCTTTAATTCATAAATTATTTTTTCCTAAATGTACCTTATAGTTGTATCTTGTATGTTAGGTACGTTCAAAATTGTCTTTTGGCTGTAATGTATATTATGCTGGTGTTTGTTGATTAATTATAGTAATATGTTTGTTTCTTCCAAGGAGGTATAATACCTTCGATTTTAGGTATATGAAATTATTTTTTTTCATTTTTATATTTATTGCCCTTTTCTATAGACCACTATAACAAAGTTCGATTTTTAATTAAAATAAATTTAATAAGTATCTACTCGTTTTCATGGAATAAAATGCCAATTTAATTTTATTCAATGTATTAATTTTTAAATTTATCCTAAAACATTGAAAATGTATAAAAATTGTACGCATTTATATTTTATCTTGTTTATTATTGTATATAATAGTATTTTTTAAATGGCAATAATTATAAAAATGAATTGTTAAAACCAATTGAATAATAAATTATATACCTTCATACTTTCATACTGTATGTATAGGTACAATAAGGTTACATAACCACCATCTCTATCAACATCTCTGGTAATCATTGCATTAGCCACAGGTCTATAATAAAAATCAAATTTCCGTGGTTATTAAGGTTTAGGGTGTATATTATGTTAAAACTTTTGACCTACACTATAGAACAAATCTTAGTTTAAAAAAAAAAACTAATATATATTGGCAATCATTGCTTACCTTTTTTCGAACTATATTCTAGATATTTATTCGTTCATAATAGCATTTTTAATAAATATAATAACATTCCAATGTATACAAAACAAATTTAAAATATACAATAGTTTGAAATTTAAATGTAGGCATAAATAAATTAAATTATTGATAAGAATCTATATTAGATTCTGAATAGAGTGAGGAATGTATTGATTTTACAATGATGTGTGTTTTTGTGTGTGTGTGTTCACTGTACACCATTATTCGTCGAAATAATGCTTCAATTTAAAACTTCAAGGGTGGTTTCTGGTCACAAATTGAATATCTTTGGTGCATTATACAGGTCAAAAGTAAGAAATTTCCAGCAAATTTCAAAAATATTCAGAAAACCACAATAAAGTGACAGAAAACGTGATTTTTTACGCAAACCCACTTTTCGAAAAATCAATTTTTTTATATTGTTATTCAAAAACGAATCACTCCAAATACTTGAAAGTTTCACAAAATGTTTATTTTAGCGTTATCTATAAACGGCTAAATTTTAAAAAATGTTTGAGCTATTTATAGACAACTGAAATTTTCAATTTTTCTAAGTATTTTTTTTGTTTATAAATGTCGATAAAATTTTTTTGGCTGAATCAAAATATTTGAAAATTGAATACAAAGTTCCTCATTAGTTATTCTTATAGATATTTAAAAATTATAATAACACATAGGCATAACTTTTTTTCATTATCTTTTAAAGTTCAAACATTACAAAAATACTTCAAAATCATGAATATTTGTAAGTTATTTTGTACCTAGTTAAAAATGTATAAAAATGTTTGTATAAATACTCGTAGCTAAAAATTTAAAATTGTATACAGGGTTTTCATAATTTTGGCTTGTAATTATAAAAGAAGCTGAATGTTGGTCAATTAAAAAAAATTTATCTCAAATTTAATTTTTATGAATTCCAAGTTCACTCGTAAAATAATGATTTACTATCAAATAATTTTTAATTTTTGTTATAGTTAAAAATCACTAGTCTTTAAAACTTGGAACATACACCAGTTGTTTAAATTGACATTTTCTGTACATAATTTAAATTTTGAAGTATTCAGGTCTTAAAATATAAACCACTGGGAAAAATATGTTCTAGGCTGACAAATCATTTTCATTCAGAATCGTTTTTCCCATAGAATGATACCTTTCTTTGCATTTATATTTAACACGTCATCCATTAAAGTGATCTTCTCTACATCCAAAATCTATTCGATACCTAATATTTGTAGATTTTTACCCACTTGACCATTTTTTTTTTTATTACCTTAAAATTAATAATATTATTCATTGAATTGAATATAATCTAAGACAATAATTGCCGTATTATGTAGTTGTTCTTATATAAATAAAGAATAGTTACTGCGAATCTCACAAAAGTTAACTTTTTGTTTGAGCTTAAAGGTTTTAAAGATAATAAAATAAATGTAAATATACAGTATTATTATACAGCCACATTAAGTCATATTTACAATGAAAAGATATTATAACTTTTGGTAAAAACTGGTTGAGAAACAAGAGCATATTTAAATATTTTATAATAAATAAATTATGAATGCTATTTATTTAATTTAATGCATTTAAATTATAATATTATGGTTATAACACGGCGATATGGTTAGGCTTTTTAGGTACACCGTGATTGGAATGTGTTAACCTTTTAGGTAGCCTGAGAATGACTATCTATTATTATAATATTATGATAATTATTATTTACAATAGTTTTATTTTTAATTTGAAAAATAATTATTTATTGAACTGTATATAATATAAGTACTGTACAATAATTTTTACTAAATAATCGTATTTATAATATTTACTAGTGTATTTATCTGGACTTCGATTTTCACTGATTTTGACTTAATTATGTTTACAAAATATTATATTGATATGTATGTTCATAATTGGTAAATTATATAATATATTAATACATTATGTTAGATATTAAAAATGCGAAGTAAAGTGGGTACTGTTTCACTGTACTACATCGTGAACAGAGATCACACAGTGATACGTGTGGATCACTATTATATATAGAAGCGTTAAATTTGAATCCAATGATTGGTATCATTGTATACAAAAAAAGATTCTGAATAGAGATGATTTGTCAGCCTAGGATAATATAATATATTTTAAATTGGGTGGTGAAAAAGGTGGTTTATGTTTTAATGGCCTGAACAGCCCAAAATTAAATCATGGTATAGAAAATATTAATTTTAAGATTAAATAACTGGTGTTTGTTTCAAGTTTCTACGACTAGCAATTTTTAACTGTAACAATAGTCTAAAATTATTTGATAGTACATATTTTCACGTATAAATTTTGAATTTCGTAAATATTTAAACTTAAGATATTTTTTTTTTTTTTTTAATTGGCTAACGTTCAAATTCTTTTATAATTATTGTAAACCAAACTTATGGAAAACCTCGTATTAAATTTTTAATTCTTAGCTATTTATATAAACATTTTTATACATATTTAACTAGGTACAAAATAACTTACAAATATTCATGATTTCATGGTTTTGACGAATTTTATCAATGTTTGAACTTTAATAACTAATGAAAAAAAATTGCAATAAGCGTACTCATTACCAGCTTCATTCATGTTAGATATTTTTTTTTTTATATTACCTATAGTATATTTCACGAAAACTGATCCGTAAATGTGCTGTGAAATTATTTGTTTAATTACCATTAGTATTAGACCAGCCGACGGCTAGAGATATTATATATTTATTATTTATTATTCATTTGTTTACAAACTTAACAAGAAATTGATTATGTTATTTTAATATTTTATGCATTTGTTATTTCGATTACTCGAGTATTGCCGTTTTTACTATTGGGTAGGTATTGAATATGTATTTTTCAAATTATATTGTTAAGATAATTTTTAATTTATTATTATCAAAAGTTTGAGGCATATAGCCATATAATAGGCATATAACTATATGTAAATTTTTATTATTATTAAAAGCGAAATTATTGCATTAACTTAATCATTATAACTATAAACAAAATTATTGTAATATTATATTAGTAAAGTATTTCATTGGCACTTAGTCTGCAACTTTTATCAGGATATAATTATATTTATAATTGTTATAATTATGTAAAAAAAAGAAACACATTAACCTATTCCTAAAAAAACAAATATAATAATATTAATTATTAGAAGACATTATTATTTTTAGTATTGAGTGTATTCTTCATATTCAATGTCGAACGCTTTACTCGACAACATATTTTAATGGTATAACTGAAATTAATTATTATATAGTACAGTAAAACCTCTCTAAAACGAAATTGCTTGGAACCAACAATTTTTTCCGATATAAAGAGTTCTTCGTTATATGGAGGTTGAACTATATAATATTATTTGAAAAAGGACTACTGACATTTTCCGTTGTAAGGAGGATTCCGTCTAATAAAAGGTCCGTTGTAGAGAGGTTTTACTGTATTATTACAAAATATTTTTTTCTTTTGCTAATTCAGAATATTATGGAAGATGTCATGTTATTATATCACCTTGGAATATAAGCAACATTATTATTATTATTATTATCATCTTTGTTACCGTCGTTGGAAGACACAATATTGTGTATCGTATAATAATAATATGTGTTGTAGGTCGTACAACGGTGATGTGAAAGGATTTTTCGAGTGGAGTGTTTGTGTACGTTTTTACGCTACTGAGTCCTCTCAAGAGCTTGTCGTGTGATGCTGACTATAGAATTGAAGGAGAAAACCGAATCTTTTCTAGTCCATTATAATATAATCGTATGTATTTATATATGTATGATACGTTATATTTTATATTATTAAGCGTGTTGGTACATTTTCATCATTAGACACGTCCTCTGTAGACGAGTGTCGCAGTATATAAAGTGGATGTATTTGTATTTACTTTGTTATTATTTTTGTAATTACTATTATTATTACATTAATTAAAAACCATTGTCTCCTTTTCGATTCATTTTTTTCTGTCTTCATCTGTGGACATTTATTACGTGGTATTATTATTGTTTATCTGAACGATGAAATGCTTACAAAAATTAGTGTCTAGAATCTACATAAAGACACCTACGTCTTTATTCCATCTACTCGTATATGAAAAAAAAGTTATTATATATAATTCGTTTTTAAAATTGTTAATGAATTTTATATAATATAAACGAAAATATTGAAAAAAAAACTATTAAATGTTACGAAAAACGTGAATTTGAACTATAAATTTGTTCAAACATACTTGAACATATTAAACAGGGTTTCCTTTAAATTTATCCTTATGCAGTTAAAAAATATCAAAAATCGTTATTCACAATTTTTTTATAAGCGTTTAAATTTCAAATTTTTACAAAATATGTAATAATCGCAAAAATTTGCGAATAATTTAGCTGTTTATTGTAAGTATTTATATTTAAGGTTAAAAAATCCAATATTAAGTTTTCCATAACTTTTTCTTCGAATAACTATAAGAAAAAAACACGAGCGTCTTTATAAGAAAAAATGTTACGAGCTTCTGAATTTTAACTTTTTACGAAATCGCATACCGACAACGATTTGTCTTCAAACGATTTTTAATATTCGTTATTATTTATAATTTATAAGTCGCAGATACTTGAAACTTTCAACAGTTATTTCGATTGGCATTTCCTTTATGTAATTTAATTTTCAAAATACTTCACTTATTTTAAATCTATTTATAGGCATTTAAAATATTTAATTTAGTTTTTTTTAAACAGTGATAAATTTTTTTGGCTAAGTCAAAATACTTTAAAATTTAATACAAAATTTATCATGAGTTATTTTTATAGCGATTAAAAAATTTTAAAAATACATATTATGCTCATTTTTTTAACGTTTGTAGTTCAAATATTGACAAAAAATTCTTCAAAATCATGAATATTTGCAAATCATTTCGTTAATAAAGATTTTAATATACAACTGTATTATGAATAATATATTTATTAATTATGCTGGTATCCTGTACTTAATTAATTTAATAGTTAACATTCATAATCTCAATAAGTATATTAATGTTTTTTAAAATAGTTTTACTTGTAGAATTACTTCCATTACAAAATAGTATTTTAGGCATTAATTTATCATTGTTATCTTTTAAGTTTTTGCTTTTTTAATTAAGTATATTTCTGAAGCAAAATATTTAGAACTTCAATACATACAAGTTTTTAAAATAAAATTTAATTAATTATAATTTAAAAGTAATTAAAGTATTAATGAGTGAATCACTTGAGTGATTAATTTTAACTATATAAATACTTAAATATTTTCAAATAAGTTATAAATAATTAAATGATAGTTCAAAATTCAATTTTTAAATAACCAATATTTCAGAAAAATATGTCGCTTCAGAATATGAAATTTAAAATAATGATTATCATTCAAAAAAAAAAAAAATAATAATAACTTAAAGAAATAGTAAAAGAAAGTATAACATATATTATATAACCATGTAGTATGTTTGATTTTGAATTTTATTTTTCCTTTAAACAAATTTTGACGTAAAATATAACACTTTTCTAATGTACTCAAATTATGCAAGGTTAGAGCAAATTATACATGAACTCTAGTACTTATATTTAAAAAACTGACTAACTTTAACCATAAATTAAAATCCTAAAAAAGTGAACAATACACTCAAAACATCATTCACACAATCACATCACAAATAAATAAAACGCAATGTATAATATTATTTACAATCGTTAATATTACAATTTTAGAATTGACTAATTTAGTTATCGGACTAAATTATTGTTATATCTGTAACGCGTTTCAATTTAATAAAATACATATTTTAATGGTTTTTGAGTGGAAAATTATTAATTTAGAAAAGACTTCGTTGCTTCTAGATCACGAGTGACTATAATCCTTGCAGGTAACTAATAATGTACAATACCCTTATAATATTATAGCGTGACTTTGTTTCCGTATAAATAATATGTGTTTACACATAAAGTATAATATTATACAGAACCTCTTCTGTAAGCCTCTTGGCTTGAAGGTATACATTTGATGTTTTAATACTTTATGGGTTTTCAACTGTATAAATTATAAATAAATCAATTTTATAGTCAAATTAATACCTACGTTACATCAATACAAATTCCATGAGATTTGTTTTATTATTATTCAAAAAATGTCCTTACAGCTGAATAGGAAAATAAGTTTTCTCAAGTATAAACATGAATATTAAAATATATATTTTATTGTTTAATATAATATCTTATAATATTTAATTTAGTGTTCGTTAATGTTTGATATAAATGAATGAATAATTATTTGAACCGTGTTTATTCTTAATTAAATTTTACTGTAAACACACGTAAATTATAACATAACATACTTATCAGTTAGGTATCACATAAGCCAATAAGATCTTAAAAAAAAAGTAAATAGTTGGAAACATTTTGCTGTATATAATTAGTTGTTGAGGGGTCACTGTATAATGAATGTGTTAAATTTGGATTCAATAATATATCTTTATATGCAAAAATCGATTGTGATCAGAGACGGTCAATCAATCTACATTACTAAATTTGTTAAGATAAGTTAAGGTGTTTTATTTTACTTTTAGTGTTATCGTAGGTTAATTTAGTTTTTTGAGAAAACACTTCGATTATTAATTATCATTAGTATTTAATTTTTATAACAATATTGTTCGAGCCCGTTTCGAATTGAGCATCGCTCAATCACGGTTTGACAAGCACGCGTGAAACGAGTAGCAGCACTGCGTTTATCTTCTTGGTTAAAACAATAGCTTTCCGCCATCCGTTATTTTTATGTACAAGCTGTGTACCTAATCTTTCTTTTTATGGTATACAAGTCAAATCATTGGTACTATTCGAATGTTTTATTTACATATATTCTCTATATTTGATTTGTGCGTGTTTATCAACATCTAAAATCCGTTTGTGTTAACCGTGTTACATATTTATATATTAATATGTATGTATTTTTTTTTATTTATTAAAACAAACTAAAAAAAAAACCATAATGTCTATAAAAGTTTAAAATTATATTGAAAATAATATGAAAATTGTACTATGTATAAATAATAATAATAAATACATTTTTCAGAAATGTTTAAGTACCTACCTACTGTTATATTTTGTTTTTGAATTACAAAAAAAAAAAAAAAAAATTTATATCGAAAACTAGTTTCGAAATCCATGTCTTTTCTTAATTATTATTTTTTCTAATTATTTTGGAATATATTAACCCCTAACCCCTAAAGTACCAACTAGATCCAATTTTCTTTCAAAAACTACCCACAACGGTGAAAATCAAAACATAAGGTAATGAGTTATTAATGACAGACTGAAAAAAACACAATTATTATTATAAAATCAATAGGTATATTCATAATTCCACTAAGAATCTAAAATTAAAATCAAAAGAAAATAAATATTTAATACATTATTATAAAATATAACGTATTGCATCTATATTTCAGTTACCTAAGTGTACAATTATGATGTATTGGATATTGTATGTTTGAAATGTGTAACATTATATTATAATAAAACTAGAAAGTAACTAAACATACATTTACAACTATTCAGTTATTTTGTAACACGTGTACGGCTTCCCTAAAATTAACTCATACGCCAACCTATTCCGAAATCCATTTCTAATTCTTGGATTTCGGTGGTTGACTTAAGCCTAAATCACTATTGAATATTGACATTTGATACTAAACAAATTTTCATTTTTTAACTATTTTTAGGAAGTTTTTTAAAGCCTATTTAGTATAAACTTTAAATTTAATCCAAGTTTAAAAATACATAATAAAAATATCGCGTGTTTTAAGATATTACATAAATGAAATTATTTTTGCCATTTAATTTTAGTCTTACAAAAATCACGAACCTATTAATTATGATTAACTTACATATTTTTATGCATAATGAAATGTTTTAGTTACATAACTAATTTAATAGAAATATATATACATATAAATGTTATTATACGCGTTATAATATACTTAATATCCATCAAATGTATTATTATTTTTTAGACAAAAAATTTGAGCAACAACCCGAGAATTTTAAATGTTTCTGAACATTCTTAGACAAAAAGTTTGACTTGTCATATGATCTAATAAAATAAAGATCGTACTTAACTATAGTCTGTAACAGTTTTATCAATATCGCTATAACCATACGTCATATATGATAAAAAACCTAGACCACCATCTAGCTAGCTTAAATAAGACTGTGGTCAAGGTTTAACTCAATCGAAAGTAAAACTCGTTATTAGTAGTTTCACTAGCACATGATAATTTTTTAACCATTTCAGAGTTAGAAGGATAATTTTTCTAAGTAGTAAGCATAATATTATAGTGATAACATAAGCTTATAGTAACAAACATAGTACAGTAGATCATAGTTTCAGTTTTTAATGTATATCAGTAAAAATTCATAAAAAACTGTAAACCTAAGTTAAAAATTATTGTACTGTAGGTAAATATAAATTATAAGCTTCGTAATAATATTGTCCGAATCATATTATTATGTAGGTACACTATTGTGTAGATAGAGTTTTTCAGTTAAGTGTCAAAGTAAGATAATCGTTTTAAAACTATTGAAATGTAAAACAAAATCGTTTGAAACATAAAATAAGTAAAACCTATCAGCAAGCTCTGAAGGTATTTTAATATTAAATGTGTAATAATATTATATTATAAGTTATATCCTCAAATGTATTTTATGGAATTTGAATCGTACTTAGGCCACAGACATTGTGTCAATTTTATAGTCGTGGTCAAATGTCCATGGAGTAATCAACATAGGATAGGCTTGAGAAGTCAAAAACAGTCCATAAACAGTTTGACATTATGTAAATATCACATAATATGTCAAGCACACCGTAGTATCATATTATATATTTTAAACAGTTATAGCATAATGTTAATACAATATTATATTGTATGTCATATAAATAATACAACTGTAACAAAATATAAATGCATAAAATTAGTAGCGTTATTGTACTAGAAGAGGCCAAAAGGGTGAGCGTTTGGCAAAAAAAAATCTAACATTATAAAAAGGGTAGACAATTTATCGATTTGTTTGACAGACGTTTTTAAATAGTTTTAAAAAAAAAATATATAATTAAAAATATTTTTATTTGTATCTATATAATTTTGCAAGTTATAATATTATATTAATATGTAGTTAGAGTATTATATATAGAGATGTGCGTATACTTTGTAATTTCTCCAACAAGAGATTATCAATAACACAATTTTTTATGCATTTTTTCATGTTTGAAATTGGTCAGTTTTATTTTTCATACATATATTATATATTATAATATACGTATGTATTTATTTTTAAAAATAAATTGTTTGTAGGAGAAAAAGGGTAATGATTAATGAACATGCCAAGTATATTATGCATTCATTTGCCTAATTTCCTTTTCTCAAATTTTCTTTTTTCAATTACGCCATTGCAAAAAACCTAATACTGATAGTTGTTTTTCTGTTAAAGAAAATAAAACCAAGATAAACAAAACGGGAATTTTTCAAAGCAAAATATAACACTAATGCAGATGAATTTCAATAAGAACATAATATTGTAAATACAAATTATTAATATTTTTGAAATTTTTGTTTATACATTTATTCGTAGATATCTCTTATGTATATTGCATATTTTAAATTCAAACAAAAAAAAAATGAATTTAAAATACTTCTATTAAAGGCCAAATCCAAAATATATAATGTACATAGTACATACACGGTATACGTATTTTTTGTTGTACCGCTGCTGTAGTTTACAATAGTACCTACAACCGTTGACTTCATAAAAGTCATAGGACACATCTGCTGAATATATTATTATTATATTGTACATATACAAATGACAAAACATTACTTTATTTGTCCCAAATAGTTTTATTTTTTTACTCGGCATTAATTCACAAAAAAAAAAAAAAATGAATTTTGATAAATTTTTTTTTGTTTTTAAATTTGTATATTATAATATTTATATTTTTCTTCTTATATACAAACTATTTGCTATGCAGAAAATATGAATCGATTTATTTTATTATTTAGTATATTCAATGAATGTATGTAAATTTGATGTTTTTGACATGTTGGCAGTCTATGTGCAAATATTATATAACTGTATGTAGATTAATTATAGAAACAGTAAGTTAAGGTATTATTTGTATAAAAATTGTTTTCTATAATAATAAACAAAATTTGTATGCTTCAACTTAATACTCGTAGTAAGAATTTATTTTTATTTTTTATTAATACTACCTACCTATAATTCCATGTAATATAATATAATAAATATAATTTTTTTCGTTAACACATCGAAATAATTTAATTTTAAAATTGTAAACGTTTAAACTACCAAAAACTGCGTTTGCTCAGCACATGAAGTTTATAATATCCCAATTCCCTATGGGAGACGAAGGTTATTGTTATATATTTGTCGTTTTCTTTTTATTGTATATTATGTTAGTCAAAATGAAAACAACTTACGTTAACTGTACCTTGTACTTACTTAGGATATAATTGATGGAGGGGGGTGAACATTTGTATATTGTATAGATAACGTAAGTATATTCATCTTTATATTTTATATTTTCGGTTATATTATGAAAACAAATATAAACCACTTCTCAGCCATCTCGGTCGTAATATAATACCTGTATTATATGCGTACACTGTACATTCCACGTAAATCGATTTGCATATTTTGAACTTTTATTTGGCAACATATTTTTACCGGTAGCTTTCTTTTATATTATCTATTATTGTTCAAAAACCAAATTCTATATGTATACATAATAAGTATATTGAATCTATTCGTATAATAATACATAAAGGTACTCGTAACACGTGTTACATAATACCATATATTTCGTTTGTAGGTATAGGTACCATGCGGTCCATTATATTATCAAAATTATTTTCATCCACCTATATAATATTATAATAATATGTATTTAAATTCAAAGGAACTGAAATTGAGAGCTTACAATATTTTATATTATTTTTGATGGTAAAATCGTGAAGTTTTTTTTTTAAGTTTTTTAATACATATTTGATAAATGACTTAATGGCATGCTTGCATGTCCACACATAAATTATGACTAAGAAAAACAGTAATTTAAAATTATGTACCTATATTTCTTATGGGTTTTTTTCTTTTATAATAGTTCTATAAAACATTGTACACGGCGTAGTGCATAGTATAATACTTAATTTTAAATAAGGTTAAAAGGGTGAACTCTCAACTTTAATTATATTGTTACTAAAAATATTATTTAAATATTTTAAATGTTATGTTATAATTTTTTTTTTTATTGGCCTTAAAATACATTGTCAACTTGATCATTAGTAGTATATTTTGTTATTTTCATTTTTACATTTTTTTATTTTTTTTTTATTAACATACAATTTGTTTTTATTTTTTTAAGAAAGGAATGAAATTAAGTTCTTAGTGTTTTGAGGTTCGGTCCTAGAGTTTGGCTAATTTGTTCTGATGTATGGAATTAGTTGCTGTAATATTGGAGGTTTCGAAAATCGACGATGACGTGATTGACTGTTAGAAGAAAGCAGCAGGAGTCACATAATGGAGGTTCAATTTGACTCATAAAGAAACTGTGAGTATATTAAATTCGAAGTCGTTTAATTATGGTTTCTTATTTTCTACCCAGTTGGAGAATATGCCATGTGTGTATATTGTTTTTTATTTTGTTAAGTTTATAGTATTAAGATTTCATCAGCGCGAGTGCCATTTGTTGTTAATGTGTGAGTTAATTGTATTCTTCATATCTGATTATGTTGTATTATAATATACAAGTATAAAATAATATAATATTATGAACTTATCGTACTAATAATAACGTAAACATTATTATTAATATGTACTTTTAAAAATATTACAGTATATTATTATCTATAGCCTATTAAACTTATTTTTTCTAATTTTAGTTAAAAATGTTAACTTCTGAAAACATCATAAAGTTAAAAAGAAACAATATGCCATATTATAATATTATAACATATTACAGATAACAGTTTTAAATGTAAAACGAAATCAATGTACAACATATTAATCTATATTTATAAATTAGATGTTTTGTAGTTACAGGAGATTTAATAACAATACATTTTAAGGTAGATTGAAGTCTCTAATGGCATTTAAAATATTGTAGTTTCTACCAGGCGTCCTGCAGGCTTGATAAACATTAGATTTTCCCAGAAAGGTTAATTTACAATTTAACAGGTTAACTTATTTCACAACGTACGTAATTATATTGTTTAGAAAATAGGGTTGGTCATCGATTGAATGTGTTTATTACAAGGTAGCGACATTCCAGTCGGGAATATCGCAGTACACACTTGAGTCGACGGGATTTACTAAGTTCCTCGACTTAATATGTTTATTCACTAAAACCGAACGAGTAACTAAGCTCAGCTGTATATAATTAAATGAAGGGTCGGAGTAAATAACGGTAAAGTGCCAAAATGTAAGATCAGAAATAATTAATGAACGGCTAAGTACACAGACCATATTATTATAAATAAATAATTCGACATTATATTGTATGATACGAGTTTTTGAGTATTATATTAGAATTATATGCTTTTAGCTGAGGAATGAAATTATTATTTATTTTAATTTTAAAAAAAAAAAAAATTAAATTAGTTTATTTATCTAACTTATACTTACAAGAAAGTTTATAGTATAAACTACAAATGCTTAGAGTGATTATTTTAACAATAAAAAAAAACATTTTTTAAATAATTATTTAAAAAAAAATTATTTTTACTTTATTTTATATTTATTTATTATTTGTTTATTATTATATTTTTTATTCTCAATAGACATACCTACATGTTTATTTAATATTCTAAAATAAAATATGTTTTTAGTAAAATTCAATGTTTAAAAATCAAATTTTGAATAAACTTAATTACTTAAAACTATTTAAACTTTAAAATTTAAATGAGCATGGTTGAGTATCACTAGTGGTGAGCTATAAGAGATAGATTATGGGCAATCCCTCTCTCCTTTTTTTGTGTAAATAAATATCTAAATGCATAATTACTGTGATGATCATCATGGTCATCAAAATATAAATAATTTATATAATATGATAAATATTTCATGTATTATAATGTATTATAGGTATTAAATGTATTGCACATAAGTCTGCGTGCGTACAATTATTTTCGCACCCCTAACCCTTGGAATATTACAAAAACTGCCTCTGTATTTTAGAATAAAAAATAAAAATATGTGATTTTTATAAGATAGTCTTATATTAGAATTATCTTATCATTCTTATCAAATATGTACTTTTAAAAAAAGTGTTTTATATAAATTGAAATATATGTAGTTAAAAAATCAATAACTTTGTTTATTAATAGAGCGTTACTTTAAAAACTACTTAAGTATTATGACGTAATCAATATCATGGTTATGAATATTATTGTAATTGATTGAAATTGAAAAAATGCTTTTAATTTGGTTTACTCAGTAATTTGTACAGTTATAATATAAGTATATGATATTTTATATAATGCTTACGAATTCTATGATTAGAGTAAATTTTTATTTTCTATGAATTATGATAAAAATTTTAAAATTCATAGAATTATAATTTTGAAAAATTATAGTATTGATGGTTATTTTTTAGATAACTTCAATCAGATGCGTTGAAATAATATTATTGTAATATGTACATTTCTTTTATCGTTATTTTATAACTGTATATATATTATATAATATATTATAAATTAATGCATGCTTAGATGAGGCTGATATACTTAGAAACTACTAAACCAAAAGGCACAAAACGTTGCATTTATTATATGCTTTGAGATTTGATGAGTATTTATACAAAATTAAGTATATTGACTCCGATTTATCCGTGAACTGAGATAGGTACACTAAATCAAAAGTACACCTATATTATAATATAGCATTGTATTTTATGTATTTTGTTTATTTTTTTCTTAGGCAAAATCGGGTAATACAACTATTATACTTTATTGGTTAAACCATAGTGTGACGGGAGTGCTATATTTTTTCTTATCAAGAATTACGTTTTATAACATTTTTTCGATAAATATGATGTTTATACACCGTGTGGTATAATCGGTAACATCTCGCAGTTATATATTCTACTAGGTATAAATCATAAATCGCACTAGTTTTGTAGTAGTTGTCATAAATTCAAACTTTTATCCCAGAGATCGCACTAGGGACGTAAAAAAAACCGTTTCTCAGCGTCCGGTCCTATACGTGGTCGTTGTTTCCCATTGATTATTATTATTATAAGAGCACATTAGCAGACAAGTTTGGACGAAGTTCGTTGAATCATGTTGGCCGTTAATCGCGAAACTATATATTATATGGAAAACGCCCATTGTTTACGCTCCAAAGGATAAAATGCACACAGGTCATGGCCCGTATAAGTTCTTCGCCGGAACACCTCGTGAAGTATTATGAAATCGATTTGAAAGAACGAACGATAGGTTGATAGGAATAAAAGAGATAGCTTATGTTAGAGAATGAGAATAAAAATAAAAGTATTTTGATATTCATGCATCGATAACCAATTATATATTACTATTATAATATCAGTAGATCTTTAAACCCTCGATATTTCATATGAAATCTTGCACTTAAGTATATTATTATTAATAATACTATTAGACTAGGGGTGTGTATCAACATCGCATTATGTAATATTGGTAATGTTTTATCGACATTAAACAAAATATAACATACCTATTTTACTATTTTGCAGAACATCTTTTATAATATTATTAACAGATAAGTATGTAAAATAATATTTATCATATATTGTTTCTGTTATCGTTTTAAACATTAAATTGTTTAGGATAACATTTTGTTTCTTTATATACTAAATTGTATAATTAACAATAAATAATAATACCCATATAAACGTATTGAGTTTATTGTATTTATTTATTTTAACTTGAAGTTATGAAGTCTTACAAAAGTTTTTTTTTTTAATTTAACAAAAAATATTTTTTTAGTTAAATCCTTGTTTAAAAAAATAAATAAATAATTAAGTAAATATTTTTTTAGTTTTAAATCAAAAATATTTTTTTAGTAATTTTATTCCCAGCCTTAATTATAATACAATTATTAACTAAATGTATAAGAAAAATAGTATAGTAGATATAATTTAAAAAATATATAATATAATATTTAGGCTAGTTTTAACTGTAATCTGGTGTCAAGGTAACGGAATCAATAAATTATTTTTTAATAATATCATTACCATACAACTATCAATACTAAAATTTAATATTGTAACGTGTCTCAATTATTGATATTTAGAAAACTTTGAAAGCTTAAACCTTTAGGTTATTAGTTGTACATGGACAACTTTGTGGTGCGTCGATTTACAGAATGGAATATAACTGAAAAGTTTATTTAAATAAATAATAACGTTCATACGTCCAAATCGTATGTATGGTTTTCATATGTGTTAGACACTTAAATCAACATGATTTTATTTATAATTATCTAGACATTTCTCTACCTTGTTCATGGAAACCAATCAATTCTAATAAATGCAAAATATTTTTTTAAATGCGTATATATAAGTTATGATATTATCTATAATATATGAAGCTCGTATAGTTATAAAAAAAGGAAGGTTATTTTCAATTTAAATTATATTAGTTATTATCATTTAAATCCGGTCAAAAATAAACGGAACCTTATGATGGATATTCTATTGCAACAATATAAATTATTTTTATTGTCAATTATAACTATTTATTCTTATATTTTTTTTTTTTTTAACGAGAATTGTATTCTCGCAATAGTATAATAATATTGATCATACTATTTTATTTGTTTATTTTTTTTATTTAAAATGTATTGACATTATCATAATACCTTCCACTTTAAAGCATTGTTTGTGGTCATAATATAGCAAGTTACATTAGTACACTATATATAATGCATATATTTTTTTAATAATGATATAAGTGGAAAAATATAATAAGAAAAATAAGAAAACAGAATAAAATAAAATAAAAACCATTACAAATATAATTAGATTACGATTTATATATATATATTTACATAAACAATGAGAGTTATAATTTTACAAAAACAAAACTCATAATATGTATGAGCCATGAATAGTATGATCTTATCTATAGAAATAATTTATAATTTATAAATACTATTTTTAATGTTCCTGCTTTTACAGTAAAATTATTTTTATTAAAACAAAAGGCTTTGAGATAAAATATTTAAAACGTATAGTATAGCCTATGAGCTTAAGACAAAATGATTTTTTTTTTTTGGTCTAATTTGCTTTCTTATCATATATACCCTCTAAATACTTTTTTTCATTATATTTAAGTTTACTGATAAATCATTACTTAGTATACATAACCTATGCAATAACTATTTTTTTTTTTTTTTTTTTTTTTTTAATACACTTATAATTAGCAATATAGTATAATATAATTGTATTATAATATTATTATATTTCAAATATTTTAATATATTTTTAAATTTACTTTAGTGAAGTCTTGCAGGCAATTTTTACTTAAGTAGATTCTAATTATTTATCT
Organism: Aphis gossypii; assembly: GCF_020184175.1. Taxonomy (NCBI): domain Eukaryota; kingdom Metazoa; phylum Arthropoda; class Insecta; order Hemiptera; family Aphididae; genus Aphis; species Aphis gossypii. The sequence continues at coordinate 41,496,517 of NC_065530.1, read as the reverse complement.
CTGATGTAGTTAAATTAAATATTGTTAAAAAAAATCTTTGTAGACAAAAAGTCTATAAAAAAATTTTCTTGATATAAATCTAAATACGTTATTTGAATTATGTCTTTATATATATAAATATTATATAGGTAGAAATAAATATATAATATCAATTTTAATGTGTTTTTAGATTCTATAGTGGAGTGATGAATAATATATTGATTTTATAACGATTTGTACTAAACTAAATTCTCGTATGTATGTTATACATGACACAAAACCATACTATGAAAAGTTATCTAAATATTCGTTACCTATCTAATCATTTATGATTAGGTACCTAACGGTATTTATGTTCATACTGCTAGTTATTATAATGTGATTATAGCAAATGGATTTTATATCGTCTTTAATTCTAATTTCTAACCAAAGTTGTCAACAATTTGTTATTATTTACTTAAAAGTGATCTCTAGATACATACAATTTTTACATAGGGTATTATCTATGATAAGTATAAATTTAAAATATTTGTCGTATAGTACCAATATTCAATAAAATTAATATTTAAACAAACATTAATAAATACCATCACGCCATAATTTTAGTTTCTTTTAAATGTTGAAAAGTACAACCTGTCGAATGACGTGACTTTTTTGTTGATCATTGTTAGTAAAAAAAAAATGTTTTTTCCATTTTCATTAAGTTTCTTTTACACACATTCTATGAAGTTTTTTTTTATTTTCCAATGAACTTATTTCAACTATTATTTGATTAAGTTTATTGTTTATTTTTGATATCATGCTAAAGGTTTGCATAAATGACAAATTTACTTCTAGTCTGGTTGCAATGCATTCTACGATTCCTACACAATACTTTTTGTTTTATTTTAGTATTTAAATTGTCTCTACGTTTTTTAACATGGTTTTTGTTTTAATTAATTAACCTTTCTAGATAAAAAAATAAAGTTGACTTAGTTTGAATTTTTTTTTTAAAATATTATTTTTTTCTTGAAATTATTTTATATACTTTAAAACCTTCAATAAAATTGACTTCTTATTTTACCGATTTTGTTAAATCAGATCATGTATCGTTAGAGCTAATTAAAAAGTTTCATTCTTCATATTTGTGAAACTAATAACTAATCTTACTTGTTTTACACTTAGCATATTACCACTTATTCTCGTATGTACAATTAACTTTCTGAATGCTAATTCTCTGAGAATTACATGAGAAAAATGTAAAGATTCTTACACAGTTACAGCAAAATGTTATAATATACAAATAACTAAAATATGTCATCATCTTGAACATATATAACATAAATAACATAAATAACATAATAAAAAGAGCATTTTATGTTTAAAATTAAATATCTACTAGTGGATTGCTCACAATACTATAAAAACGCAAATAATAAGAGACTACGAAAACTTTAACCACACTAATGCGACTTAATGATGATATTATAATAACAATAAACAATATTGAGTTTTTTCTAAATTATTTTTAAATTATCATATCCACGTTATATTATTAGCGATTACGTGAGAAATTAAAATAAAACTAAATAATTTTTAAACTCTCGTGAACAATCATTACCCTCTCTCCCTCGTAGTTTTACGCTGATTTGTCGAAACAAGCTAGAAAAATTGTTAAATTTTCCATCTACAGAAAATGAAAAAATGTTTTGGAAACAGACGTCATTGTCGCGGTGGTGGAAACAAAAAAAAAAGTGGGATAGATGAATTAGGTCGATAAAAGGAAACTTGGATGTTGAATTCCAAATGACCAACAACTATACTCGGTGATGAGGTAAGGTAATTATATGTTTCGGACGAGTGGGTTGGTGGCTTACATTTACGTGTGTGAAAACGCGACTGGACTAACTATCAAGATGTCTTTACGGTGGTATGGTAGAGGAACATTGGCTTGATGGTCACAAGCTAATTTGAATGTGTAGAGAATATAACAATATGTTATAATATATTATGTTTATATATATATTATATGTATAACATATCATGCGCACATTATAGTGTTGCTGCGTGTATGTTTAGACGAGAACAATAAGAGAACGACCCGGATCATGAGATGGGTATAATAATATTATTTATATAGGGTAGGTACCCCATATTATAAGTGGCGCAACGAGAGGAGAAGTGTCGAACGGAGCGGCAGGGAAATAACGATGACGATGGTGACGTCTACGATGATAATGACGACAATGATAATGACGTTAATAATAATAATAATAAAAAAAAAAGGTAGGTATATAGTATAGCACAATCGTCGGCATTCGTCTTTGGTCGAGTCCCATCGTATATATATATAATAGTGCTGTCACGAGATGATTTTTTTTTTACAGCCAATATACGCATAATGTCTATCTACACACTCAGGTAGAGATTTTATTTTTTGTACAAAAGCCGAAATATCAGTGAAAAACCCTAAGTTTTTGGCAATAAAAGTACTCTCCATAATCGTAAATCACGCGTAAACATTGCGTGCTTTATATATACCTAATAGTATAAAAATTAATGTATAGCTACTGTACACTAGTTAGTATGTATACAAAAATATTTGTCGCACCATAATGCTTAAAATATTTATACTTATAATATATACACACGGAGTGATTCGTTTAAATGGCTAAAGTATGTGTATTTATCAATTTGTTAATTTTTGTGTACTACAATTAAAATGTTGAAGTATCTATGAGGCTACGTTTTTACGAATAAATATATGGTTTTTTCTTTTTACCATAATTTAATAATTTATATTGTCAATGACTATTATATTTTTAGTTTTCAGAAGTCGTCTAGTGAACCATAACTTAAAAGGAGTTATACCCATAACTCACATTGTAATTTTACTAGACTCACAAAAATGTTGAATTCTTATACATTAAAATGTTTTTATTCAATAATCGGTAATAAATTACAGACTAACATTTTTTCGATAATATTTACTATATTATCATCTAGTTATAAGATAAAAATAGAGGTTGTCGACAAAACATTATAAAAACTCTGTCGATACACAAGACATAAAGTGATATTATAATAAACAACCGTTGAATTCACCATGTTACGACGCTATTACATAATATGCCACTACGTTTATGTGAATTTCTGTCACCCATCAGAGCGTTGATTATTTGTTTTATAGATTGTTTTTTTTAAATTAAGTTTTTAACATCTCTGGAGCTGTGGACCACGTTTCTTCCTAATAATATTATTTTATCTTAGCGGTGCCTCGTATTTTGAACTAAAACACGGTGCCCGGTCCACGTAATATTATTATATCACGGTATGGAAAGATATTATATATTATTTAATTAACGATCTACCTGGGCGGTAAATACTTCCTAGCGCCAATACAGTAACTACACATATATAAGCTCGGTTCTAAATGGTATCAAAGTTGGGGATCGGCCTCAGACCCATTGAATACAGACCCACAAACGCAACCCGAGTATCTAGTTGGAACGTGTGTGTGTATACGTCCACCGCGAGCTCGTTACGTATATAATATAGTATGTATATGTGTATACTCAGCCACTTATGCGTATATTATACTCTATTCATTATTAACAGTAATCATTGCACAAATACCGAACTCGGAGTTTTGGCGATAAATCATTTGTTCGTGGGTACAATAATAGTATATATATATATATATATATATATATATATATATATGCGTGTGTATAGTGTATGCATATTATAACTAGGTATGACTATGATTTCAGTAAAACACTATAAAAACATGAAATATGCATGCACTCGTACAATCAAAAAAAAAAAAAAGGAAATGAATATTACAAATTTAAAAATGTGTGGTTATAATTATATATTCATGGCCTGATGATAAGTATCATTATACATAATATGCATAAAATATTAAAAAAATATATAAATAAATATAAATTATAAAATAACGCAATATAATATTATTATGTTTTATCGTTATAACCTTTTTTAAGTTTTACTTTTTTTAAATGACAGCACACAATTTTTAACTACATATTCCTAAAGAGCGTGTTTTTCAAAGAATTTTAATACATTATAAAAATCAAACTTTAAACGTGTAGTTAATTAGCCATAAGTAAAGGTGAGTGAAATAGTAAAATATCAATTTTAGGGGTACAACTTTGCCATCTCATTTTTTTATCCATACTTAAAATACTTGCGACTAATTATCTTGGTACTTGTTGGAAATTAAATTTCAATAAATCATCAACTCAAATAAATAAATTGTAAATGGACCTCGTATAAGTATAATAAAACATATAAGCTAACAAACAATTTTCGAAAAAAAATGTTTAAAATTACAAGTAATGGCGTTTATGTGTACGTTTTCAAACGTTTTCTACAGTGACAATTGATGGATACAATATATATTTTTATAACCAATTTATTGAATTTTATTTTATAAATCAATGCACTTATTACCTATTTATTATTATCTAATATTTAGGATGATTTTATACGTCGCTACTCTAATATTAAAATTGTATTCATCAAAGATTGGAAAGAGCAAATATACAATGTTTGAATTATATTTAATATAATATTATGTATACATATATTATTTAATATATAACAATATTTTATCAATCAATAGACAAATATTAGTTCACTACGTCAATATAGTTTGATATTATATTTTATGAACATAATATTGTCAGTTTATAAAAATTATTAAATACTATATTATTATGAATGAACTCGAAACTTAATTATAAATATTATGCAAATGTGTGTTTATGGATGTGTGTGTGCGAGCACGCGCGATGTAAAATAACTTTGGACAATTATTCGTAGATTAATATTTATAATAATATAGTGATGCATATTGTACAAATGATGCTTTATGACTCTATAATAATGGTTTATTGCGAGCTTCCTTAAATAGTTATAATAGCTAACCATTCGCATTATATTTTATTAAATATTTGTCTACATGATAATATCATATATTAATAGGTACATAATTATAATATGCGTATTTACAGACAGTTAATGATATTGTGTTATAATCACACGTGTGGAAAATTATAGTCTACTGTTGTGTTTAACTGAGTTGACTTAATATCGCCAACAATATGACATAATGCTAAATTATATAATACAGCAAAGTTCTTATTTTTTCATTAAAAATATGTGTATTATTCACGTGAGTATTCTCGTAAGATATAATTAGTATATTACAGTATTCATATTTAGTAAAATAACTGACTATCTTTATCAAAAAATATATTATTAAATATACTTGGTAAGACTTACAGATCGCTTTTGCTCAGAATCGTGTATGGTAAATAATGATAATATGTCATTGAATTCAAATTTAATGCATCCATAATAGTGGATCACTTGAACCTAAAATAAACCAATGCGTTATAACCACTTACCTACCTTTTATCTTTTTTTTTTCTAGTAGTTCGGAAGAAGACGTATAATAATATAAATATTATTCTGAATAACTATGATGAATAATAGTTGTATTGACTTATTTTGAAATAAACTTAAAGTATAGGCTGAAATCAAATCAATATTATCCGAAAAAGTCTTAAAAATAACTCGACGAAACTATCGTCGAAATGTATTTTTTAAATCTTCTTTTTAAGAACTAAAACGGAAATCAGAGATTGATATTTCAAACATTTTGTTCAGCCTCATTTGTTTTTATATCATTTATATTCTTTTATATAGTTGAGACAAATAACTAACTATTTGTATCTAAGGTATAGATTTTTATATTATAATATATATTATCATAATCTATAAAATGTTTTTTTTTTTTTTATTTAGTAATAATGATGTTTTTATTTAAATTATATTATTAAAAAATTATATTAACATTCAACCAACGAAACATTATAAAAGGCTAACAAAGGAGTAGAGTAGTAAATAGGAATACTTAAATATTGTAATCGTTATTTTATCAAACCGTTATTAAATCTTTACTCAAATCCGAATTTTACGATAAGCACAAAAGAAACTTTTTCTGAATAACAATAAATTTCGTTAAAATAGGTGCTATAGAAAATCTTTTTGTGGAACGCAAAGAAACGTAGGGAATAATAATATAAAAGAGAGTATAGCTGAGTAGTTACGTATATATTCGTGTATTGATATTATATGACGTCGTCTTTATACCTTTACGTATTTTCTTCTACGATGAAAGGTTCCCACTTTTCTGTAACACCACCGATCAACAAAAATAACAAAAAAACCTTTGCTTTCATGACTTGAAATAGATGAATTTCAGTTGTCAAAGTTCCCTATTAAGATATTTGTGACACATATTTGAAATAGAAATATGTATGATTCGCGAAAAATATCTCTGCAAAAAGGTTTATATTATAAAATAATCATCGTACTAAGTAATCTATATTATTATAATGATGACGTGTTCACTATAATGAATATTGATTGATGTAATTTTTCTAACATACTCTTACTAGATATTTTTTAAGGATTTTAAATTAATTGGGTTGTTTTTATTCCATTCAATAGTGACCTCTGATTATTCAATAAATTTCACCACGGTATACTATAATATTGTCCGCAAGGACCATTCAGCTCAAATCTCATGATAAATTTGAGTCCTATACTGATCCGGTGTTGACGAAATTATGAATTATAGATTGTGTACATTATTTACTTGTACAGTGGTACAACTTATATTGATTAGGTAAGGGGCTTATTCCTGCATGTACGTTTGTTAACCTAACCTAACCTAACCTAGGTATACGTAATATGGATTGTTACACAACTTACATTGAAATTTCAAACATTATACTCGTACTTTGTAAGATCAAATACAAAGTATATCAGGTGTACTTAGATTTTATGAATACATCTGTAAATAACTTACGAGACAATTTTTTGAAATTTATAATACCTCTGTTTTGTTGAACCATTGTTGAAAAAAAACTTATAGACAGGCGATGGAACAAAAATAACAAAATCTATATTAATTTATGTAACAAAGTAATTAGTAATTTAATTTTAAAAAACGACACGTACTTTACTGTCCATTACTTTGAGTTTTAATATTGATTACATTTACCAAGAAAACCGAAAATAATTACCCGTGTTTTCGTTAATTGATGGGATTAATTTTTTTTAATTATCCATTTTGTATCGATTCGGTTTTATTTGAACGACATCTTGTCGAAACTTTGACATCTATATAATCTATAATAATATGTATATAAAAATATAAAAGCTTACAAAGTTTAAGGAAAAAAAATTCTTTGATATTTGCGTGTTTTTCTCGGGAAACAACATCTTATCATATATCATACAAAATAATATATTAGTTTCTTTGTTTTATAATTTAATTAATCCACTTATGAATTTCAAACGTCAACGTATCATTTATTAATTTAATCGCGCTAGACGATCACACAATGATGTTTATGTCACTGCGCTGAATAATAATGGACGCTTAGTGACGTATAGGTATGCCGCGTACCGGTGGCCTATCGCATTATCTTCTGGTTTCCAATCATTGCTCTTAGAACATGAAAACTTTTAAATGCGGCATTACCTTTCTACGGTACCCACGTTCGTAGTTAACAAAAAAAAATATATTTATTAACTAAGTAGCGATTGATTTTATAGGACTACTATTTTTGGTTTTAAATCAAAGCTTTTAACGAAGATTAAAATTAAACAAAAAACATAATTTATCGTAATATTTTATAGGGAGCAGTCACTCATAAACACGTAGTAAAGGGTACTTCAACGCTTGGATTACTTTTATATTATATTTAAATATATAATAAATATTTTTTATTTTTCGTTGAATTTCTAGCTATATGAAATGAATGGTGACATTTAAAAATGTTCAATAAAATCTCGAGTAGGTAGTTTAAAAGAACTTCGTATTACAAAATGATATAATTATTGTATTGAATTGCGTTCATTTTTTTTTTTTTTTTTTGTTACATAATCATAATTGACAATATTCAATAAATCTGTCCAAACCACAAAAAAGAACGGCATAAAATAGTTTTTTCTTATTCGATTTTATGTAAAAACCAATTATTTGGAGTTATATTTTTCTTATTGAACATAAAAATATTTTATTTTGATGTGACAAGTCGTATTGAGATTTTTGACATAATTCAAAAACGGCTATCTACCTATTATATTACTTAATTAATTTTCAGTTTTCTAATTCAACATTACACCGACTTCACAATGTTTTTAATAATTACCTATGTAAATAATTTACGATTATGGAGATTAGTCACCAATCACTTACGACTATGCATCTATTTATTTTTACGATTTTTAGGTACACACTATATTAACATATGTTACAATGTTACATCGATGTTACAGTATTGTTATTGTGTCTTGACATATTGAATACCTAATAATTTAGTTTGTTACGCGGTGCTGTGGCATCATTTTAAACACGCTGCGAATATTTAAGCCTGTATAGTATTATGTAATGGTGTCTACCGCAAGCGTATTAGGAACCCAGAAGTTCAAGTTTATGAGATTTTAATTAATTATTGTAAAACTGTTAGGTACTAAATTTATTATACCACGCGTACGCCGTATTACCGTACACGCGTTTTGACAGAGTTATCATACGTTTTAATTACATTGCACGCAGAACATATGACGTGTCTATACATTATATATCTTATACAACATTATATTTGAAATTAATTATTACGTTTAATAAAAGTATTAATATACACATATATATATATATATTTATAAATTTATCATAATATTACAAACTTATATTACAAATATACGAAAATTATCGTAACGCCCATATATACTTGCATATAACTAATATAAATAAAAATAATTTAAAACAAAAATAATACACATATGTAAATAAGTAAATAAAAAATCCTTTACTAAAATAACTTACAAATATAATTAAAGCATAATAATACATTTTATGTGTTTTCGTTATTAAAATAAAAAATAGGTACGTTAAATAATTATAATATAACCCTCTCATGTAGTGATTAAAGTACGCAATAGTAATTTTAACGAATTTTCCCTAATATCTCTTGAAGTTGTATCGCTAAAATTGTTACAAGAATATTGTGATACAAAATGTGATTTTTGAGGTGGATATCAAAATAATTACTAGAATTGTATTCCACCGATTTCAAACTCCAATCGGTGACCGAAATAGAAGAATTATTTGATTCAATTTTGACGGTGTTAAAACTTGTGGGTATCATCTACATCCCTGAATCCAAAATCAATAGACAAACAGTGGTGACACATAACTTATTCATAATAGTCCAAGAAGTTTAAAACAATCAGTTCGCAAGATCATAGTCACAATCTTTTGGTGAGTAAAGTGAGTCCTGCAGATGAAATTCATACCTAGAGGTGAATTAATCAATTATTTAACCTATACTAAGAGGTCTTATCAAGAAACTATGTTAAAATAACAAAATCGCCTTAGGAGAAAACTGAACAGTTGTTTTAGTTTGCTTTACGATAAAATCAAATTTTATAACTTGAGTCTTTCCCTTCTACGTTATGACGCAAATATGCAAGTTTAATATGCAATTATGCAACACATTATAATTAACTGTTATTTATATATGTGATGTGTTAATATTAATATAATGTGTATTGCACAACATGTAATATTTTTGATAAAGGAAAAACAAATAAATAGATTGCTGTACATTATAAATATAATTGTATGGTTATGGACAGTTCTGGATTAACCATTAAGCTCCATATAATATATATTTTTTTTAAATATAAGTTGATTAATTTTTGCAACTTGTCAAAAATTACTTGAGGTTTACAATTCGTTTTCCCCGTTTAAATCCTCTGGCAATGCTTTGTGAATTTGTGATACTTTACATTGGAAACAAATCATTTAAAAAAATCGATTTAGTAAATGAGTTCTCTTATTGTGAAGCTAGGAAACGTTCATTTATTTTATAACAATGTAATATTATATTATATATATATAAATTGTTTTGTATTACTTTTGATGTATTACACTAGAGTGACCATACGTTTCGTTTAAAACGGAATTGTCCCTTTTTTAAACACCACATCACCATGCTCCAACAAATAATTTCAAACGGGACACTTTTTGTTTCGGTTTTAGTAGATAGTCCCTCTTTAATCATTTTGTTTGTTATCTCCATATTATCATACTTGCTGACATGTGCATAAAAAAATACTTGTACAAGAGATAAAACAATATTTTTACTATTTTTTAATGAATCGTTAGTGTTATTATTAGTATTAGTTACTAAAACAAAAAATAATACCTATAACTTATAAACAACAATTTTCGTATAACGATCATGGAATGACGACAAATAGGTAGTTGTCAATAATATAAACATGAGGCATGTGATTTATTGTTATATTGCACAGTGTACTCGTAATACACATATACCTACAGGAGAACATTATCCATAAAATATTATTAAGAAAAATAAAATCACAACAATTTTCAAAGGTTTTTAAGGATTAAAAATGCTTGCCCCGTATTTGTTACAAATATGAATATTTGTTTTAATAAAGTCGAAACAAATATTATCATTTTTGTTTGTATTTTAATGTTTATACTAAAATAGTTAATGCATAATATTTAAATGATACATTTTAGAACCATTTGGATATATGTATTGGGTGGAAGGAGGTTGGTAAAGAAAGTAAGTGCCTATAGGTTCCAAATGGTGTTAATCCGGCTCTAGGTATGGATCATAATATACATAGTATTATATTATACTATAACGAATATGTATTACTGCATGATTTACTAAAAAAAAATCACGACTTTATGTATGTGAATAAATAAATCCACATAGTGTATATGTGCAGTATGTGACTATGACAAGTTTAAATTAATCATTAGTTTTTTACGTAAAAATAACGATGAATTAAAAATTAAATAATTTAACAAGCTATAGTGATATGATTGCAGTATACTGCAATACCTGCAGATACCAGCCGCCTACTTCGATGTCAAACAAGCATCAATGCACCTCAAAAAGAGTTGCCACATGTTTGTTGTAAGTAAAGCATAGAATCTTATTATAGAATCGTATGTTTTTATTCTTTTTATATTTTTGGATTTTTATTTGTAATTTATTTTACGTAGTATCTTGATAGTTTCAAGCTCAATGTCAATAATTTTATTTACATATCTACATATTTTTAAAAAAAATTATATTTATTGAATATTAAAGTTAAATTTAAAATATAAACAATAATATATCGTTTATAAAACTAATACAGACATAAAATAACATTTAATCCAGTAGAATATTTTCTAATTATAAATTCTGTCGATTACGAATCTAAAAGACATGTTATTTGTTAATTTTATCATTTTTAATTTTTAATTTTTAATAAGAAATAAACTATCTTCTTAAAAATTGTACTAAGTAACTTAGGACTAAGTATATAATAAGTTGTATTAATTTTAAATTATTTTTAAAACCTAAAAATTAATAGCTATTAAATAATTAAACGATTTAAGTGCGTTCGTATTGTTATACTATAACTTCTTTGTTTAGATTTCTGGTGCATATTTCTGTGATTTTTGCAATATATATTTCATCGCATAGATATCGTAATAATTTTTACTTTTTATTGCATACAAATTAGAGCTCTTGTTATACGAATGTATTGATTTGATGAACATTAAAATTAATAATGTAAATTAATATATTCTATTTAAAACAATACTTCAAATCATTTTACTCTAAAGCAATGGATTCTATTATTAAAAAATGCTTATCTTATATGGTTTAATAAAATGTGCACATTATTTGTGTGTATGTGTATGTGCACTGTGTATAAATACATTACGTTTATTTCTAAAGCAGAGCTGCAGCAGAGGGTAAACAAATCAATTTTCTTGATTAACTAAATGCAGATTAAAATCGTATCCTATTTCGCATTTCATTAATTAAATCAAAGAATATTTGAGTAAAAAAAAACATTGATTTTTTTTCGGTAGATTTATATTTTATTGTAACAGTGGTGTGTTTTTCGAAATAAATGACGTAGACAGCTTTCATTCCTAAAATAGTGTCCGGAAGTATATACACGAATATTCTCTTCCCTAAAGCGGAAACAATAATTGGATCGTTTGTGTGCAAGAGTAGTTTGCATACAACTCGAAAACGTTGACAGTTTTACGGGTTTAAACGACACCGAAAAGGAGAATTGAGGGGGGAGTTGTCTTCATTAAGTGGATAGCGAGTAACGAAAACTGTACAAGAATATTATACAGTGAGTATTCCAAAACGAATAAAACGAAAAAGTTTAAATAGCGGCAGGCAGTGTAATACTCAGATTTGTCTCCTTTGTAGGAGAAAACATAGACCAGATTGTTTTAGAAGGATAAGGACCAATCAATTTGTTTTAATATTACAACTATAAAAACACATATAGGTATATTATATTAATACTATATATTTTTTATTTATTATTTAATCAATTATAAATATGTTGGTAAAAAAAAAAAAAATTAAATAAAAATAATAATATAAATGTCTTAAGTTACAAAGTACAATTCTATAAACGAATTGAATATATATAGGCTATAGGTAAATATATTTTGTTTATTGAAGAAGAGAAAACGTAATATTTTTTTGTTTCTTGTATATATTATAACATAAGAATAAATATAGAAACATTTGTACAAGAAATATGAAAAAAAGCTTTGTGATTTGATCAATACATTAAACTTTTTAAATGTATCAAAAATCAACACTATATTATCAAAAATAATTTTAACGAGGTAATTTGTTCTTATATATAGGTACGACGTGTTTAAAAAATAATTATATGGAAAAACATATATTTTTTTACTAAAAACTAAATCATTTAAAAAAAAAAAAAATATTTCTGAAAAATCTGAAAAAACACGTACTGTTCTAAGAATAATATATGAATTTAAAATAAGAGTAAAAATGTCACATAATATTAAAAAAAAAAGAATCCGTGAACTTTTTAAAAATGAATTGATGTCCTTTTTGTTGTTATAAATAATAATAACACGTTCTAGATGTCTCTAAATTTAATTATAAAACCCAGAATAACAAAATCCGTCGTAATCCGATATTAATTATTCAAGAGCCGTTAACTATAGTGTCAAATTAACCGGTTCGTCATATTACATGGTATGACGTCAAGTTATTCGATGTTCTATCATCGTTTGTCTTAAATTTCTATAGCATATTTTACTGCAATAGTAAGCCATGAAAAATAGAGTCAAATTGATATGACGGTATTTTGGTAGCTTTTCAGTATATGATATCAAAGTTTATATTATCATCACTTCTTTCAAGCCACTTAAAACAGTACAAAAGTATGTCAGCTGACAACATTGTGAGATATGAGCTTGAAGAATTTTAATTAATTTATAACTTATAAAGTTTACTATAATTATGTTTTTATCAAGGCTAATTTTAATATTACTTTTTTCAACTGAAATTTCAATGATCGCAAAACGATATTTTTTCATTGCTTTATATTATACTAAAACATATTTAGAATACTAATATTTGTTTTGATAAAATACTCATATTAAACTTGTAGAGTACATTTCCATTATAGGCTACAGTTTTTAGACCAACCGTTGTGAAAATATGTCTATAGGTACAGTGACCATGCCTGAACTAATAGATTTATCTAAAATAAAAAATCTATTTCTAATGAGTAAAAATAATTTTCTTTAGTAAAATGTATTCAATAAATAAATCAAAAAAATAAGAGATAATCATACAGTTTTAAGTGATTTAGTCTTTAATATGGCATGGTAAATTGTATGTTAAATTTGATAAAATATTTCTGGGAATACACACCCAGTCATCCTTAATCCACCAATCGGCAATCACTACATAATAATTATAATTATTAAATAAATTATTTACATATATCACATATATCATATATATATTTAGTTTCTATACTTGATTCATCGTTTAATGATATTTTGATCTTATTTAATAATATTATTTTATTACTTAAAGACTAATCAAAAAATACACATTAATCAGGGACGCCATTTCAGTTTTAAAATAGGGTTGCCAAATTTTTCCACCGCTAGACCATAGTAATAACGGTAAAATGTAGAAGTCATTTCAGAATTTTACTAGTCATGAATAAAACATTTTCAAAAAGTCTACAATAATAAAAGAAGAACCATATAAACTTATGAACTTTTATTGCTTTTAAATTAATAGTAGGAATCAGTAATAATTTGTATTTTATTACCCATTATATTACTTTGAATCTTGATAACATTGTTATTATCTATAAATAAAATTCAAATATATTTTAGTTTTAGCATCATAATTAAAAAGGACTCATACCATAAATTAAAATCGAATTTTTACTTATATAAATAAAGCAATAAGTATTGAATTAGAAAAAATAATTTTAACTGTAAGCAAACAACTATTTGAAAATCAATGAATTATTTGGAGTTAGAAATTAAGAGTTTTAAAATAATAAACAAAATTGATAACGTGAGATTAAATTTTATTAATTTTCAATAATTTATATTTAAATCACAATTTTAAGAAGTGAATAAGACAGTGGTAAATTTTTTTTTTAATTTACAAGTTTTTAACGATGATTGTTATCTTACAAGTTACAACTACTGTCAAATAATGTCAACTACAATATAGATGAAAGAAAATAATATATTATTATTTCTTTATAAAATATTTTTTATTGTATACTTATTATTATATTTATTGCATTTTAATATTTAATCTATACCGGCACAACATAAAATTGAAGTAGGCCAATAGGGTACAGGAAAAAATTGTGCCACATAATAACCATATAACACATATAACCCCAAATTACGTCCCCGTCCCTGACATACAATATGGTGTAATATAATTTAAGTTTTAAGTACCATTTCGGCAAAAAAAAAACCAATACTCTGGCCTTAAATTCCTACCCTCTGATAAAATCAAACATCAATCACTACAAACCACTTTATCTAAATACTATTTATCAAAATTATAACCATTGTGTGCGTGTGAATGTGGTATAGGTCACTTTGGTAGCTGTAACATGTATTCTGCTTGAATATCATAATAAAATGATAAATATATTCATAAACAGAAACAGATTCACAGTTAAACTATTTATATGAATAAATCTTAGTAAGTTAGTTATATGATGCTTAACTTCTAATTACAGTAGTATATATTCATAAATTAATACGGCCTCGTAATTTATAAATTTGTGTTGTAATTTTACGATGTTAGAAAATATTACATTTTTTAGCATGACTCGTATACCTTTTTTTTTTGTATAGGTATTTTAAACAAACATATATTATATAAGTAGTTAATATTTATATTATAGGTATACGCATACGCAAGCATCCGTGTAAAATACTAAAATGTAATGCGACGCGGAACAATACTTTGATGGATATTAGGTGTAAGATGATCCACAAAAATAATATAGTTTGAAAAGAATAAGTATTTTAATTCAAGATTCTAAACAAGTGTTTGTAGCCCTTAGTAAAAATTACTATTAGAGCCACTTAACCACTAAATTTTCTTTAATTATTATTTCAGACAGCTAATGAATTGCATTACTACTATATATTTGAGTAATATTAAAACGCAATTCATCAAAAATAAGTCATACTGCAGAAACCATAAAATCTATAAAGTATATAAAGACAATTATTCTTTATAGATATTTTAAGTTCAAATTTGGACGAAATCATTTATGTAACAATAATAATGATGTTAATTATTTTGTTATTATTTAAAAACGTTGCTTTTATTATACGCAGTGATATTTTTGATCAATTTTAGGATATTTATTTCTTCTATTTTACGGTATTTATAGAAACATGTTATTAAACTTCGAGTTATTTAAGTTGATATACCATGGTAACATAATTTATATTACTAATTATTAATTAAACACTTATAATATAACTAATATAAATAAATTTATTTTCGGGATAAATTATCTTTTTTTTAAGCATAATATTCTACAATTCACTCAGTTTTTAAGAACTATTTTTTTTTTTTTTTTTAAATTGTGCATTCATGGATTAAATCTTTTTAGCAAATTTATTAAACAAAAATGAAAAAAAGAATTAAATGGTTAAATCGAATGTCTAAAATAGCTCAATATAAGCTAAAATATTTTAAAAATTGTATTATGTTAAGAAAAAAATAGCATAAATATTTAATAATACATAGTAAAAATGTTAAGTCAATGGTTAATCCTTTGTCTTTTTAAAATAAAAATAAAAAACAAAGACGATTTTGTTGAAACTGATGTTGCGTAAATAATCTCCTTTTCTATCAGCGCGTTTATCAACTATTAAGAAATTAAGTAAGAATTTTCTACTTTCGACCTTTCAACATTTCAAATTGATCAAACTTGCAAAAACCTTTAAAGTTAAAGATTACAGAAAAAAGTCTGCTCCAAAACGCGATGATAGGATAGCACACAGAAAAAATATAACAGCACATTTATTTCTTTTTGTTCATCCAGAAGTTAAGACGTACAATTTTTATACGTATACAAAGTATTATTATAAGTCTAAAAAATCATGGGTTTTGGATACAGGCACGTATACAGGGAGGTAGGGGGATTCAGGTATTTTTCTGATTGAACTCCGACAAATAAAAACAATATTATACAATAAAGCTTTTTTTTGTTTAAGTCTGCCACAGTTCACGAGAAAGTCAGCCTAGTATCTACAAACACTTTTTATATATCAGTTTATGTGTTATAATGTACCTATCTAAACAACTTAAAGATAATTTTTAATTTCATTAATTCAATAAAAAAATACAAAGGAATATTAAATTTCCAAATATAATATTATATATTATTTTAAATCATTTAAATAAAAATATTGTTTAATGTACTTTTCGTAATAAAGCGTCATATTACAATACTAATTATTGTCATTTAAATTATATTATTAGAAATTTATTGGGTTAAAAATATATTTTATTTATTTTCTAATTTCTTATCATATTATTCTAGCTAAGTTTTACATTAACGTGTTCATTAGACCAATTTATTCCATAATATAGGTAATAGTTTATAATAAAAATAAAGTTTAGTTCAATAATATTATGCTATGTGAGTAAAATAATAATATTATGATATTCTTATTATTTTGCAGTTTGTTATAAAAAATGTAGTTTTAATAATTAATTTATAATTAAATAAGGTTTTCACTGATAATGTGTAGACAAGTAATGGACAGATATTTTGAAAACAATATTTCTTAAGTATTTAAAAAAAAAAATTAAGTTCGACATATACACAACAAATATGAAACAGTATAATGTATTCTATTGTAATAATACATTGTGAAATGTATCTTTTTCCAATTTCTTATTGCGTACCCTCATTCTTATAAAGGTTGCTCAACTTTTGTGAGACTTGCAATATGATTTATTGGAACAAAAAAAAAAAACAACAGAATATAAAAACATCGCTAATATCCATCAGATGACTGGATACCCTTAGTACCTAACTATTAAGTTTTTACAGCCTTCGGGAACTCATAAATTGTAATTCTCAACATAATAATCTATGTTTTATAGTAAATATTAGTTACCAATTTTTTGCTTGAAATAGTTGTCATGGACTGATCATAATCGGACAGCCAAGAAATCTATTATACATGACACTTGTGAGATAATAATAAAAAGAATTAATAAATTACTTACGGATTATGAATTAATTCCTAGGTAATATTATAACACAAGATAGATAGTAGTAATTACAAGCATCTCTAGCAAAATTTCGACTACTGAATATTGGGCCTGAGGAGTCAAATCCACTAAACAAACAAATGAAAAAATAGCGTATTGAACAAAATTAACATAACAATGTATAGGCATAAAGCCAATGTTATTATTAATATCTCGGTACCAAGCCAATACTAATATTTTCAGTTATTAAAATCCATTTACAATTAATACTGTTTTATTTGAATCGTGTTGCTTATACATGAATCACACAATATTATCATATTTTATCGTTTATGTTTGATTCGTGAAATCCAATATTTTGGGGTATGAGGCCCCTTCATATGTACAACCCCTAAACGTGTGCTACTAATGTGTAAGGTGTACTTAAGATTAATGTTACTTGGTTCACGGAAACGAGAAACGAAACTGTGGGATATTTCACGTACCACCGCTGTCCACCCTGTTAACCGTTTTTTTAAATGATCGGAGGAGGAGGAGGCGACGGCGGCGGCGGCGGTAGCACATCACTATTATGGCAGAGATTGACCTGTTGGTTGTCGGTCGTCGGCGCATTAGGTGTGCTGCGGTTGGTGAAACACGACATATAATTTAAATTTAAATAACATATTTTAACACCTATTTATAATATAATAATAGTAAAATAGCATTTTGTATTCTCGCTGCGAGTGTGCAGGTGGTCGTTGTTTCATCGGGTCCGCGAATGAACGATTTCATATTCGAGTTTTTTTTTTGTTAATTGTTCGAACTGCGGCAAATTTATATTAATGTATTAAAGTAGTTATTGTTGGTCCAGAGGAAAACGTTAAGAGTGACGCATTGCCAATTGGTGGATTTTTACCGAGCCAAAACCGTCTGAAGAGGACTTCTCGTGTACATAACAATACTATAGGTAGGTAACCCACCGCTGTATTTTATCACCAGTTTTACGAGAAACGCGCTCTCTCAACCAAATGTCATATAGTATCATTGTCATCGTTGTTGTTTGGCACTGTATGCCCAAAAGTATAAAACATTCGGGATGATGAGCCATAAATCGGGCACAAGTCCCGCATTGATGAAATAAAAAACGTAAACACCGCATAACGATCGGTTGGCTATAATAGAATGAAAAAATGTGTGTCAAGAATGTGACTGCGTTAATAAAAATAATAACGCCAAGTCGCGAACGACACTATACCCACAAAGAGTACGAATTATTTTAGATCTTCGGGCCGTTTCGCGTGGAAGACTGGCAAAAGCGAAATTGCAGTATACATAATGTCAGTAATAATAATACTCGTAGTAATAAGTTGCGTTTTTAATGTCGTAATAAAATGATAAAAATTAAAACGGAAGATCCTGCAATGTTTTAGACATATTATGTCGCGACGAACGACAAACGACCTTAAAATCGCGTTTTAATCATTTGGACGTCGTCCGCCTGTGATATAAATAAAACACTAAATATCTTATTTTGTCCTAATGAGTAATGATAGCAGTTGCTGTATTCTCTAGATTGGTAATGTATAGGTATATTTTCTATAAAATATATCTCATAATTTTAGTTATGAGTTATGATTCTTTTTTTTCTCAATCATAATTGTAACATTAATTATGATAACAACGCATGTAATAAATTCGTCGGGTGAATGCCCGGGTCATAATCAATTTACATTTAATTGGTCACTGTCATCCGGTAAACACGGTGCATTTATAAGTTTAATAAAGTGACACTGGTTGTATATACTCGGATTGTACTTCATGCACTTGAACACAATGCTGATTTCAAAATCCAAAAAAGTTATTTTCCAACATCGATGTAATTTATGTTTTGCGAATTGGAAGTTGTTAATTTTATGATATTAGTGCATCTATGTATACATCATATTTTTTTCATGTGAGACAACTATGTAGTGAGAGGGTTGCTGTCGTTTCCTTCAAAATACTGTTAACATTTATTTTCAATGTATAATATGTCAATATCACACATATTTTAATATATGAAGTTCGGATAAAAAACAATTCCATTAGACGTGAAATGTGCAGATAGTGCATAATAAAGTGTGCCCATAACCTGTTATACCAGAACAATCATCAATCATTATAATTGATTAAGATCAATTTTTACAATTGTATGTATTTTTTTAATCATTAATGGTGTTTATATTTTTTTGATTTTTCCATTTTTTTAATATGTTTTTATACATATTATATCATTTCGACCTTGAAAACGATGACGTTCAGATTTACATAATATTATTTGGTTGTAACACAAACATATGCGAGTGAAAATACAACTATGAAACGCTGTAAGTTTTATCTCGTGACGAAGAGAAGGTATAATAATGTGTGACCCTGCAACGATAACTCGTGAATGTGTTGTGTGTACTATGTATAAATATTCAAAATTTCAGAACCGCCGAGAGTCGCATGAACAACTGTTCTACATCTACCATCGTCTATAATATTCGTGTACATTGTTTTATGTGAATGTGTATGTGAAAGTGTATAGAAACAGGAATGTTCGTATTCTATGGCTGTTATAAAAATATCTGAACCGGTTTTCGAACCTTTGTGAAGACATAAATAGTCAGTATTATTATGTATTGACTACATCTAACCTAACCAAAATGTAGAAATTAGAAATAAACAATAATTTATTATTTTTATATTTTTAATCATTATTTCAATGATATTATCTTAAAAAAATATAATATTATCTAAGTCGTGAAGATCCAAGTCTTAAGTTAAAACCGGTATCTGCTATAACATACATACCGTGTAATATTAATACTAGGTACCATTTATATACTACGAGCTTACATTAATTTATGTCACGTCCTTGATTGTATCCGAAAGATGAAAATTTGTTGATTCATTCTATAAAGTAGGTAATAGTCAAATAAGATTTGATAGTTTAAGTCTTATAGAGAATATTACATGTTTTTAATGGAAATAAATTACATAATTCATAATACAAGCATTAAACACACTAAAAAATAGTTTTAATTGGTTCTCATTCATTTGATTTTAAAATGTAAATTTATTTTGACGATTCAGTTAATATTTTAACATATTATATAGGTAATCTGATAATATGATTATTTGTAATCAATAATCATATTTTAATGATAAGATTATTGTTGCTTCTAATAGAAATTTTTTTGCAAAATTGACAATTTACACGGGTGGGATGATTTTTTTCTTGAAAGTTAAGATAATCAACTTTTTTTCGGTCAAACTATAATAAGTAGATTGTAGGGCATGCTAATAAAAATAATCAGTTACCAATAACACTCAGCTTTGGATTTGACGGTAATTAACTTCAAAGAACTAAAGTTCAAAAAGTAAATGGCGTTGGTTAGAAAGAATAAAAAACGAAAATAGGGTACTTTGTAAACTACTGATCATAAACTAAATTTTTTCTTTACTTTTATTTCACGTTTTCTTCCGATTTTTCAAAAAAAATACTGCAAAATGTGCTGCTTAAGCACAATTTGCGTTTTGTTTCCAATCATGATAGGTGTGCTACATGAAACGTTGAACTTCTTTTAGTTTCCAACAAAACTGTTAACTAAATAAATGTTTAAAAACACGCAATTGTTAAACCATATACTGACTATATAAACTATACTATAATAAAGCAACAGGGGTGGCCAAACATGAACGTGTTAGCGATAAACACATTGACAAATACAATTATATTAAGAGTCAAAATGTTTATAAATATATTTTATTTTATTTTATTATTTATTTTTATTTACATTTTAACAAAAAATTTAAATTAATTACAATAACAAATAAATTTTGGTTTTATAAATAAAACCTACCTTCATTTAACTATGACAAGAACCTCAAATATTAGCCAACCCACTATATTGTACCTATATTAATATCCATTGCTTCGTCATAATATATAAAATCTAATAAACATATTATATATATTTATATTTCAGAATGTCACTCATCATAGAAAAACAAAGTGAATAAAAATAATATAGGTACTTAATAATAATAATATATCTACTAAATATAGTCTTTAAGCGTACAATTTCTAGAGTCAAATTGAATAAAATATTGAATTCAGGACAATGGACTTCAAATCTGAAATTTTAAAATGTTTCTCATTTTAAACGATGACTTAATTATTATTATAACTTTGCTACTATACTACTAGCTATAGCATTCAAATAATTTATATCTTACTTATTCTAGTAGTATTCAAGCTTAAATTTTCTCTATTAAATTCTAATTAATTATTTTTTTCTCATTATTTATATTTTAGTCCCAACTGTCTATTGAGTACTTGACTAAAATATTAGATACAATAATGATAATCTATTTTTATGACGTATACTACAAAAGCCAAAAACATGTACAATGTAATCAATAAAAATTATAACTTATAAGTAAATAATTAAATAATATGTCACAAAAATATTAAAAAATAAATATATGATTAAAACCATAATAATTATGATGTAATACTTTATAAATTTCAAATACTTTAGTATTATTATTATATAGTTGCATAATATGACCAAAAATATTGTTTTTTGAAAAGGTTAAAACGGTAAAATTTTGACGATGAGGCATTGAAATATTGTTATTACGGTAATACATACGTATTATGCTCATTATATTGGTATAGTATTAATTATTTATTACTAATTATTTTTAAACTTAACGTATTATAATATAATAATATTATGAAACCTGCTAATCGTTGTCCTCCAATTGTTCACGTACTGTAGCATTTGAGGTTAAATTTTAATTCATTACACTCCCATTCATTCATTCATTTCATCAATACCGTATTTCGAAATAAGTAAAGTGTGTAATAATAATATCGACTTACTCTATATTTATATACATATACTATTCAGATAATTTTTATCTTGTTTATATAAAAAAAAACACGTATTTACGTTTACATTAGAATTCTCGTCTTATTTAATTACGAGATTACCTGTATATAAAATAGTCACTTAAACCTCATAATTGAAACACTATGTCAAGTTTTTTTTCATAGACCATGCACAGCAACCTACTTCTGTGTCCGACAGTAAGAATTATACCAGAGTAAAACTTTGTAAAAAATAATAAATTAAGAGTTTCGATTATAAACTATTTTGAGTACTTATACTTTTAACTCATAATATTATATTAGTCTGTCTAGGATTACGTAACTATTTTATGATTTTTATCTATAGTTTTATTAATTTATTATAATTATTTTCATTCAATGTTTCTTTACGGTTGTTTTGTTTGTATCCGACTACTGATTTCATTCATCGTGTATACAACTCTATAATAACCTACATAATTTTATGATTTTATATTGTTTCTTAAAAAAAAAAAAAAAAAATGATAAAAATCTAGGCATTACAATAGTTACGATTAAGTAACAAATGTTAACCATTTTAATCATGTACATTGGTTATATTATTTACCATCAGTATTATAATCGGCTAATTTAGGTTTATTGATAATAACGATTTATGAATTTGGAATATTTAGAATAATAATTATTCAAACATGTTTATTATTATTATTTTTAAGAGTTAATAATACTTTGAACCATAGAAAAGTGTTTGTATATAGTATCGTTATAATCAGAGAAAGGATTTGATTTACTGACGTTCACGTATTTATATTATACGAGTATAAAAAGCCTATGATTATTCTCATGTAGATATATAGACATACAGTTGAATACAAGTAGTATTTATAAACACTAGCTATGCTACAATACTATACATAATATATGTAAATGTTTAGTGTTCGCAGCTGTTGGAATACCTTGTTTGATGTAGAGCCACGAACGATGAACCCATCAAACACGATGCTATAATAACTATAAATGTATAAGTTTAGGGCTTGGATTTATATGTATTAAAAAAAAAAAATGAAAAAATTGAAATTTATAAAAATGTACAAAAACAAAATATTATTGAAAAAAAAAAACTAAAATAAAATTGAATTGAAATTATTATGAAATTGAACCTAATTCTTATTGATATTGATAGCAATGAGATACCATATATACATACTCAAATTTTCAACATTGAATATTCTAAAATTTGGCCGTTACACAGATTTATACCAACTAAAGAAACGTTCAACCTCAATCAGATGTAATTGGCGCAAATTGTATTCTTACAATGTCTGCAATTAGTGAGTTCATTCTGCAATAATATCTCATTTTTTCCACAACGTACATATCTAATTAATTTTATGAAATTTTAACCAGAATTTTTATTTAATACACTGTGCTTTTTTCTTTAACAGTCACTCCCGAATGGCTCCTGTACTTATCATATTATGCTCTTTAAGCTTCTTTTATGAGTCCTAAATTTTGAATTAAAATAATTTTACATGTTTTTAGTTGTTTTTCGTATTCTCCAAAAATTTTAAGTTGACAGATATATAAACTTAGGTAATCATTTTTATATCATTTTTACTGAATAGTTTAATCGCTTTTTGATAGAAATTGCTGAAGTAGAACCAATCGAATACGATCACTTTTATTTTATCCAAGTTATTGCAATAGTATATTTGACTGCACTTAGCCGTGTCCCCCACCTAGTTGTTATTGGTTAGACTTAAAATTATACAGTTGACAAAATATATGACGGTACATAAAAGTTGTGTTATATCAAGTACAGCTTATTTTATTACAAATCATTTTAAATTAATTGATCTTTTGCCTTAGTTAAATTATGTAGTCACAGTAAAAATATGTATTTACATATAAATCCGAGCTTTAACTATAATATAATTTGAACAATAGTATTATTGTGAGCAGCACTTTTTTGCTCGCTAAAAGTATGTCATATTCTTAATTTTATTTATTCTTGTCTGGGGATTGGTTTCATGAAATTATTATTTTTTTTATTTTAATTTTATTCAGTGGATACTTTCGTGAAATAATTATGACGATTTATACAAATAACTATTATTTATTATTATAATATATGACGTATTGCAAGTGGAAATTACATATACAAATGATAATATTTTTCTCAGGTTAACATTAATTCGTTCCTATAATTTAATTTTCTATTAAAATATAATATCAACAGTTTTAAATCTTTTTTACTGATATTAATTTAAAAATACTAAAAAACATGGCATCTTCTATAATTTCATTTAAAAGTAAAAATAAATACAATATAAACTTATATAAATCAAAACTATTTTAATGTGATTAGAAAATATTTTTTTATTTACACATAATATTTATATAATATATATATATACTATAGTTAGGTAATATAATGCAAGGCATAATCAGAGTCAGAAAAATCCAGATTCTAAAATAATTGTTTATATTATTTTTTTATCCGATTATGAAAATATCATTAAAAAGTCTGTTTTTAAAATTATATACAATTTAATTATTAAAAATTATTTAGTTTAAAAAGATTCATTGGTACCTAATATAAATATATATTTTTATTAATATAAAATGCAATTTATTTGTACGTAGAATTCATGTATTTTTTTTCATTGGAAAAAATCAATAAATTTCAAAATGAATATAGGTAATTGGTCAAATCCTAATTGCATTTAGAATTAGATATATGTATTCAACTCACATCTAGATAATCATTATGGTTTTATTACACCCAAATCCATCTTTAGACGTATGATATTTCTCTATTTTTGTTAATATGCCTTATGAACTTAGTTATTGTGAATACATTTTGTATGTAATATTTACTCGCGTATGACTGTATGAATAAGTTGTGTGAATTTATTTTCCAAATTCTAATTTATATAAATATCATATGGTATAAAAAAAATATATAATATATTAAGCTTGAAAACATCTTGATGGTGATATGTAGAGTACGTACATATTATATTAATATAGACTATGATATTAAGTACCTACGGAGTAGTACGCGTCCATCCGGTCGTTTGCAGAGATGTAAGTTTACGATATATACCTATATAGATGAAAATAATATAATATACTCGCAATCGTATTTCGTCGTACTACGCGTGGTATGCCTTTTATAGATGAAACTCCGCGTGAGTGCATGATAATAATAACAATAATAGTATACCGCATAACCATTTCAGATCGTTCGAAACGCCCACAATAGAAAATGCCGTGAGCTGTATTATAGAATCTGTATATTAAAAGAGATATTATAATCTTTTCTTTTTTTTCCTTCGTTCTGCTTTTGTCGCCGTCATTTCAAAGAAACTGTCATTTAGAGCGTTTTGTGTTGTTTTATATATTATTATTATAATGTATTCTTAATGGCCATCGGCTACCGAGGAGCAGACGGTGATGACGTTATTCACTGCAGCGATAGCGATGCATTTATCTTACGTAAATGTCACTGTTTTTGGCAAGAAATAAAGTGTAAAAAAAAATCGTGATATCCCATCACTCATAAAAAACACATACACACATATTTTTTGTATCGTATGTATAAAAAAAATATGCAATGATAATACATTATCTTCCGGTTCTAGCACTAAATGTTTTGCTTGCTCGTATGGAATACCGATAATTTGAATAGATCACACTTAGTACGAGTAATTTCGATATAATTTTTATAATAATTTTACATATCGTGAATTGTGATTAATGTCTAGTTCGTATAACGCTCAGATTTTCTTGCTAAAAAACAAATATTTTACGGTATTGTTTCCTGTTACTATTTATTATTATAATTTATATACCTAGGTAATAGAAGTCGTGAAATTAACAGTTCGCTCTTCTGATACATT
This sequence comes from Aphis gossypii, assembly GCF_020184175.1. Classification (NCBI taxonomy): domain Eukaryota; kingdom Metazoa; phylum Arthropoda; class Insecta; order Hemiptera; family Aphididae; genus Aphis; species Aphis gossypii. The sequence continues at coordinate 41,470,037 of NC_065530.1, read as the reverse complement.
ATCGGAATAATCGATAACAAAGTTAAGATACAATCATCATACTCTTTCCTAATAGTAGGTACACTTCTGATTTAACTGTTTTAAATCCACAACTATTTGATTCACATTTCAATTCCGTTAAAATCAAAAGATTTTAAAATATAGTATGCTAGGTAAAGTTTATTAAAAATTTAGTTTTTTGCTGTTATTTATTAAGTACTCGTGACTGATGACAGCTATGTATTATGATCATTCGAATCGGGACAACAGATTCTTGTAGAAGTGATGAAAATACATTATATTGTGATACACTACTGACAAGTTCTGTATTCTTCGAAAGTTTCTTGTATTGTTTTATTTAAATCAAAATAATGTATTCCCTTAGTGCTTAGTCTCGTTTCGTTCCTCATACCAAAATATGCTTGCCGTACTTAGTGTTAAGACTTTAGGAAGGCGCCGCCGATTATTTAAACTATAGTGACATTATTGCTTTTTTACTTATACTGTTAAAATATACAGAGTGATTCATCAAGTATGCTCTCTGCCATTTTTAATTTAATTGTGAATTTATTCAAATTCTATCTTTTTTTTTTTTAAATTTTAAGTAGATAAAATTCAAATATATTTTTTTTACTATTCAAAAAATTCTACTGTATCAATACAACTTTTTATTAATAAAAACCAATTTTATTATAAAAGCATTTGATTTTTTTCTTATTTTTGGAGCATCTACTTTTGAATTCGAATGAGCAGTTTTTGAGTTTTTACGTTATGTACAGGAATAATTTTATCTATCTAATTTATTTTTAAGAATAATTTTAGAATAAATAAAGAATAGATTTAATATTTAGTCTAATTCTTATTAATAATGATGAACTGTTTTTATTTATTTATTATGAACGAAGATCTTATAAACACGAAACATATTAGAGGTTGCTAACATTAGGGATGCTATATTACCCCTAAGCTTCACTAAATCGCTCATACACATATAGAACCTCTTCATCTCACTTTAATATAATAAATATCTTATACATATATTATATGTATTATTTTATTATAATTATCTATGACTATACTTTGTATATGCTTCCTGTAAATAAGGCCGTAACTGGAAATTAATTTCGGGAAGGGTTTTAAGCTAAAAATTTGTGTATTAATATTGTATAGATAATTTAATACATATAGCATACCTAACCATATAATATAAGTTATACCACGAATACAATTCAGGTTGTGGGGGGTTAAACCCCCCTAGATGCGGCTTTTATATAACTTTATATAACCTGACCTTTACAGGCTGTAAAGCTTAATAATTTTACTAGTGTTTTAAACTTCAAGTATACCAGGTATACTTAACGTGTTACCACCATTGCTATTTATGCGAAATGAAACCGGCTTGAACCGTATTTATTAGTTATTAATTATTATTTTATTCTTCTATAATTATAACTTAATGGTTGTATGCTAAAATGATGTACACTCAGACGTTTGCGTGTTATACTTTCATAATATTAATTTACCATGGTTAAGGTATATATCGGTCATCGAATCCGTTAAAGAGATAAATAATCATTAGAAATATTTTATAGTACGTTCGTTCTTTACAGTAAGCGCCATTACTCTAAATAATAATAATACACACTGTTGTTGTACATATTACATAATATACTATATACCTATGCTCACGTTTGTGGTATAAATAATTAAACGTTATGGAGCTAACAATGTACTGTGACTAAGACTCACGATCCTCGCATTAATGGTACTTACCTTTATACCTATAACCAGCTATCACGTAATATTTACCGGTGTATTATTAAATATTAACCACTAGGGCTGTGAATTTAATGTAGTATAATCCCATAAAAATGCAATGGAAAAATCTATACAATTTTTAAATTCTTACATTTTTAAAAATTGTTTTCTTATTAGTAAAAAGAAATGTATTTTAATAGTTATGCTCATATTAATTTTACGTAGATAAAAATAGCTCTAATAGTTCACAGATACTTAGGTTTCTACTAAGATTAACCTTACTCTAAACATTCACTACTCATAATATGTCAAAATAATTAATGGATTTAATAGCCTTATCGAATCAACTTGTGTATTTATGTTATATTAATTTGTATTTATAGTAAATACACAACTTATGTGAAATATTTTAAAAATAAGTATATTATTTATTAAATATAAAAATCATATTTTATAGAACTAGTGTAAAATAAAAAAAAATATTTGTTGTAAGTTGTTAATTTTGAGAATTTGATAAAAATAAAATGACCAATTGAACTAAAAAAAAAAAAAAATTAAAAATGCAAAATAAAAGTTTCAAAATTAAATGTATTGTTAAGAAATCTATGTTTTTTAAATAACATTAACAACGCACTTCCTTACAAATTCATATATTCTACTCTTGCAAACCTATTCAACATAATATTAAATGTAGGTGCGTCATTTTTATATACCTAGATAAATTTATTATAACTAACCACATTATTTTTTTTAAGAGGCATCTTCACTCGTGTTACCCCAAATCTTAATAATGCCTATGTATGATAGTTTAGATACTGTGATATAATATTTCGTATTGTTCTACTTTTGCGAACAATATAATAATGTCTACCACGCGTGCCATCCCGTAATAATGATAGTGTCTACGACTTTACGAGAATCTAACTACCGTATAATATTAGATATACGTGAACTCTACACATAATATACAAGTATTTAATATGCCTATGACTTCCATGAATCTTCTGTATAGTATATTATTATTATATATTCATGAAATTACTTTCATGTGAAATCAAAACTCCTTTGTAGTTGAGTATGCTCACCAACCATATATTTTGTTGCGTAAAGACTGACGACTTTGATTTTACATCGCATTTACATCGTGATTAATTTAATATACCTAGTTATCCGTCAATAAGATTTCAGCATATTTATCAAAGGTACAGTCGAAATTTTTTATGGTGTGTGCAAGTACAAAAATTATTTAGTTGTCCGTCACCATCAAAAATCTAAATATTCAACTTAAGACACAAATTATTTTTCTTAAAAATATTTTTTATTTGAGTATGTAATACTTGTTAGGTTTTATTAAACACTAAAAATATAAATTATACATAAGTATTTAATGTTATATGTTATTAAACATTCATGCTAATCGTAGATTTTTTATGATTGATTTTTAATTTGTTTTACACTAAGTAATCTTTGTTGACAATTGCACTTGTCACTAAAATGCATTCCGTATCATAAAGGATTTGTATGTCATATATTTGCCATCCAATATATATATATATATATATATATATAAGTAGGTAGTAGGTACATACCAGTGTTGGTATTAGCTTAATCGAAATTTGTTGACGAAATTTAGACGATTACTTACTACACTATCTCTACTACCTATAATACGAATTCGTATTGTACGTTAGCTTTAAGACTGTTTGGATTTATTCCAAGAATTCGGAAAAAAGGTTTCATAAATTACATTGGCAAAGGTGTGTGTATGGCTGAAAAAAAATCTGAGATATTTCAACCACGATAATAGGTATAGGTGGTTAAGAAAAATCGTTTGCTCACGATATAAATTATTATCAGTTTCTTACCCTTTGCACGTTTATACGATTGCAGTCCTATATGGTTATATGACTTTGATTTAACTCAAAAAAGTTATAGCGCAGTGGTGGGTGTCAAAATTTTTACAAGTGGATAAAAATTGACGACTTTCTATCTCTGACAGAATAAAGATGTACATGACATTTATTGGCTTAAAACAAATCCTGATGATGGGGCTTAATAATTATTTCCAATTTTGACATCCACATTTCACACCATCATAAAATATTATATTTTCAATAATTCGCTTGCATTATAATTTATGATTATATAATTAGATATACCTATTGTATAAGAATTCAGAATACATTTCATTTTATTTTTTACTTATTACTAATAACTAATAAGTAATAACTAATAGGTTAGGCTACCACCGATATCTAACAATAAACCTCTGTCCACGAAAATTATATTAGATGGCAATAAAATTATAACATAACGTTTTAATTCAACGTACTTCGACAACTCTGCAGCAAGTAAAACAATATAAAAATTTATTTCAAATCAATCAATATTATTATTTCACTGTTTTGTTAATCACACATGTATAGAAATACGTCAATGAGTCATTATACCTATAATTGTTGGTATGAATTTATGTAGTTTATGTAAAACAAACCAAATGTTTTTATTGAAGTTTCATGTTTAATTTCTTAAACTTTTTAGTACTGTATTCGTGTTTTGAGGTTTGTATAGTAATAACTAATAAGTAATAACTATAATAATATTGTAGTTGTTTTTTTTTATTGCAACCGATAACTTTTACTTCCTAGGAATTTTTATTTTTATTCGTGCTTTGTAACTTGTAATTCATTAAATTATTCACTTTAAGGTACTTATACCTACCAATAATGCTTAAATATTTATTTTCATTCCATTAAACTACTTATTCGATTGGCATAATAATGTTATCTACTAATATTGCAAATGGGTAGAGTCGCTAGAAACTATAAGTATAATATTATATTAACTATAGAAATATTGTGTATATAAATAAAATTCTAAATATCTGGCTGAGTTTTATATGTTTTATCAATAATAAGTTAGAGAGATGTCACTATAAATGTATTTTCTTCTATCATAAATCATTGTTGTTATAAATAAGTATTAACTTGAAAAATACTATAAATCGTTCGATAATAGTTTATAATCATAATTAACGTTAGCAAAATTATAAATTATTTATTAATACAAATAATTTAATAAATTTAATATTAATGCACAAATTTATAGTTAAAAATTATTTTAACAAATTTATTGTTTTTGATGCCTATAGTTACTTTAAAATACAAGTTAATTATGTTTAGTACTGGCGCAACTCATAAGTTTTTGCAATGTTGAAATGGTAAGTAAACTTTTAGGTTTGAAATTATCATGAAAGTTTTATGATTTGTCAGTAACTTTGAAATATTTGTTCTACATCATTCATTGTATATATCATAAAGTCAGTATAGTTCTTTAAAATTTTAAATATATTTATATATTAAAATAAGACAGTGCTTAATGGTAGACGTTTGGCCCAAAGTAAACCCTATTAAAATATTCTATAGTATTATTTTAGTGCTTCAAAGTAAAGCTGTAGTTCCCCGTAAAATGTTAAACATATTTTGAGAAAAAAAATAATACCTTAGTGTTTCAGGATATTTTCAATTTCTATACAATAAGAAAAATTAAAACCGTATAATATTATCTTAATTATGTATACGATATACACTTTTGCCTGCGTAAACATTTATGTATTGGCATTTAAAAATCCCGATGATGTTATACTTATTAGTTAGATAAAAATAATGTTTCTGTTTAAAAGCGTATAGGTATATAAGGTATAAACCATGCCGAATTATTGCCGACGAGTATTTTTCTTTTCATCAGACCGTTTTAAAGTCTCACAATAAAATAATTAATATTATCTATACAACATACCTACCTACATTATAATATTAATATTATCATTACCAATTATAATATATTATGATTATCACAAGTAAGCACGTGTGATCTCTGATCTTTGTTTAAGGCGTAGAAGTAGTATATTAAATTATTAATAAGTTTTCAATTACTTGGTATAATAATATTATATATATATATAATATATATATTGTTTTAATATTTCCGAGTAGGTAAATCACCGCTGAAAAACAAAAATATTACGTTATATCGTTACCAAATAATAATTGTTGAAGATAAAGTCGATTTTTCACCGTTCAATAAAAGTGAAGTACTTAGGTAAAATATTTTGTATTATATTCATAAGGTATCAATATAATATGTAGGTGAATTACAAACGTAAAGTGCAATAAAACGGTGTTTATAAAATATTATCCGATTAATAAATAAATAAAGGTGCGCTATTTATCAAAATGCATAATATTAAGATCGTTATAGATATATTCCGAAGAATTTAAAACCACCAACCTGTAAAATATACTTATTATAATATGTATATCATACAGTAGTTTTATATTATACTCGCGCATCATAATTTGTAACAATAATATTTGTATTGTCATTAAATATAGCTCTCCAGTAATGAGTGTATCGTACCAAAAAAAAATTGGAAAGCTTCATACGATATTATATCAGTAATAAATAATAATAGTACGATTTAACAACAATAATCGTCGCGTTTATTTTAATTTTAGATTCCTTATATTTACAGGTATTACAGAATAATATAGTAGCATTCAAAAAATTAAAACACCTATAAGTAGGTTTGCGTCGAATAAAAATCCATTATTTAATAATTTTCTCTAAAATGGATTAAAATACAAAAATTGTTAGTGACATTATTTTTGATTCTGAAAATAAATTAAATGTGAATTTATTTTATTTGTTTTACTATGATAATTCACGTTAATGGCTTTTTAGTATTAAAATATTTTCAAAAATTTTAAATAGCCCTAGATATTAATTATCAATTGTGAATTGTTGGTAGGTACACAAAAAATTGGTGATTTTTCAAATTTATCAGTAGTTTTTTCAGTGTTATAGAAATAACTAAGCTATAGGCTGTAAAGGAATTTGAAAAAATTTCTTTAAACGTAGTTCAGAATCCTTTTTTTTTATTATTTTTTTATTTCATTTTTATCGATATTTGCCTTTTCTCAAAAGTAACCATGAAAATAATAATCTCTACATAATTATAAATAAAATAACAATAGCTAATTGTGCTTAACATTTAATTCTACAATATATTTTCATATTTTTTTAAACATTTTTATCAATAATAAAACTAATATCAATACAATTTTAGTTGGGGAAAACTTATAAATATTCTTTAAAAACTATAAACTAATTTTAAAAAATAAAAAGAGAAATCCTTTTAATGTTAAAACATTTTAGTACCGGTTATTGTTACCTTTAAATATCATATATTGACAGGTAACAGGTATGTGATGACGTGAACCTTTGAATTTTGTTCATAACTTCTTGGTAAGAACTGCCAGAAACTCGTATACACAATACCTATATGTATAGATATTATGCTTTGTAAAGTTTACCATGTTGTTCATAACATAGTTAATTATTATTATTATTATTATTATTAGCGTAAAAGACTAAATTTATTATTTTCACGTCATGCATAGAACATTTTATCATAAAAAATAATAATTGTACGATTAGTATTTTATACGAAATAAAAGTACAAATTCCTATATTTTGTAATACATAGTAATAGTTCTATAATTGATTGTAACTTCTTAATACAAAAAAAAATTACATGGTATTATATGTGATAGATAATTTTTTATACAAAAAAAAAAAAAAACGATAATTACAAACACGTTGTTCAGAGATGAATCGACATGATAAGATTTTTTTTTTAAATATTTAAATGTTAGTTTTCTATTTATTATTAGATTTTTTCATCAGCCGAATTATTGGTATATGATTTATTGAAATAATTGCGTGAAGTTTTTTCTTGTTTTTTTACATCGTAAATTTATTTAAATCATTAATATTAAATTTAGAGCGATATATAATCCACTTTAATAAATTATACTTTATTTATAAAACATAATAATTATGCCACATTATAAACTGCGCATTAATTTTATTATTCTAAATTGGTGCTGGCATCAATCGCTTAGGCCATTTTTTTGGACTTTTTGGTGACATTCAAAAATCTAAAAACTGCTTGATCCGTATTGAAAAAAACTTAAAATTGTATTATCTTATTTTAAAATGTATAATTAAAGTTAAATTTAATGTAATTTTGGAACATTCCGGTCGTTAATGAACCGCGAGCCGTCAGTTGTTGACTACTAGCTTAAAAAATGCATTCAGATATTTTACCGTCGAAATCATAAAATTAAATTGTATTTCTATTAATAATTTTTGTAATAAAACCAATAACGAACAGTTTAAAATTACAAAATTGTTTACATTATATATATATATATATATCAATAATTGTAATTAGTTTTACCTACTTACTTAAAATTGCTCATTACAATTTATATATTGTACCTATATCATTAAATGTTGTTAAAACACAGGTATATAATAAGAAAAGTTAAATATTATTTTATTTGTTTCAAAACGACGTTCATCAATATAAATACTCAATTCAATAGTTTTTATAAAGTTATTTTTTCTGAACATTTACAGAGAATGTCTAATTGTTGATAAATTAATAAGTTTTTTGAAACATTTTTATGAAATATGCACTGACGGTGTTCTTTTAGTTCAGAATAAAATTTTGTTTATATTCATCATACATATATTATATTACTTACCTTACAAAAATAATTAAATTTAAAATAAGGAAAATATACAAACTAACGGACCATACAGACACGAATCAGCAGTTGCTTTGATCTCCACATCACGACTACTTAAGTTAATATTATTTAAATTTGAAATTATCGAAGAAAAATTATCTTTAATAAAACGATTTATTGAGTTGAGGTCATCTGATATTTGGAGTGCATGCCATGAATAGTACTTTTATCCAAAAGGTATCGTATACTAAAACAATTTTAAAATTAATATTGAATAAAATTCTTTGATTTCTCATCATTGTAATTAAAAATATGTATATTGCAAATTGTTGAAATAAAAAAATTGTCCAAACAATATTTCTGATACGTAAAGTATAAAATAATAATCTATAATAGTCATCGACTCATTCACTTTGAACTATACCTATATTTTTTTCACATCAAAAGGGTAAGTATAATGATATATATTGTTAATGTGCAAATTATTCATAAATAAAAAATCGAGATTGGTATTTTCTACGTTTTTATTTTATAATTAAAACGTTAAAAAAAATTATACTTTTTATAATTAAAATATATTTCTATAAACTATAAACCATACATGTCGATTAAAAATACTTTTTGTAAATTGTTTTTAGATTTAAGTTCAAATTTTAACAAAATTGTGAAATTATAAAAATATAACGATTTTAGATAGATTTCGAGTTATAATTAAAAAAATATATTATTGGCAGGGAATTGAAAGTTTTTTTCATACCAAAATTTAATATATTAAGATTAATTTAAAACATTTATGCTGCATGAACTTGTAAAGTATAAAAAATCATATATATTTACTTATAAATTAGATTTAATTTAATGACGGCTATAGTAAAGTAATGTTTTATAAAATAATATAATTTGTATAATGTATTATGTAATTTATGATAGCCAAAAATTAATTTAACCTTCCATAGTAATAATATAAACAAAATAAATTTCCAATATCGATATAAGTACCTATATAATAAAATATGATTAAAAATATTATATGCTGATAGACCATCTCTAGTCGGAATAATTTTCCACTCCATAATAGATAATGACTTATCATTGAATTCAAATTGTACACAACCTTCATAGTAAACTACTAAATTACAAGCTAATCCTTAACTGTATAATATATATCTACTACTATGTATAGCAGAGCTAATTTCTAGTTTCTTTTTACTTTGCAGAGGACGAGTGTAGTGGCTTAATGCATATTATGATGGGTTTACAACGTAATTTTTTTTTTTGTGTTTCTCTGACAAACACTTGTTCGGGTAGTAAAAAAAGATATCTATGTTTCACGAAGCAGTACCATTATTTTAGATTTGAAATTTAACACTCCTTGTACTTTACAGTATCAAATTTCCAGTATAGACGTCGAGAATATCAGGAAAAATTAAGAAAGATGTATAAAAATAGGAGGACCTGGTAGAGAAATGTAAGTAAGCATCATTTTATAATTGAATCTCGATTATTTTTGGGAAATACAAAGCTCTTGGACAAAAAACATGTAATTTATTAAATTAACATTATCTTTTACTTAACTGATTACCCTTTTCAGTCATTTCATGTTTAATTTTAAAATATTACCTACACATTGTTGATGGATATAAATCTTATATTTTAAGTAATGCACAATGATTTTTTTTTTAATTTAAATACGTATACATTTAATGAAATCAATAAGTAGGTAGGTTCCTACTTGTTATAGATAAAAATATAAAACAAACGGTTAACGGATGGTAACAAATTCGTTTCAACAACGTCGTGTACAATATATACACATAATATTATATGTAAGTTATGTGTACACTGTACACTCATTGCGTTTTCGTTTTTATTTTTATTTGTTTGGTATTTTTTATTCTATTTTTCTTCTTTTCTTCGGCGATAGTGCACGTGCTTCACATAAATCAGCTGTATTAGCTAAATGTGTTTAGGAGTCCCCAACTTGGTTTCGGACAATAATATATATCGCTATTTCGTACATATTATATATTTACAGGGTGTGTCACGACAACTCGACATGTTTAAATATAAATAAAAATATTACATTCGTTCGTATAGTAACAAATAAAATTAAATTTCACGCTCCATTATCGTCATAATATTTTATAATATTCATAGTTCTTATAATATTAATAAATTAGTGAAATGTTTGGACAAACATATAGATTTTTCACAATATCATGTCATATAGGTACAGATTATAGTCTTATTATAGTATTATCTATCGCAAAAAAATCAATTAGGCATACAACATTTTGTAGATTTTCATAGCAATTTTTCTACTTAAATATTTTTCACTCATAATTTAAAAAAAATACGATTTGGTCATAATTTTGATTGCGATTTAAATCAGTTAATTAAAATATTTATAATGTAATCCGTATCATCATTTCGTATGTGTTTATGCATGCATTATGCGTGTGTTTGTATGTGTTGTATTAATATGGCTATAACACTTTAAAAATTTTAAATAAAAAAAAATATTCTTAAGACAATAATATGGCAATGGCATAAGACCTTATTCTTATTTATTCATGTTACGTAATGTTATGTACAAAATACTGTACCGTATAATTTTGAAATTATAACCTAGACGTAGGTATATGAACTTATACTATTAATGTTGTATCAAAAAATACAAAGCCGTATATACGACATTTACGGCGTACGGCAATGATTGAATAAACTATAAGCGGTCAAGGTACAATCAGAATTATTCTACCATGCTAACCGAAAGTAGGATAACTCCAGTTAACATGATCTTTGAGAAGCAGAAAATAACGTTGTTAATAGTAAACCAAGTCTAAAAATAGCGTTTTTATATAAAAATTGATCAAAAATTATGAAAAAAATCTTATTTTTACGAAAAATCGAGTTATCCTGTTTTCGCTTAGCATTGCAAAATTTAATCCAGAAGATAAGTTATTCAGTGGCGTATTTATGGGAGGGCCAAGGAGGACCGGGCCGCTCCCGAAATGAAAAATGCATTTATAATTTGTTATTTTTTATATGGAATGACATTGCATTTTCTGAGATCTAGTGATTCCGAATTAATAGTAAATAAAGGGAAAAACTATTTCAATAAATTAAAACTAAAACTAGTATTACCTATTATAATTTTTCGAAGTGGAAACTCTTAAAATATGTTTTTAATAACTCATCATATTATTGTACATCGCAGATGTATATTGAAAGCTTAGAAATTGCGAATTGAAAAATAGCGAATTAAAAATATTGAAATTAAAAATAACGAGACTAAATTATAGCGAAAAATAATACATCGAATGTTTAGGAGAAAACTCTTGTTTTTGTAGTAAATAGTGAATAGTGAATAGGAAAAAAACTATAAATAATAATATAATCTTTATTAGACTGTCATTATTATTGTGACTTAAGGTAATATCCGTTATCGCTTTTATCGTGTATAGTGACATCGTATACACTATATGAGCATCAAATAGTTTTGTACAATACTAACGACAATATTAGTTATTTAAAATGTATCACTTATAACTGGTGGATCCCAAACGGTTTCCATCAAAAACGGTAACGAATAGACAGATTTCAAAACCTCTCCCATAAAAAAAATTAAATTAATGCTCAGTCAGGTTAACACACCTACATTTTTAAAGAATCAGGAGCTCATTAAAAACATCATTGACAAATTTTCATTAAATGAAAAACACGTATACATAATACAAAAGAATTTTGCATAAAAGAAATTACTCAATGTATGATTTTTTATATTTCTACATGCATTTTTTAGATTCTAAACGAAGTGATGAATGTATTGATTTTATAATGATGTGTGATTTTTTTGTGTCTGTGTACAGTATAACTAGTCGAAATAATGCTTCTATTTCAAACTTTGGGGGTGGTTTCCGATGATAAAGTGAATATCCTTGGTGCATTATAGAGGTCAAAAGTAAACATTTTCCAACAGTTTTCAAAAAAACCGAGAAAAACAAAAAAAAGTGATGAAAAAACGGAAATTTTTACGCAAAACCAGTTTTCGCCCAAATCGTTTTTTTTTATATGGTTGTAATTCAAAAACTAATCTCTGTAAATACTTGAAATTTTCACCACATGTTTATGTTACTGTTATTAATACATAGTTAAATTTTAATAATATTTTGACTTTTTTTGAACTATTTTTAAACCACAAAATTTTTCGATTTATCTGAGAATTTTTTTTTTTGAAGTGTTGATAAAAAAAATTAGGATGGCCAAAAAAACTTGAAAATCGAATACAAGTATCCTTATGAGTTGTTTTTATTGTAGTAAAAAAAAAAATCAAAAATCGTTAATCACATTTTTTTTTTTTTTATAAGCGTTTATAGTTTAAATTTTTACGAAATATGCCGAAATCATGAATATTTGCAAATTATTTTGTAGGTATAATTCATATAAGTTTTTGTATAGGTGGCTAAGAGTTTAAAATTGAATACAAGATTTTCTATAAGTTTAGGTTACAATAATTATAAAAGAACTTACATTTTTGTGTATTCAAGCCATTAAAACATAAGCCATTTTTTACCAACCACTGGAAATTATATCCAAGGCTAACAAATCATCTTCGTTCAGAATCGTTTTTCGTATACAATGATACCTATCATTGGATTCAAATTTAACACTCCTATAATATATATCTAATAGTGATCCACACGGCACCTAATGTACAGCAGAGCGGTACCCACTTACCCGCTTTTTTTATTTTTTTTTTTACGCAAAAATATAATAATATTTTAATAAAAATGTACAATAATATACCTATAATTTTTTTTATATATAAGTATATAGTTTTTATAATTTACTTAGTTTACAGCAACGCATATTTAACCACACCTCTTTTGAAGCAGTTTAAAGTCTGTATGAAAATATGAAAATGAATTTGTGTGGTAAAAAACTGGAACCGTTTGGAAATTTACCTGTTCGTAAAACGGGAGCTAAATGGCTACGTCTTTTATAACTTAACCCTATTAATGTGTTAAAATGATTTTGTGAATATTTTTATACTTATTAAAATAATATTTTTTTAGCTATGTTTTTCTCACTTTTTTCAACATTATGGCCCATAATCACAACGAGCTTGTAATTATGTAAATTTAAGTTTATATATTTCAGATATTTTCATTATTATATAATAAAATATATTACAATTTCTAAACATTATATTGATTGTTTGACCTAGTTTCAGACATAGAAATGTAATTAATGTTGTTTTAAATTGTACAAGATCAAATTGTTCACATTTATTACGTAGGTATATAGGTAATTATGTACAGCTCGTGAATCCCCCAAGTTCTAACTTGTAAAACCTTTCATTCGTGCTTCGAATTCTATTTCAAAAGAAACAAGATACGATTAAAATTAATATTTCATTCCTAAAAAGATGGAATTTCTTAACGTATAATTATTTTATACGTAAACAAAAATAATGTTGCTTCCAAAATACATTTTTCTACACTACTAAATTCATTATATTACTCAGTGTGTAATTAGCGAAGAATAATGTTGGCATTTACGTGTTTCTTAAATATTTTCTACTCGAGTAAATTTAAAGGAAATCTGATTTAAAGTACAGTATTTCTAGTTGAATTACATTTGGACAACCTATTATGTACATTTATATAATATTAATCATAATAACAGTATAATGAGTATATTCTGTTTTCAATGTTTTGTAATTTTACTCAATTTTACTAATTTTATAATATTAACATTTATCATAATAATTGTTTTATTTATAATATAATCATAAATAAAATATATAGATTTTTCTTTACTTGATTATTTTTAATGATATTTACGATACATCATACGTGCAAGTTACATTAAACATTTATACCAAATTAATAAGAATGATGCTAAATTAAATAGTTATCTTATGCTCTTTATACTAAATAATGCTGTGAACATTATTTCATTATTTAAAAATATGTCTATTTCTTACTATTTAAATTATTAAAAAATATACCATTGACTTATGTGACATACACTTTTGGGGCCTGGACCAACAATTAAAACTAAAAATAAGTGGATCTATTTTAATGTTTTATTGTGTACAAAATTAACTTAAGCCCTTTCTAGCAGTGGCACAATAATATGGTTAATTTAAATTGTATTTTTACGTTGTTTATAACGATAAAGTATGTATATTGTAAATATATAATAATATGTATATGTGTGAGTGTATTACATATAATTATTAAAATGATAGTTATGTCAAAATAGGTTGAATATTATGTATAAACATAACAAATTACGACGTATTTTACATTAATTATATTGTTGAAATAAAATACAGAGTAAAAGGTTTGTGTATGAGTTAATATCACTTTGAAGTTTAAGAACTATAATATCGAGGGTTAATGAAAAGCTTTTGTATTTGATGTTCAAGAGTTTTCTCCGTACTTATAATCAAATGCGTACAATATAGGTATACACTTCAATATGTATTTGTATATTATGACATTATATATATAACATATTGTACAATAATATACACTTTTCAAATTTCTGCTTATGACAATAGGTCTAAGGTCGTCACGTTTTGAAATATATAATATACATATAATAAATATATGCATTTGAGCGTGATTTTGTGATTGTATACAAATCGTAAAGCTCATCATATTATTTATATCAGAGAGATCAGAGATTTCCGTAAACGTCCAGTAAGTACTGAATTACGTTGTGCGTGCCGACTCGTTATAGTCTTATATTGACTTTATATTTTATTCTTTACGATACGGATTGGTACCTATTGTGGGTACATCATATTAAAAATACGAAGTGTATGCTTCATACACTTCGTATTTTTAATGTATGAATAAACAATTAATATAAGATTGAATACTAGCTCAATTGCGGTAGTCGAATAAGACAGTTCTATAGATTGTTTATTATTTTAGGACCTTCAATATCGTTGTTAGGTTACAAAAAAATAAAAAAATATTTTTTTTTTTTTAATTTTTTGAATATTACTGTTTACCGATATAGACTGAGTGGTATAATTTGTAGACATGTGCACTTTATTTTATTTTTAAATAACGTGTGCTGCTCTTTAAACTCTTAAGTTCATCAAATTGTCGATATACTTCGTACAAACAAATAATAATATGCTATTTAGTAAATATATTATACATATAATAATAACGGCACCTTGCACGAATACACGACACGCACGCACATCGATTGGGTTATTTTCAATATATTATGTCCTTACAAAATGCTTTATAATATGAAACGTCATATATCTATAAATATTATAAGCTGCAGCGACCGTGTACTTCTAAATATTTCCAGTCTGAATATCATGCATGGCAACAATTATACATACTACATACTACATACTACATAGGCATTCATTTTTTTTTTCAATCGGTGCAGGGATTGATAAGTGGTGATTTTGTAATATATGGGGATTCGTCTTCCCACTCCTTCATCGTCTGTAATAGTTTGATGAGTCGACGAGAGAAAACTACATTCATGCTTTCATTTAAAACTTAAAGAGTGGTTTCAGGTGGTAAATTAAGGTCAAAAGTAAGAAGTTTTCAGTAATTTTCAAAAACATCGAGAAAAACTACAAAAAAAGTGACGGAAAAACTTGAATTTTTACGCAAAACCAGTTTTTAACAAAATTTTTATTTTTATATTATTGTAACTCAAAAACGAATAACTGTAAATACTTGGAATTTTTACCAACTTTTTATATAAGTGTTATATAGACACACAGTTAAATTTTCAAAGTATTCTGGTTGTTTTTAGCTATTTATAAACCACTAAAAATTTCGATTTTTCAAAATATTTTTTTTTTTTTTTTTGAAATGTCAATTAAAGAATTTTGATTGGCCAAACCAACTTGAAAATTCAATATAATGTTTTTTATAAATAATTGTTGTCAAAAATGTTTTCGAAGTATGTCAAAATCGCAAAAATGTGTAAGTAAATTTTGTAGTAAAAAAAACATAAAATGTTTTGTATTTATGTCTAAGGTTAAATTTCTTCAACACTAAGTCTTAAATAAGTTTTCCTTTAAATAGCTAAAAAGAAAACTCGAAACGTCATCATGAGAAAAACTGTTATGAGCTTTTGAATTTTAAATTTTTACGAAATCGTGTAAAGATACCGATTTATACCTGAAAATGTCTCTATTTATTTAGATGAGCATTATATTTACATAATTTAGTATTTAAAATATTTCGCATAATATTTTGAATAAACTATTTATCAGTATTTGAAATATTAGTTTTTGTTTAGTTTTTTTTTATTTTAAAAATATCGGTACAATTTTTTTGGCTATACAAATTTATATTTTTTAATATTTTTTTTTATTAGCATTTGATGTTCAAATATTAATAAAATGCGTCAAAATCATGAATCTTTGCAATTTTTTTTTATAATTAAAAGTTTATAAAAAATGTTATATAGATAAGTAGCTAAGAATTGAACATTTAATATACGATTTTCCATAAGTTTGGCTTACAATTATTATTAAAGAAAATAAGAGTCCGTTAATTAAAAAATTTAAAATTATATTTAAATTTTTACGAAATCCAAAATCTGACAAATTATTTCCATTCAGAATCGTTTTTCATAACAATAATCTTATCATTGGATTCAAATTTAAGTTAATTTAACACACCCATTAAAGTAATCTACTGTATATCTGATGTCCACTCGATACCTACTGTACAGAAGAGCGTTACCCTCTTGACCATCATTTTTATATTTTATATTACCTGCGTCCAACTGGAAAAATATTTTAAATTGTATTTTACTTAACAGATGGCGCTACTATTGTATTCCTATTTTCGTACTTTACCAACAACAATATCAAGCATACAATTTTATTTTGTCTTACTATTTGACTATATTTCCAATTATATTCAATGAATCTATTTTACTTTTATTATTTTTACACGAAGAGGTCTCTGCTACTTATTTGGTACAACAAAACGTGTGTATTCTATATGTATATATAAATATATATTTTTTTTTTGATAGACAAATAGTTTTTATATCAAGAATATGTATAAAATGCACATCCATATAAGATTATTATCCAAATAGTTTCTATATTAATAATATGTTCAAAATACGCATTCATATAAGAATACTAACCAAACACGCATCATGAGTAAAAATAGAGTCAAGTATGCAAAATAAAATTTAAAATATGAACTCTTAAAGAGGTAAAAATATATGATGTTAACTTATATAATATGTATACTACTTAGCTATGTTTAACTTATACAATTAGTGATTAATGTCGTCAATATTTTAGAGGTCATAAACACTTGTATCTACAAATTCATAAATTCATGATTCAACAACTAACTTAGTTAGATTGTAATAACTAAATTTAATCGATGTATTTATTTATTAAAGGTACTTATGTAAACATTTTAATTGAGTTTATTGTATTTTTAGTAATAATATTATATGTTTATAGAAAGTGTTGCATTTTAGTTGATGATATATAATTATCAACTGTCTTACGTTATTTACGAAAGAGTTACATTTTGAGCTATACCTATAAGTTGATACAATACGGCATAAATATACGTATAAATTATATAATAATTAAACATGAATAATATAATAAATGTAATATTTTTGGGAAAAAAATATATTAATTTACTAAATTACTAAAAGTATAATATATGATTTTGACAATTGTTTCCACTCAGAATCGTTTTTCATGTACAATGATAAATTATTGAATTCAAATTTAATATGCCCATAATAGTGACTCAGTGGATAACTAATGTACAACAGATCGTTACTCATTTACACGCGCTTTTTTTTTTATTTGATGAGTGTACCAAATTTGTTTTCTTTTTGAAAAGCTACTTAACCTTTAATAGGTTGGTTTTAGGCACTTCATTTATTTAATCCGGTGCGGTGTGTGACTTAATTGATTAAACACTTAAAAACCTAAAGAATACCTACTTTATAGTTATGTGCTTAAATTAGATACATATCTATAGTAAGAGAAAATTAGTATTAATTAATCATAAATAAACCAATATATTATAATTAAGACTGTAAGTTTTAGTTAATAGAGAAATAATTGACATATACAATTTAAAAACAAAGGGAAACATTGACTTTAAATATTTTATATTTTGAATAAAAAAATAGCATATTATGTATAAAATAGATAATCGATTTAAGTATTATATATCATCCAGTGATAACTTATCACTGATAAGTAATAATCAACGAGTATGACTATCCACCATGGCGCGTCGAATAATGACGTCATAAAACTATGAAATATAAAAATGATTTTTACACGCCAAAACGTGTCAGTCTATGTTCGACAGTCAGTGTTGACAAAATCGTAACGGAAATAAATATTATTGATTAATAACTAAAGATAGCCAATGTTTACTATATTGATATCCAGTTTTAATTTTTAATTATACTAAATTATTTAACAATTATTCATTTGGAGTTATTTAAAAAATAGATTTATTTAATGACTTATGTGTACTGAACCATATAATTATACGGGAGTATATTATTGTAAACAAACTTAATAAATATTATAATAGTAAGATAATTTGTGACTTTATTTGCCCAATAAAGCAGTTTAATACATTTGGGTAAGCGAATTTAAGATTATTTTACATAATATAAATTTTATTTTCACAATATTTATTTAACTACACTATAATACTTTTGTTTTTAGAGCTTACAAATCGTAAGTTTTATTGTAACATCTATTTATTTTTAATACTAACAAAACAAAAACTTCATAATATTAATTGAAATATTTATATTACTTATGCCATGTTATTTCCAGTGTAATCAAACGTAATATTATTATTTAGTTTTTTTCAATGACAACATCGATTACTTAATGTAAAATTGGTTATTTGATTATTGATCGTTAGGTAAACTATGAAATGTTTTAATATTGTATATACATCTGTACAAAAATCTATTATTTATAATGAATTTAGAAGTCCGACGTTACTTAGTGTTTCTATCTTAACACACATTAAATATATTTATTATTTCAGAAGTGCCCGAATTTTTCTGTATTAATTGTGTTGTATATAAAATAATTATATCGTATTATACATTGCTTTATGTATCGTTTAGATTTTTTTTTATCTTAATTGACTATTGTCTATTATGGTGTGCTGATTTGCATATTATTTAGTTCAATATCAGAATAGATTACTATTAGAGTCCTAATCATTATTTAAATACCTACAGTTTGTATATTGTATTTAGCAGATTAATATACTTTAACTATACACCTACTAAATTGTTTCATGCGGGTTCACTGCTAACTGCAAAACACTTAGGAAATTACACAATATCATTGTTTTAATGCTATTATATACAGGACGATTTTCCAAATATGCTCAACACCATTTTTTCTTTTATATAATTTATTTATTCAAAGTCTGATTTTTGGAATTTTCAAGTATTTAAAAATCAATAACTGAATTATTGAAAAAAAAAGTGAGTATATTTGGTCACTCTGTATAATATGCATATAATTTTTATGTGTGCTATAAACTTATATTTTTTGAAACTTATGCAAATACGAAGCACATGTAGATAATATATTATTTGTTGTTATAAGTATAAGACCAGTGTCAATACATGTCACTATAGGTAAATATGGTAATATCAATTACGTATCAATAACGATTTTTTTGAGTGTTAGCTAATAAAATATATAACTCTTTAGACATTAATACATTATATTATAATATATAACTTTATAGCTATATTGTAGGTATAAGCTGTTTCAAAGTGATTAAAAAATATTATAGTTGCTTAAAGTAATATACCTAGTTTCAAAGTTTCAAAGAATTTTAAAATATCATTGCTATTAAATAATATTGTAAGACAATTTATTTGTACAATACCCTTTATTTCGCATTGTGGTGTTTGTTTATTTATTTTAAAATAAAATTAAGATCACGATGATGATTACTGAAAATCCATAATCTGTAAATAAAATAAAACGACATCGTAGTCCAAAAGGCAATTATGTGTTTTTCATAATTAATGTAAAAGCATTTGTTTAAGAGGATTTTAATTATTTAAAATTTACAAATTCAACAACTCCGTGAGACGACCGAGATAATTGTCGGAAAAGTATACATTTGAAAGCCTAAATCCACCAACCGTGTTCCAATCATCACAGCAGTGTTTATTACTGTTATTATTATTTTTAACTCTATGAATTTATTTCTTGATAAACTAATTATCGGAATCGAAACTTGTATGTATACACGTAGGTACGTTAATTTAATTTAATTTTGAGTCTGGATCATATAATAATATAGATTTGTGTCTTATGCATTGGTGAAAGATTAAATGATTTATATTTTCTCGAGTATTTTCTTAACCTAACCTTACCTAACTCGTCAATCCGGGTAAACAACTTGAATCAACTTCTAGCAAAATGGTTTGTTACTTGAAAATTTGTCAAATTCAAGAACAGCTGCTACAAATTATTTTGTAACTTATTATTATGATTATTATTATTATTATTTATTTATCGAATCATCATCCTTATAATATCAATATGTACAAAGTAGGTACACATATTGAAAATAAATTCGTGAGAACTTGAAATTGTTACTACTTGTATGTTTTATTATACTTGTTTATATACAATTACATTCTAAAAATATTTAGACTAATTTTAAGCTATAGGTATTTATAGTTTATACCGCAATAATAATAGTAAAACATATTATTATAATATTATTTCAATATAAATATAACTGAATAGTATGGGGTTTTATCGATTTTGCCGATATTTGTCTATGTTGATTAAAACACACTATAATCCTAAAAACAAATAAAATAAGGTTCGATGTTTACTGATTATTATCACCATTTATTGATTATTTTACACTGCCAATTAACTATAGTATTTAGATATATTTAAAAATGAAGTTGTTTATTTGTTGTTTTAGCTGAAATCTTTTACCGGCTATTTCATTCGGTATTTCTCGCATCATGATACCTGTAAGACTACAATGGGGACGACTTTTGTGCCGAGGTAATTTGCGACAGACGTGCGTTCTGTTGACCCACAAAGATCTAAGTCAACCGGCTCGACATCGCACCGAGTCTAAAGTAGTTCGTTCGCCGTTTTCGGACGTTCAGATACCGGAAAATTTAGTAGATGAGTACGTGTGGAGTGGGCTGGAAAGATGGCCGGACAAAGACGCACTGGTAAGTGAATTTCATTTTAACAATCGCGATTGATGTCACGAATGAGCCAATTAATGTTTAATATATCTATAATATATCAGAACTGTGCTGTGGCTTTGGGTTCATTAACACGAGTATGCGAACATAGTCGATAATAAAATATCAGAAAATGAGATTTTTGCACTTATAAAAATCTAACTAAAATTAATTTTTATAGACTTTTAATGTCTTTGATATTCGTATAATCGTATTTATAGTCACATATCTATTTAAATTAAGACTATTAAATATAACTATTTATTTTTTAACAAACTAAAATTTTATGATATTAAAATATGTACCTATTATAATATTATTTAAAAAAAAAAAAAATTGAGATTATTGATAAATAGCTAACCGACTTATTGCCGTTTTATTTATGTCCTTAATATTATACTGTTATATTATATCGACTTGTACACAGAATTTCGTACTTAACTTGTCATATATATATTTTTTTTTAGCTAACTACGTTTAAATATTGTACATTTACTGTCCTACAATATTTCTACGATAAAATACATAAATAAATGGTAAAGACTTCAAACATAATATTATATTTGCGAGTGAGAAATTGTTTAAACAAATATTATACATGCGTATATTAATTGATTTACACATTTTGCGAGAAATGAATTTAATTGCTTATTTATACTTTTACTATAGTTTAGGTGTTTTATAATAACTCGTTATTTTGCATAATTTATTTTCGATAATGTCAAAATATAATTTAACTATTATTGTAGTATAAGCATTTCGCTTTGATTTTTTTGATCAAAATCGTTAATTTTTTTTAACAATATTGTATGTGTATAATATGAATCTATTTTGTGAATCTATGTCGTACGGATAACTATACCAAATGATAATACTTAACTCAAAATGATCAATGAAGTTTCTTGTATACATATATAATATACGATATACACGTCAGTGCAGTGGTATGCATGAATGCACAATACACACGCGTGTACATAATTACAAACTACTTTTTATCAAACGAGGGAAATGTCCTCATTTTGCTTAAATAAAACAACTGATGTAAAATATAAGCAGGTACAATGGGTATCATTAAAATATATATTTATGTGAATATTATTTTTTTTTTTAAATACAAAACCTCTTAAATATTGCGTGTGTATTTTTTTCTTTTTTTTTTGACCTCGTTGAAAATGTTTTTATTTTTATTTTTATTTTAATGATTGTGTGTACGGTATTAATAATTATTATTTTATGTTATACCAGGCAAAGTAAACATCAAGCATTGATAATGCTGGAAGCCTAACTGTATAAAAATTAAAAATTATACTTTTGAAACGAGTCGTTGAAAATGCATTTGCTAATTTATTAAATAACCACACAAGTAGAGATGACGTACAAATATTGTTATGTGAGATGTTTATAAACATTCAAACATCATTCTGTGCGAAAGAATATCAGTACTTTGTTTTTTTAACTATATTTAAAACTGTAAATACATTTAAGATTTAACCATCCATACTTAATTCTATATACTATATTTAACGAGTTAAAAGTATATTTTTATAGCCTGGCTGAATTTATTAGAACAGATATGTAAATATTATAATAATATGGAAAAAAAATGTATTCATGGAATACGCATGGTTGATTCAGCTGATTTTTAATTTGAACCAATTTAACTAAAAATAAAATTATAAAATATTTAACAATTATCTTTTTATAAACTAAATTTAACAAAAAAGAATTAAGCATATTTAATTAATATAATTCATGGTTAATTGTTTCCGAGTTATTTCACCGCATCAGGTCATTAATTACTATTAGTAGGTACGAGTACTAATGTATTTCATCGTGACGATGAAAAAAAAAAAAAACACTGATAAGTAAAGACAAATTATGTTCCATATTTCTGTAAAAATTTAAAATCATTAACCATAATAACTCAATGTCCGTTTTTCGATTTTTCATAATGTAATAATATAATATATTTGCAAAAATCAAGTCATAAACCATAATTGTTTATATTATGTATTACAAATATTTGTATAATTATAGTTATATGGTGAAAGTATTGTTGCAAACAGTAAAGCTTTTTTTTTTTTTTTGGATGAACTATAAGTGACACTTAGATTTATTACTATATACATATGTTTCATTAAAACCATGAGTGGATATAATTTAAATGTTTTTTTTTTTGTAATTGTTGGTGCAATTATTTAAAAAACCTTGTTATTTCAGTGCATACTTTTTAAATTAAAATTGTGTATCCTAATACTAGGTTTTTCTCCGTATTTAACTGTTAGTTTTTTTTTTTTTTTATAAATAAATAACTAAAGAAGTTCGATTTATTTATTATTAAAATCATATTTATTTTACCTGAAATCATTATTAAGTATTGACATGCATTATCATAAAATCACAAATTTATAAATTATACTATATACTTATTTGTATTATTGTTGAATGAAAATCATTAAAACTTTTCCGAGTAAATTTTATATTATTATGTGAACACGTTTAGTTGTTTCGTCAATTAAATGTACCCATTTTTCTTATTAATGTCATCATGTTATTTTTGTCCCCCATATAGGTTTGCGGAATAACTAATAGGAAATTCACGTACCACGAGACGCGGCTGGCGTGCAAAAGGTTTGCGGCTAGTTTGAAGAAGAGAGGTGCAACACCTGGCCAAGTGTTCGCTGTATTGTTGCCCAACATTCCAGAGTTCGCTGTAGCCTCGCTGGGTGCCGTAGAAGCAGGTCTGGTCGTGACGACGATCAATCCAATCTACACGCCATGTGCGCAACGGTTTTTTGACCATATTATAATATTTATATACCTAAAAATAGTCCGATATAGATGACAAATAAAAATAATATTGGAATTGAGAAAAAACATCCTATACTAAAATAAATAATAAGTAAAAAAAATATCCAATACCTAAATACTTCTAGGTTAAACAAATCAATAATATAAGGATATAAGGCTAAACACCAAAATTTTAAAAACGACTTAAAACAACCTGTTTAAAAAATATAATATTACTGTTTTTATAAATTATTACAAATTAATGAAAAAAAAAAAAATAATAATAATAATAATAAATAATATATACAAAAATATATACAAAAATAAACTTATTTTTAGTATTTTTTTTTTTAAAACAGGCTATTTATTTCATTTCTTTCTTCAAATTACATTTTTCGTCCAATTCATTGTATTTTTTTTTTTTTTTTTTTGACCTAGGTATTAATGGCTTACATATTAAGTCAACAACATTTTTATCTAGATTTAATGTATGCATGCCATATGTAGGGATAGTTATCCTCTTGAAAGTTGCAAATTTCAATCATTTAAAAATCTGAAACGGTGTAACCAAAAAACTAAATTTATTTATCATTCAACATATTTTAGTATAAGTAAATCAATCTGTTATTTTTGTAACAAATTTTCAATTACTTTAGATTATAAGTATTTAAAATTGCGAGTCGTTGTTAAAAAATATTAAATTCTGAGGTATCTTAAAAGAAAAAAAATGAAAAACTAAACTCAGCAAATTTAACATGATAACTTTTTGTTTTCTGATAAAAGTATCATCCTATAAAATAAATATTAAATTAGATAACAATTTATCGAGATTTTAATCAGTTTTATATTGATGATTTCAATTTAATTACTAAGAAAACACATACTTTCAAAAGTATACAGACGATAAGTGAAATTTACTGCAGTACAATTAAATATTGATTTTACGATTATGAAATGATATAGGTAATATATTATGTGGATATAGGTGTTTCGGTTAAAGGAAATGTCCTTCAACACTATAATATTATGGATGTACAATATTCACATAAGATTAATAGTATACATTAAGAATGCATATTTTCAATAGTTTTGTTTGCTAGCTTAAACTATCATTGATATTATTGACATATTATTGATGTAATAATTATACTGGTTTTCTTGGTCAATACATAAACATGAAAACAATTGAATAGATATAGCACTGATTAAGTCGTTGTTTGTGACTTATTTAAAACGTAGCTTCTTTAGTGTGTCCATAACTAATTATTATGATTTTCGTAACGGTTAATGATTTTTTTGTTAAAAATATGAGACATACTGCGATCGTATATAATTTATAAAATATATTCATACATAAAATACCAAAAAAAAAAAAAAAAACTTTGAAGAGTAGGGAAATTGCCTATTCAAGACGCCGTGTCATTATACTTTTACTATTGAAATTCGTAGTAAAAAAGGTATCATGGGATACCGTCTTATATTTATCTCGATTTATTCGAACAAACATTATTGTTGCGCATAGCAATTTTTTTAAGTTTTCATAGATTTATTGATGCAGAATTGTAAATTTAATACAATTTAATAGGAATTATCTCATAGACTACTGTAGACAAATGGTTTTGAAAACTTTATAAAATAAAAAAAAACAGTATCCAAGTGCATGGAGTATAATAAGTAACCTATATAAGTTAACATAATGAATCCCTTATATAATATTAAAGATATTTTCTGAGAGAATGATGTCTTTCATTTTCAATTTTTCCTGTATTTTTTTTTTTTACGTTTATTCGGACATTAATTTTCATTCAACACATTTATTCTTTATTTCAGAGTTTTGAGAACCGCCTTTTCGGTTATAAAAAAATTATATTTAAATCCCTAAAATACAGGAACGATAAAATCAATAACGAAATAATTATTATAATATAAAGAAACGTCGTAAATAATATGGGGTAAAAATCGCTCTCCGGTAGGTAATCAAAAAACCATTACGCAGATACTTGCGCTTGAGTCAACCGGTGGTGGTATAACGTCATCGACAGCTGACTGGAATTCAACAATATTGAGAAACATAAGTATATAAAATCACTCGCAAATTCGATATAGGAAATATCGATTTTCGCCCACTAAAACTGTGTGAAATAATACTATGTTAATATTATATTATGTTTAAACGACAGTAATAATTATAGAAAACATAAACGTGATCAGACAAATTTTCCCAATTTTTAATTGAGAGGAAACATAATTTCTGGATTCTATATCCTCTAATAATGTGATTTATAATACACAAAGTCTTAACAATAGTATAGTCAATTATTTGGTTATATTTGAATCAATAAAATAAATTTATATTTAACATAATAAGGATATATAGTATTATACCATATGAAACATTTTCACAAAATCTGAACTAATTTTTTTTACTAACTGTAAGAGAATATTAAAATATATCGGTTAAAGTTATGTTTAAAAAAAGAAATTAAACTTACATTTTCGAGAAGTGTTCGTACTATCTATATAAATTTTCTTTTAGATTAGGATTTCTATGTATAATTTATTGAAATTTAATAACAGCAATGTCATTTCTCGCAGTTTCTATTTCATCTATTTCATGAAGTTTTAACTTGGCATTTAGCATCATGATAATAATATAATTGTGCTGGTTTTCTATAATCGACATTTTTGCAAGTTATACCTACGTGATCTTGTAACTTATTCCTGTTTTTGTTTTAGTCGAACTAGCTCACCAGTTTAAGGACTCCGGTGCACAAGGTGTGGTGACGATTCCTGAGTTGTTGCCCAAAGTTTTTGAAGCCCAACAGCTGATGAAGGGGCCCGGCGTGAAACCACTGTACATAATATCTGTCAACGGCAAAGGTTCAAGACCTGATGGCGCGTGGGACTTTAATGAAATGCTTGATCCAATGGTGGACACTTCTATTCTGAAAAAGAGCAGATCAAACAGTGACGTGGCATTCATGCCGTACTCGAGTGGTACAACTGGTCTGTCTAAAGGTGTGTCACTGTCGCACCGGAACCTCTTGGCCAACATCGAGCAGACCAGCCATCCAGATATAAAACACTTTCTTGATACGACAGGTATAATAAATTACATATTAAAATATAATAATAACTAGGGTTAGGATTTTTATGACATTATAAAATATATGCAAGCATATTGTAGCTTCAAATGTACTGATAATTTTAGTATACAATTTTCTTACTTAGGTAATTTAAATGCATGGATTTTAGTATAACAGTGTTACTACATGTCACTTATTTTTTTTTTAGCTTTTAATTTAATTATATAATAAATAATAATGCACAAATTTAATTGTAGATAAAAATAATTAAAATATTTATTTTTTTTACATACTATTTTACATACTTTCTGAATCGATTTGAACGATTAGAATTTGTTCATGTTTTTGAACAAGAACTTGCGTTAGTTGTCAGATAATAAATTTTATTAAGAGGAAAAACGTTGTTCAATATCGACATTTCGAAAATATACACAATAATCATCAACTGTCAATTCGTCTGAATGAACTAAATTTTTAAGTTTCTTTTCAATTTTTTTTGCAATTATTTTAGTTATCTTCAATACTGTTTTTTTATCCGAATTTAAAATTACTCCATTTTGTATTTAACAATTTAACCACCATTATTTGGTTCATTTTTCAATTATTCTTAAATTTTGTAAATTATTCAGATAGATTCAGATACTAATAAGTGAATTTTTAAGCGAGATATTTTGGATATTATTAATATAATTTTTAAATTAGCCTTAATAAAAATTAAGCAGGTTTTTAATTTTTATTTTTCAATTAATTTTTGTGCATTTTCGTAATAAAAGGGTCTTCGTGATTTAATTTGAAAATAACAAATTTAATTTCAGAGTAGTTCTTATAACAATAGTTAACTACCATAATAAACATGTACTCGTTTTTGCCAAAGGCAACACAACTCGACTTGTTAAATCACATTTAAGCGTTTATGATAAAGCGTTTTAATAATACTTTTCGCAATTATATAATATATATTTTAATGTCGTTTATTCCCGGAAACCTTTTTCTAATTTCATAAGCTATTTGGCTATTCAAACACGTTAGATTTTGACATTTTATATATTGTACTATTCTTTATACTTCCAGCTTTTGTCGTGTAACGTGAGAAATTTTTTTAAATGTTCAAGTCTTTTATTTTCTGAAAATAATAAAAACATGAAATAAACTGTCAAATAATTGAACAATCTTGTTAACTTCTAGTATTTTAACTATTAAACTGCAAACATACTTTCCATTTATATCAATATTTTTATCAATCAGAACCAATATTTATTGTTTTTAATGTATTTTCTGATTTGAAACATTGTATTAGTGTATCAATTTTGTGAAACGGACTTCTTTGATCCGAATAAGCCTAACCTATTTGAACCATCGCATTTGGTACATTTTTTTAAAAACTATCTGATCAAATTCTTCATTGAAGGATAATTTTTTGGTGTTGGAAATAAATACGTATTTTTATTGTAACTTTATCTTAAGTATCCTTGTGTTGGAATGCTCTCAAACATTTTTCACTAATAATAGGCATGTTATTGTAAAATATTTTTTTCATTTATAATTTATAAACTTAACATACTTTACAAAAAACTACTAAACCATCTATTGAAAATACTTCTTCTCTGAACTCTGTATTACAAATTTAGATTGACTCGTAGCATCTGAAATTTAACTTTGGTCATTTTAATGAAGATAAAATACTTTAAGAAAACTCAAACACAAAAATAATACAGAAACACAATTCTTTCGCGACACATCAAATATATTAACTAACAGTTCATGAGTTATTTTAAGTTATAGCTGGATGGCAACTACATTGTTACACAATCACGGTTCTTGATTTTAAAAAACGATCAAGTATAATCATCAATAAATGTAAATAATAATGGGTAATAATGGGAACTACGTATATCATAGTCGCATGTTCGTGTCAATACTCAATAGTGACACCTATAATCAACTAACGACAGAAAAACCTTTACGGTTACATAAATAAATACCAATAAAATATAATATATATATATATTTTTTTTATTAAAATTTAATATTTTTCACTGTTTAGTTCATGTTATGTATGTGAAATTAATTATGATGTATTTGATTTTATATCATGCCAAACGAATTTTTAAACTTGGCCTACAATATAAACGACTAATAGCAAAAATATGAAAACTCATAAACATCCTAACTCTAAATAAATAATAATATATTACATAAACATCAACTAGTTTTAAAAAAATACACACATTATAATTATATTTATTATTTAGTAATCGTTGTGACCCTTAGTTAAACAAAATTATCACATCGGTTTATACTTGCGTACTTGGTTTTAGCCAACTAGATATTTCTGACTGAAGTTTTTTGCGTGAATTTTTCGTTGTTTTACAATTATTATAACATGTGTATTTAATATAAATATTTTAATATGATATACCTATTTATTATTAATTAAATAAGTGTAATACTACATTTATATTGATTTAACTTGAATCCAACCTTGTGTTAATTTTGGACCATGATTAACTTTTAGAATAAAAAAACAATCAAAAATAATCCGACTTCAAATATCTTACAGTTTATGCGTATTGCACTATCAATTAAATCGGTAACTTAACACTTAAAAATATTATATTAATACGAAATATTAATTGCTTGGGTGTTTTTAGCTATAAAACATTGATTACAATTTACTATAATATGTATTCATAGTATAATATGTATTAATGCCATTGGAATACTTACACATACGAAATCTCGATTTGTTTTTGCATAATGATATATATTATGTATATACATAATATGAAAAAATGATAATTATATCATCATGTCAAACACAAGTTCACTCGGATTTTCGGTCGCCGGTTATAAAATTATTTAAATATAGGTCATTGTTAAAATTATAATGTATTGCATTTTATTATCATAAAATTAAACAAACATATACAAATATTACAAAATATAGAGTATCCGTAAACAAGTTATTATATATGTTGTGAATGGTTCCAGTTATTGCAGTGCTGTGTACATAATATTTTGATAACGATATACAATTAATTTTAAAAAGTTATAAATATTATATGATTCTATAAATCGAGTTTGTCAGAAAATTTCGGTACACAACTATAATAAATTCAAAAATGTATGTAGTGATAATCTATTTCGGTAATAGTAAAACATTATCATTACCTTCAATGTTTTTTTTTTTTTTGTTCACCTTCAAATATTTAAATTAGAAACGTAAAAACTTCGTTGGTGTCATGATATATTTTTATACGCTATTATTATTGTGATATTAACAGTGCTCAATTATTTTAAACAGTATAACAGACTTTTAGAAAATAAGTAAAGTAGAAAGTAGATGTAAATAATTATTGTATAGTTTTTATTTAATATCTATTGACTTTACCTACATACAAAGTTGTGTTTATTGTAACTTGAATGATTTTTTTAGTAGTAAACCACTTAGACCTATAGAAATACAATGTTATTTAATTTAATATAACTTTTTTTTCACTAATTATTAGAAAATTATATATATATATATATATACACATCATATTTAATAAATATATTTATATACAGATCGGATGGACGAAGTCGAACCAATCTGTGTTTTATTAAATATGAACAAAAATACTATTATTATCGATCGCTATGCCATGTAGTTGTATTATTGTGTCGCTAAACCATACATAATTTTAGTGTTAGTTTATTCACTCACTTGTATGAATAGAAATTGTCCATAAAACACAAAAATCTATAAACTTTAGACATCTACGCCCAAAACGAAAATAAATACTATAACGAAATAAAATGATTTATCAAGTCCAACAAAAATATCAACCTTTTATTATTTTGAAGACTTGGTTGTAAACTCATCACAGGTATGAAATTCCATTGTTTCAAACAATACAAAATGGAATGAACTGAAAAAAACTGACAAACTAAGAGGGATTAAGGAGGTTAGCAATTTTCTTTCAACATTCCCTATGGTTTGGATTTTAAAAAATGTATATTATTATTTATAAGTCTTCTTGTATTTTCAGTTTTCACATAGTATAGTTTTTCTGAATAAATCTATTTCATCAATAAACGTGTACTACTTGGTACACCATTTTCGTAGTATCATATACCTAAATAAAAAAGCTGTTAGTTTATTGTGGTCAAAAATCAAAATCAATTTAAAAAATGATATTTTTGAACATGAACAATAGATTGTGTGGAAATAGATAGTTATATTGTATAACTGCAGAAACGATTTCAACAACAGTGTTTGAATACTATGTTATATCCAATCCATACACCTATTGCACCTATAATTATAATATGTGTTACATTAAATAATAATATTATGAGGTATGAATAATAATGAAAAAACTATATCCCATTCGTATTTTGATGTATTATATTATTTTTCAGTTCACCGATTAAACAGTAGAAATCCCTAGTGTCAATAATGATGATTAATAAGAATAATAATGAAAAACATCCAACTGAAGTAATAATTTTTTTTTTCGTAGAAAATTATCAAGATGTGTTGCCGTCTATTTTACCCTTTTACCATATTTATGGTTTGACAATGCTTCTTTTGAGGGGGCTAAGCTCTGGATGTAAATTGGTGACATTGCCCAAACTTGAGTCGGAATCATTTTTGAACATACTTAAAAACCATAAGGTATAATGGATGTTGTATTTTATACGCGAAAGTAACGTTTTTTATTTGCTTTTTTTGTATTCTATTTTAGGCGACTTTATTGTACGTAGTACCACCAATAGTGCTGTTGTTGGGTCAAAATAAAAACATTACACCTGAACACTTTCAAAGTGTGAGAATTATTTGTAATGGTGCTGGTCCTGTGAAAGAAGCAGACGCTGAAAAAGTACTTGCCAGGACCAACAATAAAAATGTACGTTTTTGTCAAGGTGTGTAGAACTTTTTTTTTAATTTAATTTAGTTATTAGTACTTGTTGAATACGAAAAAATAAAAAATGATATCAAAATAACAATATATTATTAACTTCAAACCAAAACTAACGAAATGCAAAATATATATATTTTTTACAAAGAGATAGTTTGAAATTTTGAATTTTGACCGTGGATCATACATATGACTTAACAAAACTTGATCGCATTTACCTTCCTATAATACAAGCTTTCATTTTCAGTGACAGATATATTCATATATCTTATTATTTTATTCTATTATTTACGATTATTTTTATTTTGTTATGTATTAGTAAAAGGTTTGTAACAGTTTTTATTTTAATTATTTATAATTTTTTCCACGAATTTCTTTATAATGTAGTACACAAACTATTAAAAAATATATCAACATAATTCAATTAGCTATTATTGTACAATTATTAATCATCGTTGTCTCAAATATTGTCTAAATCGAATTTTGAATCGTAAAATGCTGAAGTTCTTATGTATATATTATATATATAATATATATATGTTATATTTTATGTGTATATTATATACTATATAGAATAAATTTAAATCTATTAAAAAATAAAAATATTCACTCGGAAATTTTTTTATGAACATGGCAGCGTATGGCATGACAGAATCATCACCAGCCGTGTTTGTATCCAGGAATTCTTCATTGTTCGATTATTTGACTGTTGGTCCTCCCGTATCTAACACTCTAGCTAGAGTCGTCGATCCCACAGACAACTCAGTTGAATACGGTCCCGGTGAAACTGGAGAAATTCAGGTCAAAGGGCCACAGGTGAGCAATAACAATAAACATACTATTATAAACAATGGAAACAAATGGTTATTAATCTGACAAATATTAATATTATTTATAACTATGAACAAATTATATTGTGTATAGGTGATGATCGGCTACCACAACAACCCCAAAGCCACGGCTAACACTATAAGTCCGGAAGGATGGCTGAGTACTGGGGACATTGGTTACTATAACGATAAAGATGAATTCTTCATAGTTGATCGTATTAAGGAGCTGATCAAAGTCCAAGGCTATCAGGTTAATTTTTTGTAGTTTCTATTCAATTCATGGAAAGTGAGCGAATTAAAACGTGAATTTTCTCAATAATTCAAAATAATGAACTAACCAAACAGACTAAATCGAAATAAACAATAACGTGACTTATACTCTTAAACTCTACATCAATATTTTATCAAATTGTATACATAACTTAAATTTAAAAATAATAACTAACTGATTTGTTATTATAATTATAACTACTTTAGTTAAATGAATTTAAAAGCTTAAATTAGTGTTTTGTTGTAATATTATAATTATTTTTAAACATAATATGTTATTAAAAAACAAAAATGCAATACTCGTGAATAAATTAAAATTAACTTATAATAAACCTTTTATTAAAGCTGATGAAAGCGGGTCGATTTTTGATCGTTTTTTCGTAAATTTTAGACCAATAAGCGAAAAAAAAATTATCTAGTAACAAAAGTCCAATTTTAATTTGAAAACATATTTGAATTCCTTATTCTCTTTTCTAGGTTTTGTAGCAAATGCATTTTCGATTTTTTTTTTTTTAGTAACACTAAATTAAGGTGAATTTTGAAAAAAAAAATATATTTAAGTATGATTTATTTGTTACTATAGTAATTAAACAATACAAAAAATCAAAAATCCATTTCCTACAAAACCTAGTAAAGAGACTAAGGAGTTCAAATATAAAATATAATATAATATAATAAAATTTTATTAAAATCAGACTTTAGGTACTGGGTGAATTGTTCTTTCGTTTTTTGGAATTTTTATGTAAACATTTTTTTATCGCAAAATTATGTGATATGTGGCTGCGCGTATGTACGTTACTGATTTCCAAGAATCTTAGCCCGCAGTCTATCCTTAATTACCTATAGCGTTCGAGGAACTCACGCACACTAATGATCAGTCACAACACACACAGTTACGCTTAACTCACGAATATTGCCTAAATATGACCCCTTAAAAATAGTTCGCTTTCAACAGCCTTAACTCGTTCAGCATTGCAATAATAAATTGTTATGTTATAATATTAGAAAAAAAAAATCCAAAAACAAATACCAGACTTAATTTTACCGTGTAAACAAATTATGTTGAATTCATTGAAAGTGAAATGCTACATTTTATTCATTTGGATACAATTGTAATATACCTACAACAATTTTTTTCTAATAATAGACATTTCATGGTTTAGGTTCCACCGGCTGAGCTGGAAGGAGTGCTGAGGACTCACCCGGCCGTGCTGGACGCAGCTGTCATCGGCGTGCCGGACGATCGAACAGGCGAGGCACCGTTGGCGTACATTGTGCTAGACCAGGACAAACCGGCCGCCAGCGAGGCAGACATAAAGGCGTTCGTAGCGGAACGAGTGGCACCGTACAAACAGATCTCAGCTGGTGTGCGGTTCGTTGAATCTTTGCCAAAAAGCGCAGCTGGCAAAATATTGAGGAGGTTACTTAAGGACGAGTACGAAAAGACCAAAGGCACCAAGTGATCACCGGAAGTCACGAGAATGTCACGATTTCAGCGATTAATAACAATATACATAATATATTATTGTCATAAGTATTTGAGTGCAAAAATTAGGTTAAAAAATATGAAAAAATACTCGTCGTTTTACTTAACTATCACGTCGTATATATTAATGGTAACGAATTGCTCATACGAATTTATTATTACTGTATTATTGATTTCTGATTTATAAGACAACAAGTGATATTTATTATTGTTTTTATTTATTTTATCGATTGTTAAAACATAATTATTTATCGTCACATCATATTATTATGACAATTGCCATATAAATATTATATTATATTATTTTAAAATAACAATAACTATTGTCAATTCAATAAATTTTGTTATAAGAAACAGCTGTATGAAAAACGGAAGTATCACAAAGCGTTGAATTTAATCCGTTTTGAACTGAATTACCTACTTGATAAGTATAACAGAAGGTATTACATTATTATCATGAAAAGGATTCAAAATAGACTGTTTTTCTAATGAATGGCATATTTTTATTCCATCTGATAAGGTGATAAGGTGTTTGGATACACATTGTCTTATCTTCGTTATACCCCACTAAAAATTACATTAAATAAACTTGACTTACACTCATCAAAGTATTTAACTATTTATGATGTGTAAATATTGCGAATAGTGAATTTACTATAAACAGATGAATACATTTGTTGTTTGTGAATTCCAAATTAAACATACTATGGCATTCAAATCTGTGTATGAAAAAAAAAAATTATCATCGGATCGATGTATTGTATTATAGGCTATAGTGAAAATAAATATCGATTTAGTCTATAATACGTATAGTACCTATATTATAATATCGTATAATATTTACCCTTTGTATTACATACACAGAATTTATTAGAAACTATACATTTCGAATCTTCTTAGTAAAATAATATGCTAGAAACAATAATATTATTATGTAACTATTGGCCCAAACCGCAGTGTAGCTAAATTGTCTATTAGTACGCCGTGTTATCGGCAGGCAGAGAAGAGCGTTAATCAAAATTAATAAAATTTTATTTAGATGACTATTCATACAACTTTTGTTCAAATTTTTTTACAATTATTTAATTAAAGTAAAAACATAATTATTTTTAATTTTAAATAATTAAATATTAAAAACAATAGTTAGCTTTGTATTTTAAGTCATATGATTATAAATTGATTTCACTCCAAATAGATGTAAAAACATTATGAACAAAGTATATTTAATACTATAGTAGACATGTATATTATAAATTATAAAATTTTTATAGTAAATACTGAAATAATAAATAATAGTAGTATTGAATAATAATGATATAATGATCTTAGTATTTTACTAAATTAAATATAAAATGAAAGACGTTTTGTATGAGTATAATAATATGTAATCCAAATCATTACAATATTTTAGTGAATAACGAGGATTTAAAATATTATTTTTATTTTTTTTAAATTATCATTATTTTCTAAAAATTAAATAACCGTAAAAAAACATACAAACATAAACATTGCTCTATTTTTAATAAAAATTCTACTGGAAAACCAAATTAATTTTTTTATGATTATTTCACATTCAAATGTTTAAGACGTAAGAAATATACTTGTAAAATAGTAATTTCTCCTTAAACAATTTTTGAAAAACAAAAATAAATCTATTAATATATACTTGAAATTTTTACCAATTATTTCTATTATTATTTTTATTGTATGATAATGTTTTCAAAATGTTTCAACTATTTTTGAGTTATTTATAGGCATGGGAAATTTTCAATTTTAATAAAAAAATTTTGAAAGTTTAATACAAGATATTACAAAAGTTATTCATATATTTGTTTAAAAATATATTAAAAAAAAAAAACAGTCATAATTTTTTATATACATTTGAAGTTAGAATTTTGATGTATTTCGTCATAATCATAAAAAATTGCAAGCTATTTTATGGTTAAAAGTTCATCAAAACTTTTCTTTTTGTATCTATGTTTTTAAAATATTACATAAGATTCTAAATAAATACATCATACTGAAATCATAAAACCTAAAAATTGTTTAGACAATTATTATTTATAGACATTTTAAGTTTCAATTGGACGAAATTACTTATTTAAACGATAAATAGCGATATGGTGTGTTAATTATTTTATCATAATTTGAAAACACTCATGGAAACTTAGGGTCTGAACAGACGACAGGTTTTTGGCGGACGGCAAAAATCGGACGGTCTTTATTTACATTGAGTTAGATTAGAGTAAACAGACGTTGACGGTTTTCGCCGAACGGTCAGTTCACCGCAGAACTCACCAGTCCGGCTAAATTACCACGCTAGATGGTATCCGGCAGTCGGACGGCAAAACACCGGAAGATAATTATTACGCGTTATAGTAAAATATATATAAAATGATATGAGTAAACACACGTCCGGCGATCTCCGTCCGGTGACCCGAAATTTAACATACAAAATTGCCGGATAGCCCGTCCGGCAAACCCATGTGAGATTCAAACGTCCGGCTTTTGCCTGTCGTCTGTTCAGACCCTTAAACTATTATGTAATTTATATTATAATATATATAAATTATTTTGCTATAGGTATGCAATAATATTTTTGATTTATTTTAAAATATTATATTTCATTTATAGGTATATAAAATCTATTATTAGATATTAAGCTTTATGTTATATAATTTGATATAGTATGGTATAAATAAATATTATTAATTATTATAACAATAAAATAAATGACTTAAATATATATATATATACAATATAACAACAAAAAACCATAACATTTGGTGATATAGGTTAATGGACCGTTTTCGCTCAGAATCGTTTTTCGTATACAATGATATAATCATTAATTAATGAAAAATCTAACACACCTAAAATAGTGACCCACAACTTGATTCCTAATCTACGGCAGAGCAGTACCCACTTTCTTACCTTTTTAGTATTATTTTTGTATATCTACTCATAATTCAGAAACCTAATTAAATAATAACAATATTATAATATACCTTTTTTAATATAATACGTCATGATGTAGTCATATAATACAAACGCTGGTCATATGAAATATTCACAGACGCGTATTGATCGACTTGCGCCAAACGCATGACGATTTCTACCGAAACCGCATTGAAATAGTAAAATGTTTCTAACAAAAAGTTTACCTTAAGGTCAGCAGACTGCACGGTTAAAGGTATTATGTCGTGCGTAGTCGTAGAAAATCGTAAACAATAAGTTTTACGTTTGCGTGTCGGTGTAAGACCCGAATTAATGCAAGAATGAGTAGTAGTTGAACGATGAAAAAATAACACTGAAAATACTTAAGAAAAATAATATTAACAACAACAGCAACAATAATGTTCCGTGCGTGAAGTCGCTAACACGAAATAATTGCCATTAAACAACACGAATTTTTATGTGCGCTTTACTACGTCGTATTTATAATACGATAGTTTGTTTTGGCTGTTTTGGGACTCGGTGGCAGTTCTGTCCGATCAATCTTTTGTACGTGGCGTGATCTATATTATATTTTATAATATTTATTATAAATGTAAAATATACGTAAATTTTATGAATTTTGATATTTTCAGAAACCTAAGACATAAAATATAATACAATAATAACGTCTTCAAGAGCAAATTTCACCTTCTTCTCTTTTCCTACTTTTTTATTTGTGTAATGATAATATTATTTATTTTATTTATTTACTGAACAGTTGTATATCTTTTCATTACAGTATTATTTTGTATAGCTTAGAAAACAGAAAATGTTCAGTATCAACTTATATTTCACATTTTAAAGTCCACTTATTTATTTAGCGGTTTGTTTATACATTTATTGACATGGTGTATATTAATTTCTATTAAGCGCTCAATGCTGTATTTCGGAAAACCATGAAATCCGTTTTTAAATTGTAATATGTAATTAAGTGAATCATAATTTTAGAATGTATTTGGTAACATAATACTAATAATAATAATATTATTATATTAGTTTGATACTATTATAATCAATCACCATCTTCGCGGAATTAAAAATGTTAGAATTTACTTAAATATTATTCATACTAAAATAAATTATTGATAGCCTTAACGATTATCAATGTTTAGATTCAAAATATATATTTACTCCAAATATAAAACGTATAAAATAATATAACGCAATTGTACCTCATTGTTACCGTAAGAAACTTTAAGACTCGTTAACGATAATTAACTCCTCTGGATTATTATTGGGGACATGATAATGCGTATAGGTGTAGTCCGCCCAAAAACAAACTCGCATGTATCGAAGTCAAAGTATCCACCGCTACCGACTAATCGCCAAGACCCTACAGTAGATTAGGTAATACTATATTATTGTTCTTAATGAATTCTATTAAAATTGTATAATCGAATAGTACGAAATTCTTTAATTTGTACGTTGAAACGGCGGTCGTCACTTAAGAATTTAGTATGTTACTGTCTCATTAATGCAACAACCAAATAGTCCGTAAGTGCTTATGGTTCCACACAGTAATGGGCACAATCGGGATGTTTCGATTATTGAAATAAAATAGATGATAATATTATAATTGAATAATATCTCGTTTGTTTTGAAAATAAGGAATTTTTGATCTCAAAATGTATATAATTGAAATCGAATAAAAATTATTTTGAATGATATCCATGAAATGAGAGAAAACTGCTTTTAACTATCATAAATCATAATCGAATTATTATTAAATTGTTGTTGACTTCGAGTCTTCGTATTTCCGACTCGTCAACAACGGAGTAATTTGAATATCTTTTAAATTCAGTTTTTATTTTATTAATATTATTAGTACTCTATCTATATATATATATATATATACATATATATCTATGTAGGTATATTTATAAAAGTATTTTATTAACAATTAAAATGTTTGAATAAATTTATAACGCATCGAATGTTTTCTATTATTCAGTAGACATAATAAGTATAATAGCTAAAAGTTTACTATAGTAAAAAATAATCTGTATTTCTTACCAATTGAATAGAATTATTTAAAAATTTGGTTTCAAGCGATTGTCATGATAACTAATTTGATAATTCCCATCACTAGATATTATTCGATTTTTCTTTCAGAACATTTCGATTATTTTGATTGAGTGATAATGGCAATATCTTGATTATTAATATTTCAATTGAAAATGATTATTTCGAGTGATATCCTACCCTTCACTAGTCCCCCTTCCGTAGAATATTTTTGGGACATTAATCTTCAAATATTTTGCTCTGAGCAAGTGAAATAACACTACGATAAATAGTTTTAAGTCTTGCTGTTTGCTCAGTTCACTACAGAGAACACGGTTTATCATTAACACATTAGGTAGGTCTAGTAGTCGAAAGTCGAGGAGTTGAAACTCACTTCGAAAGTCCCTCTGTATCTATCATGTAGCGGGTAATCACAAGAACAATGCAACAACGAATAATGATATAATAGTATTATAAATGATTGTTTTTAATTGGTAAAATGAAAAGAAAAATTGATAGTTATAAAACATTTTTCAAGTTAGATACACAATTTTTGTACTCCATAGTTAAAACTGATATACCACACGAAAGTGGAATAAAATAAACGATTATCCGATTTAAATTTTTGAAAATATGGTCTGAACTAATAAAAAATACCGATTGCTTGAGACATCTCTTAAAAATGTTGTGATAGTGATACGTACAAGCTGTGGGTATCAGATTTCCCCGAAACGCGAGTAGGCTGTTGAGTACATACCTACTCGTTCGAATTATCGATACAGTTATTCACAAAGCGTGATGAGGAAGATAGCAATAACAACAATGTAATATAATATGTATATCGACGGCTGCTGTGGTCTCTTCTGGGATTTCGTGAATGTTATATTACGGGCTTTATTGAATACAGTTACGTAAGTATGAAATGTTTAAACATTGCAGAGTTGCGTCACCGTGGTATATTATTGAGTGCGTGACTTAAGTCTCCTAAGGCATTTTCGCAGAACGTCAACCGACCGTGGGGTCTTGTAATTGAAAGAAAACTCAATGCAAAAAATTACCCGTCATTGTATTAAATATAATATATATTATAATGAACAATACACTAGTTGTGAGGAGGAAGTGGACGGTGGTAGATCCAGATCTATTATACGTAGTTAATAAAATAACAATATTTAAATTATTATTCTTTGAATTTTTTTTTTTTAGATGTTTTTTATTATACATCTAATTACAATGCAGAATACAAGGATGCAGGTTGATTAAATCATTTCGTAGTTATACATAAATAGAACTCTCCAGGATATTTGCTATGTTGGGATGAGAAGG
The DNA here is from genome assembly GCF_020184175.1 of Aphis gossypii. Taxonomy (NCBI): domain Eukaryota; kingdom Metazoa; phylum Arthropoda; class Insecta; order Hemiptera; family Aphididae; genus Aphis; species Aphis gossypii. The sequence goes on along the minus strand of NC_065530.1, from coordinate 41,428,730 downwards.
AAGGATAAATGCATAATATACGCTGATTTCCAAATAATAACTTCTATTATGTAAAAATATTTATTTTTAATTATATAAAAAGCACCTAGTCGTTAGAGTAATTATTAGCTTAAATATAGGTATGATTATTATTATATTATGTTTCGTAAAACGTGTATACATTATGCCATTATTGCGAAAATTATAATAATTACAAAATAATATTATTATGTTTTTGCTGGTGATAATAATAAATATATTATGTTATGACGTCGACGGAGAATTTTCATCATTATTTAAATTTACGTCGATTCGAGTCAACTATATATATTATACATATACAGTGTAAAACAACCAAACCGAACATTGCTTTCATCGTTTTCCCCAGACCTGTCTAGCGCAGTTGTCAATCACAGCGTCGCTTCGTTCATACAGAATACGTATATTGTCATAATGATATTATGTTATATTCTACATGCGTGGGTATATTGTTAATGGAAATTCTAATAATTATAATTTAATTAAATAAGAAAAAAATCAGAACTGCCAATCACCGTACTATAATAATATTATTAAACATTATAACGCGTGGTTATGCGTAGTTTAATCATATATTATGAACACTATGCATAATGTACGTTCGTCATATTTCACGACAACGATAACGAAAACGGTTTTAATAAAATAATATTATTATAGGTGACGTATTTAGGATTTTTATCTTAGAGAATCAGGGATATGTATTTATCGTTGTCAATAGCGGTGAATGCAGAGTTCGAACTCTCACTAACCAAGTTTCCTTTAATGCTGTGATCCAAAACATAAACTACATTGACGAGTTTATATAATATGAACATTGAACAGCTATCTACCTAAAATAAATTAAATATCTTACTACAACTAATATATATGGCATTTAAACACTATTACTATTCTATAATAATGTTTAGATATATTCGATAAAATATATAATAATATGTAGGTACTAAAAAACCTATTTTATATTTCATACACTTTACATCAATGATTTCGTCTAGGATAATTTTGATAATCTGGTCACATTTCAATTACCAATTGTGCAAATCTATTCTGATCGAAACGTGAAACTATTAATAATATTATTATACTTAATTATAGTATCTATAACTACATACATGATATAATGTATAGTGTCATATAGTGTATATAAGTACACTACATACATTTAGAGTGGAGTAGGTAAATTGCATCCCTGAAAAAGGTCACGGTCATAAGCTGAATAAACTCCTATCTCGGTACCTTAAAAAAAAAAGAAAAAAAATATTCAAAGTCATACATATTAATATATTATAATAGTTTGAAAATTCAGAGAACAGAACAAATTCAAAAAATACATTCATGCACATTTTTTACTTACCACTTAATAACTAATTAGTGAAGTTATTTATAAAAAATATAATATATTATTATAGTATAAATAAAAAAACCAATATTAAAACAATAATATTATGTCTAGTCCTCACTCTGAAAATTGAAAGGAAAGTATTGATTTTTAAAAATATAACTAGCCATAATTTATACATCCACAATTTACAGTGTATACGAAATAGACCAAAATGTATGTAAAAAATGAAACTACGATGCAATATACATTGACCCATTAAAGTATTCCTTACATATTTTTTGAGAAAGAATATTAAATTTTAAGTAGATATTTATAATTATAATTAATTAATTTTTGTTTGAGGTTATATCTTCGTACATTATAGTCTTAAACCTACTATTTTTTTTTTGGGGGGGGGGGAATTTACTAGGAATTCAAAAAAAAATTAGACGTTCATCCACCCCCGCTAGCCTCATACACTTAAAAGTAAATACAAATGAATATAACTAGAAGCCATGTAATTAATATAATATTATAATATTTACTGTTATTTAGGTGAAATGTTATGTGAATCAGTTGATTTACAGAGGATCGATAACTATTATAGTAGAACCTACGAATTATTGATTAAGAATTGGTAGTGATCATTTATTAGTTAATTACTAAAAATTTGAAAACAAAGATAAATGAGATTCTGTGGTTACTCAATAAAATATTATTAAAATACTGTCAGAAAATGTTTGTGAGGTATAGACGAGTGTAGCATCTGTTAGTCCTTTTAATATTGTTCTCATAGTCAACTATTTTTTCAAAAGGATATAAGTTAATGTGAAAAATATTACGGAAACTTTTTATTTAATGAGAGATAAAAAAAATAAACTGGAAAATATATTGTTTTTTAACAGACCACTTAGAAATATCATATCGTTTAGGGTTACCTAATAATATAGTCGTCAAGCTATTATTGTTATTGTCGTCATTTACGTTAGGTGTCACGTTAAAATATCGTGGTAACATTATAGTGGTAAAAACGTCGAGGTAAAAAATGTCTAACGTTGACATTATTGCATTTTATTTGTTGAGGATACTTGAATTAGAAGACCATGTCATACATTCTACAGTTAGAGCTTCTTTATTTTCAATAAACGTTTGAATGGTTATTTAATGACTTAACATGAAATTCCTTGAACAAATAATTTTGTTGAAGGTTGGCATAATTGTTTCAATCCTATGCCAAGTTCCATTCAACTTTCAATCAGGACATTTATAAATGCTTTAAAGTTTAAGAATATAAAAAAGTTTAAATCGTTTAAAAATTTAACAATATACTGCATAATTTAAACCACATAAGAAAAACAAATACAAAGTATCTGCTGTTAAACTAAAAATAGTTACATGATAAGCTACCAAAAAATTACAATTGACTACTACTTACGTGGAGTTGCTCATAATTTTCATACCATTGTTGAATTATTATTTATATTATATTAATGTATTAATTAGGACTATTTAAGAATCATAATTTTTAATATAACAGCGATATTATTATTATTACAAAATTGTTGTTTTCGTGATATAATTATTGTAATGTTTTTGCTGTGATAATTTAACGTGGATTCTTTATGTTATCGTGCCCTATCCCCTTTTTTGGGAATTATACACAATTAGAATCTGGAAAAAAAAATAAAAGTTGTTAAATTTCTAAACTTTTGAGTTTTGGTTTCTGTCTTGTGGCTGGTATAAATGGAATGTGCAATTCTAAATTAAAATTAAAATCCTGCGTAAATCTCTGTAAATATATTATATTATGTAATTGACCTATGACGAAATCCGAGAAGTTTCAAAATGTTTCGATCGGTCTTAATTAATTGAGGTATAATGTATATATTTTTTCATATCTTTGAACATTTATTTAATTAATATAGGGTTTGGAGGTTTATTAGAACTTATTAGTATATAATATAGGTTATCTTATAGCTCGTATTTTATGAAAATAAAAAATATGACATGTTTATCTTCATAAATTTATAAATCTCGAGTATATTCAACCGACCAATTATATCCCTGGCTAGGGTTATGGATAGTGTTGACCCTTAAAGGAGCACAAAAAGCTGTTTAAAACAACAAAAAAAGAGATTAAAATTGATGATAAAATGTTTGAGGTTTAAATGTTTTGAAATGTGTACGTGCAATGTAATAATATTAATAATAGTATTTAAGGCAAATCCATTTCTTTTTGAAAAGACGTTTCTTTTTAATAATTTTTTTTGGGATTTATGTGATAGTACAAAAATTAAAAAAAAATGTATTATATTAAAATCCATTTGTAGCTATTATAAATCTAATTTGGACTTATTACATTCAATTTTATAGTTATATCAGTAAGTCTAACATCGACATAATAAACGCTGTCAAAATATCGCCTTTCAGACCATCACTGGCTACTGCAGACTACCGGTTTAAAAGAAGCAGCGATAATTTCTCTGTAATATGATCCTGCCTATAATAGTAGATTAAATCAAAAGGTTTATTTGAAAACACACAAGACGAAGTTAGATCACTATCAATCCATTTAATTATTATAAAATTATATAATATAAATAATTAAACGTTTTAAGTACGCCTTCATTAATGTGTATTGTATATTATATTATTTTATATCTAGTAGGTACCTAAATAAAATTTTTGTTCAACATATTTATAAAGACCTTTGAGTTTTTTAAAAACTGAAACTTCAAGGTATGTATCAATAAAGTAGTCAAAGTATAATAGGTATATTCATAACAAATTACCTGAATCATACAAATCATAAGTAAGTATTATTATTAAAAAATTATATTAGGTATAACTAATCAAAAATTATTTACTTATACTGAAATTATAAGAATCGCGTTTTTGTTTCAAATTTTAAAAAAGTTTTCCATTTAATGAAAATTTGCGCGTAATAATAAGTATATTTTTACAGTGTCTAAAAAATTTAATTTTTGATTTCCATAACTTCTGTGGCGGAACTGAGAATATTTAATTTTTTGTGAAAACAGGTATCATTGGTTTCATAACCAATTAACGCCTAGGTATATTGATTTTTTAACATTATTTTCTTAGATATATAATCTGTATAATATTTTTATGATAAAATCTAAAATGTATAAAATATTAAAACCATATTATAATTAAATTAAACATAATATGTGACTTATAAATAATGAATATTGAGTTATACTAAAACAAACAACATAATATAATAATGTACTTGCATAGTATATGACCATGTAAAACTAACTACTTCTACATTATCCATTTTAGTATTTTATCATTTTATTATCAATATTAATAGATTGTAGAAGTGTACTAAAAATAACCATTAAAATATTTTGTTAAATAAACGATAATAATATAGCTATATATAATATTTTTTACAAATATTTTTTTTACGAAAATATTATTATTATTATTATTATAATTATTTATTTTCTTCTTAATCATTTTTAAACTTATTTAACCTAAATATTTTGCCAGCCCCGGAAATCTGGCACCCGTGCTTTACCTTCTGAATACGGTCTTGGTTAATACTAAAACTGAATTAAAAACGAAAAAATCGCGTGTTTTATATAACACGAAGAATTCTTATTTCTTTTCCGTGACCTCTCGTCGAGACGATTCCGGGTCACTTGGTTTAATATTTTAACAGACCGAGGTCGACAATGTATATTATATTATGTTATACTGCACGAAATGTGCTTGGCGCGTGTAGCGAAAATTGGCAAGGGTGAATGCCTCGTTGTTTTGTTGGACGTGTGAACGCGACGTTGGTGTACGGAGTAGACCAGGTTAACTTTGTTATTCATTTTTGTTATTATTATTTAAAAGATTACACTAACCGTCATAATTACGAAAATATAGAGAGGTACCTACTTCGGTAGCAATACAAATTAACGAAATCCATAATACAACATTATCAAGTAAATTGAACTATGTTACAGTACTCCGCGTAAACAATAAAAATTATATGAGTGTAAACTGTAAAGAATCTCCAATAACTATATCACTGGATCTCGATACACGTACAGTCCAAGTGTTGTGGTAAAAATGTTACAACAAAGACTTCTCATAAAATATAGGTAATACAAATAAAAAAAAAAGATATATCGACAAAAATAACGAAAATTAAAGTGTTTAGAAGAGCGTAGTGTGTTATACAAAAAAAAATGTAGTGGTCGATCGTCGGTTAAATTAGTCCAGAAAAATACAGCTCGTTAAATTACTAACCACGATTATGAAAGATGTAGTGGATATTGTAAAAGTTGAAGCTAAAGAAGGAATATTATAAATACATAAAAATATTGAAAAAACTACTGAACTTGATACCATTCTATATTAGGCACACTGACAAGTAAATACCGGGTTTATAATATACCTAATAAACATTTTAAATACATACAGTGAAACTTCTATAATATAACGTACTTCCATTAAACAAAATTTTCTATTTGATGAATTATTTTTGGTGACCTTTATTGTTAATATTATGTGTTAATTCTATTTAACAAATTCTTCTATAATAGGATTTTTTTTTTTTTTTTTTTTGGCTCCCCATGAGACTTAGTTAAATAGAAGTTTCACTGTATTTAAATTTTTATTAATTGTTTATGGTATTCGACAAGCTAATAACTCGATAGACGGTCGATAGTTACCTACAGCGACATTATGAATTATGATATGGGTTCCGATTAAATAACAATCGGTAGGCATCGTTGTTGTCAGTAATTTCCAACAATATTCATTATCTGAATGTAATTTTTTATACACGAACAAGAAATATTTTAGAACATTTTGTCTGTTGGCTATATAATATATTACACACATATTACTTACATATTATAAGATCGATTCTTTTATGTATTATAGCATTACTGTGATTTAGTAGAGAGCTTGTGAACTATATTTTGTAGTAACGGTTATTCACGAATTTCGATGTAGATTTTATCCATGTCGTGGATTATACATATAGATTACAAGTGTACAGAATAAAATATATCACCGTATTAATAAATTATACATTTTATGTTAATTCTTATTATACCATACCTAAACACGCAACGATACCTATACAAATTCTTGTTGGTTTAATTGTATTTACGTGCAGAGGCCGAACACGCTACATTGGAGTATAAGATACAAAATCAGCAAAGCCCTTGTCCCGAACGATAAATAGTAAATACTAAACTAAAATATTTAAGTTGTATTATTGATAAGCAACGGTTAAGTATAAACTATTATTTGTAATTTATATACTCTCGCTTAAGACGTAATTAATTGTTTTACTTACATAGATCAAAATAAAAAGAAACCGCATTAATAAACAGAATAATTAAGAATGTAAGATATTATATTATGTGTCTTAGATCTAAACTTGATGTGAACTTAATCTATATATGTTAAACATGTTCATAATGTGAAACCATAATAAGAAATGGATTCTAAATTTTTAAAGGTGATTCTACTTTGTCAACGAGTTTATTATAATTTGAATATTTGTTTATTTAACTCAAATATCAATGGTCTTAATAATGGTATTCTTATTTACTACATTTTAATTTTTTTATAAAATAATATAAACATTATTATAGAATATTAAAAATCAATTCAATTTTAACTCAGTGCGTAGATTTTAAAGAATCAAACTTGTTATAAAAATTAAAATCCTTCTAACCAAATAACAAAGTGGCAAGTCCTATAATAATAGTTAAGTCGAAAGTTTTATTTCTAAATAGGTACCATAATTTTTTTTTTTTTAATGACGACTATATTGTCCCCTCTTAAACATATTATTATAAGCGATCTATAATAATATTATAACATAATAATTTATGGAATGCTCTACAACACTGGGGTAGGTACTTACCAGACAATTTAATCTATTATATGTACTATATTATAGTCGTATTGGTAGTGCCATCTACCGATGTAACAATATGTAATAAAATTGTTCTACTGAAAATAACCGTTAACTCAAAATTCGATCAAAGGACGCTATATCTACGTTCTATTTTTACAGTTAATTTTTCTCAATCATAAAGCTGTTTTTTTTAAATATAATACTATGAACTTTAAACGAAAAAATATACTAGCTATTTATAATCATATGAAATAAATTTTAAACTTTCCTATTGTTTTTTTTTTTGTATACATTATTTTACACATTTTTTACATGTCGTTTGTAGTTCATCGTTTTTTGATTTATGTAATTTAATTTTCATCAAATAAAACACGCATTAATGAGTGTTAAATGTTAATTGATTAATTGATTTACTCTTACAAAAGAATCATAATTATTATCATATTGTACTTTTAATAATATTTTAATAATTTAATCGGAGTAAATTTTAAAATTGTCTAGAATTGAACATTTATCCATTGTCAGTTTGCATTAAGATTTTTAGTTTTTATGAAACAATAATTATTATTTATCGAAACAGATTAGTTTTAATTAAATGATTTGCACGTTTAATGAAAATTATCGTTTTCATAGTAACTACTGACTGATACACACGCCTCGATGTTTACTTATATTTTTAATTTAATTCTTCGTATTATAATTTTGATATTCAATGATTTATTCTGATTTTCCGACGCTTTATTGATAGGTAAATAATGTTAAGGTGTTTTTTAATCATATTACAAACTATGGATTTGTTGGAAGTCATAATTGCCGTGTTGTTAGTTTAAATTTCGAGTTCGATAAAAGATGTTTTAGTATAATGTCATGAGTGATGATTATATTAGTTGTTTATAGATATATTTATCAATAAAGTACTGTGTCTTTGCCAATGGTATTTATTCTAGTTATGCATTTTCCTCGTATAAGGTATTTACTATATTTTGGGATAGATTTTGAAGAGGAGTTAAACGGTTTAGCCGAGATTTGTTGCTAAGTGAATGCATTCTTGTCAATCGTGCGATGGTACTGGTTTGTTGTAGCCCCACAGTGGAAACTTGTATCTCCCTCACCCCCCTTAATTACAGCCTGTGGCTACGTAACTGGATGATGTACTTAATCATTTAATCCGTGTATTATTCGTAAACCACATTTTATTATAATTATTTTGCACGTGTATCGTTTAAATACGTATCGATACATCAAATTTATAATATCATCGTAGCGCGTATTATACTGCTACAGCCTACAGATAACTATAAATATTATAATAACGATGGTAAATGATACACACAGTAATGCGAGTTTGAAAACCCTCTCTGCCGTTGACGTAATTATATGGAGTTTGTGTGTGTTTATTTTATGATATATTGTATTCCAATAATGAATGTTACGAAGAAACGGTCTGCTGCAGGATAATAATGCAGTATACCTGCGTATGTTTTACGATAGTAGCAAAATAATAGCAAACGATAAATAAAAAAACAAATGGAAAAAAAAACAGGCATGATAATTAAAACTAGGGTAATTAATAATTATACTGCAGGTATCGACGAACGGATTTTATTTTATATCTTCGTTAGGTTTAATTAATTTTTTCACAATCCTGAATCAGAATCACATAATCGTGAGTGGTTAAATACCTATTATTATTATTACACGTGGATAAGATGTCACCATACTTATAGCTGATTGTTATTGGGTTAAGTACGAATGATAAGTACATTTTTTCTTAACTCTTAGAAAAGTACTTTTATTACTAATTTCAAATAATATTTTTTTTCAAATAATCACACTAGTTAAACTATAACAATTGATAACAGAAAATATTTAAAAATTTCCTAAAAAAAAATGTAATAATGTTTTAACAAAAATAATGTTAAGCAATAAAAAAATTATTCATATAACATAATAATACAATAGGTAATATTTTATATATTTTTTTGTTTTTATTAGAAATAAACAATCTGTACAGTTTTATGCACAATACGTGGTCAGAATAATAATTGGTAGAACATGAAATGGTGCATAAAAAGCCACCTGTTGAGAACACTTAGCTTACTTTGTTTGAATAATTATATTGTATATTTAAATATATTTTTTTATATAATATATATAAAATATTATTTACAATAATTTCAGTAAATCTATTACGATCTAAGTAGAATTTCATTAAAAAAACTTCCATTAGAACTTCGATGTAATTCTAAATTTAATATTTATAATTCAAGTTCATAAACCATAAAACTTATGGTTTTTTAAATATTACTTATTAATATTAAAACTAATTGTGTTGTTTAATTATTTTTTGTCGATCCACATTATAATCGTCATTCAATAATTATTGATGACGGGTGATTTTGGACTGCTAAATTTCCACACCACCCTAGGGGTATTAGCATAGGCGCGTTTTTTTTATAGTGGTATCGCCAGGAGCCATATTCCACTTATACTTACCTTGTCTGCGGCGCTGGCTACTTGTCGCTGGTCTGATCTCGTAGTAACTATTCTTTTAAGTCGGCTTCACTGCAGAGTTGTCGGACGCACCGTGGATGCCTGTTTCACGGTGACTGCGGCACTCTTCGACGGCACATCGAGGGTGTTCGTCGGACCACGAACGTCTGGCCAGGATCGTACCGATAGTCGATTTACTAACCCTGAGTGGTGCTCGCCGGTTGGTTGCCGTCAGTCGGTGAAGTAGGCAGCCCACAATGCGTCATCGGTGGAAATGGTGTGGTGGCAGTTGGTTGTTTGTCTTCGGCGCCGGTACTTGTCACTGGTCTGATCGTCGTAGCAACTATTCGTTTCTTCAACTGCGATCCTTCTTGCTGTTTTTTTTCTTCTAGATGTTGAAGGCTTGAGTTATCGAAGGAGACTGATCATTTTCGGCAAACGGACCGGTACTTATACCCAATACAGTGTCAATAAATTGTATTTATTGTTTCGTAGTTACTCGATTTTGTGGCCAGATTAAAAAAAAAACATGTGTCAAAGATTATAACACGGAAGATAACTTACTTCCGTGGTGTAGAAAGAATTGTTTTTTTTTAATGTTAATATATGTGAATTAATGCGCATTTATCTTATAAAAAATCAAATTAACTATCAATAATATTCTATTTCTAACTCTTATATTTTTTTTTACTTAGCTATTTTACACGTAGTTTACGAAAGGTTTTTGTTGTGATATCACTAATTTTTATCATCAATTCAAATAATAATAATAGTAAAAAATTATTATTATCTATGGCAATGACGACGCTAAAAACGGATGCCGTGATTTCTATGATTCTGTATTTAATATAAATTTTCATTAAAATTTCACACATTTTCATTGATAACTTAATTTCTAAACGTACAATTTTAATAATTTTTGCAAGAGCACATTATACACAATATTATGTTTAATGTTTTGCAGTTTACTAGGAGGTAATTGGTGTATTAGAAAATTAGTTGTATCGTTTAACAATTTTGTCTGCATATTACATAGTTTAAATGGGCAACTCCTGCTTCGATATACTATACACACACCGCCGTTGTGCAGTTATTATTATTATTATTATTTTTTATAAATTAGCTTGCTCAGCGAACACTTATTATTGCTAGATAATATTCTATTTCTGATTCTTATATAAAGTTTATTTCACAATTAATTTAAGAATTTAAGCACTATTTTCGATTCTACAATACATTTTTCTCTTCACTCATTTTTTCAAATAAATGTATGCATTATTTTGGCGTTATTAAACTCATTGGCTCATTTATGGATCGTATTCCCTTGAAAACTGTATTTCCTCACTTGTTTGTTCTCATTTAGAATATTGTACTATTAAGGAAGAAAAATCAAAATTTTAATTTTGAACAGCATTCTTAAATAAATTTATTTATAGGTACTGGTTTTTTTTTGTTACAGACAATCATACAACAAAAACTCAAATAAAATTAATTCAACTTAAAATATTGATAGGGGTATTGTCTGTCTGTATTGGTTTTTTTAAGTGAGCACCTGTACAATTTTTCGATAAAGCTGACATATATTATAAGAAGATTACAGGGAGTACAAAGAAATCTAGACATTATGATAATTTAAATAATATATTTATTGACGGCCAAGTAAACATGCACAAGATTATTTGGTATAAAATTAATTAGCTTAGTAGTTTTAGGCGTATAGCGTTTAAATAATCATAGGAACGACGTAAATAGTTTATACGATGCTGTGTCTGAATTTCGGTGAAACGGTTCGTTTGGAACGGCTGCCAGGTCCACCAGTTAAGCCAGCCTGTAACAAAAAGCGAAAACATTAATCATAATAATATAATATAATAACATGATAATGCCATAACTACATTATACGTTTTTGTCGTCGAGAAACCATTAATCTGTCCTTTTACCTAACCTAACTAGGATAATCGCACATTCACTTGCATTCATAATCGTTTAGATATCAAATTTGTGTATGCCGTATGGGATAGATTCAGAATTAAGGATGATCAAGGGAGTTGAGTGTCGAAACCCACAGATCTAATAGATCCCCCTTTTTTAGCTGAAAAACAAGTATTTTGTATTGTATATCTATATTTAAAAAAATAAAAGTTTATCACATAAATAACCAAAATAATAAAAATAAATAAAAGTAAAAAAGTTAATTAAATTTAATTACACGTTGAACTCGATAAGATGATAAAATATCATGAATAAGACCTATTAGATAATCATTGAAAATCATTGAAAATCGTCAAACGGTTAAATGTAGTAATAATAGAGATAATTATTTTTGTCTATAATGTAATTTGATGTCTATTAAAATATTATTTCTGATATAGCGATTATGTCGATGTATTTCAACTGAAAAAAACGTATCTATACGTATCTGTACAGACTTACTTTTTGAGCTTCTTCCACGATACAAGTAGTCACAATTCCGGCCAACGCACACTCTTCAGTCGTCGATTGAGCTGAAATCATAGTTATAATATGAAACAAATAAACACATTGAAATCACTGTCAAAAAATAAATAACTATGACATTTATAAAGGATAGGGTAAGGATAGGTATGATGTATTAGTTTTTATAGGTATACATATCATTATCGTGTTTTTGGTTGAGCAAATTGTAGACAAAAAAATTCGATTGATAGAAAAAGTTTTTTTAACTATGTTTTGCATACCTTTATAATAGGTTAGGTTTATTATCTAATTGTTTATTAAAAATTAAAACTAAATAATGAATAATATTTTTTATATAATATCAATAAATTGATAGTTTTAAGTGCATACTTTGTTATTTTTATTCATATTTATATGAATTTTTGGTGATTTTACGGTTATTTTTATCATAATTGTAATCATGATATGTATTTAATTTGCATATTGTATAATGATAGTAGTTACTGGTTAGTAGTTTAAAAATCGTATACTAAAAATACAATGTATAAAATAATGTATAATTTAGTACGAATTTTTCAATATTTTATAAAAAAAAAAATATATGTATTTATTGTAATCAATTTCATTTCTCATAAGAAGACAATGGTGTTTACAAAATGTTATGATAATTATTGTAATATACTATTATTTCAATACTAGTAAGTCTTTTTTTTTTTATTAAGTGTGTGATTTTAGAGGTAGTTAGACATCCCAGAGGCTTTGAATTCAGAAAGATCGCCTACGTACCATTTTCATACTTAAACATTAAATATTTCATAATATGTTTTCAAACTTAAGACTTGAAGTTTTATTATTAATATTATCAACAATTTAACCATAAACCGCTTCGAGTTCACAATGTTTTACTATGCAAAATGTTTAATTTATAATTTTCCCGTGGTTATTGGTATAGGAGTATTTCTACTATAAGCAGATTATTCTACCGAAAAATGTACGGACCGATATCTTAATAATTATACACTATACCTTTCTTTGCGCAAACATCGATTAGATCCTTTGCCTTTTTCATCATCGATTCGTTAGTTCCGTAGTATTTTTGTGCCACTTTAGTTGCCTCTTCAACCGAAAACTTTCCCTTGTTAATCTTAACATAAATTTTTTGCACGTTAAATACGTTATGTTGTTTTGAGGGCCTCGCTCCCTCGCGTATTATTCGTAAGCATAATATTATTGTTTAAAAATTATATTATTATAAACACTTACCACGTTGACTTTTCTCATTAGACAACCCATCATACACTGTAACAAAATTAATAATAATTACACCGAAACTTATTGAATTATTGAATATAATTAAATGATAATTTTATACGTCAAAACTACGTACTTTTTCGGCTTGTGTCTTTGGTATACTCATCGACCGGAACCCTTTGAGTGCATCTAAACGTAAATATCATTAAAATATGTTAAATATATTAGGTATATATTATGTTTTTTTATTAAATATCGAAAACAGTTGAAGTTATTAAAATTAACTGCATCGGATTTTCAGAAGACATTTTATAACAAACATTTTTTATATTTAAATATATGTATTTTTATAATTTATGATTAATTAATTTAAAAAATTAAAAAATATTCATATTCAATAGAATATTAGAATATTAATATTCGATAAATTGATCACCAAATTATAGTTTGCAAATTCAAACGAAATTAGTTATATGTTATCGTGCTTGCCACGATAAGGAAATAATAGCTTACCATTTAAATTAAAAAAGAAGAAATTTCCTATACGAATATTATAATATGCTATAGCGATTAAAAAACCACAAGGAATTAGGTACTTTAAATAAAATTTGTATCTATTTATAGAAACTTGTTTTTTTCGTTTTTGATGGATGTATTATTATATATAGTTTTGTCAAGCCACAGCTAAAGCAATATTAAATGATACAAATAAATTTTCATAGGAAAGCGAAGAAAATTTACCATTTACTAAAAGCATAATATTAGGTATATAAAAAAAATTATGTTTAATTAAAATAAGTTGGTGAACATTATCTATATGAGTATTATTTTTAAACTTATTATTATTACACTATTATGTGTAATAACTCACTGCTGCATTATATAATATATTATATATTGTGAATTATGATATTCTATATTAAGCTATAAAATTAAGATAATTTTTATTCGATCTTATAAATTAATAATAATAATGCACACACATATATGTTTTTAATCTACACTCTTAAAAAACGTTTGTGCTCTTATATTTTTGCACAGTTTAACTAGTACAATAATAAATGTTTATATTGTATTTATTAGTTTTAATTTTAATATTGCATAATATGCATAGCTTACAAATAATAAAACCATGTACAAAATATGTATGTAAGATGTAACTAATTTACTTTCAATTGCTTTATGAATACAAATAAAATTCATGAAATCATGATTTACGAACGAGTGAAAATAATATTCAACAGTATGGGTTCTAAAGTATAATAGAACTTATACCTACACTGATACAACCGTTTAGAAATGTAAATATTTCTAACTGTTTTACAAGTTATAATTTTTTATTCATACAGTTTTTTTTTTTTTTTTGTTAATACTTTTTTTTAAACAATCATACAGCTTTTTAGGAAATTAAATCGGGTTCCAGGAAATGTTGACATCCATAATATATTAAATAACATACGTTGTGTAAATCTTAGATGCCAATAATCTCGGGTACCACTAATCACTCATTCGATTGTAATCTGTTTTTTTTTAAATAGAAGATTACACTAGGGATCAGATTGGTTTTAAACATAGTTTTATGAATTTAAAAACTAACTCCCGTCCACGGAATAAAGAGCAATAACATATAAATATATTAGTGGTGCCATTTATCCAGAAAAATAAAATCCAAATTGGTAAAAAATATTTTCCTTATCGAAATTGAGCAACTAGAAAATTGTCAATATTGTGTTAACTTAATTTTTATCAGTTAGTTTTAAAATAATCATCATAAGAATCTATTAAGCAAATAAATAATTTGCCAGTCAATTAATAGGTAGGTACACTAAAACCGAAATACAATAATGTAGCATCGTGCTTTAATTCGGTTATAGAGAAAGTTTTTAGCACATTTTCATAACAAGTTAATTAACAAACAAGTTATTCGTTTTTAAGATAATCGGCAAATACACACACGAAGGTACCTACCTATAAAAGGAACGCCGTGTCGACTGTAAACGACAAGCATAAAATAAAACGAATTGAACCACATTAGAAGTGTAATTTTAGGCAACGAAGTGCACGAGTATAACTTACTGGCAACAATTTTTATAGGTATTTATATTAAGACCCTGATCATAAAAATGTACAATACAGTTCACAAAGGAATATTAGATAACTAATAAAATATTGAAGAATACTTTAAAAAAAAAAATATTTAGACTGACACAGGCCAACCAAACGAAATATAATTTATTTTTAAACGCTGTTTTTAAATGGTTGAAAATATTTTCACAAGGAAACTCCGGACGAGACTATGTGAATTTGATAAGTGGGAAATATCATCATCTATACATCAAATCAGAAAAACAAAAAAGTAGTATATATTCATAAGCGTTACGCTTAATGATAGCATTAGGCAATCAAATTTAATACGGATATATTATTTTGTACGGGAAACGAAGTGCACGGAGACAACTAGTTACTAGTTAGTGTATATTATATTAATTTACAAAATACCATACACATTTCATATTAATCGATTATTTTAATTTTACGAAATAAATACAGATGTGGTAATGCGTGCACATTAAATTTAAACTGCAATACATTGCGTATACACGAAATATAATAGATCCTATTATCAATATAATATTGTAACCATATTTATTATCATTTTATTTTGAAATTTAAATAGATATTGAAAAAAAATCAGCTGGTTGATTCTAAAAATCCAGAGAATGATGAATTCGAGATGGTCAATTTACTGAAGACTGAAGTTAACTATATTATTATAGTTAAATTAAATTATTTAGGAGGAATTTACCAAATGCATTAATAGGTTCTCAATAATTTTCGCTTTATAATAATGGAATTATTCAAATTCTGTTTTTTTGAACCATTCAAGAAAGATTATATGGCGTAACAAACTTTTTATTTAAATTAGAACTGTATACCATTTTTACTGTAAATAAATTGTTAATGAGATTTTTTTTTTTTTGAAAATGTATCCAAATCAAAATCGAAACGATTAGTTGAGGTATCACAATATTATTTATAAGAAAAATAATAATTCTTAAAAATAGCTTTTTAAACATATACAATAGATTTGCTTTTCATTTAAAAAAGAAAATGATATCGCCAATTGCAACGTAACACTATATTTTATACAATATAAAAATATACGTACCTATTTAAAATTATATTCGAAAAGTATATTAACAAATTCCAAAATACCTATCAGAATTTTAATTAATTAATAAATTAAAGACAGAAATTGGGGTTGAGTTTGCTTGGTAAATCAATCAATGTGTTGTTCACTTAATTTCGTGGGCTCATCTTATGTGACAATAGAATAATATTCGTGTAATTCTGCTAAAAATTAATCGTAAAAATACTGATAAAAATATAATAATATAAATAATATTACCGCCGGACAACTTTGTTTCCGATATGCAACTCTGGAATATAGAGGCAGATCGATCGTTTGAGTTTTGTTGATTATTTTCACCCTAAAATCATACAATAAATTGTTCGATCGCGTTTACAATATGACTATCCAATAACACAAAATAATATTGCTATATTTAAAACAAAATTATTTTCATTATTCACCAGTTTGATAAAAATGAGTCAAATATAATATAGAACTTATTATTATTTGATATATTATATAAGTTATTAAGGATTAAGCATAAAAATAAAAATAAATCTATTTGTCAAATATAAATGCATTTCAAATTACACTGTTTATCGTTATTTACCTACAGTGTCACTATATTATATTAACCTCTAATTTCACAAACTATTTTTTCGGAATTCGATATACTTATAATATGACTCATCATCATTACATGTGTAGTAAGTTGCTAATCTAAGTATTTATACAATTTGTAGATTACAAGTACATTTAAAATTTTAAAGTAAATCATCTGTTTTTTCACCACAATTTTATCTTGATATTTTATAAAAATGATTATTATTGTTGTTTTTGCACTATTCAACAAAACATAAAAAAAAATCATGAAGTACGAATCTTATTTAAATATTAAACTTAAATTTCGTAATAAAAATGTATTGATTAATTAAAATTAAATTAACAACATAATTCAAGTTGTTGAGTTAAAGGTTTTTTTTGTAGAGCTCGGATTTTAATCTTATAAAAATATCTCCTTTAAAAAAAAATTTCCTATTATTTATTGTATTAATTTAAATTCGAAGCATTGTTATTATTTTACATTATAAATTTAATGTATGTAGTCCAACGACCAGCGATAATGTATAACTTATAATTCAATAGTACAATAATATAAATTCTGTTCAATAAAAGTATAGTGTTGAACTTACGAATACGACAGCGACCGACAAACACAGACACGCCACTTTAAAAGCGAACATTTTTTTTTTGGGTTTAATAACGTGTGTATTAATAAATAATAAATAAAGTATAAATTAATAAAGTTTATTAATATAAGAGTTCACGATGAATTATTATAATGATTATACGCAATCGGAGCGATTTTTCAAAGACTGTAATTGTATAGTGTTTGACGACAGAATAATTCGTTTTACTTTAATTCAGTGTTTATATACTACTAAATAAAAATAAAATAGTAATAATAAATAGGAAAAGGGGAAAACAGGAGTAATAACAATTAAAATCGACGGAATTTCCACTTCCAAGCAGATATTGGCATTATGAATATGTATATATATATTATATTGTTTCCAAGAACAATAATTGTTTTAATGACAAAATAAAATGCTAAGTCATTATCATTAACCAATTAAATTATAGCATTTTATTATAACGTTAATATAATAATATAATAATAATTATATTATTCTGATGGTTTTTAACAATTTTACACGATACATAAATGTGTCAAGGAGATCGTTATTGAATCAAGGAAACCGGAAAATATCATTTAAATCTTAAAGTGTGACAACCAAAAACCAATTTGTATGTATATATATATAATATATATGTATATATATGTTATATGTGTTTATTATATTTAACTAAATTCTAAATTGTTTTATACATAATGTTTAAGAGTAAAAAAAGTAATCATAATAGTAAAAATAGTATGATTTTAAAATAAAAAAATAATATTATATACGTTTGATGAGCGTTTTAGTACATTCGGTTGCCTCTTCAATATGCAAAACTGAAAACAAAAAAAAACAATTTTTAAGTATAACAATTGTACGTAGTAGTTATATATTAGTACCTAAAATAAACTTCTGTATTGAAAATGGATATATTATTTAGGTTTCATATTAAAATTATTAAGGTTTAACCTTTTTGAAACGTCTGAAATTTGACATCACTATTATTAGGTACATTATATAATATTAATTTTAACCTTTTGTATAATTATATAGCATGTTATATTATATAAAATTGAATAATGTAAAATGCATGTGACGCTTACGAGTTTCAAGTTGAATTGTCAAGTTTCAACTGCTTGTTCAAGCACGCCATCACTACATATGCATAATTGCATGTCGCTATTATGTCCTTTGACACAAGTAATGCTGAAATCAATATATATATATATATATAATTATAAACATATTTACTAAAATGTCATAAGCAGATATAAACTGTAATAGTTAGTAGTGTTAGTACGATATTTTGTGTATTAGTTGAGTGATATTGGTGTAGGTGAATAGAGTTACCGGATTTGAGTACCTACGTGTAGTTTTCTAAATGATTTTAATAATCTGCTAGTATTATGTATTAAAAAATAAAATTCTTCGTCATTATTGTTTTTAAACGGAAATATTATGCAATCATTCTTATAATATTTATTTATTCGTTAGTTGCAAAACAAGCATAATAATATTATAGTGTATGATTTTATTGCAGTGTATTGTCGAGAGCTACACATTTATAAATTTTAAAGTCAAGTTGGGAGTCATTATTTTGCGTTAAATTATGAATGGACTGGGCAAGATATTGAAAAAAAATAACTTGAATTAATTTAGTAAACGTTAATAACGTAAATAGCTTACAAACAATTTACACAACACAAGCTTTTTTTCACGAGCTTTTTTGAGGTTTGGCAGAACAAGAATAAGAATAGTTTTTCCGATTTTTTCAAGTGATTTGTCGCTTTTATTAGGTATTGCTATTTATTTACAATGCAAATTGGCGATATAACACAGACCTTTATCGTTTTTTTTTTTTTTTTTTTTTAACACACTTTTCTGTGTACCATCGACTAATATAATATCATTATTATGTCACAAAATGATTTAGTATAAAACGAATAGTATCACCTTCTTCATAACACTTGTTGTTTATACTCTCAATTGTATCCGTAGACCATTCTGACCAGTATTTCTTCAACCCCGCTTCCATTCCAGTTTTGTTGTATGAACCATCATCGTTCAGCTGAACAATAAAATATAATATAGTTAACGTTACACATTTCAGTTTTTACCGAGTCACTTTTACACAAAGTAAACGTTTAAGAGAATAACTAAACGTAAAAATTATTACCAGTCCTAGTTTGCTGATCATGCATTTCATCAAGCACTAAAAACAAGAAAAAGAAAAAAAGAAAATTAGATTTAAAAATGTAACTAGTTGTTTTTAAACGTTAATGACTACACATTAATGCGGGGAAAACCCCGGTGTTATATGACACTTTTTTTTTTAGATCAGAAATCGAGATCGGGTAATTGGTTTTTATTGGAATATTTTTGAGACTTACACAGATTTAATATATCTATTGAACAAATCAGATCTGTTACAAGTAATTGTTATAATAATAATAATAATATGTTTATTGAATTTTACCTACTTTATGTATTTACGTATAATGTATAATATGAAAATCTTATCATCATTTATAATGTAATAAATCTAAGTTAAAAATAAAGGTATAAGCAAGTGCCAAGTGGATACCTATCTCTTTGATATTTATTCGGTGTCGAGTAGGTTACTATAATGGATGTGTTTAATTTGTATTAAATGATACATCATTGTATACGAAAATGATTCTGAGCAGAGATAGACCGTCAACCTGAATCAGTATCACTAAGTATATTTGATTTCTATTAAAGTATAATATTTTTACTTATTACGGTAGGTTGATTTAATTTTTTCGGAAAAACATTGAATTTATTATATTATTATTATTTAATTAATATAAATATGACATTGTATATATATATTATCTTTTTACCATATTTTAATAATTTCATTATTTTTTGAATATCACCTGACCATATAACAGTGAGAATCAATATGTTCATGGTATAAATAGGAAAAATATTAAAATTAATCTACCTAGGTAAATTATTATTTTGAAAATTCCATTGTGTATAATAATAATCATAAATTATGAATATATTATGAATCATAATAAACGTATAAGTTCCCATGGATACAATTTTTGAACTATAGCAAAATTATTTATCAATTATTTGTTTATAAAATATGTATTTTACACCGAATTTAAACTTAAAATATTTATAAAAATAATTTAGTTTATATTGTAGATTTTTATAGATTTTTTTGTTCCAGTGTCAATACTTAGGTTGAATATTGTATTAATTTTAAAAGTTAATTAATGATTTTGATATATTTTTTTTTTATTTGAAATACGTAAATAAAAAATACGTTTATTTGTTTTACAGAATTAAGAACAGCTTATGGGGAAACTTGTATTATATTTTAAGGGTCTTGCCCGATTGAACATTTTCTTATAGATATTTAAAAAAAGTCAAAACTTTCAATTATCTATGAATTGTTCAAAAAGAATCAAAATATTTTTAAAATTATATCACATATAAACAATTTTTATAAAATAAATATTTTATCATTGTTTTAAATTATAACGAAATAAAAAATTTAATTTTGTCAAAAACTGGTTTAATGTAAATATTCCCGTTTTGCCTTAATTTTATTTTGTTTACTAAAATAATTTATAAAAATACTAGGAATTTCACAATTTCAAACCCTCTAAGTACCAACTAAATCCAATTTTCTACAAGAAAATACCCCTAAAGCTAAAACTCTAAGCACTTTTACTGCTCCAAAAGATGACACAAAAGAAACATAGCTAGTATACAATGTCATTACTGTAAGATTAGCTCCGCTCAGAATTTAAAAGGACAAATTATAAATCTAATCTTTGTGTTTGGTTTATGCCTTATAAAAGTTGATTTAAGAATTTAACATTAATTTTATACTCTGACAAATTAAGACCAAAATTCATAAAATCATTAAGGTCGCTGGATTTCGTAGATATGTACAACAGCCTCACAATTCAGTTAATTGCTATTAACTATATATTTAATTAATAACTACCGTATAATTGTATTCGTTTTATTCGGGACATAATATTATTTGGACAGCAGTTTTATTTCACGAAATTAATTTATGCTTTATTGTAATTGACCTCGGGACTCGTTCCATCAAATATTGGAATCAATACGTAAATCAATCATTCTGACGGATATAATATTCATTTACTCAGGCCTATTATCTAATATAATCAATTAACGGATGATGAATGTTCATAATTATTACCTTTCCAGTATCTGAAGTTGGTACCTTGTAGGATTTGACAATGACGAGATCATCTAATGAATAAACAAGAAAAACATGATTTAGATTAGTTTTCCAAACAAATAGTTAAGTACCTATAAATTGTATTTTAATTTTTTAATTTTTGTGAACTTCTAATAATAATGCCACGGTGCATAATATTTTTCTCCGAATGTATAATACATAGTTTCATTATGTAATATCTATATTATTCAACGGGCCTAAGTTTATAGGTAATAGGTATATTATAATTGTATAATACTTATAAGTAGTTTGTTATATTATAATAGTTTTTAAATGCCTATTATGTGCAGGATCGTATATATTATATTATATTATAAAAGTGGAATTTTTTTTTAAAAAATAAATAAATTTTATTAAATAATGTTTTTTTAGAAAAAACTTAGAAATATAACAACATTATATTGTTGTTAACATTCATAAATATTTTTTAGTGACTTGATTATATTTCATTATAACATATATTATTTCAATTTTAATATATAGTGATAATATTTTAATTGTATAAAGTGAAACTATATCAAAAAGCAAGTTGCATACGATGATAGTTGAGAGTACCTAGTAGTTGCGATCGTATGACAGCTATAATATCATAATAATAATAATAATAATGATATTTAAATGTTTTTATTTTGAGCTTCATAAATATTTTTTTTACATACATTACATTATTTTCTACTGATTCACACCAATACAAAAGTTATACTAATATACTAACATGGAATAATAAATAATAATACCAAACTTTTTCAAAATAAATTTGATTTATTAAAAATGAATAAATCACTCGTTTAAATTTTTCCCAAATAAACAATTTCAAAAAAAAAAAATAATAAATAAGTTTGTAAATATCGTCACAAAAATACAAGAATTTAAAAATAATATAGTCTTTAAATATAGGTACCTACCTAAGTTTTAAAAATCAAAATAAGTACCAATGCATCTTTGCTTGAAATTTACATGATTGGTAATTTATCCAGTACATAATATAAAACTAAATTTATTGATTTAGTGCCTAAATATTTTTCAATAATTATATTATGCTTCGGTAAAAGAGACAGAAAAAAGAAAAAATTGTCCATCATCATTTATAATTTGTTCTGATACGACAAAACAATACTTGTACGTTATATAATTAAAAAGTTGTGTGTCAATTATACACACATATACATATAAATTGTATAGGTATTTATTATTTATATAATATACGTAAATTGAATGACATTTTTTGTGATACACTTATTCCGGACCAGTGCACTGATGATAGTAAGTGAAATTTTACAGTCATCGTACCATATTATTGTTTTATAAAAACATTATAAAAATAAAAGTAGTAGGGGAAAAATCAACGTTCAATTTAAGTAAATAGTAGTTAATTAAGTTTAATTATCATAACTATATTATATTCATAGTTGTCCAGTATCAAAGGCTATATGACGAACAACATAAAACGAGACGTTGATAAATATTATGCAAACTAATATAAAAGTCATTGTATACTAAACACTATGACGAAGCACCATTGTTTAAAAACACAGTGGTTATTATTACTAATTTTGTGCACAAATTATTGGAATATAATACCAACACTATGATTAAAAAGTGAAAAATTGTTTTTTTAAACGCAATAATAGCGTGATAACAAAGTAAAGTCTTAGAGCACGTTGTAAGACCCGTGCGTGTTGCTTTCGTCTTAGTAACGCAGAGCACAACAAATTTTACATTCTGAAGAATTCACTTTACTTTATATTATTTTTAATGTTGAAGTAAATTTGTTTATTATTGAATTTAAAACTACAAATATTATCCAGCGCTCTATATAAAGTAAGTTTTTATGGTATTTTAATCTGTTTAATCGTGACCTTAAATGCGTATTTTAAAATTATTTACAATTTGATACATATTAATGTAATTGTTGCATAACATGTGTTAATAATGAGAACTCAGATATTTATTACTTAGATTATTTTGTTTGCTTAGTCATAATAATTTCGAAGTACAAAAAAAATTTAACTCATGAGGCCAAAGACTATATTTTAAATCTGCAAATATTTTTTGCGTATACTTAAATACGTCCTACTTGTATGTATTGATTATTTTTGATTTAATAAAATATTGATATAATAATATAAACTAATGAAAATTAAATAAATAATGTTTTACAATTAAAATATTTAAGTCCCAACCAGTTGTCCGCAATTTTGAACAGAACGATAGCGATTTGCAAATAGATTACTGCAAACTATGTTGTATATATTTTACTTTAGTGAGGTTAAATTAAAAATGCTTTAAGTATATTATCACACATGCATAATTCACGCGGTGTGCTCAGTAATCAATGTATTTAAACATGTAGTACAAAAATCACGAACGGTAGTCAGTGGTTTATCATGATAACATAATATTGTACAATATAAAATCGAATAACAGACAAACCGGCGATTATAATATTATAATTATATTTGGTTTGTTTGGATAAAACGCGTGAGCGCGGAAGTAGTCATAATAATTACAGGGTTAAGGTGATTATTAATTTTAAACATTAATTTTTGTTTTAGTCGTGTATCTGTAAATTAAATTATAAATATGTTTGACATAATATATTACATAGAAGCAGATCTATCGCATTTTTTTTTTATGTTTTATTCACATATTTAACTGAAAAATGTTTCGATGTTTCGAAGAGGATTTTTCAAGATTTTGGAATATCTTTCAAGATTTATTTTTATATCAAACGTATAATGTTTTACTAATTTTATTTTCGTATTAAAATCCACCATATTAGTAGAGGAACAGTGGTCAGATACTATGTTGTCAAATGCGAGTAACCAAAGCTACATACTTGTTAGCAATACATCGAACACACATTACCACCGTTTTCTTATTTACAGATAATTAGAGAAACGATGTCAAACAAATTTGTATAGGTAGTGTTATCATACATTTATGGTATTATTTTAAACTGACTTGTGCAAAATAAAATCATACAATACAAAGATAATAGTACGATATTTTGAAATATATATTTATACATTATGGCGTATTTTTTAAGATTTTTAAATTGTAGACAATGATATTTTAATCGCTTATAGAAATCTTTAAATTGCTCGCTAAAAAATATTTCGAACTCGCGAGACAGGTAAAACGTATAATATTTTGTGTATGAACATTATAGTGAAATAGGCTGTAGTATAAGTTAAATTTGATCACACTATTCAAACTATATTATATATTTGGTATGATCTTGTAGCGAATGCGTCATAATATTGTTATCATCGTATTATTTATACGTGTAGCACTGTAGCCTAAATACATTAAACGAGTATTAAGCACGAAAACAACTTGCACGCGCTTAAAATATAGGTTAAAATAAAAGTATAAAAGCCAATTACTAACCCATACCATCAAACAAATTATGGTTTTAAAAAACACAATACTTAAAGAATATTATACACATTTTTTCTAATATGCTGTGCAATAATATAATTATATAATACATTTTGAGATACAATTGTGTCTTTTATTAGATAGTATAACACACCACACTGTAATGTGTAATACCTACTAAACTTCATTATTAATAAAGTAGAACAGTACGAAATTATAAAGTGTATATTGAATAATAACTAATAAGAAAAATCATATAAGCTAAGTATGCTCAGTAAGATTATAGGTCCCAAACGACTATTAAAGAAAAAAAAACAAAAATGAGACTATAGCATTAAAAGCACATTGCTTCATACAAAATAAACAGTAACACAATATCCTGTTGACGTACCTTGTGATACCTAATAATTGTTTAACAAATATTGGTAATCTAACCTAACCTTATCTAAAATTAATTGATCCCAAAAATCTAAACAACAGTGAAATAAAACCAAAGACGCTTTTCTTTCTATTTCAAAAGAGACAAAATAAAACTATCCAATACAGAATTAAACCACCCCTACCTCAAGGAATATTTTTAAAAAACTAACCAAACTACAGCTTATGAGTACATTTTTTTCTTATATTTTCCAATATTTTTAATAATGTATCAAATAGTATGATTTTTTTTTCACTATAATGACCATTTTACATACAAAAGTAATATTGTTATTGAAATTGTAACATTGTTAAGTCATCAATATTATAATATACAAATAATGAATTATTAAATAATAATAATAAAAATAAAAGTACAATGACTAATATTAGTATTATTTTAATTAATAATAACTAATTCCAATTTTTGGAGTATATTTAAAAAAAATAGGCTTCTCTGTAAGCTTTATAAAACTATATTGATGTTTAAATCATATTTTTTCTCATTTACATAGAGATTACTATTAGCTTTTCCACCGTCAAATTAGGCTTTATACTATAATACCGTCCAGAACATTATGATAAATTTTATAATATACTAGTTCCGTTTTGGGTATTTTAAAGGGATATCCGATTTCCTTTCTAAACACAAAATTATTAATAATACGATATACATATGTCAAATTAAATACATAGCCACATAGGTAAAATGTATTATACATATATATTATAAAGATACAAATATATTGTAAATAGAATAATATTACTTAATTAAAATTTGTCTGTATTCTCTAATTGTATTTACA
The DNA here is from genome assembly GCF_020184175.1 of Aphis gossypii. Classification (NCBI taxonomy): domain Eukaryota; kingdom Metazoa; phylum Arthropoda; class Insecta; order Hemiptera; family Aphididae; genus Aphis; species Aphis gossypii. Next base: position 41,402,133 of record NC_065530.1, on the reverse strand, counting down.
CAATTTCTGGTAATTTAACTGATTGTCAAATAAGTAAATTCAGTTCTAGAGAATTTATTAGATAATTATATTATTTCACCTAAATCAATATTTCCATCTCATAACATGTAGCCTAATTTTTCACACAGTACTTTGATATACTATAAACAATTCAAACAATAACATTCAAAATTCAAAATACAAAATTAAATAGGATGTTTATTTCTCACTTAAATCTATATACATTTATATATTACTTTATATATACCTCTCAAAGGAAGTTTTTAATTATTTATTAATTTTGTTACCTAATTAAAGAGTTATATTTAGTTTTTTTTTATTTGTTCAAGTATTAAAAAAATAAGTTAATTTCAAAATGGTTTGATGTTATTTTTATATTTTATAGAACCTAGAAAAATTAAATGATCTGAAACTATCAAATCAGCGATAAGTAACATTTAATCTATTAAAAATAAATGCATTAATTAATTTAAAACTATGTATTAATTAATTAAAGCTATAATTGAGGCCATCTATAAGATTAAGTTTTAACTACCTAACTTCCTAATATCTACATAATTTATAAATAATTTTTACATTCCTTACTTATATGGCTATATAAAAAAAAACATTTCATAAATCATACTTTATCACTAATCGGATACCTAGGTAGTGAAATTAATAATTGAAAAGTAAAAATATTGTTCCACGCCCTTAGAAAATTTCTACGAACGCCTTCCCTCCCACAAACCAAGTACAATGTAAATATAATTGATTTCAGTAATTATCATTAAATTGAATCCAATAAATATTATTAAAAAAACAAATAACTAGGTATATATAATTGTGTGTTTAGGGTGCAACTATATATTTGAGAGATGATATAAGCCAGGTCTATAATTTTTATTCCATAAAAAAATGTGATGAAAGAGAGTAATGTACCTTAGCCCCACCAAAAAATTACACATATTTACACCTATATGAGTTCCATAAAAAAATATATATATATAATATAAAGTATAATATGTTAAATGTAAATGAAAAAAATTGAATGTGAAAATAATATCGATTAATTTATTTTATTTGTTGCAGTTTTTTAAATATTTTATTTTAATATTCATGTGGATAATGTATTGGGGTTTACAACACTAAAAAAGTATTGTTCAGCATCAAACTATATTATTGGATTTCGATCGATAAAACTTATATATTTGAAAACGATATCTACATCGATAACAATAATGCATTTAATTAAAATAATTTAATGTACATGCATTATGCATGCATAATAGGATCATGTAATAATCTTATACATTATTATTACCTGCACATTCCGTTCAAATTATCGTAATGCGATATTATAATTGCAATGACCAATGCATACCTTTATTAATTATAACAATTTAACTGCAGAGAATGCACTTTTTAACGAATTTAAAACTGTTCATTCTCGTAGGATATAAATAGCCAGGAAATGTTATAATCGACATAAAGAACGATTTTAAATTATAATATTGTATTGACTTTTTTTTTTTTATGAAGTAACATATTATCCTACCTATTGTAACTACTAATTGTGAATTTTTAATTTATTGTCAATTTATAATTATATTATTTTCATACACTTTTATAGCGCGAATGCCTTTGATTTATCGTGAAAAAATTAACACCTTGTTTTAAAGATTAAAATAAAAGTGTTGGTTTTTTTTCAAATAATTATCCATTTTTAACAGAGTATGCGATGAATGAAAATTTCAAAATCATAATATTGGTGCTTGGGATAGGTTTAACATACTCTATTAATAGCTAAATAAGTTCCTAATATAATACATATATTATATTATATTATATTATATTATGGATACGTAAAGTAGATAAAAAAATTTTCACTACAGCCGATTGTTGTTAATACTTATAAAATTAATGTTCAATGAAAATCGACATGGCTTACTTTTACATCATTTATTCATCATTAATATTCTATTATACAGCTTTTGCGTCAGCGGTACTTATAATAGACATTTTGCTATTTTTGTAATATTTTTTTAACAGTTCCAAAATATTAGTGAAGATTTAAGCTAGACAGGATAAATTGGCAGAAATTTCAAGCATGTTGAATTCTGCGGAATTGAGTTCGGTGGTGAATAGATAAACTGTAGTAAAGAACCAATTTCTTCAAGTATTTATCATCTTAACTGTTTTTATTTATCATTTATGATTTTTATTCTGAATTAAATATTAAAATTTAAAGCGATATGAGCAAGAACCGTAATAGTAAAAATCCTGGGAAAATATTTTTTTATCACAAAAAAACAACCACAGATCAAAATTTCACATGTAAGCAAAAATTTAATGGGCACAAAATTCCAACCGATAAATAACGATTACCTATATCCGTGAAATATACGTTTCGGTGAAGCATTTTTCAAAGTTTTTTCAACCGTTAAACAGTTATTTTTTTTAAAAACCAGCATCGTTTTTCAGAATGAATTATTGGAAGTCGTTAAAAACATCTCTGCTATTTTATATACAAATAGTTGTTATCAGCTGCGCTCGTGGCTAGCATTAAAATCGCATATGTCTATGTTATTAGTATGACGTTAGTTGTTTATTAATATATTATTATTATACAGTCAAAAGTTTGTTATAAAGTATAGTTTGTTTTACTACATACAATAGTTCTTCTATTTAAACCACGTGATAGTCAATACAAATAATAATATAATACCGACACATGTGTTACCAAAGTCGGAAAACATTTAAATAAACAATTTTAATCTTTTTATGTCATCTATTATTGGTCTATAACGTATATATTATATAAATATTAAAAATATAAACAAAGTAATCCATTTTATGTAAGACACTAAAAAGGAAAGGTCAGTGCTAAAATATAACGAAAAGACTGTGTACTTATGTTGTACCAAATAACAACGATAAAGTGTTTGCGAAACGTATGCCAATATATCACTGTAGTCATTATTTGTACAGGTATTATAAACAGAGTGATCGCCAACTATACTCACCACCAATTTCTTATTTAATATTGTATTTGTAAAAATTGTGATTTTTGAAATTTTTAAAATCTTAAGGGTCATATTTTAAAATACTTTGAATTTTTATTATATTTATGGAGTGTTTGTTTGGGTAAAAACTCTTCTTTTACTAAAAGTTGTTACAGATTTTTTATTAATGGCTGTCATTTAAAACAATAAAAATTAATTAATTTCTCACTGGCATAAAAAAATCTGAGTATTTGAAACATGTGATTTTTAAGCATGAAAAAAATTTAAAAACGAATTTTGAATAAACACTTATATTGTTAAAAAATAAAATTAGGTTGATAAAATACCTGCCGGAGAATTCCGAATTATTTTAGTAAAAAATTGTTTCGAATTTTCTTATTTGTAATTTGTTCTCATAACAAAAAAAAAAAATCTTGAAAAAAGTATATTTTTTACAATTTATGTTATACTTAATTTTTTAGATACCTACGATATTGGATTATTACGAGCAAACTAAAAAACTTAAAATAATTAAAACGATAAAAAATAGTAAATAATAGAGTTTTTCTTTCAAAAATTCTGTTTTATAATTACCTCAAAGTACTTTGTAAAAAAATGTTTATCTAAACAATGGATATACTTTTCGAGATGATGAGTACTTCATACTAAAAAAATCATTCTGTATAGGAACACGAACCCGGTGATCAACAGTGATTCACTACGATGATCTATAATGATGGACGTCTTGTATTCTATTATATTAATGTCGCGGTTAACGTCCGGTATCTGCTTTATCGCCGAGCTCATATCATCATCATAATATAATACTGTTGTAGCATTAGTTGAATATTCGGACGTTTAGTCGATTTTATAACTCTGACCTTAAGCGGTGATATTATGATACAATGTTAAATAAACGCTATTTACTCGCAAATACATATCTTTAAGGATATTTTATATTATGTTAATGGTTGGATAATAATACGACCGTAGTGTCAAACGATAAAGATTTTCTTGTTTTCGTTTAGTTGTGTGTATGCATTATTTTTTCTTAATAATATGTTTTTTTTTAGATTATATTTGTAACGTCGAATAAAAAAAAAATAACCGCAGGAAATACGTTCGGAAACGTGACAGAATATAACAATGTCAACGACGAAACGGTTTTTACCTTCGGTGGCGTTGCACGCTTTTCCGTAATGATCGATTTGTTCCGTCGTAAATCGCCCCTGTATACAAAAACATACACATATTTAAAATTATAATAATAATAACAGCAACAATAATGAAAATATTACTAATTAATTGTTCAAAATAAAATTTAAATCAAACGTAACTATTGTTTTATAATATAATAACTATATATATATTATATACTGCAAGATGTATTTGAATAACGAGATAGTCCAAATGTCATAAAATCATAATGAACATTTATCAAATATATGCTTTATAATTTAAACATAATATCTATCGGCGTTATATAATATATTTTCTATTAATATTCTACAGGGTTATTTATCAAACATGATGTCCCACTTGTGTCATTTAATAAAGTATTAATTTATTATTCAAACTATGATTTTTAGAATTTTTAAGTAAAAATAAAAAGTACTTAATTGCTTAAATGAAAGAGTGGTTTTCTTCTTCTCTCTTTAACTTATAAATTATTAAACAGATATATATATATTATATAAACCTATATATTTTTTTTTTTTTTTGAAAACTTTGATGCACCTAAATCAAAATTTGAACTAGTTGAGTTATTAAATTTTTATGCCAAACATTATACATATTAGTGGTCCTTAATAATGATTTTATAATGAGTATCTAATAAGTATTTATATAATAAGTAATACATATACTTAAATTTTTGATTATTAGACATTTTTTTCGGGCCTCAAGCATAAAAATTTGGAAGTTACAAATTGTTTGGAATTCGTTTTAGGTAGGTAGGTAAATCAAAATCACCAAAAAAGTTTTTGTCGTCACAGGACACTTTAAGAAAAATACTTAAATTGCATTCAAAGTTTAAGTATTTTAAAAATGGTCTTAAATTTAATGGTTTTAAATATGGTCTTAAATACCAAAGTAAATTTAAATATTCCAAAAACCATAAATTTAAAACATTAATTAGTATTGATGTAAATTGTGCACCATAGTTGTATAAATTTCACACAATTCATAAGAATTCAAAATAAAAATATTATAATGCAAGTAAGTACTATTTATCTAACCTAACCGAACGAATTTTTAATGTTACTTAGAATGGTAAAAATCGTATATATCATAGTTTTTAAAGATAGGTATATATATATTTTTACTTTCCAATTTTATCTGAGATCAGACAAATAATTCACGACAGATTATCAACTCAGTGTCTATTCGAACCCTGTATAATATATAGATATATTGTACTAGGTAAGCAATAATTGTTTCACCTCAATCATAGTATATGTATACTTCAACTATAAAGGTCACGCTGCAAGAGAATGCAGAAAGGTAGAAAATTATCAGACATCATTAATCGTTTATTATAATGGCCAGACAACAAATTATAAATAACTAATGTCACTCGTAAGGTCTAATACAGCGGTCAGCATATCAGCCAGAATCAACATTATTATATGATAATATAACATGTTATAATATGGTTTTTGTGACACCTAGGGACTGAACATTAAACAATTTTATACGCTTACTGGTTCATAAAAATAAAGGGTTCAGATGTTTAGTTACTAGTATTTTTGGTAAATATAGATATTTATCGTATCAAATCATTAACAAAATAATTTAAATTCTTTAGTTAATAATAATAATTACATAACCATTAGAACTAACAAATTTCCCAAAAGTAAAATAAATGCAAAAATCTGTATTTATTAAAAACAAAACTGTTATATTGCCATTACAAATTAATTTCATAGCGAGAAACAACATAGATAAAAACAAATTTTCAAACAATTTATTGTAACTAAATCCAAAAAAAAAAAATAGAAGGGGACTCAAAAGTGTAAAAAAAAGCGTGAATACCTACCTTAAAATTGAAATGTCTTATTGATTAGAGTATAATTAGAATGGTAATGAATATTTGTTTTTATATATAAATGGGATTCCACCCCTCACATTCCACTTAAATCTAAGAACTGGATAAATGTATTGATTTTACAATTTGAATATAGTTTTTCTTTTATATTTTTTTATTGTGTATGAAACTTAAAAACACTTTTACTAGTAAAAACAAAAATGCTCTATTCAACAATTTTGAGGATGGTTTCTGGTAGTATATTGTATTTAGTTTGTTTGTTTAGCTTGATAATTTGAGGAGTTAAAAATATCAAAAAAAACATATTGAATATTATTTAATAAAATGGCATAACAATATTATATCTAACAAAACATTCTTATTTATTGAAACGTGCCAAGTGATTTTTTGTTTTAAAAATGTATGCAGTTAACAAACCCATAAAAAGACATTTTTATCTTACAATATACCTAATATAATTTTAAGAGGACAGGCTTAAAGTTAAATCAACAAATAAAACAATATTAGCTTGTTTTATTTAAATAACAAATTTAAGAATTAATAAAATTACAAGTCAATACATGTAAGGTCGATTTTTATTCAGAATGTTGGATTTTGTGGGTCCCATGAGGTGTATCTTGCATATTATTATTATATATATATAAATATGGATTCCTATAGACTTATAGATTACAAAAATGTTGCACCTGGCGCTTAATGACTGCAAATTATAATCTTTATATAGGTACTTACGAAGCTGCATGAAATCAACATTGCAATACCAAACATCAACGATGTGTAGAAAGTTGACGAAATCATTTCGTACGTTGATTGCGTTTTCACGGTCCAGAGAATAAATTTATTGTCGTTATTATCACTCTGTCGGGACACCCCGTCGGGAGAAGACTGTGCACGTCGTTTTATTAGGTACAATATTATAATAATATACATTAGATAGGTACAAATTAAACAACCGTCCAGACAGACTTTGGAGTTTGCGATTGTGTGAGTCGTATATAAAATATACAAAGGTTAACAATAAGCTATCTACGGGTCATTCGTTTAGTCTGTGTGTGCTGACCAAATATAATACAATATATAATTGTTATATATTGGATGGAATGAAAAAAAATATACGATATACCGTCTGTGAATAATAAATTGTTGTAAATGAAAATAAAAAACACCATAATATTGTAACGTACATTTGAATTTTTAATACACAGACAATGTTCTACAATAAATTATATAAATCATATTGTAAAAAAAAACATTTCGGATAATAAATCTTAATGTTCCTTTGTACCCGTAATTTATCAGCTGCTGATTGAAGGTGACGACGTCTAGAGTGGTAGAAATTCTAAACTCTGAAAACAAACAAAACATAAAAACAAGTTAATAATGATTGACATACCTAACTATAGACAACGAAGGAAATTGAATCCATCACGTGTATATAAAATCGTTTCAAACAAGGCAATTCACCAAGTATGCTGACCCCAAATTTTCCTTTTAATTATTAATTTATTCTAGTTCTGATTTTAAGAATTCATACATGAGGATACTTTTAAATATTTATATTTTTTTATCCCATTTTAGAGTAGTGTCCTCTAAATTTATTTTTTCATAAGAAAACCACCGTTTTTTATAGTAAAATGCTTCGAAGATTGTTTATATTGTTGATGTATATAAATAAAAATCTATACACGTTGTTTTTTAATTATTGAATTGTGTGTACTAAGTATTAAAGTATTAAAATACTTAAAGTACTATTCATCCATGAAAAAAAGATTCAAAAATATTATGACAATTTAAAAATTACACCTTATAACACCTTATAACACAACCTACACCTTAGTACATACTCCCTAAATTATATGAAAAATATCTTAAAATTTGAAAATATTTTTTTAGTATAGGTTTATATTAATTATAAAATGTATTAAAAATCATAATTTGATTAAATAATAAAATTCGGGTTACTTGAATGTTTTGTATTTAATATATTATAATATTATAAAACGTGTACAAGCTTCTGCCCAATTGATGTATCGGTTTATCACGACGATGCGTATTATTATACTAATATACATTATGATTATATCGAAATCACACGTGCCACAGATTAGCGCTGAAAATGTAAATAAGAACGGTCATAATAATTTTGGCGAAAGTCTTATAAGCACAACGTTTTACGACTTTAGACTGCGCATAGTGCCTAATTAGCCGCCGGTATAGTGTTGATATTAATTGCCCAAAGTGTGGCAACTGTCATTAACCCGAGTCGCGCACAATATAAATCGACGTCAGGTGTTAAGACAAAAAATAGTCATGGAATCTCTACTCAATAAATCAGGTGTCACCCTGCATACTATACAGAGTGATTCATTAAACACGTTCAACCCTTTCTTTCTTTAATAATACAATTATTCAAAGTTTAATTTTTCATAAATAAAAATATACTTTAAATCTTAAGATCATAATATTTTCAATTTTTTTTAATAGTTTGTATTAGGTAGGTACTTAAGGAATTTCCTGCTAAGAATGAAGATACTTGTCTATTATAAACATCTATTTATTCAAATGCAACCACTTTTTGTACACTGTTATTAATTATAAAACTCATGATTTTTTTCTGAAAATTTTAACGTATTAAATTCAAATGTTAAATAAGTATCTAAAAGTTTTTAAGTTATTTAATTTTGAGTACTAATTATAATAAATTCATGCGATAGAATATTATATTATATTTTTATATATTTTTATTTTTTTTATTTTACAGGGTAATTTTAATAATAATTATGAAACTACTCATTTGAGCTTTTTATAATAACTAATAAGTATAACATGGGATCTCACTTAAAAAAAAATAGAAGTTTTATCACTAAAGAAAATTCAAAAATTTGAAACTTAAAATCGTTGAATAAATTTATTATTGTAGGAAAACATTGTAGTGAGTATGCTTGGGTGAATCACTCAGTATATCAGAGAATAATTTCAATAAAGTTATCACGTTCGTGCTCGAATATAAGACTTTAGTTTATTATGTATAATACACTATGTAGACGTATTAATTCTGCACTGGTAGGTTAAAATATTTTGTAGTTTGAGGATTAAAAATATCTGATGCGAATTTTTTATACATTTACCGACTTATATATTATTCAATATACTTTTATAATCATATCGAATCGCTTTTAATTCTAAAAAAAAATAATAATAATAATTTAAAAAATAAATACTGTGTTGCACGAATATAATAATTCGTAGTAATAATAACTAACTATTTCGAAGAACAATACAATGGTGATTGATTTTTAATCACGCTACTGCCTCAACGAATAAATAATATCGTCATAATGCGCTATTGAAAATCATATTACTGTGACTAATAAACGCCAAATTTTCCTGAATTTACAACTATTTAAAAATCAATTCATAACTAGGTATTTTTAAAAAGTGTCAATAAACAATTGCACGTGTTCCATTATAATAAATAGTAAATAATATTTTCAACTTTATAATAAATGTGCAATTGCTCAAACCATTACAACTAGTGAGAAATAAGAAGAAAGGAATACTATATAGAATGCATAATACACGAAATAATTAATTATTTAAAAAAAAAATGTATATATATAATATAATGTGGCATAATCATTACATGTGAGACCCCAATGGTAATTAAAACGAATTAATGAACTTCTTTTTAATGATATTAATGATAAATGTTAACTGAGATAACTTAATATTTTCTCAACACTAATTTGAAAATTTTAATAAAATGTATACTGTTTGTTAATTAACTTAAATAATTTATATTGTTCATCAACTTATCCATCTTTGGTAGTTTGGTGGCATATTTAAAGATACTATTGTGAAAAATAAAAATTGTCACACTAAAGTACCAGAATAAATATTTTAAAATTTTATTTTTGACGTTTGAAGTTTTTCAGTTTAACCAAAAAATAGTTCATGGTTAAAAATGTATCATATAATTAAGATCAAGTTATAGCACTAGGACTCACTTAAAGTAAGCGAAATTTCAACATTTTATTTTCACTTGAAAATGTCTGATAAGCTTTTTTAAGTTATTATACTAATCAATATCTATTATTATTTAATGTTGGTAATTATTGATTCCGATCAGTCGTTAATTAGATCAAAAAAGATACTATTGACGATTAATTGAATATTTAACAAGGAGTTCGTTTTGTTTTTAATTTACTGTCATTGAGACACTTTGTTAGAATGTATGAATATGACTTTTATGTTAACAATTTGGTACGTCTAAAATGTATCACAAAAATAAAATATGGACATCAGTTAAAAAGATTACATTAATACATTGTTTTGGCTAAATAACATCATTATATTCAAATAATAAAAGTATATTAAGAGATGAATAATATATTTTCTACAAATTTTCATAATTCATTGGGACTATAATATAGTACCAATGAATTATTATATTATGTTGTTCAATTTTTATACCTATTATATAAATATCATAACCAGATTTTATTAAATTGAGTTTTAAATAAACACACTTATCACTAAGGCTAGGATTTTAATGCCCTAAAAAATCTTAAAAAATACCCTTAAAAAAATGCAAAATGACTTAAAAAACTCAAAAAATGCAATATAAAAATGCATTTATATTTATTATGGCTTAATAAAAAAATTTAAAAAAAATTGTATAATTAGTATTTTGTTATTATATACGTTGTACGTTGTTAATTGTTTCGTTTTGTTGTATTTCTATTTTCTTAATCATTCATCATAAAATAATAATTAAAAAAAAAAATTGTTTAATATTTTAACTTGTTTTTGCTAGCACATATTAACCAATAAGTAAATAACAGCGATAATTTAAAAGGAAATTCTTAGCTATGATAAAATTGTTATCGACGATAATCGATTGTAGTGCTATATAATTTATAAATCGTACCGTGGCGCGTCGGCAGTTAGCCGAAAATATCTTGTTAATCGTAACAATTTTCGTTCATAAGATAAAAACTAAGAAAATGCCTAAAAATTCATTTAAGGTTAATTATGACAAAAAATGCAAAATAAATATTACTTTAAATTAATCAGCATCGCCCAACACACATTTTATACTTATGGAGCAACGTATTGAAACGCTAGAAAAAAAGATGCATTTGCATCAAAATCCCAGCCCTACTTATCACAAATAATGTACAAAAACAAAATAATATTATATTAATTGTACCATATAGGCATATAGCAAACGCGTTGATTACTGATTAATCAATTATTATTGTGTGATATTTTTTACTTACTTTGGGATCAACACGGTGTGCACACTTTATGAAATTGTACGAAGACTGACATATTTCTGTATCCTTATCTAAAATAAAGCAAATTCGTTAAAAATAAATTGTCCATCAATCGAAATAATAAGTAGTCAGATTTTTTTTATACGATTACCATTTCCGATACATTGTTCAATGGGTGGTAATAAAATTGCGAGTACATTCGGCGGGGCCAACATCGTCATCTTGTCTTTGAACATTTTTTTATCAAGTATTCCCTTTTGATTGACCTAAATTTATTTACATGATGCATTATTTTTATTATTGATAGGTATCGTGTTTATTGTATTAGAATATATTTATTTCTTAACACATTTATGTGTTTCAAATGTAGATTTTGCTTTAACAAATTGTATAATGAATAATTTACCAAGCATGTACTAGTTTTGCAGTTTTAAAATATATTTAATGTTTACTTTTTACTTAGATTTTTTTATACTATTTTAGGATTATCTTTTACCTTAACGATACAGTTTTTTTTAAACGAAAATCACCCCTTTCTTGTGATAAATTATAAAGTAGATGATTTTATTTTTATATAGTGATGTATCTAAATCAAAATTTGAAAGATTATCTTTTAAGTTTTTAAAATGTACCTATACATTAAGAATATAGTCCTTAAAAATGGTTTTACAAAAGTATAAAATTGATGAAATATTTAATCTATATGTATAGTAACTCGTATCTACTTATTATACACAGACATTTAAAAAATTATAAGATGTCAATATATTAATATTAATTAGGTACTATCCGTTTTCAAATTTATTGATAATTATCCTTAGTTGTTTACAATGATAAATAACTCGAAAAATGCTCTTTTAAATTTCGATTTATTATTTTTATTAGATGTTTTTTGTATATTTCAAATGCATATATTATGTTTAATTATTAAGGTACAGGGAAAATCACTATTTTTATGTTTAAATATATATTTTTAAATAAGTTTGTATTGTCATACTATGACACACCTCAGCCATTAATGAAATAAATAATTTTAAAATATTCTAGTCCTCGATTATATACTTAAAGCAACTTATTAATCAGAATTTGAATACATTCATTATTACAAAAAAAATTAATGGGCAAGCATAACTGGTGAATCACTCTGTATTATTGCAATGTAATGTAGTTGTTAGTCTGCGAATTCAAAACTCAAGCACAAGTACGTTATATCTATCATTTGATTATAACCGCAGATAGCTAGTTGTAGTATAGTGTACATCATAATATTATACAAAATAAACTAATTAAAACTACAGCGCCAAAGTCCACTCATTTTCTGACTTGAAACACCATATTACATTAATACATTATATATATATATATAAATATATATGTATTAAATATGTAAGTATATCTTGCTGTATGGAATCTACACGCATGTAATATATAACACAGTTCTGTCTAACCATATAATATTATATTTTAAATTAGTAGGCAAACGATTGATAGAAAAAGAAAAAGAGTGATTTCTTGGTTTGTAATTTGTATCCTGTTATATTATTAATTTTATATAATATTATTATATGATGACCGTAAATTATTACACAAGTTAATTTTTTAAAAATCATTATTAATAAATATTATAGTTACTAGTGATTTATTTTAGTGTTTTTTTTTTTTTATACTATAGATAATATAGAATTAGTTATAATTCATAATTTATGAAAACTGAAAATCATAATCAAATAATCAATGACATGATACTTATTATATTATTTTTAATAATAATCAATTCTCCTAAGGTAAATTGTATTTTTCAATCCAAGAAGATTAAATAGCTCTTATTTATAGTATTCAAATAATATAATTTATATTACAAAACAGAAATATTTAATAATAATGTGAGTGTGTGACGAAAATCAAACAAATAATAAAATATGGACACGGGCACGCTTCTTTCTATAATAAAAATGTATATAAATACATCATGTTTACATGCCGATATTATATTATAATGTTATTGAAATTAAATTTATTCTAATCTGCGTTGAAAAATAGAAAGATATTATACAGAAAAAATATGATTTATAGATATTGTTTTCCTAATGTATTTTGTACTATTATAGTTATGTTTACAGAGTCTACACACAGATATTTAGTGTAAATAATTGCCATAGATAACGTACTTACAATCGAATATTATGAACGAAATAAGTAAATAAACATTGTCTCAGTTGAGTTTATAATAATTTGTATTTGTTGAGTAATTAAATTTAAAAAAAAAATAACAATTCTATATTACATTCCATAATAAGATGTATTAACATCAGCACACCAATTTTTCTGCATCAAAATATAGTGTCTAAGAATTGGTTTATTATTTTAATTGAGAATGATGTGTGCAATTTCAGTATAAAATTACCTATTACGAACATTTAAGTACCTTTCTGTACAACTTTATCTAGACCCTAAATTTTAAAGCTTCACAGATTGCCGTTATTGCAAAATATTTAATTTTTAAAAATGTTTTGATGTTTTAATTTATAAAAATAAAACTCTTCAATACTTAAAAGATTCTTTAATATCTACTATTCCAAATTATCAAATCTCAAATTAATAATAATATGTCCCATGCTAGATAATATTGTAATTAGTAAAGTTATCGACATTTTTTATAATGGACAATCGGTTATTAGATGTTTTTTCTTTAAAATCATTTTGGACTGTTATTTTAATAATAAGAATCGAGATGTTTTTACTGATTATTTATAAAATTTCGAAATCATGTAGTAATCAAGAATAATATAGGATACCGGAACAATTTAAAGATCATTGTAACTAATCGTATTTACATGTATTTAAATTTTAAATTCTTAATTTTTCGAAAATTGTTAAAATTGCCTATCTCAAACTCCTTAAAAATGTTTATATATTATTATATTAAAGAAAAATCTTTAAAAAAGAAATAGTACAAATTAACATGTTTTGTATATAACAAATATAAAAAACCACTATTGTTTATTAATTATTATAATATTTTTTTTGAATAAAATAATATCATAAACTGTATAATCATAAAATCGATATATACCAATATACACATAATATTTATTAATATAATAAATAGCCAATAGGTACTTACCATTTGCATAGTTTTGAAATTACAGGCAAAGTAACACTAAAACAATAATCATCATTATCAAATTATTATTATTATTTTTTTTTTATTATTATTTGAATTACATTTAAATGAAATGTTAAATTAATAAGTTGTGAGTCATTATAATTTATATGTACGTTTAATTATAATTGTCAAAGAAATTAAAAATGTCGTTACTTTTATGTTGTTGTTGTTCTCGGGAAATATTCCTTTCTTGATGTCAGTAAATACCTCTGTGATTTATTAACCATCATATTATGTAACATAAGATCAGTTTGAATAAATTAAAAATTAAATTTGAAATAATTGTCACTGTAAATAATATTACCTTCTTCAACTGAATGTTTCTTGGAGCATACGTTTTTCAACATCTTTTGTGTTTTTTTAATGGCCTCTTCGCTCAAGTACTATAATAAGTGTTAAAATGTTGAAAAAAAATTAAGTACAATTATGTTAATAATATTAAATCATGTATGTTTATTGCTTATTTAAATATATTTAAAGCACCTGTTTATGTAAAAGAGTATTACGACTTATACTAGTAGTATTATATTTGTTTGCGATACAGATGAACTATATACATAATTGCAAGATTTTGTATTATTCTATATTACCGTATAAATGTACGAATATCGTAGATTAAAATTTCTACCTTTTAGTCGACAATTTTACGTGAGTTACTTAAACGATATAATAATAACAACAATGATCAGGCGCACAGGGTAGAGTGACCATTATACATTTGGTCTTACGGTAGATAGGTATTATTATTTTAACGAATACCTACATAAAATATGAAATTGTTTTTTCCGGTTCGCATCTTTACAAAGCTATCGTATTATATTTAGATTGACAACATGTATTTTGTTGAATCATCGTGCAATAATTGAACTGTTGAATTTTATACCATAGAATCGCTATATTATTCAGGTGTTATAGATAATAACTATTTTACCCTATAGTTCAGCGTTTCTCAACCTAGGGGTTAAAACCACCTTGACACTAGGGATTGCGTAGGTCATTAATAATAAAATGTCGATTTATAAAATGAATCTTTATATTTAAAATTATTAATTAACAAAAAATAAAAAAATACTTTTAATAATTATAATAAAATAAGGATATAATTATACTTAAAACATTAATAAACATTAATGAATAAATAATTTACCTGTGACAAGTTTATATTACTGCATGTGACATTTATAAATTGATTCGAAATGATATATTTAGTTTTGTTAATTGGTTAATAATATGATATTTGTATTGTTCAAATTTGTACTTAATATTCATAGGGAGATCGCGACATGATTAACCACATTCTATACCTATTTCGGAGGTTGCGATACTAAAAAGTTTAAGAAACAATGTCATTGTTATTACCTAGTTATACTATATAGTCTATATCGATTATACCTATAAATAGTGGCAGAGTTGCTTAGGAGTTGTTAAATCAACAATTGTCCGTCGTTCGGTACTACCTATAGAAATATTTATTTTTTTTTGTCAAAAAATAAATAAATAAATAAAAACTATAATTTAGAATAGATTATATCAAACACTAAAATAAATAATAACAATAGTACAACAAACTATTGAACTGCATAGCTATTTAAAATAATCATTAAAAACAATAATTGTTATTAAAATAATTATTATTATTTATTGTAGATTGTTTTGATATCAAAATGTGCATTATAATAAATTCTGAACCATAATTGAGAAAAGAATCTTCAAAAACATAATACTATTGCCAAAATATTGATTTTTCAAGTAATTTGATATATGGCATCTTTTCTTTTAAAACTAATACAATTTAGTGAAACTCAATACATTAAATGTAATGTAACTTATTTTAAAAGTGTTATTCATTTTTTAAGTGTATAAACTCTGTTTTTCATATTTATTTGGATTAATATTAATCCAAAATATCCTATTTCTATGTATTTTGTGACAATCTAACGTTTTGAAACATCAAATGTATTCCAAAATAAACATTTTCAAAACAACACAATTGATTTAAAAACTTTATTCATTTTACTATTTTTTTTAAGTATATAAATATTTATTATTGTATTTTAGATTCTTAGCGGAGCGAAGAATGTATTGTTTTTACAATAATGTTTATTTCTTTTTTATTCTGTCAACACTATTTCTCCCCCTAAACTTGCTCAAAAGTACAAGTATAGCATATTTTCTAAAAGGTAATGTTCTTGAGCTGGTACTTTAAAGAGGTCATTTTTGGATTTTCGAAATGATACTCGAAATAAAAGCGATTAAAGGAGAAAAAAGTAGGTCAGTGTATTTCGGTGGTAGATCGTCTCTTCGGTCCTTGGACAGGATAGGGTAATTTTACTGTAGGTATTCGATTTGAATGCAATATGATTACATTCGATAAAAAAACGATTCTGAGTGGACGAGGGGATTTTTTTTATTTAATTTTATTCGTTTCTATGATGATAAACAAAGCCGTAATTATTTTATACTACAAAATCATGAAGTTGTACATATTTTCTCTTTTAACCGCTTTTATTTTAAGTATCATTTCGAAAATCAAAAAATGACCTCTTCAAAGTACCAGCTCAAAAACATTACCTTTCACAAAATATACTAAATTTATACTTTTGAGCAAGTTTAAGGGTAGAAAATGTGATTACAGAATAAAAAAGAAATAGACATCATTGTAAAACCAATACATTCCTCGCTCCTCTCAGAATCTAAAACATATACGATATTACGATTTTGTAATATTAAATAATTACCGACGACTAATTACGGCTTTGTTAATCACCATAAAAAACGAATAAAATTAAATAAAAAAGATCCCTTCGTCCGCTCATAATCGTTTTTTATCGAATGCAATCATTGCATTCAAATTGAAGACGAATACCTATACAGTAAAATTACACTATCCTGTCCGAGAACCGTAAGGACGATGGACAAACATCCACCACCAAAATGCGCTAACCTACTTTTTTTTAAATTTATTTTTAAGTGTGTTTTGTAATTTATTATTATTTATTTGTATACCTGTTCTAAATATTCCTCTTTTCATCATTGTCGATACAATTAAGTTACACTTCAAAATATATTTCTAATGTATTTATTAGGAGTACTTTTTATAAATCAAATTCTGGTCAGAATTTTGCTAAAGAAAATAAAATAAATTAAAAATATATTTATTAATACTTTCAATGAATCTAAATATACTTATATATTATTTAAATTACATTTTATATATTCAACAGCTGAAGTTATACTAGGTAGATAGGCAGTAGCTACTAACTTGTACAGGAATTAGAATATTAAATTAAAGTGTACCTACTTAAAATGATATTAATAATAAATTCTGGCTTCTGACAGATATTTTGTATGTATTCTTTATATTCATATTTATTGAAAAGTATTAATATTATATAATATAAAGAGTTTTTTACTATACAATGGAAATAAAACAAATTACATTTAACTTTAGAAAAATAAATAATCATGTTCTAAACAAAAATATAATAATAACGCGATCGTCGCAATAATGAAACTCGAGAGAATTACATTTTAAATAAAAATAAACCATTTTTAAAATAGACAAGAAGTTTTGAAGTCAATATGATTTAAGTATTTAACAATAATATACACAGCCGTTCACAATTATTGCGGTCATCTAATACCAAATACCCTATCGTAAATATCATCAGCAACAAATTTTAAATAAATAAAATATGATGTTGATTGTTATATATTATAATATATGATCATATTAAATAATAATATCTAGAAATGACAACGTGTAATTTTAAATTTTGAAATGTTTAAATGTTTCTAAATCGCATAGAACATACCAACATAGTTCGTTTAATAATAACCATTTTTATTGTTTGAATATTCTTAAAAATGTTGCGGACCGCAACGGCTGTAAGATAGCGTGATAATCTTTTGAAACTTATAATGCTTTTGATAATGTGGTGTAAATTGGAATGTAAAAATAATAATATATATATGCCATACTCACAGCGTCACTATCCTTCAAAATGGTTGCTGCTACAACGGCGAGCAAAACAGTGGCTGGTAACATATTCATTGTTTTCAGAGCGACTTCTTTAACTGTGTTCCTTTTCTATTTGAGCTGCACCTGCATGTAAACTATTATAAATATTGTGTTTTGTTGGAACTTATAAAGTTATGTTCGTGACCTTCAGCCTGATTTTATAGATATAGGTATTATAATATATCAGTCATTACAAAAATTACAAGCTTGTATTATGTTATTAATAACTACAATATATTATACTGCACGATATTACTACAAGTACCTTATGCGGAGCACCCAAATATAATGACGAGTTTACGATCAAATGACACGTTTTATGTCAGATAGTTTGGTCACTCGACCGTTCAATACTTATATAATTATTAGTTGTACCCACCTTACATTAGTTATTATAATATAATTATTAAATTATCTAATATAATAATATATTAACCGAATAACCGATTTTATAATTGAAACTCACTCGGATATACAACCCGTTGATTTCATTTTTGAGGATAACAAAAATCATAAACCACGCAGGTAAAATGTGTCTTAATTAGATACATCTGTTTAAACAAAAAAATAATACAAATACATGTACAGTCAGATTAATACAACGATCGGTCACATGAAAATCGAAAGTCCGAGTGATCCAAAATTGTGTATTATGCATCATATAGTTCATAGATTATACCTACACACTAATAACTGAGATGGCTCTATGGCTTTAGTTTATAAATACTATTTTAGATTCGATAACAGGAAAATTAAAAACACTTATTAGTAATTAACTCCCTAATTCTTGTTTTAACTTATTCTATTTACTATGGCTTACTGGGCTAATTTGTACAGATTGTGTATTTTGAATAAAAGAAAAATAATTTTAAAATTAAATGAATCATCACATTTTGGAGATATCTATATTTTTTAAAGTTTTTAAAATTGGAAGTATTTTCTTCTCGTACAGCTATAGTTGATACTTGAGTGGTTCAAAAATTTGAAATTCCTAATAATTTTCAGAAATATTAACGTAACACCAGCTTACGAAAAAATCAATTTTGTTTTTGAATAAAGGTATGTTAAATTTTTAAGTTTTTTTACCTAGTTTAAAAACAATATCAGCAATTAAATATTACAATTGTCTATAAAAATTTTAATATAATTAATTTAATTGAAAATTTTGTAAAACACTGAAATCTATTTTAGTCATAGTGGAAGGTTTTAAATTTCTAATTATTAAAATTTTCTGGTAATAATAAAATAACAAAAGTTATTTGAAGAGAAATCATTATTTTACGAATGTACAATGTTGTAAAAACTTTTAAAATAACTCATATTATAAAATTTGTGTTAAAAACGTATGAGAAATTTTAGAACATAAAATATTAAGCCCTAAAAGCGGTACAATTAAAAGAAATAATGTTTTCTTAACCACCAAATAATTTGCAAATTATTCAAATTACAACAAAAAATTATAACATAAGATAACTAAGCCTATATTTTCAATTTTGTTATGTAGTTAAGAATAATACAATAATACCATAGAATATCGTAAACACCTAATATCAATGTCAGAAATATTTTATATTATATTCTATAATTTATATGGTTGTGCTGCCAGATACAATATTATGTACCTACATATGATATTTTAATCTATTTCTATTAATAATTTATTGTCACCTCACTCATCTCTACTGGACGATCACTTCTAAATAGCAAAAAATATTAATTCTAGATTCTTCGGAAACTCTTGTATGGAAGTTTTAGTAATCTACTGTACCTATACTATTTTGTACAATTTGTCATTTGTAAAATCTTTTCTTACGTAATTAGTTTTAAAATAAGTAATAATAATATTCTTACCTAATTTTTCACTGAAACGGATCATTAATATTTTTTTTTATTCAACTCATCACTTGAGAATAAAACTGAGCTGGACAGTACATTCGTGTTAACCATGTTAATTGAAAATAAATCACTGATGCATATAATGGTGTTGCTCGTTATTTAAACATTGTTATCTTGCATGTGTCTTAATTTATATATTATGTTAACTGATAATTGTTTAATCATATTTCTATATTCTTAAATATTGGCTATTTAAATATATTATTATAAATGTATATAATACATAATATTATTATAATTCAGATGGACAGCATTTAAATCTAAAATAAATATTTTATTCTTTTTAATCATTATAATATAGATCAAAAAAATTCTAATTCAAAAACATCCACTCGAAATAATATATTAGTTGTTATTGATTAGTAATATTGAGATTACAATAAGTACCGTGATGCGAATGCTTACTGTTTAAACCTTAACGATGTCATCATCCTCAATTTAAATGGACACCAATCGTTATTTAAAACAACGTAAACGCTTTATAATAGGTAATACTTCCGTATTTATAATTATAAAGTTAACGGCAAAATAAAAAGTTTTGAGACGTTAAAAAAAATTGTAATTATAAATTATAATTGTAAAAAGTTTTTACTAATATAAGAAAATGTATCAATAATAAATTGGTATACAGAATTCATTAAATATATATATATTTATAGGCTTAAAAATAAAAATAAAATTAATTTAAGTGATTATTATATATGGTCGAAAAAATATCTTTTTCAAATTTTAGTTTATAAAAAAATTTGTTTTTTATGTTACATGATGAGATTGATAGGTTAGTTTTTTCTATAGAGCAATCATCATAATACTATGTATACAGTAATGACTATATTATCAGTGTTATAGTACAATCAATTAACTACTATAATTATAACATTAAATTATTGTATCACAATACTATTGAACAATATTAGATAAATGACTTTTTATTAAAGAATTGCAAATACAATATGTTTGTCCACCTTACATTTTCATAAAATATTTATGAATGGTTTCATGTTCAAAATACATTATGTATTTCGATGAAAATATATTATTCATTGGGGTCTAAAAACGTTATTTGAAGAAATATTGTAACATATTTCAATGAAAAATTAACATAAATTATTAGACATTAAAATTAAATAGTATTATAGGTACAATTTTATGTAACAACTCACTGCAAATTCAATAATTAGATTAGTCATACATATTTGTATTAAATTGTTCACAATAAGTACATAATATTTAATATAATTTATACAATTATGTACTATATTATATAATATATATAATTGTCTATTGAATATTATTGTTAATAAAATAATTGGTACGTAATGACAACAGCCATCATGATTTGTAATGGCTATGTTAATGTGTTGGTACTATAATAAATAGCAAATAGTAGATAGGTTTAAATATCTTATGTTTAATGTTATAATTGAAATGAATTTGAAGCAACTCACCAACGAGTAATGTAATAATAATAATATGTAGAAATAATGTCACAGTGAAGATTATTTTATAATCAACTCAATGAAGATTATAGCCTGTAACATATAAATATTAAATATAATACACGTGTATTTTTTATATTATCATAATAGCTAAGAAGTATAGGGCTTAAAACGAATGCACTAAGAAGGTAATTTGCTTAAAAACTAAAAGAATGTTAATTTGACAATATAATATAATTATTATTTAAGAACACTTACATATTTGCATGTATATTATGTGATCACATATTAAGTGTTATGGAGTGAATCGATTAATGCCAATAGTATTATAAATATTACCAAAATATATTATCAATCATTCTAACTTAGATGTAGATAATTTATTGGTTCGGTATTAAACAACTGAAGTGTAGGAAGTACCAAAAAACTTTAATATCTGTAAATATGAAACAAAAAACAAATGATAGTATTTACAGACGCATCGAAAACTGAGATCACTATTGCATTTACAATAGTTATTCAATGCACAAATTTAGATTGCCAACTCTAAACAACATCTTTACTGCAGAAGTCTTAGAGATCAGAAAAGCAATTACACTAATAAAATTAATGAAATAATTCCTTTAAATAGTAACTTTTTTTAAACTTTTTTTCATATACTGATTACAGCTCATACGTAGTATACCTACAGGAAATAGTATTTTCAGTAATTTATTAAAATATTTAACCCCTTTTTAGACTAAAACAATATCCTGATCGTTTCGTACATATTTTAACGTAAATACAATACAGCGCATTTTTAGACAAGCTTTCTAGATCATTAAAGAAAAGAAAACTGATTAACTCCATGATTTCATAAAAAAATTATCTAATTTTGAAGTTATAATAAAATCGACCTATAATATATATTTATTATTTTTTTTTTTTAATCTTCGCCTTTTATTAATTCTACGTCGCCATAATGTACGTACATTGGCCGCAATAGGGCATCACCAATTAAAACGGCTCTTTTCAAGATAATCACCTTTGCTGAAAACTAATTCACAATAAGTGAAGTTTCGTTAGATGCCTTATAATTAATGATTCGCAGAGTACTATTATATTGTTACATCCACGTAAATTACTTTACACTAAATTAACTTTTTCGAACTTTTCTATGTACAGATAAAGAAATTTAGCATATAATGATTTATTATGGTTATGAGAAAAAAAAATTAAACTTTTATTTAGTTTATCTACTGAATTATGTTATAGTTAAACATTTTTTTATACACGTGGATATTTTTTAAGTAAAACATTTTTATAAGTAGCGTAGGTTAGGTTAACAAATTCCATGAATATTTCACATATTTATTATTGTTATTTTTTTTTTTTTTTGGTTGCCGGTGCCTGGTATGATATTTTTCAAACTATAATTTTAATTTGTTTCAACTGCTTTAAGTAAATTTAATATATATCTACTAGGTTAAAGAAATTATTTTTAGTTTTTAGGTAATTTTTTACCATTCACTAAAAATATTTAAAAAAATTACTTTATAATTATTAAGTATTATTAAGTTTTTTTATTCAGTTATAGAACTATGCATTTTTAATTTTTTTGCTACTACAGGTAACATTATTATGTCGTAACTCATAATCTTGTTTTAAAATAATACGTTTAGTGTTTATCATAATAATAACTGGATGTCAATTTTATTAATTTATATGGATCAATACATTATATATAATACATATATATATATAGATATAGATATATTATACAACAATATAATTATTTGTTAATTTTATGGCCGACTTAAGACATTACCTACACTCTTAAGGGGACTGAGAAATTTCAATTAATTTGGTTTTTAAACTATGGCTTTATAATCTGAGTGGTTATTTTTCGTATACTTCTTAGTTATCACAAGCAAATTACAAGTGTTTGATGTACTGATGTTCTTTTATATGGCATGCAAAAAAAGGACGTTCAATACCTACCAACATTTTAAATAATATACAGTGGAACCTCGATTACTCGAACCTCTATAAGTAAAATTTTCGATAACTCGAATGAATGCCTTGGTTCCTGTCTTATAATTTATATTTTATACATTTTTTGAATTTTCGATAACTCGATTTTTTTTCGCCCCTAACTGATTCGAGTTATCGAGGTCCCATTGTAATTATTATGAGATGGAGGATACTGGATAGAATGCATAGATATTATGCAAAATGTTAAAAATTCATAATTTTTTTAGCAAAAATAGATATAGCAAATGATTTTCTACTGACCGTTAGAAATTACATTTTTTAATTTTATTAACTTTGCTCAAATGAACACCAAATATTATGCATATTTTAGAAATACTGATCTAATGGTTTACATCAGGGGGTTGCTAACCAGTCAGTCGCTATCGACTAATTTTTTTTTTATGACATGAATATAATTTAAGTTATCGGTTTGAGAACTTAAGGTTTTTTTTTCATTTCTTTATTAAAACTTATTGGTTACTACTATCAAAAAAATTTGTTATAATGAGAACGCATGGCGTAGGTACCATATTTCACAAGTTCCTTACAACTATCACACCAATCCTTCATTTATTTACTTGTATAAATAATTTAATGTATATTTAATAATAATAATAAAAATGAAAGTAACAAGTTAATGAGAAACTAAAATATTATAAATGTTCTGTGTTGAAAATGTAATGATGGTACTTAATATTTCATGTTTGTAAACTGTGGATATAATACAAAATATAAATAAATTAGTCGATTTCTTAGTATAGTTGCACAAATGAAATATTTTTGTCTGTTTAATCGTACAATATTATGTATAGGTAGGTAATAATAATTATGGGATTATAGACATTTTTGATGTGGTTACAAGAATATAAATTGTACAGGTATTTTATGTAAAAAAACAGTTTTAGATAAGAGTTTCTAAAATAAAATTGGTCAACTAAAATATTAAAATCAACTTAAAAAGACTTAAAAAATGTATGTTATCTTGTACAATAAAATATAAGTAAAATGTGTCACCATCAACGGAGTTGTTATTCAGCCGAAATATAAGAGTGTACTTACCTGCTTAACACATTAAAAAGTGGCTAGTTAACAAGTTAAAAATTAATATTTTTTTAACTTACGTAGTTTATACATGTTCTAATTAATTTAAATCTACTGGTTAGTATAGTATAGTATAGTATCAATTTATTGCAATAATATCTTAGATTTTTCTGGTTAATTCAAATAATAATAGATACGTTTCCTAAGTAATCATTGTGAGTACCACAATTAAGTACCTATTTGTTGTTTTCAAGTGATTTATTCTTTAAAAACTATTCGTAAATTTAGTAGAAATAAATATCATAAAAAATATAATTATATAATTATAGCTTACTGTTATGGACTTCCTTTAATTATTTACTATAAGTAATAAAAATTCAAATAATTTATAAATATTGGTTTTCGTTTTCGTTTAAGTACACTTTCCTTTATATATATAAAGATTATACAAACTTTACTTTTTAATTATATAATATTAAATTAAAGAATATTTTGTAATAATAATTTGTGGCCCTAATAAGAACCGTTTTAAAAAAAAAATACTAATACTGCACTACTGCACTATATGAGTATCTATTGATATTTCTTAAGCTTTCTTTTCAGTCTTTTTTGGTAGAAGTACAGCTTGGATGTTTGGTAATACACCGCCTTGGGCGATTGTAACACCGGACAACAGTTTGTTCAATTCTTCGTCATTTCTGATGGCCAATTGCAAATGTCTGGGAATGATACGAGATTTCTTGTTGTCACGGGCAGCGTTACCGGCCAACTCCAAAACTTCAGCTGCCAAATATTCCATGACGGCGGCCAAGTACACTGGTGCTCCGGCTCCGACACGTTCGGCGTAGTTTCCTTTTCTCAACAGACGATGGATACGACCGACCGGGAACTGGAGTCCGGCACGGGACGACCTAGTCTTGGATTTACCTCCTTTGGATTTGCCTGCTTTACCACGTCCGCTCATTTTGATGTGTATACAAATTTTTGACTGGGTAGTAGTAGTTGAAAGGAATGACTTGAGTTGAATGATATTCAGGTCTGATTCAACCGGGGTTTATATACTAAAATCACCCCTAAATTTCTATTTTTATAAGGTGAAAATAAAAACGTTTGGCGACGTAACATAACATATACGATATGTAAGAGTCAACAAAAAAAATGGTGTTTTTACATGTGCAAAATATAGGGGGGTTAGAGCAGATGTTTTTCTATCCGAAGGGACCGAAGGGTAGTAACATAGATGGAGGGGTGACGCTTACCAACATGCGCAAGTAATTAGATCCGAAAAATGGTATAAATACGGGAACATTACAATATAAGGGTGTCATTCGTTTGAATCTCATCGTAGAACACGGTTCATCAGTATACACGATTATTCTAAAACATGGCTCCAGGAGGTAAATCGGCAGGAAAAGCGATGAAGAAGTCGTCCGGCAAGGCGCAAAAGAACATCGCCAAGTCCGACAAGAAGCGCAAGCCAAAGAGGAAAGAATCGTACGCCATCTACATCTACAAAGTGTTGAAACAAGTACATCCCGACACCGGTGTTCCTCAAAGGCCATGAGCATCATGAACAGTTTCGTCAACGATCTGTTCGAACGCATCGCCGCCGAATCCAGTCGTCTTGCCCACTACAACAAGCGCTCAACCATTACTAGCCGGGAAATCCAAACCGCCGTCCGTCTTTTGTTGCCCGGTGAATGGGCCAAGCACGCCGTCAGTGAAGGAACTAAGGCAGTCAATAAGTACACTAGCTCTAAGTAAATGATGATGTTGTTTAAATAATATCCTGTAACCTTCTGCGATAGGTTTACACTTAAAAAGGTTCTTTTAAGACACGAATATTTAGTTATCCCGCAATGTATATTATCACGAATATTTAGGTATCCCGAAAATATATATTATCATGTAGAGTCAGGTTAGGATGCCATGTTATATATTATGAAATTCTTCTGTGTGTTCTATCATAAAAAAATAATATGAAAGAGATGTCTCGAGTTGAAAAAATTTTTTAAGGATTTTTAAGAGTAACCGTATAGTCGAATATCCGCAATATATATTTTCACAAACATTTACGTATCCCGCAATATATATTATCACGAATATTTAGTTATCCCGCAATATATATAATCAAGAACGTTTAGTAAGCCCGCAATATATATTATCACAAACATTTATGTATCCCGCTATATATATTATCACGAATATTTAGTTATCCCGCAATATATATTATCACGAATATTTAGTTATCCCGCAATGTATATTATCCCGCAATATATATTATCACGAAAATTTAGTTATCCCGCAATATATATTATCAAGAATATTTAGTTATCCCGCAATATATATTATCAAGAATATTTAGTTATCCCGCAATATATATTATCACGAATATTTAGTTATCCCGCAATGTATATTATCCCGCAATATATATTACCACGAATATTAAGTTATCCTGCAATGTATATTATCACGAATATTTAGTTATCCCGCAATATATATTATCACGAATATTTAGTTATCCCGCAATATATATTTTCACGATTATTTAGTTATCCCGCAATATATATTATCACGAATATTTAGTTATCCCGCAATGTATATTATCCCGCAATATATATTTTCACGATTATTTAGTTATCCCGCAATGTATATTATCCCGCAATATATATTATCACGAATATTTAGTTATCCGCAATGTATATTATCCCGCAATATATATTATCACGAAAATTTAGTTATCCCGCATGTATATTATCCCGCAATATATATTACCACGAATATAAGTTATCCTGCAATGTATATATCACGAATATTTAGTTATCCCGCAATTATATTATCACGAATATTTAGTTATCCGCAATGTATATATCCCGCAATATATTATCAAGAATATTAGTTATCCCGCAATATATATTTTCACGATTATTTAGTTATCCCGCAATATATATTATCACGAATATTTAGTTATCCCGCAATGTATATTATCCCGCAATATATATTTTCACGATTATTTAGTTATCCCGCAATATATATTATCACGAATATTTAGTTATCCCGCAATGTATATTATCCCGCAATATATATTATCACGAATATTTAGTTATCCCGCAATGTATATTATCCCGCAATATATATTACCACGAATATTAAGTTATCCTGCAATGTATATTATCACGAATATTTAGTTATCCCGCAATATATATTATCACGAATATTTAGTTATCCCGCAATGTATATTATCCCGCAATATATATTTTCACGATTATTTAGTTATCCCGCAATATATATTATCACGAATATTTAGTTATCCCGCAATGTATATTATCCCGCAATATATATTATCAAGAATATTTAGTTATCCCGCAATGCATATTATCACGAATATTTAGTTATCCCGCAATATATATTATCATTTATCACGAATATTTAGTTATCCTGCAATATATATTATCACGAATATTTAGTTATCCCGCAATGTATATTATCACGAAAATTTAGTTATGCCGCAATATATATTATCACGAATATTAAGTTATCCCGCAATATATATTATCACGAATATTAAGTTATCCCGCAATGTATATTATCACGAATATTTAGTTATCCCGCAATATATATTATCACGAATATTTAGTTATCCCGCAATATATATTATCACGAATATTTAGTTATCCCGCAATGTATATTATCCCGCAATATATATTATCACGAAAATTTAGTTATCCCGCAATATATATTATCACGAATATTTAGTATCCCGCAATATATATTATCACGAATATTTAGTTATCCCGCAATGTATATTATCACGAATATTTAGTTATCCCGCAATGTATATTATCCCGCAATATATATTATCACGAATATTTAGTTATCCCGCAATGTATATTATCCCGCAATATATATTATCACGAATATTAAGTTATCCTGCAATGTATATTATCACGAATATTTAGTTATCCCGCAATATATATTATCACGAATATTTAGTTATCCCGCAATATATATTATCACGAATATTTAGTTATCCCACAATGTATATTATCCCGAAATATATATATTATCACGAATATTTAGTTATCCCGCAATGTATATTATCACGAATATTTAGTTATCCCGCAATATATATTATCACGAATATTTAGTTATCCCGCAATGTATATTATCCCGCAATATATATTATCACGAATATTAAGTTATCCTGCAATGTATATTATCACGAATATTTAGTTATCCCGCAATATATATTATCACGAATATTTAGTTATCCCGCAATATATATTATCACGAATATTTAGTTATCCCACAATGTATATTATTCCGAAATATATATATTATCACGAATATTTAGTTATCCCGCAATATATATTATCACGAATATTTAGTTATCACGCAATATATACTATCACGAATATTTAGTTATCCCGCAATATATATTA
This sequence comes from Aphis gossypii, assembly GCF_020184175.1. Taxonomy (NCBI): domain Eukaryota; kingdom Metazoa; phylum Arthropoda; class Insecta; order Hemiptera; family Aphididae; genus Aphis; species Aphis gossypii. The sequence continues at coordinate 41,372,806 of NC_065530.1, read as the reverse complement.
TCACGAATATTAAGTTATCCCGCAATATATATTATCACGAAATTTTAAGGGCCATTAATTATTAGAATATTATTTTTCTATCGACTTTTTCATAACTACGTTATCTTATTGAATAATAACAAAGTTGTTTAGTACTGCAATTAGACATTAGTTGTAACTATTATGATATTCGCTGAAAAATAATATACATTTCCATCATACTTACAAAGGCATCTACTATATTAATTATCTGGTTCCTTCCAAGTATATTGAAAATATTAATAATAAAATTGATGAAATAATATACAAAATTATTAATTTGTCCTTGTGCAATTGTGTGTACAAAACTACAAAACATAATTAACTACGCAACATCTCTGATTTCGTCGCATGTCTTCCGGCATGTATATAATTGTTTACTTATCAAAACGTAAAAAATGTCTCATTAACTTAATAATTGGAAAAGCATGTAATTAAGTGAAAAGTAAAATTGTAATATTTTGAAATAATAAAACTGTATTAAATCCATAATCATAGTGATCCACAACACACAATGTATAATATAAGTAAAACTGAGTGTATAATAGAATCGTTGTTAATCAACTAAAACCATGACCATCACGTGAAAATTACGAAAAATTAAAAATTAAAATTATATATTTTGAAGCGTTGTCAATGCCAGTTGTCGTTGAACTCTGGTGGTCTCGATACAAACGATTTTATTGAAGATAAATAATATATTATAAAAATGTTGGAAGTGAATACTGCTCTGCAGAACAGTAGATGTCGTGCGGAGCATTGTATTTTAGATGTATTAAATTTGTATTCAATGTTATACCTATGTTTACGAAAAATAACTCTGACAAGACGGTCTATTAGCATAATATATCGCATTATAATAAGTCTATTTCATGATAATACTTATTATGTTGGTTGATATTAATAATGATTTCATTTATTATTATTATTATCAAGGTAGTAAAATTTAATGCAAAAACATTGCATTTATTATTTTATTAAATATTAAAAAATGAATATCATATTGTAAAATTGCTGTTATGCACTTTTGAGTCAATAATACTACATTACCGTAAAACAATGAAAGTAAGACGTATTTATATATTATCTTAAAATTATAATTTAAATATTTTTAAATTGTTTGGTTGCAATATGAGCAACTTACTATGTCGATAAATCTTGCATTAAGTTTATGAATATACCTAATTATAATATATAAATATAATTTTTTTTATGAATTTCTAATTTTGAAATTTTAATGCATTTTGATGAAATTCTTACTTTAACGCTTATATTTATAAAAAAAAAAAATTGTAAATAATATCTATCGATTTTTTTAATAAATAACTTATTAAAAATCGTATATTAAATTTTCAAGAAATTTTAATCAGTGGTAAGTTTTTTGTAGATAATATATTTTTTACACTTTTTACTTATAGTATAACCTCTATATAGGTAGGTAAACTATAAGAAAAAATGAAAACAGTTCTAAATTTAAATTGTTTATAAATAGATTACTTTAAAAGAGTAAAAATATTTTGAAAGTTATACCTACAATAAATAAAAAATTATAACGTAAATACCTAATTATAGTGAAAATGTCAAGTTTCTTTGGTTATTTATTTTTGTATGGTAATAAAATAAAGAAACAAACATCAAATAATTCAATTAACAGTTTTGCATAAAAATTCACATTTTTCTTTATATTTATTTGGATTTTTCTGATGATTAAGTTTAGTACAAGGAATTTTAATTTTGTTTCTTTAAAATACTTACCAGATCCAATTTTCTACAACCAAATTTGAAAATCGAAGCACTTTTAATGCCTCAAAAGGTATTGGTAGAAATAAAAATATACATTATTATTGTAAAATCAATACATTTGTATTTCATTATGATTATTGTATTGATTGTGGATACATTACATCAATACCAATTATCATTTAATATAATATGATACTTTTATGTTCAAAATATCAATGGCACATTAACACATATATTAATTCATTTAATAAGCGATTATTGTGCTTTCTTCGTTTTGCAATAGCGATTTACCGAACACTTTTTTTTTAGCTGTACAATTAAATAAATTTGTAATCTGGTGTTAACTTAATCATAGTATCTAACCTTGCTTTAATAGAGAAAATGTATATTATGTGTTACCAAAATCTTTTTACAATGAATAATGATAAATAATTTAACAACTATAGGTACCTAATAGTATAAACTACCTAACACATACAACTTTACTATAGGGCATGTTATTTAAAATTTATAAGTAGAATAGAATTAAGTAATATATTAATAGATTGGTGGCCCTGAAAAGGGCCTTTTTAAGAAGGACTAATTTGTTAAATGTAAGTTTATGCACGTTCTCCGCGAATACGACGGGCTAGTTGGATGTCTTTTGGCATGATCGTAACACGTTTAGCATGGATGGCGCACAAGTTGGTGTCTTCGAATAAACCGACCAAATAAGCCTCACTAGCTTCCTGTAAGGCCATGACAGCGGAACTCTGGAAACGCAAGTCGGTTTTGAAGTCTTGGGCGATTTCACGGACCAGACGTTGGAACGGCAATTTGCGGATCAACAGTTCCGTGCTCTTTTGGTAACGACGGATCTCACGGAGAGCGACTGTTCCAGGACGATAACGATGGGGTTTCTTCACTCCACCAGTGGCGGGAGCGCTTTTACGTGCTGCTTTAGTTGCCAACTGTTTCCTGGGAGCCTTTCCTCCGGTCGATTTTCGGGCGGTTTGCTTAGTACGAGCCATTGTATTTGTATGCCGCAACAGGGATGATTTTTAACCACAACTTATCTTTGGAAGAAATGTATACACAATGATTCTCGGTGACTCAAACATCCTGTATTTATACGATTTTTGGAGGGTGGCTAACGTCTGATTGGGCCAAGGGGTGTGGCCTCTCGCACCCCTTGGCGCAGGATCTGTGGGGTCGATAGCATAAATACTGCGTTGCGAAACCATAAGTTACCATTTATCTCAGTAATTCTCATCTGCATTATAGTAACTACTAACACGTATTCAGTAAATAAATTATCATGACTGGTCGCGGCAAAGGAGGAAAAGGTCTTGGAAAAGGAGGCGCCAAAAGACATCGCAAAGTACTTCGGGATAACATTCAGGGAATCACCAAACCCGCCATCCGTCGTTTGGCTCGTCGAGGAGGAGTGAAACGTATTTCCGGATTGATCTACGAAGAGACCCGCGGTGTGCTGAAAGTATTTCTGGAAAACGTGATCCGTGACGCAGTTACATACACCGAACACGCAAAGAGGAAGACCGTCACCGCCATGGACGTCGTCTACGCTCTTAAACGTCAAGGTCGCACATTGTATGGATTCGGTGGTTAAGCTTAACAATCTTTGGTAATATTGTGTTCATTCAGCATTCTTCTATTTTTAAAATTGCATTGAATTAAAATTTTTTTTATTAAAATGGTCCTTCTCAGGGCCACTAAAATACTAAATCATTTATAAATATCAGTATATCTATTATCTATTATAATCTAAATATCCATTTTTATCTATACAGTTAAATACAATTATAATAAAGAATAAAAATTATTAAGTAATTTATTATTTAAAGACACTATTTTTCTGTATTTAAAAAGACATAATATGGTAAACGTGCCTATAATAAAGATTATAGTAATTTACTAAGCTATTTATTATAATTTATCTCATGATATTTAAAATTTTATACATTAAACTATGTATAATTATGTAGGTTAGAAAAGTTATGTAGTTTTGAAATTCCTCCCTCCTACACCAAACATTACCCAATTCTTAAATCCAGTAGTAATTTTTGTTTCTAATGTTTCTATCCAATATTTTATTATCTGCGTAGTTAATATTGTTAATAAAAAAATTTATAATTTTAATTTTGTTACAAAATACAAATATTAGTAGATATTGTTTTACAATTGCGTGTATTGGGTTATTAGGTTAAATCAAATGAATCCGTCTGGTCATGTTAAAAGTATATAATAAGGTTCTTAGTGATAATTTTTGAAATAGTTGATCGCACGTATGAATAGAATCAAACACAATTAGTTGAGTGTTTTTTTATGTCTGCTTATTAAGAAATATCATAGTCATAATATTGTACATTTTTTGGAAATGCTGGTTTATTGAAATTCATCGTTTCTTGATAATGGGACAGCTGGTAAATCGGAGTACCTTACTTCTATTTTATTATACCATTTCAATATCCATTATGCTACGATACATACAATAAAATATTTTTTAAACTTTTATTTGTATATTTCAAAAGTTTTAATACTATTTATTATAGTGTTAATTCTGACGTTTTTAAGTGTATATTATTATGTGAATTTCAGGTAATAAGATTTGATCTCTTTAAGGCTCTAGTAGACTAGTATCTAGGTATTAGCTATAACTATTAAGTAGGTACCTAGTTATTATAGTTAAATCACTAAGAAATGTAAATTAAATAAATTACGAAAATCGTATACAGCAACGCCATCTAACGACGATATGAAGAGAGGCTCTGTGCTTTAAAAATACTACAGACGAAAGCGCTACGATTATCAACCGTACGGTCGATCGAGTATTCGTTACTATACTATGTTGCTACAAATTATATTACTATTGGTAATTGGTTGATTATAATTTATAAACCATTATTTTGATACTTTTATACTTTTATTCAGAAGGAGTTACTGAAAATTATTTCTCTTGAAAAATTAGTGTTTTTAAAATAGTACGTTTTTGATTTCCATCTCATATATTTATCCTTTATTCTTTAATCATTTTAATAGCGATACAATGAGGCAATACTGATTTTTTATGGGACTGTGCACCCTAAAAAGTATGGATTGTTTAACATAAAATCAATTTTTTCTTAATTAGATTAGGTAAATAAAATTTTTTGAAAAATAAATAAATTTATTGTTGAAAGTGATTGATAATTCGTCGACAAGTTTGGTCAGTTGAATGGTTGTAGAATGTAGAGTGTTCTGATCGGAAGGCATATTGCTCAGGATGAATGTCCAGTCGAAATTGCTTTGCTTTGCTTTGTTTGGATGGTGGGCCAGTATCTTGGCCAGTGCTAAGTTTCAGATCACTGGATATTATCGGGCTTGTCCATCATATGAACTTCGGTAGGTGTTCAATTATTCATTTTGGTGAAACCTATTTGGTCTGAGACCAGGCATGTAGCTAGGATTAGATAATTAGGGTAGCCTAATTATGGCCAACATTTTTCTTGACTGGCCAACATTTCTAACCCCCCCCCCCCCCAAGCACGAATAGAATTATGTTTATATTGTTTATAATATAATTATAGATTCTAAATATAACAATTAGTACATTATGTAGGATTCTAAATTTGAATAAACAAACAAATAAGATCATATTAATCTGTAATCTGTATATTATATAAACCTTATCTATAATATATATGAGTTATTAATATAGTCATCAAATTTATGTTAAAATAAATACAATTTGAAAAATAATCTATAGTAAAATAATTCTACGATTATTATGATTAACAGCAAATTGATCTACTACTTCTTCCAAGTCCAAAGATTTTGCTATCATTATAATGAAAAATATGCATAGCATTATTTGTTATATAGCTAGTTGTCAGTTGATTATGGTAGGAAATCGGTGATCGGGTTTTATATTTATAAAATATAGATTATTATATTATTAGTTTATAAATAGCACATATAAAATTTAATTAAATAAATCCACGCTAAAGATATTCGTGGAAACGTTCCGTGTAGGTAAATAATGTGTACAAAATTGGATATTATGCAATCCACCTAAAATGTTTTTGACAATTCAGTGTAACCAATATTTTTATATTTTATTGTACACATAGGTATTATCATTGATTTTATAATAGACAGATGAGCAACGCTGTAGAAAAAACCGGTCGCCAATTCCGGACTGTCGGCCGTTATAGAGCGCTGTAGTCGACGACTGTCAGCGGTGCGGTGTACACCTCTCCATACTATGGCAGGGTGTTATATTTCCATGTACCCCACTAGTCTCTAGACTATAAATGACTTATCACTTATCAGTAAACAATTTTAATAATATTATTGATTTTATAGATTGTTATTTGTTATAATATAAATACTACATAATATCTATTATAAAACCGATGATATTAATGGTATTATTATTATTATTATTTATATAATATGAATTGTAAAAAAATACTGCGGTGGAAACAAATAATTTTAATAATATTAGCTCACCGAGTAATCATAATTTAATGTACTTAATAAAAAAAAAATAAAAAATATATTTATATCCTTATATACTTATATTATATAATACATAATATATATAATAATATATTATATAAAAGAAGAGACCTTTCTATAATTCTATGTACCATAAGTTTCTGATGACACTATTTTACATTTTTAGGATTTTTTTTCACAGGCATGCTTTAATTATGTTCTCAAGCGTCCTCACGTTCAGTAACGCTAATCCCTGGGGGTAGAGGGACACTGGCCTTTTAAATAATTTGGTGTATATATATTAGGTATATGTATAATATACATTGTATATATGGTGAATCCTAGTATTTTTTGTCCCTATATTTTTTTTAATCTAAGATTAAAAATTCAACACTAAGTTTTCCGTAAGTTTTTCTTCAAATAGCTATAGAGAAAACTCGAAGCTTCATTATAGGAAAAATGTTATGAGCGTTTGAATTTTAAATTTTTTGGAAAATTACATAACGATAATGATTTATCCTCAAACGATTTTAAATATATTTCAATATTTGTTATTATTTAAAAATTATAAGTCGTAAATAGGTACTTGAAAATTTCACCAGTTATTTAGATTGGCATTTTCTTTACATGATTTAATCTTCAAAATATTTCACTTATTTTAATGCTATATGCCTATATAGGCATTTAAACATTTTAAAGTATTCGTTTTTGCTTAGTTTTTTTTTTTATAAATATTGATAACACTTTTTTGGCTGAGTCAAAATACTTGAAAATTTAATATAAAGTTCATCATGAGTTAATCTTATAGTGATAAAAAAATTGTAAGAACACACTGGCACAATTATTTTTTATTAGCGTTTGAAGTTCAAATATTGACAAAAATTTGTCAATATCATGAATAATTGTAAATTGTTTTGTAGTTAAAATGTACACAACAAGATTATAAAAAAAATACAAAATTTTAACTTTATTACCATCCACTGGAAAATATAATATTCTAGGCTGACAAATCATCTCCGTTCAGAATCATTTTTCGTATACAACGATACCTATCTTTAGATTCAAATTTAATATATTCATTATAGTCACTTAAACACAATTTAAAATATTTTGAACTTATACTTGTATTTATTTTATGTATTTTTAATACCAGTATGATATAAATAATATTATTGTGTAAGGTATGTGGTACATAAAAGAGAGGGGTTTTGGGAGTTACAAAGTACAAATCGCAACTGATATATTGACTATATTGTATAAAAGAACAATACACAAATGAACCAAAATAGATATTTTTCTATAACAATCATTTTAATTTCAAAATTAGATTCGTCTTTTTTTATTATTATTAATTTTAACTTTGATAACCGACTACACTTATCGATTGTCATTCGAAACGGCAACACTTATGTTATTATTGTTCTTAATGTTATATTTCTTATTTTAAACGTTTTCGTGTTACAAATAACAATAATCAATATTGATTATGCCTGGAAATAAGTGTCAATATTTTAATTGCCTCAAAACAACAATACAGTTTCCCAACCTAAGTATGTTTCGATTTCCCAAAGATGAAGTCAGAAGTGAAGTATGGGTACTGAACTGTGGTATGTATTATTTAATTAATTAAAATTATTTTTCATTCAATTTTTTTTAATTTATATTAAAAATTATGTTCTTACTATAGGAAATATTAATCTACTGTCGCTTTCGAAAGAAAAATTGCATAATAAATATCTTTGCCAGGAACATTTTAGTCCCGATGATTTTAGGTATCAAAATAAAAAAAAGTTAAAGCCAACAACTGTTCCTTACGAATATCATTCGGAAAACAACCGTCTACATCAGCAGGTAAGAAATAATGATGATTACTTTATTTAATTATCAGTGCCGCAATAACCGGGTGTGTTGCGTGTGTTAAATACTCAGAGCCCAGAGCCCCGGGGGGTTAGTGTTAGTTAGGGGGGCCCAATGTCCAATGATAAAAATCGATTTTTTTATATTGTAGTAACTCAAAAACGAATCATTGTAGACACTTGAAATTTTCACTAAATTTTTATATTAGCGTTATCTATATTCTATATTTTATAAATTTTCAAAATATTATGGCTTTTTTTTAGCTATTTATAGGCAACTGGAACTTTCGATTTTTCAAGGAATTTTTTTTTTTTGAAACGTCTATAAAACAATTTTAGATGCCCAAAAAAACTTGAAAATGTAATAAAAGATTTCTTATAAGTAGTTCTTATTGTAGATAAAATAAAAAAATAAAAAATCGTTAGTCACAATTATTTGTTTTTATAAATTTTAAAGTTCAAATTTCTACGAAATATGTCAAAGTCGTAAAATTTACATGTAATTTTGTAATTAAATATTCATAACATTTTGTGTATTCATATCTATCTAAAGTTAAAAAATTCAACACTATGTTTTGCATAAGTTTTCCTTTAAATAAAAAACTCGAAACGTCATTATAGGAAAAAAATTTATGAATTTAAAATTTTTATTATTTATTTTTTTATTTAAATTTAAAATGAATTTAAAAGGCTACATATTATTACATTTATTTATTTTTAAATACCTATATGGCTATATTATGTGTTTTAATTATGTTAACCTTATTTTGTATGAGTAAAAACTCAAATTCATATTATATTTAAAAATTTGGAAAAATTAATTTTACAATTAGTTAATTTTTCATGAATCAATTATTTTATTTGCACACTAGCCCAAATTAGTGTAGTTGTGGCACTGTGTACTTAGTATATTTAGTATTATATTAAAGCAAATTCTAATGTAGATAATTATTCAAATAGGTACGTATTAGAATTATTAAGTTAAAAATACAGTGTAGGGCCTTATATTATATTTTAAGTATTTTAACACATTAACTATTTAATTTAAATATTTTATGAATTTTTAACTACAAAATAATTTTCATATACCTATTCATGATTTTTCACATCATTTATTCACGAAAAAAGCTGAAAATGCTAAGATAACTAAAATTAATTTTATATTTAAATAATTTATTTTTATGTTTTTAAAAAAGGTAACTTGTCTTCAGCTGAAATTGCAGAACCAGATAAATTAACATTATTGACTCCCACTAAAACTTATGTAAAATCTAGAAGTGATGCAGTAGAATTAGTATTCCCTAGTCCTTCTTCAATAACATCCACTCCACAAAAAAATAAAATATCCAGATTAATTGATATGCCAAGTCCGAGTTTAAAAAGAAAAAGAAATTATGAAATCGATAATGATTCACCTAGAAAAATTAAACTAAAACAATCAATAAAACAAAAGTCAAAAATTATTCGTAATAAAAACAGTCATATTTCTAAATTAAAAATGTCAGTTTCTAAAATTAAGATCCATAATAATATAAAAAATGTAATACATACACACAGATTCCCTTCTTGCAATTCTAGGGCTTTGGTCACTATGCAGTTTAAAAATAAACGTCAACCATGGACGAAAGAAGAAAAAAATCTATCTTTAAATCTTTTTTATAAATCGCCGACTGCTTATAAATTTTTAAGATTACAAAAAATTAATTTACCAGCGCCTTCGACAATTCGACGATGGATTGGGCAGTCTAAATACTTACCGGGTTTTGATGATTTATTTTTAAGTCATATTAAAAAAAAAATTGACCAAAAATGTTATAAGGAAAAAGCGTGTACTGTTAGTTTCGACGAAATGTATATTAAAGAGTTTCTAGAATATTCCAAAGACTATGATTTTATAGAGGGATTTCAAGACTTAGGTTCTTATGGTAGGTCGAAATGTCGAATAAAAGTGCTAATTGCGTTTTAGTGTTTATGGCTCGTGGTATTTACTCCAAGAGGAAGTTTCCTATTGCGTATTTCCTTACACACTCGACCATTAATAAAACAATTCTAAAAAATTTAATAATCGATGTTTTAAATAATTTAATTGATGTTGGTTTGTGCCCAAAACTTATTGTATGCGACCAAGGCACAACCAACCAAAGCGCTTTGAAATTATTAAATATTTCCGAAGATAATTGGTTTTTTTTTTTTTGTTAATGGTCATAAAATATTTTCTATATTTGAAGTTCCTCACTTACTTAAAAGCGTACGTAACAATTCTATTGAGGCTTGTTTTCAAAAAAATGATAAAATTTTTTCATTTAAAGATATAAAAGATACATATCAGTTGGACAAATTAAATAAAAAAAGTAAAGCTCTTTTTAAAATCACAGATGCGCACATCCACCCGTCTTCTTTTCAAAAAATGCGAGTAAAATTGGCATCTCAATTAC